>NC_066317.1:6823370-7436931 GCF_022539315.1 Serinus canaria | reverse complement strand
CTGCCTCTGGTCCCCAGCCCACAGGGGGTGGTACTGAGGGGCAGAAAGAGGGAACACCTTCTGCATTTGCGTTGCGGAGGCAGGAGACACAGTGGAAAGTGAGCATCGCTCACTTGCTCTGGGGACAAAGCACCCCCATATCTGGGGTGATGATCCCTGGGACAGCTTCTCTTCCCCAGCTGCTGGTTTGCACCAGTTCAGAGGGGATGAAGCGTTCGGTCACTCGTGCTGCCCAGGCAGGGGCAGCAGGGTGCCGGGTTGTGATAACACAGAGCCCGCTCCGCGGGCCGGGTCTGGGCCGTTTGGGTCGGTTCCAGGCCCGGCCAGCGCCTGTTGGGTTTGGGGGCTTTCTTCCCTCCGCCTGGACCTGGGCCACCGTTCTGTGACCCAGGTCTGGGATCTCTGATCCTTCCACGAGGGCCTGGGCCACCATTCTGTAGGCCAGGTCTGGGATCCCTGTTCCTTCCACGAGGGCCAGGGCCCCCGCAGGGCTTCAGTGGCCCCTCACTGCTGCTGCTCTTTCGGGGAAAAAAAAAAAAAAAAAAAAAAGGAGTTGAAAGAGCTAGCAGCTCAGAAATTTTGCAAGCCTGTTTCAGGACCAAAAGGGACTTTCAGCGATGTCAAAAAGGAACATCTTCAGTTTGGACTTTTTCCTGAAACTCAGCTGTTTGGACTTGAAGCAATGAACTTTCTTTGCATTGTTTTTGCATTTTCTTATATCTTAGGATTGTTTTGGTGATGTGATGGAATTTGGTGTTTTGCAGGTGAAGAATTCCCTGATGGTTCCACACCAGCATTTGATTGATATTTTGATTGGCAAGACATAGCCTCTCAGGTGCTTGTTCTTTCCTCTGCTTGGCCCAGCAGATGAAATTGCAAACACTTTTCTTTTTAATTTATTTAAAATAAAAAGGGTGAGATGTCACCGACATGTTTTATGAAAAATCCTTTCCTTAGGATTTTTCCCTCCTGAGAAGCTGAGAGGCCTCAGGAACAAACTGTAAACAATTCTTTGCTGCTGTGGAATGCAACAGGGGGAATCTGTGATTGGCCTCATCAGGCTGTTTGCAATTAAGGGCAAATCACAGTTCACCTGTCTGGACGGTCTTGGTCAGACACAAACCTTTGTTATTCATTCCTATTCTATTCTTAGCATAGCCTTCTAGTGAAATCCTTTCTTCTATTCTTTTAGTATAGTTTTAATATATAATCTATCATATAATAATAAATCAAGCCTTCTGAAACATGGAGTCAACTTTCTCGTCTCTTCCCTCATCCTGGAACCCTTGTGGACAGCACCACACAGGGCTACTTTCTTTCATGTTTTCTTCAAGCAGTTTGCTTATTTGTTATTTTTTCCCCCACTGGATCCCAGCTACAGCTTGATGATCATCACCACTTCAACAGCATCCCATAGCCTCAGCTATCAGAAAAGTGGTTTTTTTTCTCTTGTTCTGCAGAGGCTGCACAGGTTTTCTAGATCTTGATCACATTTGCTATGCATGGAGATAAGCTTGAACAAGGCAGGTAATAATCTTGTGACAGAAAGACAAATGCTGTCACAGCAGAAACAAGCTGAAATGAACTCTAGCCAAGGACAGTCCCAGCAAGTCCTGAGGCCAGTGCTGGTGAGTTAACACTCAGCTTGTACCCTCATTCTCCCTGAGCTGCAGCTGCAAAGTTTTGACCAACTTTCATTTTGTCTGATCTCTCCATGGCCTTTAAAATCAGACAACTGGGCTTTTGTTGATGTAAGAGCACTGGCAGATGGAGAAAGAGATAAAAAGTGGTCAAAGGCAGGGACAAATCAGGACTGAAATTAAGGGAAAAGCACATTAAAGGGATTTTTGACACCTGTAAAGCATGGGAGAGACTCAAGTGTTTATCCATTTTAGTCCCCAAGACATATGGGTACATATTTACACAAATCCACATGAAAATGCACACATATATCTGTGAATTTGATACAAACCTACTGATTGTACTTCTGTGAAGAAAGAAGATAATTTATTTTTTGAACTCAGCAGCAGAACATTTTCCTATTTGGGATATGAAATACAAATCCCACTTATTGCCAAAAAAGCTTGATGTCTCCTTGTGTTGTGCTGAACATAAACCAGAGCCCCAGTTATTATACTTTTGTGGATGTACCTGAAAAGATGAGTTCTGTAGCTCAGAGTGTTTGTGTGTAACAAATATCTTCTTGCTGTGAGTAATAGTCTATCCTTATTCTTCTATATTCAACAGAAAACAAAAACATTTCTTATACTTGTGATGTGCAAATTATGTCTGCTTTCAAAAATGCTTTAAACACGGGCAGTTTCTTAATACATGATACAAAATTCATATAAAAAAATGTGTCTAGGTTCATATCTTCACAGGGGATCCTGCATCAGATTATATTGGTGAGATTATGCAAGAAAGCAATTTATGAGCAGAAAGAATTACATTCTGGCAGATTAATATTTGCTGGCAGATTAAGAAGTAAATAATTATATTACCAAAAGATGTTTTCTAATATATATATATATATATATATGCACACATATGTGAAGGCTGCTTATATTTATTTGTTCATGGAGAGGTTCCAAATGCTGAAGCACTTTAATAAAACAGGAACAAACTGGCAGGGGGAGCTTCTAATTGACAGAGAAAGCAGCAGTTTAACAAGCATCCTGAAACCTGTAGAGCTCCAAGTTCTTAAACCTAATTTATGTACACATTTAAGCATATACCTTATTATGTACTCTTTGAGTACTTAACTGCTTAAAACACTTTGAACAGGCTGCAGCAGCATTTTGCCAAATATTTTAGCTGTAAGTGGTGCTATGTATTTGGACTCCAACTATTTGATGAAATGAACTAACAAGTCTAGAACAGCAGAAATTGAAATCAGGACTGTGTGCCTTTCCAGACTGGTGCTGATGAGTGCCAGCATGGCAGTGTTCACACTCCTATTTGTCTTCCCTTAATGACAGCAGAAAGAGATGCACTGTTAGGAGCTGCTTTTAAAATGTCACTCCCAAAAGAATCATCAGGACCTTTTCTCTTGTACAGATAGCAATGCTTTCCTTGATGTGAAAAACGCCAATCACTTGTTTCTAAAATGTTAAAAGTTTAATAGTAATAAAATAGTTATAGAAATAGTAATAAATTTAGAGTAATAATAATTTGGAAAATTAGGATTTAGGACAACATGAGAGAATAGAAACAAAGAGTTATGGACAATCTGGGTACCTCTTTCTGGGTAAAATAAGCCCCAAAAAGGACACACATTAACAGAGGATTAACCCTTGAAAGCAACAGCCTGTTGCATATTCATACACCTCATCCATGATCCATAAATTCCATTCAAACACAGGATTCTGTCCGGTCAGTGTCACTTTCTTCCTCTTAATCCTGATGGTGTCTTCAGGCCTGATTGAGGCAGGAAGAAGTTCATTTCTTCTGATAATGGGGCAATAAATTCTTTTTCTCTGAAAGATTTAGGTGTCCTGTGGCTGCTGTCTCAATGCAAGTCTTTTCTTTAAGTATCTTACCTAGCATATGTAAGATACTTTAACATTTTATTTTAACATTATGTTATCACCTAAACTATTTTAGGTTTCTATTTTAACATTATGTTATAACCTAAAACTATATTTAACACACTGCTTAAGAAAATTAATACATCATACCTTTCTAACATAACACATATAATATTCATTTTAATATTTGCAAAAAGCCAATCATAAAATATGGATTTTTCCCACTTGAAAAGGAAACACAGGGTATATTGTCTTTTAAAATGATCAGTAGGTTTTCCCTATTCCCTGGACTGTAAAAGCAGGGTACATTTACTCAGAATGAAGTATAGGCACAGCCCCTGGAGTGCCACTGCCTCACAGCTGGCTTGGGGGGTTGGTGAAGTCATGGAGATGTATCTGCACACCTGTGCAACCTGCTGCCCACTGCACATCAATACACTACAGGGATCCCACATTTATTTATTTTTATTAGGAAACATTTTCCTGTGAAAAAGCATTGTCTTTCTTTGTCTCCTATAATGCTCATTAAATGAGAAGGATGCCAATACACAGGCAAGATGGACTAGTGAGTTTTCTGTCATGAATACCAGGGTAGGATAGTTAAAAATAATGCATCTGGACATGACCAGGTAAACAAAACACCCTAGCCTAGATTTCCCTAGTTCAGTGAGAGATTTCTTATATTAAAATTTTCCATATTATGACAAAAGTCTGAGTTTGTCTTTACCTTACTCCTGCAAATTTGCTTTGACTCATCATTTACCTGTTATTTACACTCATTTATTTTTTTAGATGTCTGCAGTGTACAATTAAAATGAGTGAAAGAGGAACTCCAGAGTACCTGTGATTTATTCACTAATAGATGGAAACATTTGCTGCAATATTTGATCCATATTAAGAAGGATATTAGCCAGAGTTAGCATATGGAACTAAAATACTTGGATCAAAATCTCCCAGAAATGCCATGTGGTTTTAATTCTTTTTTCCACATCTGATTCAATATCACTAGTGCAAGACACCCTCTATTAACTACCTCATTATTTTACCAGCAACTATAATTTTTATCCCTAAAAGGAGAAAATTGAGATGCAGACACGAGCAAGGGTGGGGAACCAACCCCAAAATAATGAAAATAAAATGAGTCAGACTGCATGAGTGCAAATCTCGAGTTCAGACTTTGTTTCCTAGCATGGACTTTCCTATGACAGTTTCTGTAAAGCCAAAGATTCCATGCTGGAGCCTCTGTAAGCCTCAAAAGGCAGCATCCTTCCTCCGGGTCTCATTGAACCTTGGCTCTGCCAAGCTGCTCTGTGCTTTAGAACTTATCATCACTTCACTAGAAATTAAAGAGGGGAAGAGTTGAGCAGCAGAAAACCAGATTTGGATGAAATTCAGATCAGAAAGCATAACTGCCCATGTTTATGGTTCTTTAGGAAACCCATCTGAGCAGTCCCAGCTGAAAGCTGGGGAAAGGCTGAAGGCTTCATTCCAGAGACACCAACCTGTGTGCACTGATCCCTACAGCAACAATGAGAAAAGGAGACCACAAAGGCATGTGATACCTCTCAAAAATACAAAATGGCACTCACAGAACAACAAAAACCCAAACCAGAATGAAACCTAAACCAAGTGGCTGATTTTAACCACACAACGCTGAGACTGAAAATGGAAGAGCACTAAATAGAAAAATTTTTGGTTTGCTGCAAAGGGATTCGAATTCCTAACATGAGCACCAGCTGTCACTAAAGGTTGCAATGTGTGCAAAAAGCAGAACAAATGAAGATTCCAACCCCCAAACATCAAGCTGGTTTTGAAGTCATTTCACTTCCTTTCTCTGCAGAGTTTTCTTCAAATTCCATACATTCATCCAGAGCTACTGCTGTGTTTGCAGTACCTCAGGGGACAAAACACAGTGCTCCAAGATCCCTTAAAAAAACATCTTTGTGTTTATACAAGCTGCTTTTAATGCAATAAATTTCTTTTCCTTCATTGTTCACAAACCCAGTGGGAAGCAGAGCCACAAAGCCTCCTTTTGTCACTGAGAAGATGCCTTGGGGAACATCTGCGCTGCTGCCACAGCCTCTCTGATAGATTTGAGATCCCAAAACCAGGGCCATGTCATTGTGCCTTTGTACTCAGGACATCAGGAGCAGGAATTTCACAGGCAGATGATTTAGTTCTGAAGAGAGGGGCAGAAAATCTGCTGGCTTTAAAGGCTGAGGTTGCCACCAGTGTCACCACCTCTGTGGTGAAAGTATTGAGTAATTTCCTCCACTGTGGATGTTTCACTGAAAAGCTTTTCTGCAAAACCCTGGGGAGGTACACCAACACCCCAATTACTATTTGGGATGTAGTTGCTAAGACATAAAGTTCTCAGTGTCTGAAAAATAACACATTTCTCTAAAAAGATTAACCTGAGTTGAACCTAGCTGTGAAAACTAGGAGGGTTTTTTCTCCCATACAATGATTTATTTCTTCCTCAGGGTATTTTTGTTAACTAAATGTGAGTATATCTCCTAAAAATCCAGGCTGCATTGCTTTCTTGTTTAAATTTTTAGATTTTTTCACTAATTATGAAAAGTATTGCCTCCTGTATAATTTCTTCAGCTATTTGTTCCTTCTGCAAAACTCCTGATATATTTGTTAGCATTTTACTATTTAAAAAAAAAGAAATAATAGCATAATAATTTCATGATAGAATGATGTTTTCACATAATAAACTGCATTTCACAGCTCAGCAGAATTGACAGGGCAAATGTCAAGTGTGATCCACCCCAGTTAACTCAATAAAATATGGGAGAGATGCAGCCCAAAAGAGAGGACACCTAAACCCTACTCAGGGTCTGCAAGACAAGACTCATTTATGACATTCTGGCTTAGCAAAAGCTCTTTTGAGCACCTGTGAAAAGGCCAGAGTTTTTTGCAGGATTTTGTTGAGTCAAAGGAAGAGATTTAAAGTTTTAGAGATCGGAGACAAAAGTTGGTAGGTTTTGAAAAGAGCTTTCTGAGAGGAAGTTCACCAGTATAACTGGATTTTTTACTTTCTTTTATTTCATTTGAAGCTTCTGAAGGAGGAAGTGCTTATCATGAAGGGTTCATGTACCCACTCCTAGAAATCTCTCACCCAAAATTATTCTTTCCTAGTGCTATATATTTGTAGAAGTACATTAACTTTCCCTATTCATTTTGCACTGTAACTTGGACTGGCTTAATAAAAAAATTCCCTCCTGCTGGGTTTTAACAATTGAAAAACTTTATTTCCCCAAACAATCATCACCTGATAAGCCCTTAGAAAATTTTATAAACCTAGACTTACAAACTCCTCTGAGGAACAGAAGCTCTACAGAGTCCCTAATCCTCAATTTGTAAAAATTTCAGTGATCTTCCATTCATTCCCACTACAATACTCTAACTGGGCAGGAATGCAGGGAGCCTGTATTGTCTGCCTTACAAACACCTTTGGAGGTTTCCCACAGACTAAACTGCTGGTGCTACACCTGCTGCACAACAATGGCAGGTTCAGATGACCCAATATTAACTGCAAACCGATTAAAGAGGATATCTAGATTAATTTGAGGGGGTTATTGCCAACCAAATCATAGACTGTACACACAGGGTATGTAGAGTGCAGGCACCTGGCTTCTGTCTGCTTTTCTCTGGGAAAACAGAGTAGACATGCAGAAGAACTCAAGGTTCAGCAATCATTCTTCCTTAAAGACCTCCACACATCAGCAGGCATGGGCATCCACACATGCACAGGTGTGGTGTTGTCAGGGTACCCCATCATGGGGAGGAAAGATGAATCTGACTCCATGTTATTAGAAGGCCAATTTATTATTTTATAATATGATATTATATTAAAGAATGCTATACTAAAACTATACTAAAAATTAGAGAACTATACTAAAAATAAACTATACTAAAAAATAAAGAAAGCTGGAAGATAATAATGAAAACTCATGACTCTCTCTTCCAGAGTCCTGATACAGCTGGACAGAGATTGGTCATTAAGTTAAAACAATTCACATGAAACCAATAAAACAATCACCTGTTGGTAAACAATCTCCAACCACATTTCAAAGCAGCAAAACACTGGAGAAGCAAATGAGATAGCATTGTTTTCCTTTTTCTCTGAGGCTTCTCAGCTTCCCAGGAGAAGACTCCTGGGCCAAGGGGATATTTCAGAAAATATGACAGTGACACAGAGGTGCACACAAACCACACACTTTTCTTCTTCTTCAGCAGCACTACTATGGAATCTTCAGGTAACAGGAATTATCTATCATCTAGAGCCCTTTAGGAAGGTCAAGAAGTAGCTTTTTTTCCCCTTGGAATTCACAAGTATTGGAGAGTTGCCCCATATAACAAGAAATCTTACAGTCTGCAGGCCTTGAGTCAAAGCACATATCTTATCACCTTCTTGGTAACCAGTGGAATAAAGAGAACAAGAGAAACCTTCAGCAATATTTCCTTATGTATGACACACAGTTACTTAAAGCAGCCATCTGTGCAGAAAAGTGACTGTCAGTGCACTTCAAACAGAGAAGGACAAACAACACCTTGATACAATATTTTTTTTTGCCCCAAACGTTTAATTTTGAAGATCTGGATAAATTTCAGTCTTTAAATAAATCTTTGCCCAAAAAAAAAAAAAAAAAAGTACATGGCATTCTACACATTTGCCTGGCCAAGTACTAAATCATCAAAACTTGTAAGCACTATCAATTATTCACAGTGACTGTGGTGCAAGCATGGATGCCTGAAGTTATGAATTTATGGCATGAATTCACCCAGCTGAGAAGCTCTGAAAGAACAATAAACTCCTGTGTGTTGTGCTGGGGGATTGCAGTGGGGGCTTGAGCAAGAATTTACTGGCATCTGGGTTTCCAGAAAAAGCCCATCCATTCCAGTGCAAATCCAAATTCAGGACAATTTGGGAACAGGGTAATTTGGTGAAAATAAGCATTTTCTTGCATCAGAGGAGGGATCAAATCACACCAAGTATGTATGATGCAGTTCTGCAATTCTTTCTGCCATGTTTCATGGCAAATTCTATGTGTTAATCACCAAACTGGGCTATGGCAGGGATGTTTTGGCCTTCACATGTTAGGCTGAGCAGACTCTAAAAATTTTGATATTCAACAAAAATTCCATGTAGAATCATAGAATTATTCAGCTTGGAGCAGACCACTAAGATAATCAAGCCCAATATCAAAAACATCAAAGAGAATTAAGCAAAATGGCTGGAAAAAATCGAGGAATGAATTAGAAAACCAGTGTTTATGAAACCACTGTACTAAGCACAGCATATGGCTTACATCATTTCACATATACCAGGGTGCTAAAACTTTACCATAAATAAAACTTCAATAGCCTTTTGACTAGTGTTGTATTAAGGGGGGAAGTGGTGCACTTCTTAATTTTTAATCCCTTTTCAGGAGTATCTCCAGCACAAGCAGACAACAGGACAAAGAACCTGTCTAACCAGACACTTTGCTCAGATTTACACTCATTTATCCCCAAAAGATCACTACATTTGCTTTCCCATCAAAGAGAGGAGTGCATAGCCTAGCTAAAATCTCAAGTCCTCCATGTACATGATGTACAAGCTTCCTTGATGTGTAACTGCCTGACAAGAAAATGGAAATATCTTGACAGGAAAAACCCAGCTCTTTTTTTCCTTGGTATGAAAATAGAGGTACTTTTTTATTTTCTTTCAAAATATCTCCTGATATTTAAAAGGAATTTGTATCTTTTTACTGTTAATCAATTTTATTTTAAATACTTTATCAATCCTTCACTCTAAAAGTTATTTTGCAGTCAGCATTTTAAAGTGTTTCCTATAACCATGAATTTACCTTTATCCAGAATACCTGACTAGTACTTAAATTCTGCAAAAATCTCAAAGAATTATTCTTTTTACTATATTTAAAAGTACATAATCCCTAATGTGAAATGGAATGCTGTTAATTCATATTTAAGTAAAGCAGAAGATATGCAAAAAACGTTTAAATAAACATATTTATTTTATTAACTTGGAGGGTGATTTTTTTGTTAGTTCATTAAATAAAGCTATTAAAAAATTTTATCCTATAACTCCACATCTTGAATTAGGCACCATTGGCAATGCTCCTTTCCTGTGGAGTTTACATCACCACTTCCTTGGAATAATTCCTTCCTTCATTATAAATTTCTGTGGATCCAGCTGTGGGGGATGTCCTTATTAATTTCATAATTTATCTTCATGGCATGGATTCTAACCACACAACAAAAGGCAGTGGCACTAATACATTTGGAAGTGATAAAAGGATAAGATTATAAATGCCACTTTTGAAGATATTATCTGTGCAGTGAATTCCATCTTTTGATATAGGGAAATTGTTGCCTTTGGTTCAACACACACATAAAAAACTGTATTCTTTTATTTATAATATTCAAATTTAAGGCACAGGCTGTGTCTTATATGAGCAGGTTGCAAGGTGTAGTCTCATGCATCCAAGCCATCTTCAACAAGAACCAAGTCACATTTTAAAACCATTCCAGAAATATATTAATAGAAAAACAAGTGAAACATTCGTATAACAGAAATTAAAAAGCCATGGAGAACCCAGAGGCTCCAAATTGGAAACAGCTTTTTAAACAAGCACAGATCAGATTATCATAGTCTAAGCTTGCAAAAAATGTTTTGTATATTCTACTGAACATTTCCAGCTTTTAACACTATTTCAATATGCCTGCAGAAGCCTGGTGATGCTTCCACCTGATTCACTTGCCTCCCTGCTTAGATGTAAGAAGAAATAATAATGGCGTTATAAGAATCAACCCATTTTTTAGGAGAGATTTACAATATTATCTTTTGGTACCTGATCAATGCAGGGTCCATCAAGCCACTATTTTTGAGATGACCAAAATGGCACAATACAGTGCAGTTGTTGAAAAAATACCAGCACAAAGTAGGACATTGGAGGGGCAAAGGGAAGAAAATAAACTGTCACATCTGAATAGAATCCTTAAGCTAAATGTGACTGATCTACTCTTGTTATTGCTGCATTTAATAAGGAATACCTTGGGAAACAGAACAGCAGGTTATCCAGACTGTGTAGACATTGTCAGGGAAAGGGATGAAGAAGACATTCTCTTGAAATGCCATTAGTAAAAAACAAAAAATTGTTTACATCAAGGATAAATGAAAATGTTAAAAGCTCCAATCTTTCTTCAACAGTGGTGTTAAATATTTACATTTCCTGTTTTCAGCTGTATTTGCTCAAATTCAAAAGAGATGGCAAACATTTATATTTATAGCCAAATTTCCTGTGTAACACAGAATGTTATTGTCTTCCACATCTGTTCCCAAATATTGTGACTGTCCCTCAAAGACCCAGCAGCTGGAAATGGAATGGGGCAAGGGGTGGTGCTGGTCCATTTTGGTGGAGTCACCCAGGCTGAATCTCTCCTGCTCTTTCCCTTTCATTCTGTTCTCTCAGGGAAAGCTGAGGCAGCACCAGGCAGAAGCTCACTTTTGTTTTCTTTTGTTTTTTCTCCTGAGGGTGTTGCTTCAGGCAGGTCTCCAGAAGCTGCATTTAGCAATCTTAAAACTGCTTCAAGGCAAATCCAGCAAAAACCCATCTACCTGGGACAGCATCACTCCACAGGGTTGCCTGTGACAAAGAACAAGAATTTAAAAATCCTTAGATTAGTAGAAATGGCTGTATTTGACAGCAGCTTAATCTCTAACTATGAGAGTCTTTAAATTATTCATAATTATTTTTAGAAAGAATCTTCATAATGTTCCAATCAGGGAGGGCTACATTGTACTGCTCAGAGAGGAACAGATCCACAGCTCCCTGGGAAAACTGGGAAGGCACAGCCCCTCTCCAGGCATCCAAATAGGTGCCAGAAGTTAGCAAATGATGCATCCAATTCCTGCCCAGCATGCCTGGCATTCACTCTCATGGCTCATGGAGCTCATCTCTCTAATGTCCTTGGAGCAATATGCTAGCAGGAGGGAGGCATGAGAGAAGGATCTGCACCTTCCATTGGAACCTTTTTTTTTTTTTTCTCATGCAAGAAAGGCTCTTGCTGTCATTCCTGAGCTCTATACCCTGGAATCCACCATGCTGCAGCCCAGGTTCATTGCTCACCACAAGGTCAGCTGCTGCAATGCAAACATTGACTTTGCAATGACTTCTGCTCCAGCACTGTAGTCAGGCCCATGGTATGAGCTCAACAAGCTGAACATTCCCTTCTGTTTCCACTAGACATGTCCCTAATTTTGCTGTTTGTGGAGAAAATACTTTTATCACTCAGCCACAGAAAGTCTCTGTTAGAGATTCCCACCTCTAGAAACATCTCCCCAAGAATAACAGGGTGGGGTGAGACAGGAGAACTCCTGTGAGGAGATTCCCTGCCTCACAGGAATGAAAATAGACCTTAAAGAAACTTCTGGTGTGAAACTACCAGGAGCTCTTTTCAATTGAGAAGCTGAACCCTGGAGATCATAAAAACAGTTTGAAACCCTTTTACAGATCACCATCAAAGGGAAAAAAATACAGAATCAGCCATGAAAGCAACCCTTGACCTTATTTTGGTGGACACTGTTAGAAGTAGGCTAAGAGGGCAGCAGACCCAAAAGTAATTCAAAATAATTAATTTTTGTAAAAAAAGAAATTGATATCAGATTCAGTTTTACAAGTAATGGAATTATATATAATTGTTTAAAATTTTATAAGTATTTTGGTTCCTTTATAATTGAAAATGCTACCAGTCTTTCTGAAAAGTCAAAGTAGAGCAGTCTAATTTTTTTAATGAAGTTTTTCTTTAGATCACTGCATGACCACAAAAGATTTAACTTTAAATGAATCGTCATTTTCTAACTGAGAAGTACTCCCTCAGAAAGACTCTGTCCAGAAAAATCTTTTAACCCTTTAGCAGGGTTATCAAATCAAATCAAATCAAATCAGGGTGGTGTGCTCCATCAAGGAGCCAGCAGTGCTGCAGCTGAGCCCATCCACTGTCTGTCTTCCACCCTTCACCTGCCATTCCAGCGGCCTCTCCCTTTGCTGCCCAAAATTGAGGCACTGGAAGAGTTTTAAGATGAGCAGCACCAAGCAGACAAGGGTTGGCAGGGAGAAGAATCTCTTTATTTGTAAAGATTCAACACCACTGGAAAGCTTTGCCTGGAGTGGGGCTTGCCCTGCTGAGATGTTGGCTGTCCCAACAACGGAGTTGTCAAGTGTGGAGGAACTTCCCACATGGACCACTAC
Organism: Serinus canaria; assembly: GCF_022539315.1. Lineage (NCBI taxonomy): Eukaryota > Metazoa > Chordata > Aves > Passeriformes > Fringillidae > Serinus > Serinus canaria. The sequence goes on along the minus strand of NC_066317.1, from coordinate 7,424,141 downwards.
AAAAAAGCAAATGTAAACAGAAACAGCTGCATGATGTTGCAATTTCTGATAAAAATATCTGAGAAATAGGACTACAGAAACACCCAGGATGGATATCCAATGGCAGGCTGGGATGTCCCAGAAGAGAATATAATCCTGCAGGTTCTGTGCAGAGGTAAAAAGAAAAAAGAAGTCTATTAAATCTCAAACTTATTAAATCTTAGCACTACATTTAAATCTATTATAGAAGAACATAAATACATTGATTCAGCCTGATGCTGGCTTTTAATCTCTGCTTTTCCAAGAACACGTTAGCCACACAATTCCCATGAAAAGGAGCTGAGCATTGGCAAACCCATGCTGAGTGAAAGTATTGCCTCATTACCATATGAGAATGCCTTTAGATCTCATTTGCAATTTTCATTTTAAACTCTTACTTTACACCCTGCATAGACTATCCTAACCCAAGTTTCACAACTTTAGGTAATATTTTTTTCTTTCTCTGCCTGCACTACCCATTGCGGTGGCATAAAATCAAAAGGCCTTTAAGTGAAAGGCAGAATTCAGTGTTGTTAGGATCTGGAATTTTGTCTCCTTCAACCATTGCTCTTGAAAAAAAAAAACTTTGAGGTATCTTAAATCTAGAAGCCCAAAATCTTTTTTATATTCAAGCGCATTTAAACTAAAATTCACTTAAAACAATAATTAGGAGCCTGTGCTAATCCCATTTTATGACATATTACCCCATTGTAATTAAAACTAATCATATAACAAGTCAGCAATCCAGTCTCAATGTCTTTGTGATTTGTTTGTTGACTCACTGTTTTTCATTCTTCTCACAGACTCAAGCACTTTAGTCCCCTTAACTCAAAGTCTTAGAGCAGGAATGCTTTCATCTTGCTTGTATAAACATTCAGGAAGTAAAGGGAAATTTCCCCCTGATCTTTTTTATCTCTTTCTCTCCTTTTCTCTATAATAAAATCTTTCAAATTTTCTGTATTTATCCTTTACCTGGGGAAGTGGGAATGAGCTAACCACTCCTCCCTCCCAAAACCTACCTGTGCCCTGAGATAAGAAACCTCTGAGCAGCACAATCTGAGTCCCAGTTCACTGATGGATCTCTGCCTGCCTAACTGAACTGTGGGCAGAGAACTCTGGGCTATGACTCTGCTCCTCACAGAGCAGCAATTCATCATTTTGCCTTGCAGCTCCTGTTATCAGGACAAGCTTTTGTCATATGGTACACGCCAGTTTTTGTTTTGATACTTGGCTTTTAATTGAACCATAATGCCATTGCTGACAGAGTTTGGGAGGACTGGAGTTATAAATCATAAATCCATAACTGTAGCCCTTATGCTCTTAGAAGTGTCTGAATACTAAAGGAGCCTGATGCTATTTGGTTTTCCAATAAAAATGAGCTGCTATAAAATGTCATGGCATGAAGACACAATAACTATTTATGTTTATGTATAATTTATAAAAGTAAAATAAATGTAACAGGTGGTGAAATAAGCCACATGATGAGCAAGTTATGATGAACCTCATTGGAGTAGTCATAACTTCTTTAAAGTATTTGAGTTTATATCCTTGCAGACCTCGTGAATTTAGAAATGCTTCAGTGATTTCAAACAACTGACTATAATGACAGGCAATTTGCAGTTAGTAACAGCTTTTTATGGCTACTGCAATTAGTAAGGGAGACCAAGCAGAAGTCTTGAATAATACCTCAACTTCTAGACATAAAAAACTGTACAATTTAGGAATATATATATATATACATATATATATATATATATATATATATATATATATATACACACATATGACTTTGCTAGACAAAGAAGTGATGTCAAAAAAGCCATACTAACCATCACAAGCCATTAAAATCTTGTGTTTAAAAATACAGAAGCTTTCCTAGCCCTCACATCCTCCTATTACAGTGAGGCAGTATATTATATTACACTCAAGGCTCCATCCTACCACAAGCATGGATATCCAGGGCAAAACCCCTACAAAAAGATGGAAGATGGGGAAGAGGAGAAATCTTCCTCTCCTCTATTGCACAAAAGATTCCCATTTTCTTCTTAATTCATCTGTTTTCACTGTTAATAAACAATTTTGCACATGACCATATTTTTTTTATTAAGACACAGGTATGGTAATTGAGAGTGCACTCACTTCCTAATTTTTTTTTATTTTCAGTTTTATGGCATCTTTCACTTGAATAATTTATAGAGGTATTGCACAGTTGCTACAGTTTTAAAGAAGTTCTTAACACATGCAATAAGTAGCCACAGCATCCTTCTGTATCTCAGAGACCTGATTAGATCTCTCCAGCCTATTCCTCTCCACATTGCAGATGAATTTTTTATACAGCCACGGAAGTGAAACTCCAGTTTTTCTAGCTAAACGTCATGGAAATAATTTGCAATCAGCAGCCATTGTAGCAAACCTTAGTTTCATTATGTTGCTTTTAAAATTAATTGAATGACACATAAAAGTGGGGAGGCTTTGGCTTTAAAGATCATTTCTACGTCAAAAAGTAGCAGTGAAAAATTGGTTAAAAATTTGAAATTAGCATCAACCAGAGTAGCTGTCATCTAAGTGCTCCTGTTTTGCATGTCTCCTAATTTAAAGAAAGCAGCATCTAAGATTATTCTGCCTTTCAGTTTTGCAGGTTTCAGGTCACCAAGTGATCCTGCACCCAGCTTATTTTGCAATATGATAGCCGATGGGGTATTGCTAAGGTTTTAATCTTCCTGAAATGGCTGTTTTGAAATCAGAGATATTTATCACTCCATTTAACCAGCTGCAGAGCTATGGAAAACTGTTTAGTCAGTATTTCCAGAATCCAATCACACCATCAGGACATGTTCTTTCCAGGCATTAGCAGACAGCTCACCAGCCCTGTCACCCGACGCGGCCCAACGCGATTGACAGAGTGACAAATCTTTTCCTCAGGAGTTTGAGTCACATCAAATTAGTCACACAGCACTGTTAGTAACATATAACCTGCAAAGATGTAATGTCTCTCCGATTTTATACTCCCCCTGTTGTTATTCAGGCACTGCCACACAGATGCAGATGGAATGTCTTCTTGATTTTGAACTACTGCTCGTGCAAGCTTTGAGAATTTGTTTTAAGCTGGGGCAAAGAATTCACATGGCATCTGAAGTTGAAGATATTCAAATGTATCTAGCAAAAACTAATTTACACCAATATTGTGCTATTTATTATACACCAATTCTATTACATGCAGAATTCTCTTTGGCTTCAGTCTACAGGATCAGATCTCACAGGCAGGATTCTTGCAATATATATTCCATATAGACTATTATAACTGAATTATATGACAGTCTTATTCAAACCTGGCTTGCAGAGCTATTTGGAGCTCTCTGTTGAACTGATAATTTGACTTACAGTTCTGGTGGCTTTGCTCCCAAACAAATTCTTAAACCAAGAAAGGAAAGCACAAAAACCACACTGTGGCTGTGATCCATTTGCCCCAGCAGCCACTCTGAGATCTGCAGTTAAAGTGAAGTGTCAGCCTCAAAGGCATTGTAGCTTACTGGGGAAAAAGTCTTCCTGTCTCTGCAGCATGGCCAGGCTTGGATTTTGACATAAAGATACCCACCTAGGGCCTGGAAAGAACATTTTTTAGCTCAGTTTCAGAATGAAAGAAAGGAGTCTTCCTGAGGTTTCCATGACTCAACGTGAATTGCCTCAATTTCAAGTACACAGGCAGTCACTATCAAACAGAAGAAAATGGTAGAGTAGGCTATGACTAAAAAAATGCACATTTAGATTATTGTTTATTGTGATTGTTGTGCTATCCAAAGGCACGTAAGTACTTAAAACACAGAACAACAAAAGTTCTTATTTATTCTTTTGGAATACAAGTCTTACCTTTGCTTCAGTTTTAAGAATCCCAAGTACTGCTGTGCAGTGTCACAGGAGCAGAGAGCACTTCACCTCCTCAGTGATGCTGGAGGTCTGGAATCTTCATAAAATACCCTTCATAAAATTTTCTACACATCAACCTGTGTGGCCACAACGGTTTTGGGAGATTATTTTTTGGCAAGCTCCAACTGATTTTTATAGGACAATAATAACAGTTTTTGCTGGAGTCTTTCTCCCTCAGCAGTTTGTCCCCATCCCTCAAACTCTGGAACACAGCACCAGAAAATGACTTTACCTTCACATTCCCATGACTGAATTTGTGCTCTGGATTCTCATACATGTTCCCTTCCTCTCTGAAGTGCAGCATTCCTTTATATCTCACTGTTCCTACTATCTGGAGAACCATCATAACACATGAAAAAAAACAAATTTACCTTGCAGGCTTTTCCAGACTGTGGACCCTCACTTGGATGTACCCATCATTTCTCATGGAAATGTGAGGAATTGCACATCTGTGAGACCTTTACCTTGCTGTTGACTTTGGCTGAAGATGACAGAGCAATGAAAATATATAAAAGATGTTCTCATTGGTTGACACACTAGCTGACAGAGAAGCTGCTTTTATTTTTGAAATGTGGGTCTGGTACCAAGTTCTGTGAGTAAGGAAAGTGAAACTTCCTGAAATATTAACAATATTCTCTTACTTCTTTTTAATAGTAATGAATTTTAAATTTGACCCCTTTTTTTTTTTTTTTTTTCTCTTGAGATAAAAGGATCCAGAAGAATTGGTAATTTCTTTCTCAATTGGCCATTGACCTGCACTTCCTGCAGGGAGACAACTGAATTTTCCTTTACACCACCTGTTAAGTATTGGATTTTAAAAGATCTTTACTTACAGCACTGATCTATTTTTCATTGAGGTATTCTCAATCCTCCAAGTAGTGTGAAAAATCTTGATGTCAGTTCATGGACTCTCAATGCCTCTAAGCTCTCCAGACAATCATTGCTGTACTTTGACTTTACCAAATCCCCCCCAGGTTTAATGCAGAATATATTGCTTCCAATTCAAATTATTTATCTTCTCCTATAATTCAGACTACAATCTGCTACATTTCAATTTAAACAATTACTGTTATTTGTTCATAAAAATGGGTGCCTCCAAAGTTAATTTGTATTTGTACACAAATATGATTTCTATTTGTGTGTGGACTTTTTGATAATGCTCTTGATACTCTGCTTTTAAATTATGTATTAACTGTTTAGAGAAGTAGACTCAGTTTTTCTTTATTGCCAGAGAGGTGATGTCAGGGATTAAAAGAATGAATTTGGCAACAACTGCTATTTATATTGGCTTAAATGAAAGTGCATTTTATCATTTATGCTTCCATATGGTATTGTGGATCTGCATAATAATGTATGATAGCCATGATAAAAAGGACATTCTGTCATTTTAAAGAAATTAAGCCAATTGCTGAGACAGATGTAAACAACTTCAGCAGCATTGAAGACAACTTCTACTGCTTTAGTCTTTTAAATCCATCAATTTAACAGGAAAATTCCCAAATTAAGTTAAAGTAAGGCTGAAAAACATTAGAGTTTTTAATTCATAACACTTCATATTTAAATATAACTTCAAAATCCTTTTAACTGTCCACAAAACAAAAATGTATAATCACAGCATAAGAAAATGTTTTTTTTTTCTCTTTTTTTGGCACTGCATTATTTATGAAAGCAGCCTAGTCCAAATATTTTGAATCAGCTCTCTTAGTCTCTGTGCAATGTTTAGGTAATCTCACTCTTTTCTCCCCTGTATCAGTGAAGAAAGCCTGGACTTGCACAGCTGACCTGAACAGGGATCACTGCTTCTTAAATTTCCAATTACTAATTTAAAATCCTTCCCTTGTCCACTCTCTATGTCACTTAAATATTCCTAAATAATAGTAATATTAATAATAGTAATAGTAATAGTAGTAATAGTAGTAGTAATAATAATAATAATAATAATAATAATAATAATAATAATAATAATAATAATAATAATAATAATAATAAAATAATAATCCTGGACAACCTTAGCTAGCACCAGCTCCCCATGCTGGAACTACCTTCCTTGGCTGGCACCAAATCCCTCTGCACACATTCACAGCTGGCTTTTCCACATTGCTATGGGCTCCCTATCTTCTCCTGGGCATTTATTCAGATTTAACTCAGCTCTTGTTTTTTTTAAATACAGCTAGAAACACAACAGGGCATTTTCACCATGCCACAATAGACATCACATGGTGATAATTATTCTCCTGGAGTAGCAAGTATTTTTCCCATTATTGCTCTCCCCTCTCTGAAAGCTTGTCAGTGCCTGCAGGTAGAGACCTGTCTTGTATTTGAGTCACACATTATTTACACAAGTTATTATTGGTAATTATAAATGTTTCTTATGTTCATCTTCCCATACATCCAGCACTCTGTGACTGTGTTAATTGCTCTTGTCAGTCCCTTTGGCTGTGTCAGCCTCTCCTTAAACCCTTGCTGTGACTTTGAATAAATTTTTCCTCATCCTATCTTATTGTCACAACAATAATAACCCTTTTAGTGGCAAGGTTTGGGAGAATGAAAATGCATTAAGGAAGAAAACAAGACTAATAATTTGAGAAATAATGCCATGTTGATCCTCAAAAGCTGCTTTGTCTCTTAGTAACTTAACAAGAATTAAGACAACAGAGCAAATCCCTGGGAGCATAATAATATCAATGATAATGAAAAGTTTGTAGAATCCCTCAGAAATAAAATGCTACCAACCAAGACAAGGTAACATTTTTTTCCTCAATGATTCTTTTTTTTTTGTTTTCCACATTGTGGTTGCAAACTGCTTAGAGGGAAACAACCCCCAAATTTTATTTCAAAATAGAATTTTCAAACACTCATTCAAGAGAAGTTACAGAAGGAAATCCATTTCAAAAAAGGTAAAGTCAGTACTTGTCTGTGTTTAAATAAACATTAAAAGGGGAGAGAACATTCTATAGAGAAAAATTACCACAAGGAATGAGAAAATAATGCTATGTTTTGAATTTTTTTATTATATTACTTTAAAATTATTCAGGAAAAGATCCATATTCTTGCAATTTTGTAATGTGTAGTTCTAATGTCTTCAATGGATTGTACAACACAAAGAACAAGAACATTTTCAAATAACAGTGGAATTTTGTGTGTATTGTATGTCATGCCACAAGACAGAAATATGACATGACATACTACATTAACCTGCCAGGATACCATAACTATTACTGTGTGCTTTCAAATTCTGATTTACAAACCATGAAGAGTTAATAATTCAAATCCTAACCAGATAAAAAATTGCTTTCATATCAGTGATATCTCTGGGGATATGCTTATAATTGAAATGTTTGGGTTTTGAACACTTTGACATTATTACTCAATGAAATGAGCATGAGAAATGGTTCATCAAAAGCAGGGAGAAAAGAAAAAGGGGATTAGCATTTTAAACCTGTCCCAAGAGCTTGACTTAGAATGGGGGTAATTTCATAGCCAGCTAGAATTTAACTCCTTGTGGTTCCTAGATGGCAGCTCTCATACTGCTTACAACAGAAGAATATTATTTGTGCACATTATATTGTAATTATTTTGAATTTATTATTAATTTTAAATATTATTTATTCTCTGATTAAATGAAAAGGCTGCTACTCTGATAAAGATAAATTTTTTTCTTCTGATATTTTATTTATGCAAGAAAGTGTTTTTGACAAGGCTTACAATGACATTGCCATGCTAGTACATTTTCTCCTGCTCTTGCTGCCCTTCCAGATTCTTTTCTCCCCTCCTAGCTTCCTTCTTTATCTTTATTTCCTTTCTTATTGCCTGATTTTCTCTCCTTTATCTCTTCTCCATATTTTTTATAATCACAAGTAAATTCCTACAAAACTTAAGAAGCCTTCAGATAGATCATTACTAATATAATTACAGTAGGGAGAGCATAGTGATGTCTGAATGTAAATTAGAGTCAGTTTTTACACTTCATTAGAAAGACTCAGGGATTGAATTTAGTTTAATCAAAACTTGAGTGCTCCCAATATACACAGCACATATGCAGTGAAAAAAAAAAAAGAAACAGCTTTTAATAGAGTCTGAGATTAAAGATGAATGTTGTGCCTTGCATCCATGTACAGGACTCCATCCAGGGAGCACCACAGATCCTCATACCAACAGCCTAATGGAGCTGAATTAAAAACAATTGCATGCAATTCAGTAATTCCCAAATTAATATACATTACTCCATATTTCTTCCTCTTTTCTCTAATCATTTTTCCACAGACAAACAGGTACTGGGGTAGACTCTGGCAAACACCCTCCTGCTGGTGCTTGCCAGGCTCCTGCCTGATGGCAACAAAGAGAAAGGAAAATCCTGCACCATCACTTAGGATGCATTTGGCACTTTAGCTGGCAGAAGAAAGGATGCATCCCAGCCCTGATTCCCTGCTAGCTCTGTCACTGCTTCCAGGCTCTAATGCACCCTGGGAAGGTGCATGCTCTGGAGGAGAGCCCCTGGAGATCTGTGCTCCTTGTGTGTGGAAAACACATCTCCCATCTGCTCACTGGAAAAGCACATCTATTTATATCTATATCTATCTATATATCTATATATCTAGAGATATAGATATCTAGATATCTAGATATAGATAGATATAGGTAGATATAGGTAGATATAGATAGATATAGATATAGATAGATAGATAGATAGATAGATAGATAGATAGATAGATAGATAGATAGATAGATAGATGATAGATAGATATAGATAGATAGATATAGATATATTATATATAGATTAGATAGATATAGCTGGATTTAGATATAGATATATAGATATATTAGATACAGATATATAGATATATTAGATATAGATAGATATAGATATAAATATAGATTATATAGATATAGATATAGATAGATAGATATAGATATAGATGATATGATAGATATAGATATAGATATAGATATAGATATAGATATAGATATAGATGATATAGATAGATATAGATAGATTAGATCTAGATATAGATATCTCCTCAAGATAATCAATCAAAATGTAGAGTTCATTTCCTCTCAGCAAAGACCTCTGTGGAAATTCCCCACCTGGCTGCTAATTTCCCACCTGGATTTGGTTTGCAGTATCTAAAAGTGTTCAAGGTGTCAATCCAACTGCTAAGACCTGGTTTAGTGTTAAATGTTAATGCAATTTCCATGCCATGTCAAACTGCTTGCTCTCTAGATTTCACACGGTGCTTTTCTCAAATTACCTTCAGATGCTGGAGACCAGAGACAGGCAGAGGCAGAGAAGAGGCCACAGAACATGCAGGGTCTTACTGGCACACATCCACTGCCTGCTTTGGGATGGGGACTGGGGGGAATGGGTTGCTGCTGCAAAGATCTCCTTAAGGAGATCACACTAAGGAGATTTATGATGCAGGGAATGTGTGTGAATGCACATAACAGCTTTATGAAAGTTGTTTACTATTATTATTATTATTATTATTATTATTCACAATGAAAATATAAGGAAGAATTCACAGTTTTGTGTGGAAAGGTACAATCTGCAGGAGAGATGGCTGATGTTAAATAAGGCACAATGTCCTGAAAGAGTGAGGAGGATACAGTGCATTTTTGAGCCACAAATGGGCAGTGGCTGGTGCTCCCTGTGGCTTCCTGGGCTGCCAGCTGCATTACCCTGGCTTTAATCAGCTTATCATCTGCAGTGGGAAAGACTGGCATGGCTTTGTGTTAAGTTTTTGCTGCCTTAAAAGCAGGGTTTGATCATGGAAAATTCCACACACCCTTTAATTACAGGGGAGCAAACAAAGGAGTTGGAGAAATGGAAATGCAGCCTGACAGTAACTTCTTCATCTCATTGTTAGAGAGTCAGCTGACATCATGGCAGAGGTGGATCTGCAATCAGGTTTTTAAAATGTCCCTCATCTACCTCTCCCCTGGGGACTTAACCATGTGAAGTCTTGCAAAATGAATCAAGGAAAAAATGGGGTGGGAATGTCAGGAAAAGAATAGAAACACACCAAAAGTGCTGGACAGGGCACAGCTTAATTGAATTGGGATTTGCTGGGCTTGTAAGCACTCCCCAGGAAGGAATGTCATCTTAATCAAAAGCTGTCCAACTTCACCTTCTTTTCAGCAGGAAAACTTTAAATGAGACAGTTCAGGATTTTGATTTCTGAGGGGTGTTGGATCACATTCACCCACAGGGCATTTAAATATAAAATCCTATTTATATGCAAATTCTTTAGTATTCATGTAAAGTGGATTTTTATAAACTGACCATTCCATTCCAGTTTTCATGTTGCTAAAACATCTTCAGTAATGGCAAAAAGAAGGAACAAATACAGCCAGCACAGGATGGTCAGGTAGATCTTGGAATTTCTTGGGGCATTCCTGTGAGTTCTTGAAATGTGGAACTGTAAAGTTTAAATATTGTATTTTCTAGAAAGACCCAGGAAGAGAAAATCCTCAGAAAAGGCTCTTTTCATAACTCTGGCCTTAATTAGAGAGATAACTTATACTGGGGAAAGTTGAGAGCATGTTACTCAAAAGCCAAAGGAAATAAGAACAAGTTTTTGTTACAGAATCAAATCTGCCTTTTTTTTTTTTTTCTTTTTTTTTTTTTTTTCCCAGAAATTTTGGGTCAAACACTGTAAGAAACCAGAAAACATTGATGTCTTAAGTAATTTTGAGATGCCTGAAATGCCTGTCTGTGTTGGGAGGGACAGGTCTGGCCCTGTCCAGGAGAAGCAGTGAAATGCCCCAGCCCAGAGCCTGGCAGAGCTGTCCAGCTGGTAGCTGTATATGTCTTTTTCTATACCTTTCCTGTATTTCTCTTTCTTCTTCTCCTAATTCTCCTTTCATGAAACATTTTGGGTAACTGAACGTCTCATGGCATTAAATGCTTCTAGTTTATATGGTTGAGCTAAAAGTTACTGCTAAAAGAGTTTTATATTGATTTTAAATCTTTGCCAAATTCCCTTGATTTCCTTTTTTTTGCCAGTAAAATTTTGTGTAATATTTTACACAAATAATAATATTTGACATCTAGAGAATATCTGGTTGTTTTTTCTCTTGTGTGCCAACCCAGAGTAAAGGAATCTTGGTTTGCTCCTTAATATTTCTGTGTTCTGGGATGTTAAAAATACTTAATGTCCAAATTTTACCTTGTCCAGCTTCTGAACACAATAACCTTTAGACATTTGCAGAAGAAAAACGCTTCACTATCAGAACACCTCTGGCTGCAATGAGGAAATATTTGCTGTTTCAAGGGGTTCCTTTTGAAAGCAGTCACAATGCAAACATGTAATCTGGGATGGGGCACATTGCTTTCACATGAGTGAAATTTATTTAAAAAACAAGTATATATTTGTGCTGTCTCTCACAGTTTTACTGGCACAGTTGGAGCACCAGCACAGAAAGCCACCACCCACAGTTATTAACAATCCTCACCTCCAGAAATGCACACCAGCACCTCAACTCTCCTTGCAGCCATCCAGCTTTAAGGATTAACACACCAACTAGTTGGAATCCACCCTTAACCTCCTCTTTGGATTTTAGAACACACTAATCCTACTGAAAGACTGACTAGACCTTTCTTATCCTTCATGTCCCTTGAGTTTTGAAGGCAGCAGAACAAACATCCCAGTCCTGCCTGCTGGAGCTTTGCATTGATCTAACTGGCCAAGAAGATGAACCAGGTAAAATGTGATCAGCAAAATGACTCAGAGAGGCTGAGGTGATCAAGGGAGAGAGTTTGGGGGTCACACCTCTCACACTCAACCCTAGAATGCTGCAGACATGATCGTGGATTGCTTTGAAAATGCTTGCAATATTTGTTTATTTAAACAAATTACCTGTAACAGAGCAGTTCCCTCTTTTCCTGGAAACAAATTAGTGTTTCTTTACATCCTTTATCCCTCCAAGGCTGAAATCATCTTTGAGCAATGATGAAGTGTTGAAGATTGTGCTGGATTTGGAACAATAGACAGAAGTGGCCATTTCATGCACCATCTATCTTGTAAGCACACATTATTACAGAAAATTACAGCATTTATCTGAGTACTAGTAGCCCTCCTGGTAATAACACTGCATGGAAAGTCAGGTATTAATTCAAGTATATTTGTGTCACAAATAACTCAAATGTTTCTTCTAGATTTACCCAATAATTTTAAGAGGTTAGAGAGAAAAGATAGGTGACTTCACAAGCTTTAGCTCATTGGACAAAAGAGACATTAACATTGTTAGTCTCTAGTTCTGGAATTCAATTAGCAAAATGAGTGATACTGCCTGTCTTTGCTAATTCTTAATACTGTGTGGATCATGTGACAATTGAATTTACAGTATTTTTAGTATTTAAACTTGGCCATAGGAGGTTCCCAGCTGACTGCAACACTCTTGTTGCCTCCAAACTCACAGTTCATCTCTCACTTTCACCTTTTACATTGTTCTCTAACACATCAAAAGGAATAGTTGCTTTTTCAACAGGCATGCAGTATCACTGACTGGACTGGCAGGAGCTGTACCATTTACATTTCAGTGAAGATGAGTAACCTTTGGTATCTTTTCCCTTTTGGTTGCACATATCAGCCTCAACCAAATTCTGCTGCATTATCATGTCTCAGTAAAACAAGGTCATGTGTGGAAACAATCAATGCAGTTCATTAAAATTATGAACTCATGTCACGATTTATAATTTCTGTATATCTGCATTGCATTCATAGATTCATTAATTTCTTCTAATAATACCCACTCTTTGGAAACAGAACTGCCAAATCATTTATTTGATGAACGTAATCATTTGGTATCTTCTAATTTTCCACAAATGGTACAACTTCTATGAATTAGTTCACAATTCTAAATCATTTGCTATGCTGAAAAAGGACATTTCATCCAATCATTTCCTCCTTATCTTTTCAGTTCTTTTTCTACAATCCTAATTCATTGGCTCACTAAAGCAGCAGGGCACTTTGTCCCTTGATAAGCCAGCATTTACAGCTTTTAATATAAATGGATATTCTAATGTGAGCAATGTTACTGATATTAGTTTTATTGCAGAAGTTTTTTCCAGCCTCTAGGGAAAAGAAAGATGCCACTTTAACAGACAAAACACTGCCCTAATCAATTCTAACTTTATGAAGTAAGCTTTCCCTCAAATGTTCAAATCAATAAGCAATGGAAGAAGGAATGAGGCTGAATTGAAACTCAAGGTAATTTTTGTGATATCTCTCCAACAGATGGAAGACCTGCTAAAATCCTTAAATGATCTGCTTACCATTTTCATGAAAAGTTCCATCAAATTTCACTCAGTTTCTAATTTAAATTTACGTTCTTTTATGTACAAGAGTTGTCATTGTACTATAATACAGAAAACAAGCTTCTAAATAACTTGTCGTGTATAACAGCAGAATTCCAAACTTTAAATAAAGTCACTGTATTTTCTCCAAAGTTCCATCAGGCCATATGTATTAAAATCATTGTGGAAATGGAATTGGGAGGAAAAGGAATCGCTTTTCCAATGTGTAAAATGGGAACAGGCTTTGAAGTCAAACGGATTTTCAAAGCTTTGTTATAGAAAAATAGAAAAAAAAACCAAAACATTAAGAGTCAAAGACAAAATCAAAACATACAAAAGTTCTTAAAAATCTATAGTTTCCTACCAAACAGTATTCCAACTGCACAAAAGTAGATAAAACCCAAAAAGATCTAGTGTTTTTAAACACCCTTGTTTTAAAATCCCTTCCTTCTCTTCATTAACTAAAGAAAGCTATCATTTGGAATTAGTGTCAAAAGTCTACTGAGACATGAACCATCAATTAAGTTCTACCTTATTTCCTAGCTTCCCACTTTAGATTAATTTTTAAAAATCTTTTTTTAAATGCAGAATAGAGAAGATTTGGGTGTCAACTACACCTGTTTGTCTCTGGAGTGATTTATGGAAGCAAAATGCTACTCTGGCCCTTTCTGGAAGGAACTGGAGTGGAAGGTATCCAAATCTTCACTTTCAGCAGACACTCAGATTCCAGAATTATCATGAGTGAATTACCCATATGCATCCTTTTAATAATCAGCCTTAATAAGGATAACAGCTTATCTCCTATCCTCAGATGTAATTACAACATTCTGCTGATTCTTTACTAAGTCTACAAACAAAATACTTTTTAATACTTGACCCTTGGGATCAAAACCAAATCAGAGATTAAATGAAGTCAACATTTTTTCATCAGCTCACTAGAATACAAAATAAAATACAGGGAGTATCCACAATGATTTTGTATTCAGGCTTTGCTTTGTATTGTGTTCAAACACTAATCCCTCCATACACTATAAAAGATTAATGCAAAAAGAAGGTAACTAATTGTCAAAGGGTGCAATAAGGTTCAGGTTAATGCCCTTTTGTATTAGGCATAAATAATATGTTTGAGATGGAGAAATTACATTTTCTGAAAGAGGTCAGCACAGGAATCAAATGAATCCTTCTGATTCATGCAGAGTCATGCATTAACCACTTGAGATTTGGAAGGAAGAGACTTAAAGCTTTTTTTCTTCCTGTACAGATAATTTCCTTTAATAAGTAAGACGCTATTTTGTCTTCAGAATGTCAACTTTACAGATGAGTTGAGTTTTGAAGGTCCTCCAGAGCACAACATCTATGATTAAACACTTTCTAAGGTTCATTGTACTAGCAAAAGTGGAAATTCCATTATTTTAGCAAGAGCAGGCATGTCAAATTTATCAATGCATGATAGGACTGAGGATGGAACAGAGGTAAGGAATCTAAGTTTCTAACATATTCACAGGGTGCAGAAGTTATTATAAAGCTCATTAATGTGTGGAGCAGCAATCGAAGGAAAAGTGCAGCTATTGTGGCTCTTGTTAAATCTAAATTGGGAGCAATTACCTTCAAAACTTTTAAAAGGCAGCAATCTGTAGGCAGCAGGATTGTGCAGGCACGATTCCTTTGGCTTGATTCACTCATGAGAAAAGCCTCTCTTTGTAATTTAGCCTCCTAAGGAGCTGCAGGCATGTGGGAATATATAAAAGCCATGGGCAACGTTACAGCCTCTCCACCAGTGGTGAAGCCTCAGGAGTTCCCCCACCCCAAAAGTTATTCTGGAGGAACCTGGGGAGAAGCACTGCAGGAGCATCACAGAGAACCCTAAAACGATTCCTTGAGCCAGGAGATAATGCCATAGGGGGAATTACCTGCTTTTGTTACAAATCTTTCACAGTGCCAAACCACAGCCAGAGGCTAACCAAAAGTTTAATGCCTGGCTGTTCAAGTAGCTTCAGCATGGAAGAGCCGAACTTGTACAGCTCTGTTCAATTATGCATTGAACAGAGGTCTTAATCTTTGCTTCTTCAAGCAACTAAAAACAAATTTTACTCTTGTATTTCTGAATTTTGTACTTCACAAAGTTCCTAAAAATAGAAATCCCATGATTTAATCAGCTATAAAGGACAAACATGGCCAAGGTGTGGCTATAAAAAATAGAATAAAATAATTCTGCAACATTTTCAGAGCATTTGAATTAACCAATGGCCTCATCATTTTGGGATCAATTAAATTCTCTAATAGGAAAGGAGCTGAATAAAATAATGTTTCAGATTACTAGGAGAATAACACCATCATTCTCAGACTAATACATTGTGACAGCTCCTGCCCAGAATATATTACTTAAGATCTGAAAGTTTTGATCATAAAAACATCTTTTCCAGGGATTCCAAACAAATAAAATAATAGCATAGTAAGAGAATGGGTAAAGGTCTTGGTGTTAATATTGCAAAAAGAAGTGAAAATATTTCTTGGTTAATTTAAACATTTGTGTCTTTGTATCTTTGACATTTGGAGCCAGAGGAATGGGGTGTTAAGAAGTAATTGCATTCACTGCCTTCTAGATATCTTTTGTTTGCTCTCAAGTGGATCTGAATTCAAGAAATGGCTCTGCATGTTTGTGTGAATGGGAAAAATATTTCATTTGACATTTTGTTTTCTGGTAGCAGTTTAATGCTTTTGCACATACAAATAAAGTCTTTGAAACACAAACTCTTTCAGTGCA
The DNA here is from genome assembly GCF_022539315.1 of Serinus canaria. NCBI lineage: Eukaryota > Metazoa > Chordata > Aves > Passeriformes > Fringillidae > Serinus > Serinus canaria. The sequence continues at coordinate 7,408,140 of NC_066317.1, read as the reverse complement.
CATAATAAGGAAAAGAGGGCAGCAAAGCAGCTCTTCTAACTTCCTTTTTATAAGACAAAACATTCCAGCTAAGGATCTTTGACACATGTGACCTTTTTAAAAGATGCCTTTCTTTTAGCCAATGAAAATTTTGTACTTGGATCAGTGCTGAGCAAAATTAAGCTAATCTCAACAATCACTAGATAAAGCATAAGTACTGGGAGTGCTTGCAGCAAGCATTACAATGTAAGGGCAGTAACCCTTATAACCATGAAACAGATGAAGTTATGCATGGAAACCAGATTTTTCCCAGACTTGCACCCCCTACTGGAATTTTCAAAGGCTTTAGCAGCTTGATTTCAAAAACTGAGCTGTAAACATTGATTAAAATGTTCCACTCAGTTACAAATCAGCACTTTGGGTGCTCAGATGTTGGTGTTTTCTACCATTTCACCAAACACTGCCCCAAGAAGATAAGCATGCTCTGTCAGGTCTCGTCTTTTTTCTGCCACTCCTGGTAGATGTCTGGGATGCCAGAGGCCATTTGAAAAAACTTGAAACATTTAGGTGCCTGAATCACTCCACAGATTTCTGAATTTAAAAAACAAACAAACAAAAAGCCCAAGAAAAAAACAACAGCATTGTGAAGATTGAGATTCCTTTAAAAGAAAGTCTTTGCATTTTGGGTTCCAACCTAATTTGCCATTAGTTTTATAGTTTACCATTATTATTAGCTAAAGGGGAAACCAGGAAAAATGGGAAAAATAAAGGACTGGGTGATTCTTCTCTCACCTAACAGCTTTTTGCAGTAGTTCCATAGATATCAACATAGTTTGTGTACCTTTCATGAACAGGATTAGCTGTGAAAAACATGTAATTTTGTCTTCTTCATGAATAAAAACTAAAATGAGTGCAATTACTGCACAGGATTTTGCATCTTGCTTTAATAAACACTGAAGGAGGTATCTCAAGAAAACTCTTTAAAATCACTCAAGTGGCAAATCTGGCACAAGATCCCATGTGAGCATGGCAGCTACCTGACAGCAGAAATCACAAAAAGTCACTTTCTCAGCAAAAAAATCATGCCAGAGCTGGAATGATCCAAAGGAAGATGGGAGCCATGTGACAACAGTGCACCTGATTTGGTCACATGTTGGGTGCTGCAGTGCACAGTATCTAAAAGGCTGTGGGATTATCTCAGTGTTCTCCCTTTCTTTGTAGAACTAGATCTAACAAACAGAATTCTAAATGATACTTAAAAGTCACCTCTTCAGGGGTGAGTGCCTTTCTGACTGGGAATGGACCAGCAGTATGCTGCTGCAAGCGTGATCGGACCTAAACCTGTTGGCATTGTATTAACTGAAGTAGATTCCTCTCTCTGCTAAACAATTACAACAGTTTTCACTTATTTTTCATTTTAAAAGATTGGTTAGAATAGTAGTTTCTAATTTTCTCAGACATCACTAACGAAAAACATTCTTAGGTACACACCCCATGATTTTGGTTTATTTTTACACACCAAAGTACTTTTTCAAACATGTAACAGAAGCCTCCAATTTCTCTGAAAAGGAAACTCAAAATACATCACAGAAAATGAAAATAAAGAATGAAAATTAATTACTAGTTTAAGTTTCAGAAGAAGAAATAGCCAAGTAAGTAGGAAGATAACAGAAGGAAAAAATTACTGAGTCTAATAATCAGTAATTGAATTCTGTTCATTCTGGAAATGTCTCAGAAATAAAATAAATGTGACCAATATCCCAACATCTTTTTTTAAAATTTTTCTTTATCTAGAATACTAAATGCAAATACTGTATTTAGTATTCTAGATGAAAATTTTTCCCTCCTCTAAGTCTCCCTCAGCTTGATTGACCTGTGGAGCATTAACCTGGTCTGGGATCTGAGCAGTTTGCTGTTCAAGGCAGTGGGAGGGTGGCTGCTCTTTCTGCAGAGGGTGGCAAAGAGCCCTGACCTCTCTAAGCTGCCAATCTGGAGCCATTCAAGCTCTCCAGTCCTCCCCCTCACTGGGCACTGACCCTCACCATGCTTTGTGGGCACAGCTCCAAGCTCTCCTGTCATCAAATACAGCACGATGTGACAGCAGAAAAAAACTTATCCAAACCCAATTATGTTGTGGTGGTGTTGTGAGGGTCCCAGGATAAGGTGAGAGATGAGAATTGAGTCCAAGTTCTCAGAAGGCTGAGTTATTATTTTATGATATGATATTATATTAGAAGAAAATGATATACTAAAACTATACTAAAGAAAGAGGAGACATCAGAAGGCTGGACAAGAATGATAATAAAAACTTTTGACTGACCAGAGAGTCCAACACAGCTGGACTGGGATTGGTCATCAATTAAAAACAATTTACATGGAACCAATCAAAGATGCCCCTGTTGGTAACCAACCTCCAGAGCACATTCCAAGCAATCAGATAGTTATTGTTTACATTTCTTTTCTGAGGCTTCTCAGCCTCTCAGGAGAAAAATCCTGGCAAAGGGATTTTTCAGAAAATATCATGGTGACACCATTAAACAAAAGGTGTCCCTGGAGGTTCTTGAGGCAGAGGTCAGTGTGGGATGAGAAGGGGACACTTGCCTTCAGTTGCTGTCTTCTGTCCATGTTCTGGGTTGGAGGGAGGCAGCATTGCTGCTTGTGTGCATTCAGCCACATCCTGGACTCGGGTTCCTCGTTTGGAAACATGGGAAAGACAACAAAAAGCCCAGGTTCTGCCAAGTACAGTGGCAGACATTCAAAACCAAATGTCATCAACAAAACAGCACAAGATGAGTGGGTGGACACTGAGCCCTTGCTGGGTCAGACAAGAGATGAGCCAGAGTCCCAGTCTGCACCACTGGTGTTGTCATCAATACTTAAAAATATTAAAAAATAAGATTATGTGTTCAAATTTGTCCCCATGGGGATGAGATGCCATAATCCATACAGCAACTCACAGTTATTCTAGTCATTATTAAAGAAATTCTGCTGGTTGTCTTCCCCTGGTGCTAATACATAAAAGCCAGCATTAGATGTCTGAATATTGTTATATTATCCTGAAAAGCAGCAGATGTGGATGGAAAACCCTGGCACCTTCTCCACTGAGGCCAGGTTCATCATGTTTGCAAAAGGCAAATACAGATACACCAGTGTGCTTTATTATAATGTCATATTCCTGACACTCTAGTTAGTAAAAGTTGATTTGGTGTTTCCATTAGAAATCTCATTTTCAGAGGCTTATGACTCATCCATCTAAGTTTTTTAGGATGAAAATACACTTATATTTCCTGCTCTTACAACTGGTCAGTATTAGTTATTTGCACATTTGAAATCCCAAAAGCACAAAAGAATTGTTTTCTTCATGCTATTTCCTTTTTTCTTTACACTGTCAAACATTTGTGTCCTTCTTTAGGAATAATAAAGCAATTTAATACACATAAAAATTTAAGCTAAAATTTTCTTTCTTCCACATATATCGCATATTTTTCACATGTGTTTCAGCCAGAAGGTTGTGAAACTATTTGAGAAAAACAGTAAAAATTTATTAGGAATAAAATAGGCACCTAAAAAATTTTTTATCAGGGATTTCCAAAGCACTAACTGAAAAGATCTGTGTTTAATATACAAATATATTGAACATTATCTCTAATGTTTAATGAATTCCATCACATTTCATTGTCTACTCTGTCTCTGAGGTGTCTGTCACACACACTGTTGATATTCAGCTGTTCTCTTTTGCTTTGTCAAGAGATTCTCAGCCTTTATGAGATGAGAACAATTCCAGCTTCACAACTCCAAAGCTCTGAATGAGTATTATCAATTCTTAACCCTATACAAGCAAATGCACTGAAGATATATAATTTCTTGTATTCACTATAAAACATCATTTATCTAGTGCAAGCCTTCGGTTGTATTTCCCAATTTATGGTTTTAAGCTCAAAGTTTAAAAAATCTGTGCATTAATAGTTTTACAGGGTTGGCATAAAGAATCTTAGAACTGATTATTCTCATTAAATGCCTTCAGGTTTTTATCTGAGCTATACAGAAATGAAATGTTTTAAAAAAAATCATTTCAGCTATTACATATATTAGGAATATAGGCCTATTTCCAGAATCTGACTGAGACATAAAACACTGGAGCTTGCACTTACAGATTTGAAGCATCCAGAGCCAGAGTGGAAAACAGAATCCCAGAATGGGCCATACCTGAATCCCAGCCCTTCAAGCAAACAGATGAGCACCTGCATGAAGTGTGAACACTCTCCAGGGAGAACATGAAAGGAAGCAGTAGGGGAACTTTGAAAGCTTAAATTCCACCTGTTTTTTTTTTAATTGAAAAAGCTGCTGGAAATATCTGCTCTTGCTATGATTCTGCAGTTAAAAGAAGAAGACCCCTGTAAATATTACTTAGCAATCATCAGAATACAGACAGTAATGGTTAATTTTTTCTCTTCTGTAGCAGTGTTGTAACAACAACCTACACTACAAGAGAAGGGAAAGAGTTGAAGCTTTTCCTATTTTCTAGAAGCTACTTAATAATTCATAATTTCACCTGGGTGTGAGATTTTAACACTGAGAACTGAAGTGTTTTACCACAACTCTATCCTTGAAATTTTGTACCACCATCATTCATTTAGAAAAAATCAATCAGCCTTGAGCAGCCTGTCTTCTATAAAGAAATGACAAAGTCTCTGGATGAGGGGATGGCAGTACCTCTATTTCAGCAGAGGTTTCAAAGGACATCCCAAAACCTTTATGCAGGGACTCTACGGTACAGGTGGACAACTAGACAGCAAAAATGTATTTTATTGTCAGACAGAGATAGCAGAAGATAAAAGTTTTCTATAGAAATCAGTTTATTCTTTTGGAATTCGATCAAAATGAGTCTTTTTGACTTCACCTAGCTGTGGAGTACTGAAAAGATCAATAATGCACGTTCGTTTTCAGCCTTCACCATAAAGTCATAATCCATACTTCTTCACAGGGTGAAGGACCCATTTTAACTGGCCAGAAAGGGCTGTACCAGGGGAGAAACAATGGTGAAAATAGATGAAACAATTTAGCTATTTTCTATGCAGCTGGAAAACAAGCTATATAACATAACATATCATAAAACATAAGATCACACACCATCATAGCATAAGACAGAAGACAAGGTATTTGAGCATGCTCCCCATGCCTTCTTATCACAAGGACATTACCAGCTTCACTTATTTGATTCAATATCAGACAGCAGGCAAATAAGGTAAAACAAAATTAGAAGAAGCTCTTCAATTTAGTCCAGCCATTGTGTCACAGATGGCTTTATAATCAATTACTGAAAGTTTGAACACCTTTAACTTATTAACACGAAATATAAACACAATGCAAAGCCATTCGCTCTCTTGATAAGACATTGCAGGTAGGAAATTAATTAGCAAAATGCTTGAAGTACAAAGAAGTAACAAACAAGAAATCAACTTGAAGACAACTGTCTGACTCCAGCCAGCAATACCAACATCATCATGCAGTGAGCAAGTTAAGGCTTTTCATCTTGTCATACCTGAGCACTAACCTGTGCTAACAGAAGCATATTGAAATATCACATGGCACCATGGCTGCTCCCACTGCCCCAGTTTCCCAGTTTTTCTGCTGTCTATCATCTGCTAGAGGTGGAGGGACACCAGGTTGAGGTGGGCTGTCTGTAACTGTGCACATTTTACAGCATGAACAGATTTCCCTGGTTTTAAAATAACTGAGAAGTGGTATATCACCTACTGGGACATATTTTCATAGTTAAAAAAAATAATCAAAACAAAAAAATGAACCCTACCCCACCCCCACCTCCACCCAGTGACACATTTGCTTAATTCCTGCAAGGAACAAGCTAGCCCCAGTACTCAGGCTGCTTATGAAAGTGTCAGTCAAGTTCCCCAAATCACCTTTTAGTATGTCATTCCTTTTCAGATGATGCAGTTGACCACACCAGCAAAATCATATTGTAGGAGTGCAATGAAAGTTTTACTATTCCTTCTTTCACTTATTAATCTTTGGGGTTTATCAAACGCTTAAAAATCTCCACCTAGAAAAGTAGTAGGGAAGCAGTGGTTGGTGCTTTTCCTAGTCAGAGATGAATGGAAAACTGCATTTGAAATTATTTAATTTGCTCTTTCTTGAGAAATTGCCAAAACCTTAGCCTTACTGGTTAGCCATACCCTAAATATAGCCCTCAAATTAATTGTGATCCTACCTGTCTTCAACATTGGAAAATAAAAATAGTCAAGGTAATCAATAGTACAAGGCTGTGCTAAATCTAATTCTAAAAACTTAGATATGGAATGAGAAACAAATCTTTCTGATTGTTTTGAAGCTGCTTTACTGATCATGGATCAAGTCTTAATAATTTAAAAGTAAACTTAAAAATTATTACAATTTTATTTATCAAAAGAGATACCAAGGCAGATATGGTTTTCTAACCAAAATGCAGTCTTGACAAATGCTTTTGATTCCATTGTATTTGAAATGGAAATGGTATAGAGTTACAAACTGACATTTAACTCAGCAATTTTACTTATTTATGGTTGTAAAGAATTCAGATTTATTGTTTTGCTCCATCTCAGTTTCCACTTGTGAAAAATCAACAGCTTATACATTTTCCAGCATGTAAGGAGAAATACATTACAGTGAGTCTGATGCTTTCATAAATGCAGTGTTTCCTTGTCTCTTCCATGGTTATGCACTTTTCTGAAGCAAAAATAGCTCTGTTTATTTAACAAGATAGAAGAATACATCTTTCCTATCACATTTAACATGTTAGCACTTGACAGTGGAATGTTAGGTACTGAAATAAGAATGGGAAAATTCACATTTGATGAGGACTTTGTGGCTATTTCAGTCCTATGTGCTCAAACATTGTCTCATTGTGATACAAGTTACAGCCCTTAAATCCCAGGCAATGAATTTCTGCAGAGGGACATCATACACCCTTATGACATTTGGGAAATAAAGACACACAGAAAAAAACATGTTTTTTCTCCAGCTGCATCAGGGAACTGAGCCTTTATTCTTCTCAAAAATATGGATGGGCTGCCATGGCATCAAGCAAAGTACAAAATTCCAGATATTACCTTTCCACCTGATATCTCTCTCTTCCACCCACAGATGATAAGTAGTTTAGGATGTTTTAGTTATAGCTCATTAAAAAGCAATTATTCTTTAATTGGAATCACTGGGGGTTTTTTACTATAATAAAATATGTTTTAAAAAAATTTTAAAAAAAGTGAAATATATGTGGAAATCCATAACCAAGCCCAGGTTTTTGTCTATGTCTGTAATATATGCTTGAAAACCTGAATACAGCTTCCTACAGTCAAATTGAAGAAAAGAGAAGATTCAGATGAAAGATCTTTCCAGACTCCTGAACTGTAATTTTAAAGTTCACTTGAACAAGAGCTTTTCACCTGAAACAAGTTTGTTGGGTCACATGACCAGGCATGAAAATCCACTGCTCATCATTCAATAATTATTATAAAACCATTTATCAAGAAGAGAGTAGCAATTAGCTATCAAAAGGAGTGAGAAGAACTTTCTCAGGCTCAGATTCATGATCCTCCAGTACAAACATATTCTCCCTTTGAAAAAACAAGCAAACCATCCTCAAAACTGCTACAAAAATGAAAACCAGAGAATTTATTTTATTATTTTGAATTTCCATTTAAAAATCAAATTGAGGTAACCAATGAATCACAAAAAAAAAAAAATTAAAAACACATATAATATGGCAGGAAAATAAAACATAAAAAGGATAAAAAATTTAATTGCAAAAGGCTAAACAACAATTGAATGATCAATTGTTTTAAGCTCACACTTACAAAAGTATATCTAAAACCCTGTTATTTCTCTCAGGTTAGAAACCAAACCCACCTGTGAAAATACAAGCATGGTTAGATCTAGTGAAATACAAATAGGCAAATATTAATTTTTTCCTATTTTTCAGTTATGATTACATTAAATACATCTAAAGAACTTAAACTGATGACTTCATCAGCTTTCTCCTTGTGGAGAATTACCATTGTGCACTGCTGGCTCTGATTTACTTTTCTTAGAGTACACTGAACTGTAAAACTCCTACTCCCTACAAAAAAAAAAAAAAAATGGTCACAACCAGAAATCCCACTTCCAAAAGTCATTTTGCTGCAGAAGAATTTGGAAATGCAAGGGATGCAAAATTGCCTTGGGCCCATCCCTTCCTGTATCATCTCTTTATACCTGCTGCTATTCCATTTGGGCTTTGGGCAACATTACATTGCTACTACTTTATTAACTCACTCCAACTGCCAAAGACAGCACAGAGCACTTTTTTTGTCCTCAGTTCACCATATTTAGAAAACTAATTGCTCTTCAAGCTTTTTTCCAAGTCTGTGTTCATTCACCTCCCAGGCCCATTCATATTTTAAGTCAATTAAAAGACTCTATTCCAATCCTCTCAAATCCTTGCTTTGAGACCACACTAAATCTCACCTTGTCTGAGCTCTAGACAAATTGTCTTGCCCTTAATGCCAGAGATATTTTAATTGAAATAGCAATTAATTAGCAGCTGTCATACAGCAATCCATCAATTTATGATAGGAATTATTACATTCAGCCTCAGGAGCCTTTCAAGCACCCCAGTGTTTTTTGGGTACAGCAGAGTATCCTGGTGTGTGATGTTGTACCAATGGTACTGGGCTTCCTTCAGGCAAACATCTAGGAGTTATTTGACATCTAGGTTACTTCATTTCACAACCACATGGACAGAAAGGACTGTAAACACATTTTTTTCTGATACTGAAGACAAGCATGGTCCTCTCTCAGTGTTACAATTTAAATTTATGCTGTGAGCCTTTTTTTTTTTCCAGCATTGATCCAGCACCAAATATCTCTTGGGAGTTACTTCAGGATTGCAGGCTCCCCCTGCTAAATTAAAATCTTGCTAAGATTCCTCTTTACACTTTATATCCCATCTCTCAGATGCCAAAACATGCCAAGCAGCCACTGATAAATTTGTCTCAAGAAGATTTTGTTTCCAAAAATAGGTAATTCACTTGAACACTGGACTTCAAATATTTTCCAAAGTTCAGGAGAGAAAGGAAAGTGAAAAAGAGTGAGGGCTCCCAGTGAGGGACTGTTGTGAATGAACAAGCAAGATCAGAGCAATTGAGATATTTCTTAATCAGATGGGTTAAGAGAGATTGGACATTCCCATCCTATTTTATCTAGATATTATGACCTAAAAATCTCCTTTCAACCCAATAAAACACTACTTTTTTGAGAAGGAAAACTGCACTACAGAACTGCATTGATTAGGCTCTTCTTTTAAAAAATATCCAAACATATGAAACAACAATAAAACCTTGTTTATACTGAACTGCTTACAGCCATTCAGAGGGCTGTACCAGCAGCACACAATCCCATTAGAGTTCAGTTTTCCACATGAGGTACCTTCTAAACTTATTCTGGCTTAGGAGATCTATTAAGATTGTAGCCTAAGGCTTCAGATTTGTGCATTCCCTGGAGCTACATAAACCAAGCAATATTGAAGAGAATCAAATTTCCACCCATAAAAACCCACATGCAGCCATTGCTAAATACTGACATTTTTGGTCATTCTCACACAAACTGTATTAACCTGATAACGTCACTACTTTGAAATTAAAATTTATGTTTTATAAATATGTGTTTGTGCTTATTGTGTACTCACAGTTATTCTGCAACCAGCTTCTGTGCTGTATGATTTTATAGATATAAATAATTCTATTTTAGCTCTTTGATCATTCACGACCCTCTCCACAGCAGCTAAAAATTATACAGAAATATAAATATTGAATAGCTACTCATTCTAGAAAAAAAAATTTGTTTCTCAGGAAGCCTAAGCTTAAGCTGGGTTTTATTGCTGGATAAAATCAGAACAGTTTTGCATTCAGCATTTTGTGAAACTAACACATAGCTGAATGAAAGGCTGATATTTTCCACTTTTTCAACTTTCACAAGAACTTCCCATTGATTAAAGATTGAAAATAAAATAATTTCAGTTTTTGAGTAATGATTAATATGTTATAGTAAGTGATAATGAGATGAATCCCACTTGTGTAAGAATATATTGCACATTAATGGATCTGCTCTCCTCATTTTGAGGACCATAGTTTTGAGAGTTACCAACTCAGGATGATTCAGAAAAGACACATCAAACTTCTCCATAAGGAAAAAATAAATAACTTGCCATTTCTTCTGTCTCATCCAATGAAGAGATTTTAACAAGGATGTAGTGGTAAGGGTAGCTTTCTCTCAGGGGATCTACACCTTAACTTTTTCAAAGCACAACAGCTTAAAATTCCCTCCAGTAATTTGAACTGCCTGTAAAATTCAGATGGAAAGAACACTGAAAACTGACCAAACACTGGGACTGAGGCAGCGACTTACTGAAACTTTCAGTGATAGTGTAAGGTTACTGTAAACAAAAAACAATACAGAAATTCAGTGAAACAATGTAGCTGAAATTATGATTATTTGCTGTCTGAAACATATTTAATTGTGAACTCTTAATTTCAAGACCAGCCTAGGAAAACAATTATTCTTTTCTTTAAAAGGATCACATTTATCTTCATCTGCATTAAGTGGAAACAAGAAGTCTTAGGTATCCAGCATCAGGGTTTTCATCTAACATTTCTGATGCTGTTCCTTGGGAGCATGTTTTGCCTTTATCCCATAGTCAGTTGCCTTTGGAACAAGACCCAAGAGTAGGAGCTTCAGTAGAGATACCAAATACTTTTTGTGCCTTAAATAAGATGCATTTTGGAGAGATGTGCAAAGCCAAGGAAAGCAGTTTCCCTTCCATCCTTCTGTTGCTGGCAGTGTCAGTCCTCAGCCATCTTTCTGTCAGGCTCCTGTTTTATGCCCACCCTCAGGGCACTTTTTAGTCTCCCTGACAGCTGCCTTTTCCTGCCATGAGTGAAATCTCATATCCCAACTGCTAATGGCCAGTCAAATCCCCACAGCTGGGAGCTGGCTCTTGGGTCCCACATTTTCTGTCATGGAGTGAAGCACACTGCAAGATGTACACACTGCTTTGACATTGCAGCCATACAAATCTGAAATTTCACAGAAAATTTATGTAGTCTTAACTAAAAGCTTAGATAGATTGTTACATTTATTTAAAAAAGTTGTATTTTTTGTGTGAATTGACACGTGTGTGACCATTCAGATGCAAGAATGGTCACCAGGGTGACCAGCAAACCACAGCTGAAGTGCAAAGGGTTGTTTTATTTCAGTCCCTCACTAAGAAGCCCAGCAGCAGGAACATACATGGACAGAGGCTCCATCAGGCTCAGTTCATCCCAGCAGGCTCCACCAGGCTCCATGCACACACAGTTTATTATAAGGCTGTGCTTTTATGATCTCTCTCTCTCCAGGAGGAGGTTCAAGCACGTCACACAGGATTTCTAATTCTCAAAAGAGGCAGAGGATGAGAAACAGTAGGAATAATAAGTGGAGTTTTCCCACACCTACATTCTGAGCTGCAAGGTCACTTTGAGCAAGAACTGCTCCCTCCTTGCAATGTCTTCTGGTTTTAACCCTTTCGTCCCAACATTTTTATCAGATCAGTTTTATATGAAGGATAAAATAATCCTTAGATATTTTCAAATTGCATCAGTTAATTGCTAAATGATGATCAAGCATTGTGACTTTTTTCTGATATTCAAACCTCTAATCATATCAGACTGGTATTGTCTTAAAGCTCCATGTCTGAGATCTGAACTGCTGACCATTTTCTGAATGAAGATTCTTCATTTGCAGTCTCAGTTGTATCTTTATCTTCCCTTCTTCCTGCATTCATTTGCACTTGTATCAAGATACTTTGTTAATGATATACTAAAGGTTTTCTCATGCTACCAAGACTACAAAAAACCTCAGGTCATGTTAAACATCTGACATTTAAAGAGGAGACAATAAGAACATGCTACAGTATTTTATGGAAATATTGTTGTTACGAAGTGTTCAGTAAACTGGAAATGCCAGAGTAAGGAAACAATTTCTTTAATTTGAAATGTTGCTTAGATTTATTTATGCAATTTTTCTTACTTAAAACCAGATTTTTTTCCCAGTTAATTCTATGAATAAATGTTAGCCATAAATATTTTCAGTTACAGCAGTTTCATTCAGAACACCAGGTAACTTAGTGTTAAGATACACTGGAATAATATTAGGATTTTGCTTCTGAAATAATATCAGGGTCCAATTCTGAGAAGATGCTTCTGCCTGAATTAAGGTGCAAATGAGACCATCAGCCAAAGTCAATTGCACAGATTTTATTTGACAGTAAATGGGAAGTAGAAAGGCAGAGAAGTAGAGAGAGGCAGAGAGACAGATTAAGTAGAAAGGTAGCTACCAACACATCTGTTCCTGCAGCATCCCACCAGCCCTCTTCCACTTTTCAACACACCAAGTCATGGGTATCCACAAGGTGTAGGTGCTGTTCCCACAGCCTGGCAGGGCATGTTTTTAAGGGCATTCCTTTATCACAGTTTGCCATTATGGGAATTTTTGTCATGCCATCTTCCTGATGCTGCATCTGCACTTTTCCCACAGGTCTGCCCAGTGGAATCTTGTCCCCTTTGCTGATTCCAAACTTTTCATCTTTGGGTAGGCCTGAAATGATCTTCTTTTGTGTTTGCCATTTGTGCCCATTATGCTGGCTTATCTTATGGGAACTTCCTTCTTTGTCAGTGTTTGAGACAATTTATTGTGCTTCTCTAAATCCTGACACAGTTTTAGTAAATGTGCCTGTACAACCACACTTAACCCCACAATTCCCTTCCTTTTTAGAGACCACCTGCATTTCAGCCCTGCTCCTCTCACCACTCTCCTGGTAACTCATTGCAAGCACATTTTTGCCAAAATATCTCCCACATGTATAAAAAGGGAGCTGGATCCAGATGATTTTTCTTCTCATCCATGTCTCCACATGACAGCAGAGCATAAATACTCTAAATTTTTCATATTATTTGGGGAGCAGGGCACACCAAGACTGTTATTATAGGACATGAAATAACACGACACAGACATTCTGCTCTTTTTAAGGTAAAAAAAGACTTTTTAATTTTTGATTCCAACATTTCTAGATTTCCAAAAGTGACAGTGGATTGGATGGTGGAAGTGCCACCTCTCCAATGACACTGGACAAACCAACAGTCTATCAAATTTCTCCTCCTCCATAAAAGAATGTAAAAAAATAAATTATTTACATAAAGTGTGTGAGAAAGTTTCTTACAAGAATGTAAACATCAAAAAGCTTAGAAAATCTTAAAAATTCAAGACAACACAAGGCAGGTATCTCTGTAGAGCTGGGAATTGTTTCCCCATGCTCACATTTACACATGGACATGAACAACAGCCAATGGTACTGCAAACCAAAGGGAATTAATTGTAGGTAATTTTTGTTGCTGCCTTTCCTAACTCCTGCCTTGAGCCCCAATTCATGAGCTCCCAGGAGATCAGAGCTCCTTGACCTAAGCAGTACCTGGGAGGAAGCTCTTGGCAGATGAACCTCAAATTTGTAGTTTGACTTCATAAATCATTGAATTCAAATGAAAATTAAATTGAGCAGTGTCCTTTTCTATCCCACAGCAGTGCACGAGCAGTGTACTGATATGCAGAATAAAATGGACACTGAGAGCCTCTGGCCATATTTAGTTAGATTGTGAATTATTGTAAGTTCAGCTTCTGGCTTGCAGCTGAATAACAGATTACTCTGACAGCCAGTAAAATGAGAAAATTTTAGTGTGAAAGCTTCTCAAACAGAAGTACTTATTTTAATCAAAAATCTATATTATTTTCTAGTCTCCTCTTGCTACTTCTAGCCTAAGATTTCTCAGAAATATTACAGTCTAGACTAAAATTAGACAGAATATATATATTTTTGATAAATTTTCTCTCTCCTGTCCAGCTGCAGAGGGGATTGAGTGAGGGGATTTGGTGGGTGCCACATTTTTTGTTATAGATTATATATATATATATATATTATATTATATACATATAAAATGTATAACAAAAATGTGGGTTGACACTGACAAGATATAGATTTTTGATTTTGCTATAGGTTGTTAATAAATCTTGGGAAACATCACCTAAACCTAATCAAAGCCATTTACTAGGACAGCACAACAATGTGTCCAGCACCACTAATATGAATTAAAGATTGGTATGACAGGATTTCTAAGATATCATTCATTTTTATCATGGTGTGCACAAAGGGATTAAGATTTACAGTAAAAATTCCAAGCAATAAACTATTAAATCAAGCAATGAGGAGGTCTAGATATTTTGGAATTTTAGAGAATTTTAAAACATTTTAATGCTAGAATTTGCACTGTCAATAAGGCAGGACGGTTGTCATTTTTACTGCTTCCATATTTTTGGGTTTGATACAATTAAACTTTGAATTATCCCTTGTAGTCAGCTAACAGCCAGAATAATTAACTCTTTTACAAAAAGGCTTTACTGGAAAAAGACTTGGACATCCATTCATCTGAGCATAAACTTTTGGGGATTAAAAACCAATCTGACTTACATGACTATTTGAGTTAGACAAGTATTCATGTGGCTCTGCTGCCATAAATTCCAAATGGAAACTAAAATCTTTAGAAGGAGAGAGAAAATGAATTATTTTTGCTAGACAAAATAGTTCTCATAGTCTCCAACACAAGAGTTCAGGGTTTTTTCCCCCAGTCCATAACTACATTTCAAGAAGGCTGTAATGATTTAAAGGGTACCATGTGTGAGCTAATCTATCTTATACATTCACTTCTGCAGGTAAAATAAAACAAACCAACACAAAATAAACAAACAGGGAAAAAAAGCCTGTAGGATAAGTACAGTCAGTTTACCATTAGGATCTCAAGAAAAAAAGTCGTTGGTTAACAAAACCAGTAAAACAAGCAAAAATCAAAGTGAAAATTCAAGGAAAACTTGAAAATTGCAATGATCTTCTAAATCTCATCATCAATCCACTGATTATTTGATTTTAAACAATTCATCTACAGTAAAAATCCCCCACAATTCAGAAAGACTCTGAACCACCCTTTGAGGAGGGCTGCAAAGTTTGGCCAGTGCAAAAGCCTTTAGCACTGGTATTATCAGGTTTATTTGTGCCTTGAATAGCTTTCCCAATTATTATTAGTAATTCATCTGATAGTAATCTTTGCAAACCAACGCCACAAAGAACAAGACACTCTTTATTTTGACCAAAACAATCTCGCTGGTCGCTTACCTAAACTTGTTTTAACTTCTTTGATGTTAAAAGATTCCAGACACATACAAATATAACCAATGCATAAATTTAATCCTATAAAGCAAACCATTATCTGAGCTGTTTCATATAACTTGTGGCACACTTCAATTGTCACATATGCTGAAACTGATTGAAATCCTGACTGTACTTGCCTTCAGAGAGCCAGAGAAATCCTGACTCTTTCAATGCAGAGAAACAAACCCTGGGTGTTTTTTTCCAAGCAAGTTTCATTTTAACAGTGAATTTCTAATCAATGCAATGTGATATAATCTCACTTCTTACTCTGAAACAGAAAAACATGCAATATCTAGCAACCTCTTTTAAGGGCAAGTACAATTCAGAATGAAAATTAATTTCATATTTCTATTTCCTGTCTCCTACAAATAACAAATCCTTGTAACACAAGGACAGATGTTTTAATATACTCTGTTATCAGATGGGAAAGACAAGCACAATGCATGGAACAAAACACACCAGGATAAAGGACACAATGCATAATGCTGCATTCCTATTAGCATAACAAAAATGTGCAAATTATGTTGGTGCTGAGAAAATTTGGAATACTCCTGAAACAGCATCCAGAAGATATTTTAGAATATTATGAAACCTGATCTTGACTTTCTAATAGTAGAACAAGAAATCACTTACTTGTAAACAGTTGCTCTGTATCAAATCTCACTGAAGAATATTGTAAGAAGTAAAGTAAGGAAGTAAGGTGCAGTTTTCAAAACTGTTCTTCTTTAAAAGGCATGCTGGAACTGAGTTCTGCTTTTGAAGTATGGAATTAGAGCTCTGGGAATTCTAAAACACTAGCATTTGTCATTAGAAAAAAGCAAATGTAAAAAAAAATAGCGTGCGTTCAAATAACACGATGGATAGGAGGGAACAAATATATTTTAATACACAAATAAGACTGGACTTCTTACTATTTTAACTGATAAAAATTGTAAAGGTTTAGCAACTGTTTTGGAAACCAAGTATAACAAACCTTCATGAGATGGACATAAAGTTACCCTCATTGCATTTATGTAAGACTAGAACTTCATACACTAGATTAAAATTCAATTTTGTAGTGAAGTATCACCTCACTAATGCAATTTGATGAGATTTTTTTTTCCCCCATCAGATTCCATTAGTACAAAGAGGATGCATGGATTTCTAAGATACCACTGAAATTAGTTGAGGTAAAACTGGAGACGACCCAAAGTAAACCTGAAATTAATACAGCAGTTCAGTCAGAGTTTGGCCTTGAAATTTATATTTTTCTTAATGGAAAAAGCTCATCTAATTTCTGCTGTCTAGAAACTTAAACACCTTCTTTTCATTTCTCTTTTCAGAGAAAGGAGCACCTCACAGAAGCAATTTCTCCCACCCTAAAATAAAGGTGCAAAGAGTAAGAGCACTGTCTTGGAAAGAATCTGTCTCTTGAGGTATTATCTAAATAAATTACATCATCTGTTACTTAGACTAGACTCATAATTTCAAGGCAACTAAACTTTGTAAAATCTAAATTAACTGACTTATAATGAGTGCATTATCTACTCAATAAGTTTAAAATATAAAAAATTTCTTTGGATATCATCCACTGAATGAATCCCTCCTCAGAAATATTGACCTCACAGGTCTTATCTGTCTCATTTTATCTCCGCTTAGTAGGGATGGACCTTCAGAGCCTCTCTAAAGACTGAAGGCAACCTACTTGATAGCAGTGATAACACTGAATATTTCAATAAAAATGCTGAGAATAGACACTTCTTCTCCAATTTTTCTTTCACTTTTTATTCAAAGTTGAAATATAATTTAGGTTAGCTTTCATTTTACACTTGCAATGTTCGTATTGCAGTGGCAAAGTTTAAAAGTAATCCATATGCCTTAAAAAATGCAGAGGAAATAATAAAACTAGCTCCACATGACCTGAGCTCTTACATTTGCAAATAATGTATCCTTTATGGTTTTCCATTTATATGTGAAAAATAGACACAGACAAATCAAATACTTTCATCACAAATGAATAAAAATCTGGACAAAGCCTAATTTTCCAGAATCCACAATAGAAGACAAAAGCACCATGTTGCTTGGGGTAGATGAGATACAAATAAACAAAGGAGCCAGGAGAAAAATATTGTGAGAAACAAACTGATACATAATTTGAGGTCTGTGCTTCTTTTTCTTTCAAAGGAAGTATTCATAGGAAATTAAATATATTGTACAGAAAACAGTTTTTAACCCATAAAAACTGCATTTCATTTGCCTCTGAATTAAAATTGCCTAGAAATAAAGGTTCAAGTAAATGGTTAATGCTTTAATTTAAAACCTCTTCACTATGAAATTAACAAATACAATTTAATTGCAATTTCTTGCATGATTAATAGGCTAGATTTTCATTCTTAATGCCACCACGCAGTCTGTTAAATATGGACTTTTTGCTAAATTAATTTCCTGAGAGATCCAGCTGCTATTGCATGCAGATTGTGTTATCTAACACCTCATATTATTATTTCTAATTTGCATATCTATTTGATTAATGGTTTACTTTGCTTAATCTTATGCACTAGGAAGACACAAGCTGATCACCTCTATTCCTCAAACAGAACTGCCTGGACTGAGGGAGCATGAGGATGTGATCCAGAATACAAAAATGTGCTGATGTAAAGTTGAATGTTTTATAAAATCTCAGCTACCACTGAAAGCTGTCCTGCTTTTAATTTCAATTGGGAAATAAAGCCACAGGCAGACAATCCAGCACAGGCACACATGGCTGTTGGGTGGATTGTGGAGTGATAAAGTATTTTGGATATTTAATGATGAGGTTTTTTTTTGTCTGGATATTTATGTTTAAAGGTGTTGTCATTATGAGTGATGCACATTGTCTCACAGTCTTTTCTTCAAGACTGGATCCTTACACGTGCAAAAATTACTAGGTGGCAAAGGCATCCCCCTACATAAATCTTCATCCAGGGAAAGCAATGTTTTTGCCATGAAATAAGCTGTGAAAAGGAGCAAATCCCCAAGATATTGGAGGTTTCTCAGAAGCCAGTGAGGGCAGACACACTGATGGGATTGCTGTTATTGGTGTCACCCCCAGCAGCATGAACCCAGGCCAAGGCAGGGAGCACATCATGCAGGGCATTTCAGCTCTGTGGTTCAGCCTGAGTTCATGAGGCACAGCAGGGCTGCTGTTCAGAGGTGTGAGACTGCCAGAGCACACAGATCCTGATTCCAAACACTTCTAACAAAGAACAGGGGCTTAAAACCACCAACATTCTGATGGATTCTCTCTGGAGATCTGCCACAGACATATTTTATGAAAAATCCTTATGTTAGGATCTTTTCTCCTGAGAAGGTGAGAAGCTTCAGCTTCTTTTTTGCTTCTTTGGAATGTGATTTGGAGAAATGTTTACCCAGCTTTGAATTGTTTTTACTTGATGACCAATGACAGCCACCTGTGTCGAGGCTGTGAGCAGTCACAAGATTTTATTATCATTCATTCTATTCCTTTCCTTTCAAGCCCTCTGATGAAATCCTTTTTTTTTTCTGTTCTTTAGTATACTTTCAGTATATAATTTTCTTTTAATACAATAAAATATATATCATAAAATAATAAATCAGCCTTCTGAAACATGGAGTCGAGATTCTCATCTCTTCTCATGTTGGGATTGCCTGCAAATTCCACATTTGGTGACCCTGAGTGAGGGACACTGCCACCCTGATCCCTTAGCATGAGGAAGAACTCATAACCACGTGTAACAGCCCTGAGCTGTCAACACACAACCACCCCCATGCCTGCCTTGGATACCTCAGACAATTCTGAGTTTATTTACAACCCAGCATTATTTATGGCTCTACTTAACTCCCTCAATTTGCTGTCACAGAGTTTGCTAAGAGAATTCCCCAAAACCACGAAAGGATTCTGTGTTTGGCGAGGAGAACGCAGAGTGACAGCTGATCAGGAAATTTATTTGAGTTTTCCTCACAGATAGGCAGGAGGGTTATATCTTTCACTGCTGGAGAAGTATCTGTCATAGAAGCCACTGGAACCTCATAAAAGAGCTGGATATTGCTATAGAGGGAAAAAAAATGTACCTGGAAAAGAGAGACAAAAGATGAAACTTGAATGGAGCTGCTCTGTTCAGTTTTTCCTCCTGCCTTTACTGATTCAACCTGTGAAAGAAAGACTGCTAAAAAATATGACAGATGCTCATTTTTATTCTTTTAAATATTTTAGATGAGTGAACATTTGTTTCTTTTATGTTCATTTTAAAGTATGTATATTTTCATTTATATTTTTAAAGTATGCATATGTATATGGCCTTTCTCATTTTACTTTAGTGTATTTTAATTGAAATTATTGTTTAACAGAAACTTTTTCAGCTCTATGAAAACTTTGGAAACCCACATTCTTATAGAAAAGATTTCAAGTATTTGTCTTTTTTTCTAAAATACCCTTCAATATCTCATCATTAAATGATTACTCTAGTGATTTAAGACTATGAAAAAGCATTTTCTATCAAAATGTCAAATCATATGAACAGAGACTAGTAACAAACAGTGCTAATACATCTTTACACACTTCAATACACTGGATACTATCTAAACAATACTCATTTAATTTCACCTTTCATTTACTCAAGGCTTTTTCCATAAACTTATACAGATTCCAACTTTTATTACTACCAGACACATGAAAGCAGCTGCTCCAGATCATCTAAGTTGAGACTATTCCCAGTTTTCCTGCAAACATCTAAAAGTAAGCTAAGTATTAAACCATATGAGCTGGAATCTCATTTAATTGACTGAATGAAGCAACTGTTTTGTTATTTCTGTAAAAAGCTGGTCACGTTTTCAAGATCTGAACAAAATGATGGGTAGTTAAACTAATTTCATTCTAAACCATTCTGCAGAATATTTTACCTCAACTGTGGCTTAGTAAAACCAGAGTTATAGACATTTCCACTTCCAGCTGCATCACTCTTCTTCTGGTCATAATTTTCAGAGAGTCTGGTCCAGGACAAGTCCATATCAGCATGGCTTATGGTGGAAAGAGATAGTTCTATACATTTGCAGTGAAAACTACTATATATATATATATATATATATATATATATATATATATATATATATATATATATAAAACACACAATTTTTTTTTACTTTTATGTTTTGCTTGAAGCACTTGAGAATTATATTCACTTGCAAAGAGAATTAGAAGGTCATGAATGCATAGAATGATATGTGCTGTAGAGTAGAATTTGTACAATCACTATTCACCATTTTCAATGGGAATTTCTTTACTCTCAAAAGGCAGAAAAGAGGTAAATAAATATATCCATGATTTTAGAAATATTTACTGTTGCAGACAATTCAATAGAAAAGGGATGTACTCTATTATTACTTTTTTTCCATCGGGAAACCACACACCCATTTTTTATTTCCTTGCTACTATTTTTCATACAAAAAGCAATAATATTCCTTTTAAAACTTGGTAGGTGTTAAGGTAAAGAATCTAATTCCAAAAACAACTAAACAACTATAAGATTTCTTGAGCCTCAGATAGACACTACACTGTAACTCTGCACTTAGTTTCAGTTCACTCCTTCTGCCCCGAAATTTTTTGTTCACTTCTTCTCTGTGACTTGATCAAGCAGAGCTGATTTTTCTTTCTATGATTTTCTAAATATAAATTTAATAAAATAACTATTTTGGACTACAGTTCCTCATGATAACTTAACAGCCTAAAGTCCATGCCAAGAAAAGCTTACAAAGGCCAAAAGTAGTCTTGACATTGCAAAATACTTTGTACTTTTGACATTGGAAGGGCACGTTGTGGATCAGAGATGTGGAAATTAAAGAACTAGAAGTCTTGGAAGTGAAGCTCTAAAACTCCTCAAGAGCCTTCCATTGTGGGCCTGATTCCAGACTCCAGTGTGCTTTTTATGTTCGAGAGAACATTTATTATCTTAAAATGTTTTTCCCTGGCTATAAGCCATGACCACCTTCTTCTCGAAGGAAGAATTCCTCACTTCCACTCCCCACCTGCTGACCTGAGATAGCATAGAATTACAACCTAGACACACCCACAGGGGCATCAGGCTCCTCCCTTTCATGGCTACTGCAAAAAAAAATTTAACTCTTTACTGGCTGAAAAACCAGGAGACTCACATTAGTGTGTATGGTAAATGCAGGATCTGAAAATGACAGAGACTGGATCAATAAGAGAAATGAGTTTGCTAAGAAAAAAAAGTTTCCTCAGGACTTGTGTCTTTCAAGCATATCTCTCAAGTATGCAGTAAGGTATCTGTGCTCAAGACTGAATTTCTTGAAAAGTTTTTGAAAAACAATTTCCATCCAAAGAAGTGAACTAAAGACCTGAAGCTCCCAGCTCCTCAGAGTCCCAGGGTAGCATCTGTGCACACGAACAACTATTGAAAAGATCCAACAGTGAAATCTGCCGAGAACCATGCTCCAGCAAAGGGCTGCTCCCATGAGGATACTGCCCTTGAAGTTACAGGAGTCTGACCAGACACCCAGACACAGGCAGTGATGCAAAGACTGGGTCCCTTTTAGGCTGACTGATCAATCACAGTCCTGTGCAGGAAAGAACCAACTTAAGAGCAGCTTAGAAAGAAAAGAAACTCTCTTAGACCTTTGAGGTGAAAATGACCTTGCTGCCTTTATTCGCCCCTTCTCAGCGTTTGCTTTTCCAGCAATCACTGGAACCTTGCAGCATCTGATTTACTCTGTTGCTTAACAGATGGGCTCTGCTGGCAACTTTCATGGTCTGTCTGCCATTCTTGCTTCTTGTGCCAAAAAAAAGGCAATTCTCTTCTCACCTTGTATAGTGCTTTTAATTTCTCTTCCAGGTTTCTCAATTGCTGCTATTACATAAATAAAATATAACTGTGAAGTCTTATTAAAAATATTTTGATGATCCAAAACAACAATTAGTTCTCAAACACAAGCATCAAAGAAAGAAAATACTTCTTGTTTTTCCTTCTTATTGGATCACTGAAATTTAGAAGGAGGAAAAAAAATCTTCGTCCTTACCTCCAACAGCAGCAAAGTGGGTGCCTAAGGGAGACAGTGCAGCTTTAAGGTACTGCAACAGTTGAGTTGGGAGAATTAATTAAGATGCCTCAGATTTTGCCCTACCCATGGAAACTGAATGCCAGGTCTGCTTACTGCAGTTGTTCTTTGTTAAGGTAATAAAGCACATATTGCAATTAAATAACATAGCCAGTGCACTACAAAAGACTTTAGTTCTTCAGTCTAGTCTAAAACTAGACTCTAGCCTTAGATTTCTAAACAAATTAAAGAAAATCACATCCCTCATTAGAAGTATTCTTAATATATCCTGACAGGCTTATCACACCCATTTAAACACAAACTGTTATAATGTTTCAGTAGAATTTATACAATTGGTGAAAATAATAATCTAATTTTAGATATGTAGATTACAATATTCTCCAGCATTTTGCTTTTGACTACCTGATTTCCATATTTAGCTAAATTCCTGATGAACATCTCTTATCTCCCCAGACAAAATTGCAGGGAGATCAGGAGCAGATCAAATCCATCTGCTTTACATGTCTTAAGGTCAAACACCTGCCTAGATGGGATGCAAAATATGTTGGAAGATTGTGGCTTGTTTCTCATGACTTGGGTTTGGTCTTATTTTGGTTGTTTTTTTGGTTTCTTTTCCCCCCTTCTTCAGATGCCTGAGATATATTTGACTTAAAGCTACTAAAATGAAATTTAAAGATGCATCTCACAGATGTTAAGCAAGCTGCTTCATTTTGACTCGATTCTCTTGGGACTCAGTAAGTGCAAAAATCCATTGGAAGTACGAGGCTGCCTCTCTAAATGAAAGAACACAGAAGTGTACAAAACCTCTCATTTTCAATAAACAGAAGACATTAATAGAGTGTCCTGTGGTCATTGAAGGTTATTGTAAAGAAGCAAAAAGCTTTTTTTTTTTTTTTTCCAGCCTTCAGTTATGAATAACCTGGTATGGCACACACAAGAAGATAACAGATGGATGAGTTACAGCTAGATCTTAATAATAGCAGACATCATCTGTGCCACAGCCTTTGGGAAAAAAAAAGTGCTTGTTGTCATTGTCTCTGGATTTTCTGTTACAAGTAAATGTTTCTTTAGCATATGTGAAAAGGGAGCCATGAGTGTTAGTGGATGTTTGGGCTGTTTTGCTTGTTTTTCACAATAAAATGGTAATAAAATGGTAAAGCTTCTATGCATTTAACTCAACATTAACGCACATTTGGCTTTGTTCTGCACATCATACACATAAAAACACTAAAAGGAAATAAGGTGAATGGTATAAAAGAGAAAAAAAAAAAATCTACGGAGAGCAGTCTTGCAGCAGTGGTGAGCAGAGCAGCTCCTAAGTTTGCCTCCTTCTCTGAGCACTCCTGCCTGGCTCTGTGCAAGGGATGACTTGACCGTCACTCAGAATAACCAAACACTCGATCTCTTCCTCAGCCCCAGTCAGATCAACTTAACTTCACAGGGATGGCAGGAATTATTAAGCATTTCAGACAACTATGAAAATGTCCTTTGTTTCATGGTCAGAATGGCACGATACTTTCAGCTAGAATTTGCACAAAAATTAACAGGGAGGTCAGACTTTACGGAGGACTCCTGCTCATTTCCGCTTTTCTGAAATATGCAAACTTTTTAAAACAAATCAGGTTTTAACAAGACTATAAAACAGCCTTACTGCTAAAATACAGAAAAACATCGTATGCATCATCATAATTATGACTGTTTGACTATCTTTAGCAGTAGTTTTCCCCTGCATTGAAACAGATCTTATCTAAAAGAAAGTAATTGCAGAAAAATGGGTCAAATGAGGTAAGAAAAAGAGTAAGACTATGGAGTAACTTTACAGAACGTTTGTATAATGAAGCAATTAAAATCTAGAAAGAATGTGTTCACCATATTATATAAAAGTGTGCAAACATATTCAAATCTTTGTCTAGAAAAAAAAAAAAGAAAAAATATTTTTTAAATGGTGAAGCTAGACTATTGAATTCTGACACGATGTTTCTTTCTAATGATTCCTCTTTGACTAGGCAGTTGAAGAGTGTTTTCCTGCTGCTGATGAACTTGCTACGAAAAATACCATAATGGTATGTACACTTTTTACAACCTAGATTTTTGCTTTCATTTTGTGCTGCACATGCCATACTTGGGACAGAGCAGAAAGAGATGAGTTGACAAAGTGGCTTGGAGGACTATGACAGGACAGGAAAGGAGAAGGAATAGATATCTTACACCTATTTTTGGTTTGTGCTGATGCCAGTCACTGCATCATCTCAGTGTGAACTGCTGCTTCTGTTTTTATAAAGTCTCTTTCTTGAAAGTGATGTAGAAATTATAATTCAATGGGATTTTTCCCTCAAAGTGAGCATAAATATAAACATCTGCAAAATAAGCAGATGAAACACATAATGAAGCCTTTTCAGGCTTTATCCTTCAATAGTGCTATTCCTATTCATAATTCAGCTTCTTGGTTTTATTTCACTGCTTTTCTGAAGAGACTATTGATTCAATTGATTCTATTGGCTATTTCATGTCAGCCTGTATTTAGATGATATGAGATGGGTATGTCAGAGTTAATTTCATTTTCTGCACATTTACTTTGTGACTTAGCAGTAGCAAGGGAAAAGAACAGACATCACTGCAAAAAAAAAAAAAAAAAGAATCATGCTCATCTTGGGCTTCATTTTTTTTTCCCTTGAAGAATGAGATTTTTTTTCATGACAATATATTACTTCTACATTTGTGAGCTTTCCTCTTAGTCTTACTTCTGACTATTAAAGGCTTTTAATGTTTTTATAATATTTCTGATGGGATTTTACTAATACCATTGTTATTTCTGAAAAACACCCAAAAATTAGTGAATCAAGCAATGAAATTATATGTTTATATTTTTTTTCTTTTTAGTTTATACATTTACCTAACACACATTTAAGTGCTGTGTAATTCAACATGAACTCCACCAAATAAGGAGATTCATTTTTCTTTTAAAAATACCAATGCTTGTTTATGCAAGCAATTATTTTCCTCTTTCCTCTGCTGTTCCTCATCCTCCCCAAACCTGAATAAGGCTATGAAATAAACACAGGAAGTAAGAATATTAGGCAGCACTGAGATTGCAGGTTGGTCATAGTATTGCACATGACTTAAGAAAAGTGAAATTCTAATTTTTTTAAATTTTTCTAAGAAGAAAAATCCTCTCTATAAAAAAAACCTGATATTGAGTTTTCTACATTGTTAAAAAGATCAATCAAAAATTTTAGTAAGCAGCACTATGTCCTGTTGCTATTAAACAAATGTAAATTTGAGAGACTCAGGCAGACAGCTGTACAAAGAACTGGAGGTCTTCTGGTGAATGCTCTATGACAAATATTGAATATTCAGTATTTAATTCAGTAAAAATTAACCTATTCAGGGTGATTTTTAAAAACTACCATGATTTTATTCAAAAGCAGAAATACTTAGAAGTTCAAAGAAAAAGAATAAAAAACAAAAAATCAGGGATCCAAAGTACAGTGATGGACTGTCTGTAGCAAGATGAAGAAAAGCAGCAGATGTTATAAGAAACTGTGACAAACTGCCTCTGCTCCAAGTTAACTCATACAGAAATAGTTCAAGATCTACTAAAATACTTTTTTATTTTAGTCCCCTGTCCTTTATGAAGCTGAGCCACTTTCAGCAGTAAGATGAAATAGTGTGGACAGCATGCAGAGACTTAGATCCCTCATAAAAGCCTCCAAATGGAGAGAGTGCAGCTCTTTTGCTAAAAATTATTATTATTACATTCAGAGAAAAGCTCTTTTGCTCTGATGTTCTTGAAATTGTTGAGGGAGAGCTGTTTAAATTACTTTAACTTCGACTTCAATAATGTAGCTATACCAAATAATTCCAATGTTTTTTAAAAATAATTTCACTTAGTATATTAGTATTATACATGTATCTCTAACTTGATTTTAATATCTTTCAATTTCAGGTAGAAAATATTGACATTTTTAGTATATTTCATGTTCAGTTTAATATTGTTTTTGGTAAGCATCTAATTTACTCATTTTTGAATAGCTTTATGAAAATAACTATCACACTTAGTCCCAAGTGTGGCTTGAACATTTGTAAATAAATAAAATTAAAGGGATAAAATACAATTCTTTAAATGAAACAATAAGTCTGGTGTGTAAAATTAAACTCAGACATACATGGAAAAAATAACCATGTCTTTTCAGCATGTTAAAAAAAATGGTTTTTACAGTAAAATTTCTAAAGCAAAGAAAATTTAAAACTACAAACTGTTGTTATAGATAAACAGTGGTCAAAATAATTCCCTGATCTCTCTGATTTTAAACCAAATGTTTGGCTTGATCAGGATTCAGTCATAAAAGAAAAAAAGATCCTAAGACAATTATGGAAAGGAAATTGAGAACAAAACTATGGGAAGCTGACTTGGATCTTGGGAAATTGTAAATATGATCAAGGAGGTAATTATAGCTCTAGTGAATAGGAAATTAATGATGAACATAGGGACAAGGAAAAGGACTCAGAGCTAAAAGACCCCATAAGACATGGTCCTGTACTTTTAAAATCTAGACTAACTCTGTTAAGAAAAAAAACAGGTTATAAGCAGTTTGAAATATCACTCTCAGCATTTCCTCTTTAGAAAACAAAAAATAAATACAAATAACATTACTAAGAACACTTGAACAGAGGCTATGGAGAATAAAAAAAACTCCACCACTTTCTATTTACCCTGGGTGTCCTCACCATGTAATAGAGTATACTGGACACAATTCTAATATAAATTCATTTCAAGATAACCACAGGCACTTTTTAGCTATCTTGCTTGCAACATCAGTCTGGTTATAGGAGACTCATCCATGTTTTACCTCAAATCACCTGCTAATTTGGGCCCAGAAAGAATATAAATTGTATAATTATTCCCTTTATATCTCACAGTGACTAGCATCCACAGCCTAATGGAGAACAATGGCAACAGCTACCATGCTTGAAATGTTGTTTTCTTTACCTGAAAATACCAATTTAAGTGTAAGCAATAGAAAGGTGAGTAAGGTCGATGGCCAGTTAGCAGAAAGTTTGTCACAACAGATATTTTTTTATTAAGAAACTTTAAAAGTCAAACAAGGTAACTCCTAAATCTTTGGAGCTGCTGTTAAAACAGTGATTAATTGTGTTAATCACCTTTATTCTGTTTCGAATGTCTGTCATGAGGACTCAGTGCATGTCAAGCACTCTTTGGTGCTCTTTTAAACATAAAGAAATGAATAAAAAAATAAAACCAGCAACCTGTCCTCTAGAAAAGCTGTCATCAAATTTTCATGAGTTTTCCTTTGGATGCACAAACCTGGTGCACTCTTGTATATTCCTGCCTTAATCCAAGCTGATGTGACTAATTAAAATCCTTTACCATCCATTTTAAGGCAAAAAAACCCACATAAAATGTCTTTTAAGACAAGATTTCAACCACTTGACACAATTCAATTAAACAGAAGGAACAGTATTAAATCATATTCTTTTTACCATTTAGTCTGAAACTGATGCAGCATTTTCTTAGAATTTAATGTTAAGGGTTAGAATTCTACCCCTGCTGATTGGACCAGTTTTATGATGTGTCTGACCCATGAAATGGACAGAGATAACTTACAGACACTGAACAGATTTAACAATGACTAAACTATGCCTTCCCAGTGTTAAACCACACAAAGACATTAAATATTTCAGAAATACTCTGTAATAAACAATAAGGTAGATTTCACATCTGTTCAGCCAAAGCCAAGGAAAAGAGCATCATGATTCTGTCAGTTTGGGGTTTCTGTATTTGGTTGCAATTGTAGACCTGTTAGGAACCCAAACATGCCTCACCTCAGAGGCTGTTTTCTGCAGGTTTGTAGTGTGGACAAGCCAATTCCCATTACCAGATGAATCTCAAGTCTCATCAAAGTTAGTGAAATGAAAGAGATGCTTAACTGAACTCAGGTTTTGATAAAGTAACTTACTGCTTACAGGCATTTTACCAGATCAAAGGATTCAAATTTGTCTGATTGAGATCACATTCTTCACAAAATCACACCTTTGTGCAAAGTTAACTTTCAAAATCATGCTTCTTTCTTGACACAGTTATTGCTTGGAACCAAAAAAAAAACCAAAAACTGCACACTTTCATCCTATACATTCAATTGCATCTGTATTTGGTATTTAGATTTGGTAGTCACATATAAATAATGTTTAACTCAGTAATGACTAGGTTAAAAATATGTTCATAAGAAGGCAAAATAAAACCTGAAAACCTCTATTTGATAGCACAAATCATCAGAATGTTTTTGGAACTTAGGGATTTAATAGCCAAGAAACATTAAATGAGAAGAGGTCTCTTATTAACTAGATCACAATTACTTTTTTATTAGAAATTTGGATGGACAGAATTACTATTGTGCTCTTATTATCTGAAATAATTGCACATAAATTTGATGAATCTGAGAGCTATTTGTTTTGATTACTCTAATCCTGAAATTTGCTTATAAATTCCTTGCTGACAAAGTATCATGAGTTTTTCCTTGTATTTTTGTTTACCTAGCAATGTACTGTATAATTTTCTCATTTTTTCATAGAAATTGACCTTTTAAAATTTGCATTGTATTTTTTTCTTCTCCTATAGGAGCATTGTTAATTATTCTTATTCTTGCATCCCTCCAGTCACAATTTTGTGTAATATTTATGATGCAGAGGTGATACAAAAGGCATCAGAGAAGTGTGGGGTAGTGGCAAATCTTCAGTTTGCAGGAAGTTTTACAGGTCTGTGGAAGGAATGTGGGACCCAATGGAATTAGAGTGGTGAATGTGGGTTCCTTTAAGGCTGTTTGAAATTCTGGGGTGTGTTTCAGAGCACCCTATAAAATGTCAGACTTCAGGTAGTGTAAGCTGTCATAGGTGCAGTGAAGTACAATGGGGGTTACAGCATCATCATTTTAATCTTGGTATTTTGTAGTCTGGCATGCTGCTGTAGCCCCATACAATCTTCATATATAATTTAACATTTTAAAGTGCCCTTTTACCCCTGTATTCTGACTGAAAAAGAGCAACATCATTGATTTATGCTCTTTTGTACACTGGAGTTTTCCCTTTTTCTGCTGTGTAGATAAAAATATGTCGATTTTTTATGCAGCAACACTGGGCTGTTACCCCAATTTTCTTTGTGTAATGATACTTTTTTTTTCTCCTTTACTTTTGGACTGGGAGCAAACATGTCCACTCTCATGTCCACTCTGACTCAGTGTCTTGCTTGTTAATGAACTGTGACAAGTTATAATAATTTCCTCTGATATCAGATTATATTGTGGACCTTAATGACAGTTCCTTATCAACAGTTCCAATTACCAGTGCACCCCTAATTATTTCTTCTATGTTTGCCCACATTAAACAACACTTAGCCAGCTGTCACAACATCCTAAGGAAAACCTTTATTGATCATTCCCTTTTCAGATACATAATATTCTCATGTCTGTTTTCACAGCCAAACATGATCAATGCCATCACCTACTGTCCCCCTACTAGTCTGTCTGTCTGTAACTGTCCCTGGTACCTTTGCAAGCTACAACAAATTGCAAACCCAAATATAACTTTCAGAAACTATTATACATCAACTACAACTGAGGTTTGGCTGCTAAGGAAGTTTTCCTTTTGTTTTAGGGACTAAGGCAATCATCAGTGCAAGAAGCTTAATGACTTTCAGATTTTTTTTTTTTTTTTGCCACTCTCTTTCTTATTATAACCCATCACTCATATCTGATGTTTAAAATGGACCTACAAACCTACTCAATCTGTAGTTCCAAATAGATGTGGTAGCCTCAGGGGCTGAGTCAATACAAAACCACAAAAGTATTCCTTAGAGGAGATATCCATTCTGGTAAGAAAGCTTTAGATGTGAATATTTCCTTCTAGGAAAAACTAGAGGGATAATCAATTCTTACTAAAAGAAAAAATCCTCGGAGTCCACAGCACCAGAAAGAAATCCCATCAATTGATGCAACTGTACTGTAAAATTTTCATTAATGGCAAAACATTCTATGTCTGTCAGAGCTAGGGGAGGACAAATGCCCTTCCACAAATGAGATCCCCTCAGCTGAAACTTAGCAGCTTTAACAAGACATTCAGAGTGCTTTACAAGCAGGACACCACTGCAGCAGAAAGGCAACATCATCTACCACTGTAAATAGCAACATTCCTTTCTTTTATCTCCTTGGACAAGTGCCCTGTGTGCTCAGTCTGAGATGAATAGGCATGATGTGAGTAGCCAGGAATGCCTTTTTCCCTAATCTAGAACATTTCTTCACATTTTCCCCTTTGCAGAGCTTCTACACACAATTAAAACTGCTTTTTTTCCCTGCATACTACTCAATGTCAACAGCTATCAAGCTCTCAGATGAGAGATGGTGTTCCTGACACCTCTGTTTCAGTAGGAACTAGTAATTATTAAATTTTAGTTTTGATGTTGAGGACTACACTGCTTTGTTCTGTGGCCACACAGGTCTGTGGCCCATTAGTAGTAATAATACCAAATAAAGCCTGTCTGGCATGAATTACTCAGCCATTTCAGATAAATTGAACAGTCAGAATGTCAGGCCTTCAAAATTTCTTTCTCATTTTTTTCACAGTGTCTACAATACTTCACTCAAATGTTATCCAGGCCTGGAGAAGGATTTAGGCATTGAAGTACTGTACAGGATTTCTGAAACAGAATGCCTGCTTGCTATCCAGCACCATGGGTGCTTTGGCTTTTCACAGTGAAATTACTGTGGTTTTGTTCAAAACACAAAGCTCCTGAGTATCCTGAGACATTAGCAGCATTGTATTCCATACAATCATATGAGGAAATATAATGATAAAAAGATATGTCTATTTGAAGGAATATTTCAATGCTAACTTCATATTTAATAAGCTAAAATATATTTTGCATTTTTCTTTGTATTTTAACATGTTATATTTTATTATATTTTATATTTATATTCATTTTTTTCTTTCTATTTTATTCATGAGATCCCCTTTTGCTTTCTCAGTTTAGGTAAAGGACTGTTATTAACTCTAAACTGATTGCTTAAAGTAATTAATCATTTTCCATTATGAAATTTCCTGGGTAAATTAAGGATCTTATAATTGAAGGGTTTTCTCTTGTGTAAATGGAATACACAGAGAGCCTGGACTGAGAAATAGATGTATTGCTCAGACACCTACAGGTGTTTCTTTATTATTCTTTATATAAATAAACACCTGCCTGGCTGGAGTGCAAGTGAAACTTGTTTTTAACAGATATAAATATATTGCTATCTTCTTAATAATAATAATTTTTTTAAAAAGCAAAATGTTTAGCTATTTTTTAATTATTCTGCTAACAAGATTACTTTTGTGGTCAGAGTTTCCATTCAGCAGACATGAAGTACAAAGTGCTATTTCCTCACAAGTGTCTCAGAAAACCAAGGCTGCTATTGCAGTGTCTTCTCAGAGTTACACCAATTTGGTCTTTTAATCAGAAGAAATCACTTTTTTTTTTTTTAGGTCAAAGACAATATTCATCAAATAACCAGGAAGGCCAGTTGAAAACCCAAGGCAATGAAGGAGATAGAATGTACATGTGCATGTATGTGGTTTTACCCCTGCTGACAAAAATATAAATATTGAGACTGATAAAACGGATGGGAGAACAAAACTTGTTTATTCCTTGAGGTCATGAGTAAAGTGCATTCCTTCTGAGATTCCTAATGACAAACAGGAGTGATCAACATTAGATACTGAAAAGTATGGAAATGTATAAGAAGATTTTGGAAACAATAATAGGAAATCAGAAGAAGTTAAGTAATAAGAGCTTGACAGAGGTAGAGTTGTAAAAATGAATGGTTTGCACTGATGTTTGAGACTGATTTTGTCCTACCATAAGTGAAAAAATCTCATTCTTTTCTATTTATTTCTTGGAGGATGGACTGCTGCTCTGAGAATTTTCTCAGAGTGCATGCTCTGTTAAGTTTGTATATACAGCATCATCAGAAAATCAATAGCATGGCAGTAAAACATTTTGCCTACCAGTTCATCAGAAAAACTTGCAATCAGCACAGCATTAGTGATTTAGATTTTGATGCCAAATTAATTCCAAATTTAATCCCCACTACAGATAACATAGGTGTATTGGCACAGCCTGGTTTTTGGTAGCAGGGGGTCACAGATGTGTCTCCTGTGAGAAGCTGCTGGAATCTTCCACCGTGTCCAGCAAAGCCAGTCCCTGAGGCTCTGAAGATGGACATGCTGCAGGCCAAGGCTGGGCCAGTTAGAGATTGGTAATGCCTCTGGGATGACATACTTAAGAAGGAAATCAAAACAAACCTCATGGGTTTTACTTCTAGTCGGAGAGGAGGATGTTGAGACAAACAGGGCAGGAGATATTTCTCCCTTTTTGATGCCTTTATTAAATGTGATCAGCT
Organism: Serinus canaria; assembly: GCF_022539315.1. Classification (NCBI taxonomy): domain Eukaryota; kingdom Metazoa; phylum Chordata; class Aves; order Passeriformes; family Fringillidae; genus Serinus; species Serinus canaria. The sequence goes on along the minus strand of NC_066317.1, from coordinate 7,375,326 downwards.
CAAGACTGGGAAGCCCGACGGATACGCGGGTTCGCCGTCGCAGCTCCCTGGAGTGACTCGGAGGAGGAGGCAAACGCTGCTTTGTCCACCAGGGGACAGAGCTGGGGGTCAGTCCTCACAAGAGCAGGCAGGGATATACAACCCCAGGATCCCGATGGTGAGTTGGCAGTCTCAGGTTCTGGCTCTAACTAGCATCTTCTGAAGTTGTGGTGAGGGGCCATTAAGGTTTTCAGAGTCTCTGCTGGCTTCTCACCTCACCCCTGATGTCCAGAGACCACTTTGATCTCTGAGTTCCATATTGGCTCGCTGGTTTATTAATTGTGTTTGGAATAGGGGCTTGCTCCATTGCATTTTGGCTCTAAACTTATCTGCATATCAACTCCTGGTTCCCTCCCCTCCACCATCTGGGGGGATGCCATCCTCCCACCTGGCCACAAGCAGGCTGATGCTGATACAATAGAGTGAATTCTCAACCATAGATGGCTAAGGACTCGATACTTAACAGGTGATTACAACAAGCAGCTAAGAAAAGCACTCCTCGGCCAGAGCTGGTAAAACTTGTAATTCTACTTTTGGAAAAAAAATGGGTAACTCTTTTTTTGTTCATAACAGATGTGAGAACCCGTGAGGGAAACAACCTGCAGACAGCAAGGTGAGTGGAGAAGGAAGGGCGGGCAGGAGGCGCTGCAGCCCCAGAGCCGAGATGGCCCTGCAGGCCCTGCTGAGCCCAGGGTGAAGCAGCTGCGCCCCTGCAGCCCTGGGGACCCACGGGCAATGCCGAGATCCACCCGCAGCCCCTGGGGGAGGTGCCCTCGCCAGAGTGGGAGAGCCGGTGGAGAGAGAGGGCCCAGCTTCCAGGCTGGAGCAGCCTGGCCTTGGAGCGCTGCCCCCTGTGGGAAGAGAGAGCCCCGCCACAGCGGCTCTGGGAGGAATGGCTGCCCGAGGGAGGGACTCCCCTTGCAGCAGGACCGGGGTGGCTGCTGCTCGTGAGAGCGAACCCAGGCCAGGGAAGGTCATGAGAACTGTCTCCCCCACGGCCTCACAGGGGAAGGACTCCTCTCCCAGGGCAGCAGAAGAAAATCTCGGGGATGAGCTGACCAAACCTCCAGGCCCATCTCCATGTGCTGTCAGAGGGGCTGGAGGGGAGAAGGTGTTTTAAGGGCTTATTTTACTTCTCATTGTCCTCCTCTGATTCTGTTAGTAATAAATTTCACTTTGCAAAGTCGAGCCTGTTTTGCCCTTGATATATTTCTCCTGGTCCTTATCTCACTCATGAAGCTCTTGTTAACTTTTCCCTGTTCCCTTCTCTGCCCAGCTGTGGCAGGGGAGGGTGAGGGAGTGACTCTGGTGGGTGCCTGGCATTTGGCCAGGTTAGAAGGACTCTAGAAATTCACAGTGAACTCTGAGATATCTCTACAAACAGGGCATTCCCAAGAAGACACAAATATCTGCACCCTTGGTCTATCTGAGTTTCTACTACTCTGACTTAAACCTGGGTTTTCCAGCATCCAAGAGGGAAAAGAAAATACAATAATAAATTTCTGCACAGGGTACCATAAGCAGGCATTAGGAATAGTGTGTGCAGAAGGACCAGGGAAGTGATTCCTACCCTGTACGTGGTGCTAGTTAGGCTAAATCTCAAGTGCTGTGCCCAGACCCAATTTAGGAAGGATGTTGAGATGCTGGACCATGTCCAGAGAAGGACAACAAGGCTGTACAAGGGTCTGGAACACAAGTCCTATGAGAAGAGGCTGAGGGAGCTGTGGTGTTTATCCTGGAGAAGAGAAGGCTTAGAGGAGACCTTATCACACTCTGCAAAACCCTGAAAGGAGGATGGAGCCAGGTGGGGATCAGTTTCTTCTCGCAGGCAGCCAGTGACAGGATGAGAGGACACAGATTTAAACTGCACCAGGTGAGGTTTAGACTGGACATTAAGAAGAATTTCTTCACAGAAAGAGTGATGGGGCATAGAAGTGGATTGCCCAGGGAGGTGGTAGAGTGACCATTGCTGGACATGACATTCAGTGCCATGGTTTGGCTGACAAGTTGGTGTTATGTCAGAGGTTGAACTTGATGATCCCTTAAGTCTTTTCCAACCTAGTTGATTCTGTGATTCTGTAATCCATTCCCTTATCTGCAAGGAGTTCCTTTATTCAGACAGTTTGCATAACCACTGAATACATAATGTAGTATTTGCTGTAGGAAGCATCATGACTAAAAAAGCTTCATCAGAATTAAGGCAATTTCCAAGGCTAAGTAATAACAGAGCTGGATAAAGCAGTCAAATAAAAACAAGAACTAATTAAACCACTTGTCATAACATCATTTGCATTTTATGAAATTATTAGACAATTTAGAAAATTAATTTTTGTTATTCACTGTCTATGGTACTTCCTTGGCCAGGGCTAAATGCAGAAACACCAGAATACTGAGAAACTATAAACCCCCTTTTTTATGATGCTGAATATGAGTAAGGATCAGACAGATGTTACACAGTCACACTGGAGCAATTCCCATCACAAAGACTTCAGCAAGGTCAGTATTTCTCTGCCAGTCCATGTATGGTCAAAAATTTTAGGCTGTGGAGCACCAAACCCAGCAGAGAAAATCAAGCTCAGATTAAACAAATTAACATAACTGACTGCAGCACATCACAGCAACTTTCCTGCTAGATCCTGTTCCTGCTCTCAGAATAGCTAATTAAGTTAGGCAAAATGCAATCTTTATGAACTTGTGCAACTCCTTCCACTTGAGAAAGATTGAGAGATATTTCCTGCAGTAACAAAAGTGGCAAAAATAGCTGTGAGTGCTACAGCTTTCTTCCTTCAGAGAAAGGAGAAAGCAAGTATACAAAACCACACAGCAACTCATTTGAATTTTCTGTTCTTCCTGTTAGCAGCCTTATTTCTTTAGGGGAAATATTGAATGGTTTATTAGAGAACTAGTTTCTATTAATTGGAGTGTGAATTGCATTCCTATGAGTATACCAGGCTTGGGCATGTTTTTTTTCAGTTTACAAACTGTAAACCAGGTATATCTTACCTCAGTTTTACAGGAATTTTGATTTTAAATATTGGTAAATTTCTCAGCTGGAGAAATAGAAAAATATGGGTATATATAGACAGATTACTTGAAAATGCATAAATATAAAGAAGAAAAACCCAAACTGTTACTGAAATAGTATGAAGGAAAAACATTTACTACTCTGTGTTTTTCTCTTGATCATTCTTATGATAAAAGACTGAAAAATGTTCACTGTTAAAGAAAAAGCTGTTGAAAATGTATACACAAGAGAAAAGGCAAGTCAAGATACTGTAATATAGGCTCAGAATTTCAACAGCCCTTCTTTTGTTCTGTTTGTATAATACAGATTACCACAATTTTAATGGAGAACTAGCTGCAGGAGGTTACCCTTTGAGTTTACATTATGCTGAAACACTGTTTGATTCTTAGAGACTTAAATCTTTGTTCATATTATAAGCGTCAAAACAACTTTATTAAGTGCTCAGCATTATACAAGGCTGCATGCCAAAACTTGTAAAATGTCAATGCCACGTTTTTCTTGGGATCTTATAATTAATTCATCATCAGAATAGCTTTGGGGCCTTATTCTGATCCATTTTCTAAACAGTGTTACCAGGAAATTATGTTCTGTGCTTCTGTTTATTTAAAGAATATCAGTGCTGAATTTACAACAAGCAAACTAGTTAAAAGAAAGCCTTTGGGGGATGTAGTAAATTAAAAATGAAAACATACTCAGAGGAATATGGAATTTACGACCAGAAAAATCTCATTAAAAAAGTGTACATTGCTAGGTTTATATAAATCAGATACAGATTCTGTAAATACTTAGAGCATAATAAATAAATGATTGCTGAACTCAAAGTTTGTGTCACCATATCCTGCCTGACTTCTCCATTCTGCTATAATAGAAGGCTCCTAAGAGGTAAGGGAGAGGATTCTGTTTGTTACTGCCTTGAAGTGATATGAAAATTCAGAAGGAGATTTGCCTTCACTTACTGAAAAAGGACCTGGCCCAAACACACTGAGAGTGATAATAATCTTTCCAAACATCTCACGGGCTTTGAATTCAGATATATTATTTTTTAGTGTAGATTTACACATCATTTCATGATGGCAAGTTTCAGCAGTGTTGCTTTCATTTATATTTGGGAAAGATATGGTTCCAAAGTGAACTCAGCATTAAGAGGAAAGTGCACGTGAATAAAAAGAACCGAGCAGGATTACAGCAAATATGAGTCCTTGTCTTTCAATAACATTAGAAAGATTATTTTAGCAGTCTTCCTTAAACAACAAAATTATAAATTCTGGATATTATCTTTGACTTCCAGTAGTAAAATTTCCATTTGAAAAGAAACAAGATAATAAGCAAAAGAACACAAGTAAGTAGGGGAGAGAATGCAGTTTTCTCTGTAATGTATTCTTGTAGAAAATGTGATTCTACTCATGCACTTACAAGCTGCCCTGCTCCTAGCATTTAAATTAGACTAGGAGCTTCCTTACACTTCCACAGTACTCTTGAAAAGCTTGAGCTGTAGCTCCAGTCAGGACTTCAATGCAGACAACATAGTAGAGTGGTCAGCTGGAGGACAGTCAGTACTTCAAAGGCATGGTGGATTAAAGGAACATAACTGCTACGAGGAGAGAGAGACAACAGAGCAGCAGTAGCTCCCCAGTTACACACAATTTTAATGTTTGGCTGTCTCTCTCATGCATTGTACCCATGTCTCTGAAGTGTGCTTCCTACAATTTTCCCCTCCTCTCTTCCACATGTCTTGTGACTTCAAGCACACAGTGTGCTTCCCATTCTCTGCTTGCTCTGCTGAACTTAAGAAGCAACAAAAGAAAACCCTGTTGAGACTGAGGCAAATTGAAAGGATGTCAGTAGTCACTTGAATCTTCTCACACTTCCTCAGCTGCAGGAAAAAAAAAAAAAGAAAAAAAAAAGGAATGATCAGTGAAGCTCATTCAGATGACAGCCAGCAAGCAGTAGACTCTAAATTTGACACCCTCTTATATGCATTAAAACCTCTGAAGTAAAAGCTTAAAGGAAGCATGGGACTGGAAGCAGGACTTTGCAAGAGCAGAAATGGGCAGTATATTGCAAGTGAGAAGCTGCAAGAGAAGGAAGGTGAGCTTTGCAGAGTTAACATAATGTCTCCAAATTTTTCACCCAAAAGTTCCTTTTCCTATGCACCACTTTATGATTCCCAGCTGGCCAAAAAATTTCAACATGATTTTTCTAAATCACTTTCATTATATTTCAGAGCAAATGTTTTCCTTCTTCTCAATGACATTTTTTCAGCTAATTCTTAGCTACAGCCAGCAGGAAAAGAGTAATTTAGGACAGCTATTGAAATGTTGACAAAGTTCTGCTGCTCCTAAATTCACAACAATTCCATTTAACAGGATGATTCAGGACATTTGTAACAAATTAACATATGAAATTAGTGTTTTAAAAAAGAAAACATTTTTTAATTAGGAAAACTGCAGCCAGTTCTAAAGGGAGAAGTTTAAAATAGATTTTCTTTAAGGTTTCTTCTAATCCAGGACATTATATGAACCTATGAAAATCCTATTCTTGGTAAGATCCACAGGCAAAATCGTGCCTTGTTCCTCACAGCTTGTGCTTGGAGTTTCTTAGGCTTCTGGTTGTTCCTTTCCCTGAGATGCATTTGTCCACACATGCAGGGCACTATAAATGCAGAGCATTTTTCTGGTTAAGGAAAAATTTTTTGACAGCTGCTGACTTCAGGGCAATGGTGATGTCTGATTTATGATGTCTATCATCTTGTTTTATTTGGACAATCCTCATTGCTGAGGGATTTTTTCCCCCCTTTTTCTTCTTCTTTTACTGTACCTCCATGTTTGACTTTACAGTCACATTGTGCAATCTTGAATGATCTTCTGGCAGACCATCAAAAATTGGCCATTTCCCACCAAACTGACAAAACACCCTAACAAAGCCCAAGCAGTACCTTTTGAACACTTTTATTTCCAGGATGCAAACTGCTGGAACAGGAAATTATTTACATCAACAAATCTTTCAGGGCCAAATCCTGCAATGTTTAGCTTGCTTGATGCTACTGAACTTATGCTTGTGGGATGCTCCAAACTCTTTGGACATGGGACTAAGTTTTCATGGAAAAGATCAAATCTACAACTGTATATTTTGGTTTATTCAGAAGATATCAATTGTTTCTTTCTCTCTCTCTTCTGCCATCCATTAGATAAGTGCTTGAAATAATGTCATAGCTCAGGCACCTGCTAGTGGTGAGATGAGGAAAGAGCTGGGCTTGGCTAAGGAGCCACATTAGGTTATCAGAGTGGTGCTTTCATAACTGGGAATGTAGAGAGTCCTTAAACTTTAACTAATCCTGAGTGTGAAAAGTGTTACTGAAGAGAATCCTCTTCCAGGTACCCTACAGTTAAGATGAAAGGTCATTGGAAGATTGATGCCCAGAGAATTCTACATCAACTTCTTTTTGAATTCCATGGCAAGAGAACATAATCTATAAAAAAACTTAACAAAAGCAAATATCAGCCATAGGGAGTATTACATACCTAAGTGGAAAATGCTAGGGAATTTTTCTCCAAGTAAATAAACCTTTCTAAATCTTATAACTGATTTGCTACTTTAATTTGGTATTCTTTCTTAGGGGGATTCTGTGACCTTGCAACTTTATTTACTAAGTGGATAAACTAGAGGACTATAATGAGACTGAAGAGATATGCAATTACTTCTTTAAACAAGAAACAGTACAATCTGACCACTCTAGTGCAGTTTATGTATCTTAAAACATCTTAAAATGCATGTGGGTTTGGTTGCAGAATAACAGATTTCAAGGAAGGAACAGTACCAAGGAAAAGAAGGAAGAGCCTGAGCAAATTTTTGCCAGAAAATCTCTCTATTATGTGTGTAAGTGAAATAACAGCATAGTCAGTTACTCTGTGAATTGATAAGATTCTAAAAGGGAAAATTGGTTGGAAAATGTTTAAATTATAGGGATAGTGTAACATCCAGCTAGTCTGTCCATACTATTTAACAGTACAGGAAACTTTCAAGATGGTGAGCTGTGGTTGCAAGCACATCCTTAGAGCTGGTCATAAAAAATCCTAACTCATCAACTGCATTCAAACTGTTTGTGAATTGTATGTGGTTTAACCATTAAATGAGGAATTTGGGGTTTTCTGCAGCCTGCAAGGGGTGATTTCAGCAGGGGCAGCTTTCTAGAACACCAAAAGCCTGTGCTATCATATATACATTTCTTTCTGTGAAGATTTGTCCTTTCTGCAACCATTTCTGGTTCTATCTGATAGTTGACTGAGTAATATAAATTCTTTTCCAGCATAAAACTATGTATGCTTTATCTAATAAAAACTTAAACTTCTTGTTATAGACTGTAACATCTTCCAGTATATCCTTAAGTGTATTATCCCTGAAAGGCTATTTCAGTCCTGAAGCAATCAGTTGAAGCTACAAAACAAAATCTGGTTTGTGATTTAAGTGGAAAATTAATACATTTAGCTTGTTTTGTAAGAAGATATTTTCTAGATTCATTTTATTTCATTTGTGATGTTGAGAACACAATGCCATTCTGTCCAACATCAGCTATTTGATCTAAGATAATCTAATTAAAAAAAAAAAACAAAAAACAAAAAACAACAGCAATGAGACAGAAGAAGAAAACAACAAGAAAAAACATCTTTGAGGTATTCCTTCCCCAAACCTTTACTCGTCCATTTCTCTCTGGTGGCTCTGAAGGCACAGGTCTCTCACTCTGCATAAAACCTGCCTAAGATGCTAAGGTGGTATAAAAGAGAGGCTTTTATTGTGCTGCTAAATCCATTCCATACTGCAGGGAAATGTGTGAGCGCACAGTTAATTTTAAACAAGGCAGAAAATTCATCTAAGCCTTGTCATGTTAACAGAAGGTATTTTAGGAAAGAATACCCTTATAAAGAATTGCTATCAATTTCTATATGACCCTGTGACCCTAATATTTTCCAGATATACAGGAAAAACACTGTGCTGTGAGGAGGCATCTCTGTGCAGCACTGATGAGAAAACTGCTGTGTCCATTTCCTCTGCCTGCACTTCAGAACCAGCAAAAGGAAACTGAAGAGCTCTCAGAGCTCTCTCTTCAATGATGAGCTGAACTCTGAAAGTCATGTTGGTCCTCAAGTTAAAAGGACATCTCTTCTGTAAATCCCTGTTTAGGAAGATCTTTCAGTCTAGCAAAGTGGAACTTGAGCTAACAGTAATATATGGCTTCAAAGAAAATGCAATCCGAAACTGGAATCAGAGTTCTAGTTTTAGACAGCTCTAACTTGAATTCAATGAATTCAAAGATAAGAATTGCAAAATTCCATTGTATGGAATACTTAATCAGAAAGTGTGAAGTTTAACAGTTGGGACATTTCATTCAGTCTGTCTGTTCCTTTAGTTCTTGTGCTTTAAAATGAAGCTACTTTAACATGTGTCAAAATTACTTTTAGGCATCCAGCAGTGCACCACACAGGAAAACCATAAGCCCATTAAAAACTGTGAGATGTTTACAATCAATAGCAAGTACTGATATGGAAATCAATAACAGTATATTTGTGGAATACAAAGTTCACCATTCAGTTAAGGACTTATTTATAAGCCCTTAACTGAATGGTGAACTGGGATTCACAAGCTGGGAAAATGAGCCAGGAAATTATTAAGCCTGTTTATAAAACAGGACAAAAATGACAAGATTTGAAAGCTTCTTTTGTTATGAAATCCTCAATCTCTAAATTTAAGGATTTTCTAGGAATTTTTATTTTCCAAGTTTAAAACTTTGCTTGGTATGAGAGTTTATTATAAGGAACAGGAACATATATGGACAATGTATTAAAAGTAGGTGCTAAATATGAGCATATGAGGTACTTACACTTTTGATCTCTTCCTAGCAGAAATTGAAATTTAAACCTATTTCATAACTGAATTTACTAAACAGGGAATGTTTTACCAGGGTCTTTTATGACTTGTTTTGGTTGAGTGTTCTACTCAACTGCATTGCACATTGGGTTTGTCAACAACAGGATGGTTTTCAATGATAAAAAAAATAATTTATTAAGATTTAACTTCCTAAATTGATATGAGCATATTGATAGACTTAAAAAAACTGTAATTACAGAAAAATAGCAGAGCAGAGTAAGGGAAAATAAATTGTATATTATATATTATTAAAAACTAAAGAAAAGAATCTTGAAAGTTATTGTTTAAATTTAGTAGTGGCTTTAGGTGGCCAACTGTTTTAGGTAAAATCAGCTGCTAATCTTTTTGAAAGACAATTTTTATTTTAAATCCACAGTAAACTATTCCTTTGATTGGGTAAATATTATAAATAATCCTAAGGGAATTTTGGATTCTGTGAGGTGTAAAGTAATACAGGAAACCAAAAATATTATTGATGTGAATTGTTTCATGTCCTCAAGTAGAGTCAAATTCTGCTAACTAAAGTTTTCACCACAAATAATGTAGGAGCTAAAAATAAAATGGATATTTTCTGTTAGTCATATACAGCACTTTCAGTCAACTGCAACAAAAACATTGAGCTTTTAAAATAAATAAAATTTATTCAGTTTCTTTAAGTTCATGCTTTTTCTTCCTGTGCTATATACATCACTTTTTCCCTACATATACTGTTATTTTTCAATAAATGTTCATTTTTCAGATTGCATATCTCATACAATGCTAACAAAACTGCACTTTTAGAAAACATCACCACAAAATATCTTGAACTTTAGGCTGTGCATAAAAATGAATTGTTTCCTGAAAACTCTTTGTGTTGTAGGTACCCATTTTGGATGTTATCAATTTCTATGATATACATGCTGCAATGAAAAGAAAAGCCTATTTAGTGTGTGTTTCTTAGGTATCAGTTAAAGTTTATGAAGGCCTGTCAGAAAAGCTACACAGAACTTCCTACATCAAGATAATCCCACTTGATTGATCAGAAACTTTCAGTGAGAAATCAGACCTATTAATTTTTAATCGCTAGCTGTAATTATCAATATTTTGCCAGTGCTGGAACTAGTAAATTCTAAACCACAAATTTTCTTTGGCTCAAGTCAGAATTCCAAAAATGGCAGCAAATAATAAATCATTACAATGGCAAAAGCAAAGACCAGATATTATTGAAATATTCTGAAGATGCTTCTTGGTCCCAAATTGTATAAAATCTATTTTGAACTGTCAAAAAAATGCATTTGTTTTCACCACAGCTCACAGTTATGTGAATCTCAGGGATATGAACAAATTTTCTTTGCTGAGCAGGCAAATTTTAGATGACTGAAAGTTACTTAACAAGTTGAGTAATTTTTCACTCCAGCATACAAGCCTTTATTAACCAAAAGCCTGGGGGCATCACACTCTCACAAGAAAAGATGTGAAATACAAAACCAAATATTATCAGTTATGGGATAAGTACATGCACAATATCCAGAGGCTAATGTCAGCTTTCAAACTGAAGGAAATTTATACTCAAGATTGAACAGTAACTTGTTAATTTTGCGTTGTTTTTTTTTTTCCCTAACATTCAAATACACAAAGCAGTTGTCAAATACTGCTTCATAAACCCAGCTTATTAAACCCTTCAGGCTTGTAATCTTAATTCCCTAATTACTTCACTGGAATTGTCAGTAGTATAAGATGTGTAGAATCCCATAGTAGTCTATAGATACTGTTCCTGTACCAAGTTGGATGGTAATTTGGCTCCAACCCTGGAAAAGGCTGCTCAGCAGGGATGCTGTGCTGCTGTTCTAGTGGCATTATTGAGGCAGTGCTGGGAGCCACGTGCTGATGGAAGGCACATCCAGGGCAGAGGTCTGCTCTGGGAGAAAACTATTCCACTCAGGAGGGCTGGATCACTTTTGTAAGGATGGGTAATTAACTGACACTCACTGAACTACACACCCAGGATCAGTATCAGGTATGCCAAGGATTCACCAAAAAAAAAAAAAAAAAAAAAAGCATTTAAAAAAAAAAAGCATTTAAATCAATTAAATGCTAAAAAATATTTAAACCCATTTCTATAATACCACAGTATTCCAGTTACATTCACATAGTAATGTGGCCAAGCTTGGCTCTTGCAAGTCCACTTAGCAATTTTTCTGGGAGCCTCCCACCTGCACACACCTCGTGCTGGAAGTGTGGGCACTCCAGCTCCAGGTGTCCTTGTGCAGCTTCCTGAAGCCTGCTGGTTGTGCCCTGCAGGAAAAATACCCCTGGAGTTCCCTCCCATGGACCTCTGCACGTAGGACACAGGGTAAAACAGAAACAAGGCCTTGTGAGCTGGTGCAGGAAATCCAGTTAAACCCCAGAAGCAGCAAAATTTTTGACAGATTAAAGTATTATTTCACATATTTTGGGGGGAAAAAAAATCATTTCTATCACTCTATCAGTGCTTTGCACCTTAAGGTCTTATTTTTTGTTGTTTCAAAATTAGCACTCTAAAGTTTAATTATCTTACAAAATCTCTCTAGCCACACTTAAAACAGTAAGGTCTGCTCTGCTGTAGCTCACTTTATTTTAACTGGAGCATCCTTTCTGATTGTCTGACTATACAACAGTTTTTCTCCAAGGAAAGAATCTGATTTTACCATATCAAATAAGATGAAACTTCTTTTTTTTTTTTTTTTTAGAATCTGTCCTCCAGGTATGTGAATTTAGATCATAAGAGGAAGGATCAATATCTTTTTTTTTTTTCCTGATGATTCAATTGAAACATAATTTATGAGCCACTGAAGATGTTCTTTTAAGTGCCCCAAGGTCAAGCCTACAGATCATATTTCTGGAGGTATTTTTTTACTGTCTTCACATTATAAACATAGTTTAATAAAGCTCTTTTTAATTGATATATTTTCTCTGTAATTATTCCTTCCAGTCATAGGACAGGCAATTTACCCTCAGATAGTGTCACACACTGGTATTAAAATAAATTATTTTATCCACTACATAAATTAATTAGTAACAACAAAAGCTGTAGCCTATCTAGAGTAAATGGCATTAGGTGTAATTATGAGTAAACAAAGCTTGTCCCCAAATTCTTTGAGCCTATGTACAGTTGGATTACAGCAACTCTATTGGGCAGTAACCTATTTGTCTAGTAATTGTGACTCATACAAGCACTATAACTACACTGATTAATTTTCCTTACAATCTCTGTGGTAGGTTAATTAAATGATCCATTCTAAATAATGACAGTCTTTTACAAGTAGCCCTGCAGGAACTGAGCTGTTACTTCAAAAGGCATGAGCCAAAGAGAAAATAATGAAGGCTAAGCATAGGAAAATCCTCTTGAAAATATATATTAATGCAGAGAATACATAAAAACCTCAATTTTTAAAATGCCATACTATTAGGCATTTGACAGTGTTTTTTACTGATATACTGTCTCATGCACTAAAGCAACTACTGAAACATTAAGGTCGAATTAAATATGCCTGATATTCATAGTAAAGCATCAAAACCTCGTGGCATTGCAATATCTTGCAAAATAACTCATTTTTCCATTAGTGAATTCATAAATGATCTTGTTTTAAACCAGTTCCCCAAACAAGACACCCAAACACATCTCTATGTACCTCCTTTGCAAGGTGACTGCAAACTACAATGCAAACACTCCTGCCTATCAGCTGCCCTACAGCTTCTTTCTCAAACATTTGACTCTTCAGGACTCAGAGGCTCTTGATTTGCAAATAAGATTTGACAAGTACTTTAATTCATCAAAATCACAGAGAAGTAACTCAGCTAAAAGTGATTTAGAATAATATACAAGAGATGGATCAATATTGCCAAACATTTTGCTGCTGTAAACCAAAGATATAATTGTAGACAGTTTAGGTAATAGGAAACAGAGTAAAGAGAAAAAAATCTGATACCTTATTTGAGGTTATCATTATAAAAAAGTCAAGAGAAGGATCAGGGTGTTTTTTTAGCAAATTCTTCTTTAGTGCCAAATAAGTCTGTATTAAAAAAAAAAAGAAAAGGGGAAGTTCTTTAGACAATGGTGAGTCCAAGCAAATGAATTAGCTGTCAATAATGGAATCATGCCCTCTTCAGGACATGCATGAGAGATACCAAATTGTTTTCTTTCTGTGATTTCTATTATGATGCTGGTAATAAGGATAACTGAAAGTACAAAAAACCATCTCATACAAATTAAAATACTTCAAGAGGTTTTTGGGAGTTAGGTTGCTAGTCTTACATTTCTTGGTCATTATGAAATGTACTCTTCAGATGACTTGTTGAGTGTGAGAAGACAGGACCAACCTTGCTGAGGGTTGCTGAAACCTCCTACATTCCCCACCAGAACATTCAAGATCCTGCTTTGCACTTGGTTTTCCTGCAATGTGGAGTGACTGACATTATTATGAGACAGACCAGTTGTGGAGGCAAGGGCATGCACTTAGTGACATCCAGCCTTCACCCATCCGTAGCTTTATTCTCATGATTTATGTGGGTGAAGTACATTTCACCTTTATTCAATGAAATTTGGATTCCACCTGAATAAAACCACCTGCCCAAATTTGCATGCATCTGGCTTACCATGGAAAGCATCCATCAAAGTTTGGTGCCTTCCACTTGCAGCTGAGGAGCCCTCCTGCCCAGTGAGTGATCTCTGAATACACTGAATTGTTATCTAAAAGATAGACCATTACAAGCCATGGTTCCTCACAAAAACTCTTGTGCCAGTCAGTGGTTTTAGCATACTAGGAAGTTTAAAAACTGGATCATCCTCTGAAAAACCTCAGTTATAGAAAAGTCTAATTAAGGGAGCCCAATTCTATTTATGCTTTGAAAATGTTTGAATATAGGAGTTGATAATGGAGACAGCAGTATGGAAAATGAAGATGAATCTTATAAGATTTGAAAAGTTTTTTCTTGTTGTGGTGTTATGAGGGTCCCCAGGACAAGGTGAGAGATGAGAATCTGATTCCAAGTTCTCAGAAGGCTGATTTATTATTTTATGATATTATATTAGAAGAAAGTGATATACTAAAACTATACTAAAGAAAGAGGAGACATCAGAAGGCTGGACAAGAATGAATTATAAAAACTTGTGACAGACTCAGAGAGTCTGACACAGCTAGACTGGGATTGGTCATCAGTTAAAAACAATTCACATGGAACAATCAAAGATGCACCTGTTGGTAAGCAACCTCCAAACCACATTCCAAGCAATCAGATAATTATTGTCTACATTTCTTTTCTGAGGCCTCTCAGCTTCTCAGGAGAAAAATCCTGGCGAACAGATTTTTCAGAAAATATCATGGTGACATTTCTCCAATAGTTTAAATAATATCAATGCCTCTGTGAGCACACCTAATATAATTCCACAAGAGCTAAATCATCTTTATTCAAACAAATTTTATCTAGAACTTCTGCTGTTAAAAGATATTTAGCTTCAAAAAAAGGGGGATAATTCAGAGTATATGAAGTAGCAGATCTTTACATACCTAACTGTGTAGGAGGAAAGGAAATGGATTTGTATTTTAAGTATTTGAATATTTTGGATTGGTGGAGGTTTATCCTCTGTCAGGCTAAAGCAGTTGTGTGTTTTTTAATTTTCTATCTGATTTCTTGACTCTTAGCTGATGTTGTATTTTTCTTCTCTTTCAGATTCTTCATTACTCAGTGAAGTGCCATAAAATCCTAGCTTCAACCTAGCTCTACTCTCATTGCTTTTTTCCTCTTAATTTAATTTCTACAGAACAAATTTGGACTTACAAATTTCCTCCTGTTATTTGAAAGATGATATGAGAGTGATTAACTCCTACTTTTAACCCATATGAGTAGGAAGAACCATATCATCCTCTAATTTCCACCTGAGACCAACCACCATGCCATCTCATTTCCATCTGTGACAGTCACCAAAAGAAAAAGACTGGAAGTGTATATAAAGAGAGAAAAATTAAATCAGTTAAAGAGATAGACAATTAAAGTGGCATTTGCCTTTATGGCAATTGGCATTTAAGGGCTATGTAAAAAATAAATAAGAGGAAACAAAGTGAAGTTATTACATGAATCAAATACTTTGGGAAATATATAGATATTGAATTTTCTCTACCCAATCACATTAATATGTTAAATGAGAAAGTGTAAGAATCAGGAAAAAGGTACAAGAAAGCTTACTATAACATTACTTGTGACATGGACTTCCACAAAGGTCATATCGTATCCTCTGGGGAAAATAAAGGTGAATAAATATCAGAATGAATTATTTTCTTGTTTTCCCTAGCTAAATAAGCAATACAGACCTTTAAACCTCAGTGAAAAGAGTGTTTTGCCTTTTATGATGCAATTTCTTTGGTCTTATGTCAGAAAAAAATGTATATTATGAAGTCTGAGCCTGTATCCAGTGTTAGCTGAGCACACTATTCTGAGGGAATTTCATCTGAGACATAGGCATCTTCACACATCCAAAACTAAATTAAGTTATTCCTGTTAGTCAAAGAAAATTTCTTTTATAAAGAAAGCTTGCTGAGAAACATGTCCCTTGATATATATTAGTGTCACTCAAATATAGACACAAAAACGTCAACAGGCTTCTCACTTTCACCAGTTTTCTATCTGTTTTTTTATTTGGACTAACTGGCACTAATTCAATAAACTGGAGATAAGAACAAAAGAAAGAATAATAGGATTTAAAATTCCTAATTTATGATTAGGGTCCAATTTGATTCCCTGAGTGCTTCACAAAACTGAGCACAAATTTGGAGAGGTGCCCTCTGTAACTAAAGGCATTTCAGTGGAATAAATCCGCTGTGAGTAAAGAGGATGATGGTGACACTCTTTCTGCACCATTCAGCATAGGTACAGACTGGCAAAGGAACCAGAATTACAAGCACTAAAGCAAAGGCAGAAGGGAACATTGCTGACAAGTCAAAACCAAAATGTGCCATTATAGATTTTATCTGAGAAATCATTCCATCTTTCCTTTTTCATATAAATCATCACCAATTATTTCTAACTGGAGCAATGTTGGTGCACCATCATTTTCAAATAGCATCACAAATGGCTAAATGATGTGTGGGAAGACCTCATCCTTTCTAAACAGGATTGGCCAAAGTCAGAGCAGAAAAAACAGCACCACACTCATGCCAAAGATGAGAGGAAATTCAATCTGAAAGCCGTGTGCATGTTTTACCACCATGGAAATCACAGAGGCACACCTCCTTACTGTGCCATTCAATGATTTAATAAGTCCTTCAACCAGACAAAACCTGCCAAAAAATATATTCATAGCTAAAAAAACCCATGTCATATTTCCTGGATGCCAAGCAGGAGAAGAAAACCTGTTTACCATCTTTGCTATAAACCTAGGATTGCATTTATGTCCCAAAGTTTTCTATCTTAAATGTCAGCAATAATTAGATTACATGAGGGAATGAAATACAGAGCCTGTGCTGCTTGAGAGATCCCAATGGTGAATTATCAACCCTTAAACACTCTCCTGCAGGCCCAGTCTCCTGCCCTCAGTTCCATGCCTCTAATCCCCAGCAGGACAGGGCTGATAAAGGTGGCTTCACCAGTCAGAGCCAGAGACAGCCTGAGTCATCTGCCATTTCCTACCTTGCAAAGTGGGGAGGAGACCAAAAAGGCATCTAGAAACACAATTGCCACTGGCAGTACAGAGGCACAAGATGAAGAGAGCAATAAAGAATCTCTTCTTGTTGAGACACATGAGCCTGTAAGGCTCCTCTTCTGCTTGAACTGAAAAAAAAAAAAAAAAAAGCCCAAAAAAAAACCCACCAAAGCACTTTGAGTTAAAGATATAGACAAAAACCATAAATCAAAAACTTCATATGGATTTCCAACTTTTCCCTTGACACAGTTTAAAAAAGTTTAGGTGGCCTTGTTTACCTACCCTCAAATATAAGCATATAAAATGAATAATTACTACAAAGTCAGCAGACAGCCCTCTGAAGAGCAGAGCTTTATCTTGACTTCTCTGTTTTAAATTTTAGCATTTTTTATCAGAACAAAACAGTCTTCATTTTCATTCCATTTGTTTCTCTGTTATTGGAAAGATTTACATTTACCTTTCCCATGCTGAAGGTCACAAAATGATGGATTAAGCATTAAAATAACCAGAAAGCATAGCTGAATAACAGAAAACATGTTGAAATAATGGATCTTTCTTTGTGTTGATTTTGAAGATGAATATTTTATATTCATGATGAGTATTTCTTAAAAAGTAAATCCAAAGTCACATCATTACACACAAAAGAGAACATTTAAATGAAATTTGTGGTACCTTGGCTGATGTACTAGATACTTATCATTCCAGGCAAAATCAATTTTTAAATATAAGTTTAATGTGTTTACTAATCTTATTCTCATCACTGCAGTGATTTTAATCCAGAACAGACAAGACTGTGAACAAAGTAGGTGGGAGGAAATGCAGTGAATACAAGGATATCAGCCAGTGCAAAACACCTGATTCCAGTCACATGGGAATGTCACCTGAGGCTGGGTGTCACCTGTGGCTCCAACTCCATACTCAAAATCACCAGAGGGGCAGAGGTATATCTTTGGCCTTATCCAGCTACAGGAGAAACTATTGATCTGCCAAATGGCCCAATTCCATTTTGCAATTTCACTTTCAGTCCAGTGTTGGAACTGCTTCCAGAGGCAGAGCCCTCTGCAGGATCTTTGCTTTGCAAATGTCACTTCAAATTTTTAGACTGCTCACTCTGAATGTAATAAAAAACAAATCTACGAAAAAAAAGAGTAATTATCAAACATATATATTTCATGTTATTTCCAATTTAAGTTGTAAACAAGTCTTATTCAATTGGTCAAATTCAGCTTGAGCAAGATCAATCAGTAAGGTAGAAGAAATGAATCACATTTAGAGTGAAGGCAATAGGAAATCACCCAATTTCATTTTGGGTCATTATCAGAAAGGCTCTGATTTTTTCAGAAGATTGGCAATCAGCACCTTTCCTAAACCATCAGATTTTCAGCATGTGAAGTTAGGCACATCTCTGTGTAACACGAATTTCAAATCTTACTTGCCTCTTCCTATATACACTCTATTTTAACTCACTTTTCCTGCTCTGCTGGGTGAAATCAACTTACCCTTGTGGTGCAACGAAGACACAAGTGTGATGCAAACAGGGACTTGAGCATGACAGATACATTTGAACCTCACAAATACTGTCATCATCAGACAGCAGCCCCTCAGCAAGAAATCTGTGCCCAGTGAGTCATGGTGATCACCTGCTGCTTTTAGAACATCCACCTCAAACATCTGCCTCACCAAAACACTGCTGGAGAAGGAGAGACAAGGAAAGGGGGCAACAAAAGGGGACATAGTGACAACAGTTACCAAAGCATTTCTCATTGTTCTTAAAATATCTCAGAGATGGAGGGATAGGACAGCACAGGAATGAACACAAGGTGGATTTGACCCCTAGGTAGCCAGCAGTGCTGATGCAGCACAGCAGCTGCTGAAGCTCTGTGCATACAGGGAAGCAAATAAGAGGCAGCAAAGGAGGCAGAGGAAAATTCTTAAAGCTCCACGAATTTGTGTTTGAGAGACATCTCAAAAACAAGTTATCTAATGCACAGAAAAACATGATTCTGAATTCCTTTACAGACAAAGAATGTGTGAGAAGACATTCAGACATGGGCAGTCCCTCCACTGCAGATCTTTAATTGTGTCACTCTGGTGTCTCAGTTTACCAAAATTATACTGCATACCTATGCACCTCAGTATGCCTTCAGTGCTGTTTAAAAATCCCCACACATACCTATCCATGATACATCCTCCCAATAAGCAAATAACCCTTAAAAAGCATCGTGTTTTCCTGGCTTTTCCTTCTAGTGATTTTTTTCTTTCTTAGTGATAATGCCATTGCACAGCTGGAGCCCATTAAATTTAACAGCAACACAGCCACTTGCAGACACCTTAGAAGTGCTCCTGCAATAAACAAACAACGAACAAAAAAATTTAAAAGACATAAAAGCACTTCCACATAATGAGGTTATAATGGGAAAAGATGAATAAGCTCACTTTTTCTTCTTCTGGAATTAGCCAAGCATTGTTCATTCATGAATATTTGAATGTGATGTGATCCATCCACTCCCTTGTACACAAAATCTGTTTAAATTCCCTCTAACATCCTTATTTGAGAGATACAAGGCACCCTAGGAGTGTTTTGTTCCAATCATTTGAATTAAAACAGTGTGGGCAATGTTTTAGCATCTAGCCATCCTAACTAAATATTGGGACAACTGGGCTATCATATATCCAAATTCATCATTTGCTCTTTAGGACTGAATGACAAGTCCCAAGAGAAAAGAGACCTTTTTCTTATTTAATGTTCACAAATCTATTAGGTACTTCACATAACCATTTAAAAAAATCTGCTAATGGTAGCATTATAGGCAAAAGAGAACTTTTTGAATTTCTTTAGATAAGGAAGATTTCAGACAAGGAAAGCTTTATAAACAATCCATCATTTGTAGCATTACTATGAGTTTGTAAATTCTTCAAGGTTTACTCCAGTGAAATCCTGATCTAGAAGTTTTGAGGTAGAATATCTTTTGAAAAGAGACATGTCAAAAAGCTCTGAAATTCTACAAATTGTTGTTTTTTCAAATTACAGAAAGAAATAAGAAAATTGATTGACACAGGCTTTTTAAACACAGACTATTCAAAAGTGGATAGACAGGAGACAACTAAAGAAAACAAATCTCTCTCAATCATTTCTTTTAAAAGTAAGATTGTTTTTGCTTTAGCAAATACTTTTCAGAGGCATGTTGAAAGAAGAAATTTCTACATAACTTTCCATAAGTCTCTTTGAATTTCACCCCTTCTACCCATCTTCTGTCTGGTTTGGCTGGAGACAGCTCAATTCAACAACGTGTAATTATGATGCAATATTTGCCATTCTCCCTTCCAGTTTTTCTCACTGTCTCTAGTGAAATCTGCAGTGTGTTCCAGCAAGAAAACTTTCATCTGCTTTCAGGAAAGCATTGGCCTGAGACTCTTGCTGTCAGCCCTTGTATACCCAAAAAGAGAAACACAAAACATCTGCAAAGTTGTGAAGGCAACACCCAAGTCTGCTGTTCATCCCACACAGTTCCTTCTCTCTTTCACTCTCTGCTGGTCATAGGTTATGTAGCAACTGCTCAAAATTAGGGAGTTTCAGATCTGAAAATTGTTGAAAGAATTGATCTGGCTCTATGAACACCACTTATTATGATGAATGCTTAATGGAGGATGGTCACAATTTTGAAAATGCAACTGAGTCATAATACACAATAATTCTGTAAAAAAAAAACAACATTTACATTGCAAAGATAGAGCTGATTCTGAGCAGGCAAACAGAGAAATAGTGGATAAACAGTTTATCTAATTTTCCACTGTGCTCTATCTGTTGGAGTCAACAGGTTTATAGCATTTCTGGTGTTATTTACCAAAGACACAAAAGATCCACCAGAATGCCCTCAACACAGACTCTCCTAATCAGCCTTCTTTCTCAGAGTCAACTTAGGTCAAGAGGAGAAAAGGCAAAAGATCAGGAGACAGATAGAGCTGAACTAGGACTTCTCTTAAGTGTGACTGTGGCTAAGCTTAAATTCTTCTTGTTCTATCATTGTGCTTCTAATAAAGATACACAATGTTCATTTACAGGAACATGTTCATAATGTCTAAAGCATAGAACACTTCTGAAAAAATGTCAGAAAGCATGAAGGCTCAATTTAATGGTCTTATGCTATTAGATACAGTCATCACCAAAGGAAAAGGGGAAAGGAGATTAGAGTGTTTTGTTCATTAATCATATCAAATTTGCTTTGATTTTTCCCCATTTGCATTTAATATAGACATGAACTCTCGACTGAGATTTTCAAAACTGCTTTTACATTAAAGTGTCCCTAAAACCTCTGAAAAAGCAGTCCTGATGCAAATAGAAGGAAAAAAAAAAAAATCTTGTGTTTCAAGTGCAGTTCCCAAATGCATCACAGTTTTTATAGACTATAGCAAAATCATCATGCAAATAATATTTTCAATTCTGTCATTTTTAACAAGCCTATGATTTTCCCATTCCTGGATTATTGAATCTGCCATTATTATAGTAATTTGGCCTTTGCATAAGCTTCCATGTTGCTGAACAAAATGCTTTTGCCATCTCTGTGGCCACCAGTGATTTTCATTTCAGATGCTAGGTGAAGCATGGGTTTTCCCAGCTGATCCTCAGGAAAAAAATGGAAAAAACTGTAAAATTTTTAACAGTAAGATTAAAAAACAATTAATTCTCCTTTAAAAAAGAGAACATCAGTAAAAGTCAAAAGGAGGTGAAATTAAAATAACTAAATATATTTTTCAAAATATGGACAGTGCTAAATTTGGAAAGGGAGAGAGCATTATAAAGGAGTAGGAGAAGAAATTTTTCAGAATTAAACATACAGAATTCTTCTCCTTCTGTTATTTCTTATAAATACACTATTCCTCCTGATTTCCTTGTCCAACCAAGGAGCAGTTTTGTTGTCTGGGAAAATGTATTCAAGGAAAAAATCACAAAATCCTCCATTACTAGCAAAAAAAAAAAAAAATACTAATGATGATGTAAGTTTGTAGCAGAAACCCTGGTAGTCATAACTAGTTCTCCAGCTGATTAAACACCTCATTGATTAGGTGTTTCTGCTGCATGTTGCTTCATTTAGAATCCTGAAAGGCAATCCATTCTTGTGCTTCTTTCAAAGCTGAAATCATTTATCCCTCCAGATATTGCATATAGAAGTTCTGCTTGGATCTTTTAAAGTTCCTCTGAACAGCAATTAAATTCTGTGGAAAATCATACTTTATTTCAAGGTCCAGAAATCTCTAAATATTTCTAGGCCTGAAGGAGAGTCTCTAAAAGAGTAGGAAACAAAATATGATTCAGTTAGTTAAATTAAAGTTAGAACTATAAATTCAAGCATCAGTTAGGAAAACACTGTGAGGTATAGACCCAAGGCCAATCCTAACCCCTAAACATAAGACCTAATATACAACTTTACCTTTTATTAAGTGTATTTTTAGAGGATTTGTGCAATTTCTGGAATTTCCTTTTAGAAACAAGCATACTGGCTCTGATAAATGAAGAGAAGCTTACACTCCCAGAGCTCTGTTTTGGCAGTGACAGAAGAGAGATCCAACTCTTCTGTCTCTCCAAATTCCTTCCACTAACACTTCAGAGTTCCTCTCTTCAGTGATGAAGGAATATTAGGATTTTACTTCCCTCAGCTCTGTTAAAACCAGGGACAGCAAGACTCTAGTCTTAAAGAACTACTGTCCAATGACTTCTACTGACAAAATTAAAACCAAATTTAAAAAATCCTTTTAATTGATTGCTTATGCTTATAACCAAATGTCACAATATGACACAAAATGAACGACACTAACACTGAGTGTCCAAGGCGAAAAATGCACGTTTATTTCCAGACTTTGATATTTATAAAATTCCAAAAGTGACCATGGATTGGAGGATGAAATTGCCACCTCTCCAACCACACTGGTCAAACCAACAGTCCATCAATTCTCTCCTCCTCCAGAAAGGAATGCAAAACAATCATTATTTACATGAAAAGTGTGTGAGAAACTCCATTAAAAATGTAAACATAAGAAGTTTTAGAAGAACTTTAGAAGAACAGGGTGACAACCAAAGAATTACCTAATTTCAATTTTACTGACTGCTGATCATGCTTCTATTTACAGTTCATGATGTTATTTGATATTAATGACAAACACACTCATTAGTCCAAAACAACTTTTTGCCATGTGCAAGACGCTAATTCAGGAAGGATTTGACAAATGCAAGTAGAGAAACAATAAATGTTGCAGTAATAACAATAATTTGAAAAATCACTAAAAAATGAATTACCATTTCCATTATTGTGGGGTTTTTTTTTTCTGTTGTTTAAAAGTAAAATCAAGTGGTAAACTGCAAGGGATCTGCTAAACATACACTTTACCACAGGTGTAGCTACAGGTGATTTGGGACTGGGATTGATGCTTCTGTGTCTCACCCTCCACTGTCACCCAGACAGTGATGAAAGACAGCAGGGCCAGGGAAGACATGGGAGCAGGGAGAAACTAAGCATGAAAAGGTGTCACACTAAATGTGACATTCAGAGAGGCCAAGTTTATACAACCTGATGGGGTGATACTTGATTCATCAGTCACCCATATCAGACACTTCTAGGAGATGCTGCAGCTCCTCTGCAGCCTGCATGCCCACAGCTTTCCTGTGTGTAAAAAAAAGGGAGGTAAAAAGTGCAATGAAGTTTGTCACCAGCTTCCAGCAGGATGCTTGTTTTCACCTGGGATGTGTTGGGCTCTGGGCAATGTACCACCAAAGAGCAGTGGGACTGGGATCCACCCCATATCAACTAGAGACCACAGGAGAAGTCTTTCAGTGTCCCCTTGCTGTGTGACAGACAGTTTTATCCAACCTGTTTCATGAGTTCTCAAGGCAGCAATAAAATTTGGCAAAAGGACCCCCCTTCAATGTGAGATGCACTGTGGTAAAGTTCCTGACCTATAGTCCCACAAGAATAGAACAGAACATCTAGGGTGATGAGCTCTAAAACCTTTTAGCAAAAGCATGGAAGTGCAAGCATTATTTTGGCAAAGTATACTTGTTCTTCCTAATTATGACATAATTTTTTTCACTTAGATCTTGCATGGGAAGCATATAAAGTTGCCATGATAGGCTACAATTTATCATGGTTGTTATAAATGAGATATTCAGATTGTGTTAGGTCATTAATCATGGTCAGTAGTATACCAAATAAATAGAGTGTAATGCATCTTGAGAATCTATGAAGAATAATTAATTTGAATTGCCAGAAGAATCATGCAGGTGAACAATTAAAAAGAAAAGCAAAACATAAACAGATAAATACCATAAACCCCATGAAATATAATTCTGAAATATGGATTGATGATAGTGTTCCCTTGACTTTGCCCAGAATATTTACAGATACATTGCTGAAAACTCTCCTAATAGAAGATGTCAGGTAGAAGTACAGGGAGGTGAGCATCAGCCAAGTTGCAGGTGTGAATAAATGATGCTTTGCAGCAACAGCAATACCCCCATGAAAAAGTAGATGAAAAAAATGACCAGCATTTACAACGAGAGAGAAAAAACAGTTATCACCCCTCCAAGAATTGGGGCCAGATGTCCTAATCTAGCACAGTATTTTTATTTCAGAAGAGAGTGTTGTAAAAACTGTTAATCAGGTGGTTTTATGCAGTTTAAGTTGTTCTATTGACTGTTTTATAGACTGATGATATTAGTATGAACTTGCCACACTGTAAAGAAAGTTAGCATGATAAAGATCAATACCAAAGGAATAGCCGTCAATACAGGGAGAAATTATTAAAGGAAGTAGGAGGGTAGTGTGAGTTTCATTTTTTATATAGCATGTTATAAATATAACATGCTATATAAAAAATGCTATGTTTTACAGGGAAGAAAATAGAGGGAAACATTGTATTCAGGAATCAATATAAGTCCACATATTGCAAGAACTCATCCTTTTAAAAATGTTGAGTTCATGGAGAGAAATATCCTGAAAGAACACATAAAACATATGGTGAAAGATCACCATAAATGCATAAACAGCAGACAGAGGGAAAATATTCAAAGTCAGTTTTGTTCAGGACAACTGTACCAACAAATATCTAAAAGAATCCAAATTATATAGTGATTTAAATGTGAGTACCTGCAAACATAATTTGGGACAAGATTCAGGTGTCCCAAATTCCCATTGGATGTGAAAGCAAGAGAAGCCACTTGGCACCCAGGCAATGTTTTTTTGCCCTCATTTCTCTTTAAAACAATTGTTTGGACTGAACTGATTAAGCTGGTTGATTGTGAGAATTCTTTGGACCAGAAGAAAGTGCCACTTCATAGCGCAGACCAGAGGGAGTAAGTGTACAAAATCCATGTTCAGAGCAGGTAGAGCTAGAAGGCATGTGTGACAGGACCCAGCCCAGGCAGCCAGTCCTTCTGGGACAATGACTTTCTAAGGTCCCAGAGCCTGGGCAGGAATCTCACAAGGGTCCTTTTCACTAAGATTGTGATGGGTAACAATCTTTGCAACGCTTCAGTCCAGTTGTTTTAGTCCTCCTCTAATCCTTTAACTTCACACAGAAGTGCTGATACTACAACCCTGGAAACACACATGTTTTAAATGCCAGAACCTTTGACCACAAGCAGTAAAAATAAATAGGAACCAAGTTTGTTTTAAAACAAAAAAAGCAAAACAGTGAGCTTGACTGCACCATCCATTCGAAATATCAGAGAGGGCAAATAATGAATTGATGTGTTTTCAGATGTTCTCATTCCATAAGATCAAAGAACTTCACAAATTAAGAGGTTCAGCAATATTATATATTAGATTGAGATGGGATTTTTTACAAACAGGAGGGTCAAAAGTGACCATCTTTTAGAGCAGAGTTAACTCTAGCATTCCTTTGAATATGTGGATAATGTTATAAAGGAAAGAGCAGCACCCTGCCCAGGTCTGAGAGACACCCTATGCAGCAAGCCATAGATTAAAGTCTGTTCCAGGGAGTTGATAGCAGTTGATATAAATGCTGAATGAAATAACAAGTCAGCAGACCAAAAAGCATTAAAGGTATAGCAGGTTCCTCTGAGAAAATCCCTTGGTGAAAATTTAAGGAAGCATGCCCAACTCTGGTATCTTCTGCTTGGACTTCAGAAAAACAGGGGATTTTAGGACTGGTTTGTGTGATTTACATCCTCTGATCCTGGCTTCTCTTTTTTTCCTTTTAACCTTGTGCTAATACTTTCCAAAGATATTCAAAGCAGGTGATTTTACAGATGCTCCTGACAGAGCACAGTCCAACAAATAATATGGTTTACTGAAGCCACAAGCAGATACAGACATCTGTCATGCAAAGGACACTTCCTGCAACTTTTTGCCAATACTAAACACTAAATATTGATTTTCAGAAACATTCACCTATTCCCCTTCATATTTTGAAAGTGTCAGGATGCTAGCAGCTGTTAGATATTATTTTAAATGTAAGCTGTGTTCTTGAACTGACAGATTCATTTGATAAGAACTCTTATTTCACTACCATATTTTTGCTGTTAGTGCTATGAGAATCAAAGGTTGGTGAATGAACAACAAAAACTTCCAGCTGAACTAAACTATTATTTATAAGACATTCTGAGATATTGATCTGTCTACCTTATAAGTAATTAATGCAGTTTAGTGCTGAACAAAAGGTACAGTTGTAAGAAAATGTGCTGTAGGGCAAAACTTGTGGAATAATTAAAAACTTAAAATTACTTCCTTTGACTTAACACCTTCACTTTATCTTTAAAACAATTTTACATGACTCAATAGTACAAAAACAAGAGATTTATAGATAAAATAAGGACAGTGGTTATTTTACATCAGAATTAGAAGTGTAATCATTTCTCTTTATAACCTGATCGATACTCTGCCTCTCCTTTTGACTTTCATATACGGCAGATCATTTAAAATAAGTAGACATAAAAGTAATAATGTAAAGACTGGTCCATTTAAATGTTCAAACACATCTGTGTTTAGAAAATGTGGACTTGGTTATTACTCTCATGAAAGACAAGATTTTCGAAAAGTATTTCATAGTCTGGTAAATGTCTCCCTTTTTATCCTATCAGACATTCAAATTCTTGTGTTGGATTTAAATGTATTTGTAATGCCATAATTTTGCGCAGGAGGGGTGGAGTGGTCAAAAAGATTGATGGGAAATTACCTTAGTAAGATTTACAGATTGTTTAATTTCAGTAAATAAAATAAGTTAAAAGCCAAAGATCTGATAGAAATATATCTAATTTGTGCTTCAACCCTGCACTTGACATGAACTCGGTTTTACCAATTCCTTAATCCTTCTGGTTTTCCAGTCAAAATATCTTTTAATTAAAAAACTATAAATGTGCCCCTTTGGCCATCTCTTAAATCTGCAATCCTCTTAGACTTCCCCTTAGCAGCCTAATCTCCTTAGTTCCTCAGAGAAAAATGCTGTCTGGGAGAGCTTGTGGCACAGTGCCCAGCAGAGCCAAGCTGCCTGCATGGACTCTGTGCCAAGTGGGCAGGAGCCTTCTGATCCTCCCTCAGCCAGGACCAGCTCAGGGAATCTGAAGGGGGTCCATAATTCAGGAGCAGCACAAAAGGGCAGGGAGATGTCTTTCTGTGGCTGGTTTCACTGCTCTCTGCTCAGTGAAACCAATGGGAGATCTCTCCTGATGTAGTGGCATCTAGATCTCACCTGAGATGTTTCCAGAAGCCTGGAAAAAGTGAGATTGTACCAGTCTGGGGCTTCTTTACTGTCTCTGTCAAGGTCAGGATTGAAGCTCTCGAGACGGTAGCTCACATTCAGGCTTAGATGTTTATTATTTTCTATCTATATTACAAGTCATGAGCTCTATAGCATTCTACTAGCAAGCTGCAAAATGGCTAACTATCTTTCTCTACAAGGTCTTTTAAGGCTAAACCATACAATTAAGAAATGGCACTTAAATTGTTTTCACTTTTAACCCAAGAACTGATCACTCGAAGCCCTCAATGTGGACTTTTCTGTCCAGTTACACAATACCCCCCAAACCCATGAAGAAGAAGGTGAAGAAGAACAACCAGCTACCACACTAAAACCTCCATCTTGCCCCATATATATTGCTGTATTCTAAAACCTTAAACTCTAAGTTTTCCACCATGTGATATTACACACTTCTAATCAAACTACATGCTCGCAATCCCAGTGTCATCAATCAATTTTGGAAGCCTTCTCCATGGCCTCAGGTCAAATGTAGTGTTGTCTTGAAGGTCTGTACCTTTCAGCACTGAAAGTTTGAAATTCTCAGCATCCAGGATTCCAACACGATTGCTCCTTCTTTGTGGAGCACAAACAGTTCCTCTCCACCACCCAGCCTGGACCCCAGTGCAAATATTAAACATAACTCTGAATCTCAGGAAGGAGAGAAGGATAGGTTGATAAATTTCTGGTGTATCAAACAATGAATCTTTTCTCTCAAGCACTGCCTTTTTAGAAACAATTATTCCAGCCAGATCCTTCACAGAGACCAACCTATAAATCTGCAATAGCTGAGTCTTTGGATTTTGATTTTCATCACAAACTTTTAGTATGAATAGGATATAAAAACAGACACAGTGTTTTTCAAAAGAACTGAGACAAAAATTAATATCTATCAGATATGCAAGGAAAAACTGGATTTTTCTGAAAAGATTTTTTTTCTGTCTTTGAAGAAAACACATCTGTACTTAACAGGGAGGAGGAAAAAAGGCTTTACAGTGTGCCAAATAATTGTTCTTTCACAAAATTAAAAATCAAGATTACCAGCCAACCATATTTCTCAAACATGACATGTTCTCTACACCATATGCTCTGAAGAGAGATTCATTTAATTGTTTGGAACAAGGCCACATAGTTGTCAAATTCCAGAACACCACCCAAAGTCATGTAATAGGTTTCTTCAAGGTGTATGGCATTGCATTATGCTGTTTTCCATAGCTGAATTACATTCCTCTTACATCTCAGGCTAGTAATTACCTAATCTCAGGAATCAGTGAGTGCCAGACCAGTGCTTCAGTGCTAAAGAAAATGACTACACAGAATAAGGTCCTTAAATCATCCACATTAAATACTGAGAAGTATTAATAGGGTTCTTCACAATAGCCAGCTTGCTTGGACACCAAAGCCAGCCAGAGTAAGGGAAATACTCTTTCAAAAGGTAGCAACTACATTTTGTGTTGCAGAACACAATTTCCTTGAGAAGCAGCAATCTACATCCAAGCAGGGTGTCTGATACCCAAAACTGGACAACAACATGTGAGCAAAAATGTCTTTGCACTCTCAGGAGCATCCTGACCTGACCTAGCTGCTCTCAGATATCACAGACATTTAGGACACACCAGCAGGCACCTGACCACTGGCCAAAGACCAGCATGAAGGAGCTTCAGCTTTTAAATATGGACAGGCCAAGCACAGCTAATGGGACAAAATGTAAGACAGTGACCTCTGTGGAAATGCAGATCACCTTTCACATGGCAGTCTAAGGCTTGCTGTCAGGGTCATGGGTGCTAGGATACATTTCTGAGGGGTGGAAAAGGGTCTGTGTTTACTTCATCCAGGCTCCTTGCTGAATAAGATTTACCTGAAACAAGAACTTTCCCAGCCTCTTTCAGGGGCTGACTGTATTTTTTTTTAATCTTTCCACAATAAAAATGAAATAATTATAAATTATCTTCAATTTTCAATCAAATGTACACTCATCCCTTTGCCGTGTTACCTTAGATAATAACATAATTTGGATTAAATTTAAGGAAATTAATAATACTTTAAAAGCCTAGTAGCAATTCCTAGCAGTCATGCTGCCTTTATCAAGGAAAATTCTAAACTGTGTTTTGTTCTGACCTAGGCTGAAGTGAGATGTATTTCAGTTCTGAACTT
Source organism: Serinus canaria (assembly GCF_022539315.1). NCBI lineage: Eukaryota > Metazoa > Chordata > Aves > Passeriformes > Fringillidae > Serinus > Serinus canaria. Next base: position 7,345,786 of record NC_066317.1, on the reverse strand, counting down.
CTCTTAATGTGTTCAGGGACATTTCTGTACTTTTGAAATTTAGCAATATATGTACTAAGTTAATTTACTTTAGCTTTCATTTGCTAGCACTAGAAGCTAATGAAAAATTTCTCAAAAGGAACCCATGATTCTTTTCTAAATATGTGCTTCTGCAAATCAACAAACTGATATTTACTGATATTTTTCTGAAAGAAAAGCTCAGGATTTAACTGTGTACCTTACATAATTGCTGCATGATTCTGCTCCTTTTATCAAATTCTATTTGTGTTGTAAAAAGTTTACACATAAACACATCAGAGGATGTATTTTCTTTGCCTAAATGACCTTATGTGAATTATGGACCAGTACCATTCTTCTTTTCTCTGCTCATTGTGTGGAAGCTTTTAAAAACATTATAAATCATTAAAAGCTAATGGCTCCCATCTAGCTTTTTTACCTCCAACACAGCTCTTAAAAAAGGAAATTACATTTTACTTTCTACTTATGATTGTCAGTTGAGACACATTCCTCTCTCTTTGCACCTTGTATGTACTTCTTATAATTGCAACATCCACCTTTCACCACATTCAGTATTTCTAGGTATAATACATATATATTTGTACTTAAAAAGATATGATTTTGTATGCTCATGACATAATCAAAATTGACTTCTTCACTTTATTTATTGTATCTCAAACTTGAGAATTGTCAGAAGGCAAGTTTCCCTTGTAGCAGCTGCAGGCCATTGTTTCACAGCTACTTAACTGGCTCTTAATAAGTGTAGAAAAAGGAAATGGTGAGGACTAGGTTAGGGTGGAGAGACAAATACATGATGTTACAGAGAAACTTAGCATGAAACAGCACTGAAAAGCTAGCATTTCTTTACTGTCATAGAAGACAGTCCCTCTGCTCTTGACTCCTTGCCAACGCTGAACATAAAGTCAGAGATTGATGCCAGGTAAATTACAGGTTCTCTAAGGGTCAACATCCCATTGTGTGTTTTCAGAATTTCAAAAGGCTTCCAAAGGGTAGCTTTTCCTAGAGATGTTGGTGCTCTCAAGTACACAGACATAAAAAATACTAGAGTATATGTACTTCTGTAAATATACAGGGAACTTCAAAATGAAAGTGTCAATCACACCTCATTTGCATTTGTATTCCCATTTATACATATTCAACAGCATAATCAACCTTAACACATTATTTTTCACTATATTAAGTAACTCTCTTCTGTGCTACAGCAATATAGAGTTCTGTTCTCTGTCCAAAACCCTATGTTTTTTATAGGCAATTCTTTGGGAATTTCTACATCAAACATATCACTTGTGCTAATTCCTTTACAGTGACAACATGGAGAGAGAAGAGGAAGCTGGAAGATAGATGTGCATCTTCAGCTGCCTATCAGCACAACCATAATTTCTCTTTGGCATCACTAGTACTTTGATCACATGTAGGGTTTTGTTTAGACTCAGACCTGAAGACAGAGAAAAACATTTTTGGCTGATTTATTGTCCCTCCTTAGTGAGTAGACAGTTATTATATATCACTGGCTGGAGGACCCATGTTGTATTCTTGCCCTGGCTTAGATAAAACTAGCTGTATTTGCATCAGAATGATCTGGATGAACACCTCTGTATTATCTGGAGTTAAGAGATGTAAATTGCCATGAGCTCCATAAACTGCAGAGGTTTTGAATGTTGCACAGCCCAAACTATTTCCCTCCTCTCTCACTGTCCCAGAAATGCTTTTATTGAAACATTATTTTTAGGACCAAAAACATTATAAATATAAACACATTTATCACTTAACATTATATGTCTTAAACATGTATTTTAAAGGAACTGAAATACCATGGAGGTTTTAATATGTAGCTCTCTCTGCAGGGGTCTCTAAAGGGGTTTCTCACATGCAATTAAAATCTTCCACTTTAAGCTCTTTGAGCTGGGAAACACAGTATCTAATGCATAAACAGCGTCTGGGACTGTGAATAGTAGCAAAAACTGATAAAAATACATAGTAAATAGAAATAGGCCCACTCTGTGCAAGAAGAATTGCAATTCCTTTTGTTTAAGGCTAGACCTAACAGGTATGTTCACAGCAGCACCTCGTGGTAGACAGGAGACTCTCAAGTCCTTTTTATGTTTCAAGTCCCCATAAAACACAAAATGCTGGTAATCTGGGCAACTGGAATGATTCAAGGATTAGAAGGTATTACAGAAGAAAAAAAAAGAAGAGAACTTAATTTACACATCTAAGGTAAAAAAAGAGATTAAAGGGATATGAAATTATATAAAATATCATCAAGGAGCCAAGGAAATAATATCAAGGCAGGAAAAAAATGTGTATGCTACCCAAGAAAGTTTAATAAATATACAATCCCAAAACCATTATATTTTGGGTAGAGAGCAGAAAACAATGGTTAAATGAGACAGATAAATGCAATACTCAGGTAGAGAAGACAACACAAGTGGCTGCACCAAAACCATAAGAAAAGGGAAGAATGTAAAAATATTGCTTAAAATTCCTCAATAGACATAAAATTGATATTAATACTGAGTTTTTATTCTGTTAAGATATATAAGGTCAGGACCTTCTGGACCTAAGAATGTCTTTCTAGCTTGCTGGGGGATTGCTTTTTTTTAGGTGAGATATGCAGAAGCCAGAAGTGCCAACTGTTACTTTTAATAATGTTTTGCAGTATCTCAAAGTTCATGTATGTGAATACCTGGCAGACTCTTGCTGTTCTACCTTTCTGAGCACAAGGTGGGAAAAACTGTCCAAGCACTTTAGAAAGAGATGAAAAACTGAAATAAAAGAAGAAATGTGACATCAAAATAATTTCTCATTCAAATTCTATGATTATTGAGCATATCAGAAGAAGATATTTTGTGGAAGATGCTCTGTAGGAATGTGGTAGGAAGCTGGCTGCAGCACAACTTAGTACAGAGAGGACATGAAAAGCAGGAAACTTAAAAGACAGATTTTTTTTCATTAAAAACTGGGTCATATATGAAATCACAGTTATTCTCATTCATTTCTGTTATGTACTGAGACTCTATGTAAACTCTCTGAAGCCCATTTTCTTTAATCTGAAAACTTCTAACCCACTTAAAAAAAATTAAGGACCTGTATTATATTGATCTTTCTGTTTCGTTCCGTGTATTTAATAATACATCACAGAAGTGGCAAGGCTTTTATGATATGTTGGTGTCGTACATCATAACTAGCACCACTGCTCCAGTGATGTATTATCCACACAATGTCAGGAACCAGAAAGATAAATGCTGGTCTGTGGATGGCAATGCACCCCTCTTGTGAAATAGTGATAAAGATAGATTAATTTATATGCATGTTACAATCCAGAAATAAACAAAATTTCTATCTGATACAGGCTGCATGCTACTTTTGGCAGGATGTATATACATTTTTACAAAAGAAGAAGCTGGAAGGCCGTATATTTGCTTTTGAGTGAAACATTCTGCAAATAAATCTTGATTTTCTGATTGAAAGGAGCTCCAGCAAGAGGGTTAACACTGAGCACCCTTCCCTCGTGGACAGGGGTAGCTGAAGGATGGATCATTCCACATGGTTTTCAGTGTCTCAGCCTATTTTCAAAAATCAATCTCTTATGCTTATATGCTTTCAGGATCATGACATCCATGACATCCACTGAAGTCCCTCTCTGCCAGCTTTTTCACACATTGTACTGGTGCCATAGATAATTTCTGTGCAATGTGTTACACTCTTTTTCTTTGATTTTTTTTCTCTCCCAGAGGAAGACTAGAGCTGTGTTGTTCTCTCATTCACATTACAACAGCCAGAGGACATTTGCCTGTAGACATGCAGTTTTGTTTCAGCTCCCTGACACCTTTGTTGAGCTCCCTCAGAGTCCTGCACAGAAGGGCATTTTGCAGAAGACCACCTCACTCAGGAATATTCACTGAGCACTCTACTTTTCTGTGAACTAATTTTTATTATTAGCCTTGGAAACCATGAATTTGGAAGGTGCACTGTTCAGAGCAGCCGTGACTCACACTGGGATAACACAATGACCCCTAAATCCTACTGACCACCCCACCAGTGCCTACTGTGGATCCCCCTGCACAAAAACACCCCTTGAGAGATGCTTTGAGCTACTACTGTCATTTTACCTGGTCCTTCTTTTGTTTGCAAAACAAACACAGGAATTGGGAAGGGAAGGATTCATCTTTATGAAATCTGAGACTTATTTTTCGGATAAAATAACTGGAATATGTTTCTCTCTCCACTTATGTAAATGGAGTTGAAGTATTAAGCACGTGGTGCAGTAGATAATATTTAATTAGCTCAAAAACCACCGTGGTTATTCCAGATTCTGTGGTCTATGAGCAAATCTTATTAATTTGGGCAGGATGAATCAGCTCAGAACGAATGGACTTGACAGCGTGACCATTCTCTGAGCAGAACGAAACCCAAAGCTTTTCTGAGGCTTAAAACCTTTGTTAGCTTTTATTAATTAATCAATCAGGATTGGTCATGAAAATAACTCTAGAAAGATTTTAATTTTTCTAAATTATTCAAAACTTAGTCACTGCTGTAAGTAATGGTTATAGGACAAGAACATCAGGTCCTCTGAGATTTCAAGCCTGCTTTTCTGCATTTATGCCTGAGGATAATTTTATTCTCTTGGCTTCTAGCTTGTCTCCTTACCATGAAATCACGCTTAGCAAATGCAAAAGAGAATCAGCTATGTGAGGAGGAAAAAAAAAAAAAAAGCCTGTACATAAACATATCCTTCAGCCAAGTCCTGACTACTGAAATATTAACCTGCTGGAGTAAAATTAGTGGTAACAATTGATTTACCAATGACGACTGCATGCAGTATCTAATGCTAACAAGTTGGTCTGTCAAGTCTCTTGGAACATTAAATCAGTCAGTCAGATGATAAGAGTGATAAGATGAGAAATGATAATGGAATTTTCCAGATTTGCTACACTCACTGGGTTTTATCTTCCTTTGTAGCACAATCCCTTCCTTCCCACATGACTAAAACAACAAGTCCCCTTGCTACCTCACCATCTGGAAAAGGCTAAATACCTCCTTTATTTTTTGCCCAGAAATTAGGAAGCGGAGATGTGGTGGAATACTGTAGATCAATTACACAAGTAACAATGGCAGCCTTTGGTGGCTGAGCATGTCTGTGGTAGATTTAATAGAGTATGTCCTGGCAAAGCTGCCAGGTGCTTTGTATGAAACAATCAGCATGCACAAGTTGTAAGTTCTCATGCTTAATTACAGCAACTGTAGCATCAGCACAGGTTAAACACAGTGGCTTTCATTTTACAGCATTAATCAGAAGAAAATAATGAAACACATTACAGCAGGCTTTCAAATCCCTGTCTTTGTATTGTGGTTTCATCATTTTCTTCTCTGAAAAGGTTTCATTCAGCCTCTGCCTTTTATATCAAGCCCTGTGAATCATCTCAAGTAAAATACAAACATGGTAATTTGTTATAAAGCTGAGACTGGATGTACATCATCAGTTCTGTTGCAAAATTATGTTGTAAAAGCAGCCTATGATGTTGGTTTTATTTGTTATTTTTTCTTCCTCTTTATGCTTTTGTCTATCTGTCCCCAGAAGATCATAAAATTATTCTAATTAGGGATGTCAACTTCTGCCTGAGAAGCTGAGGGGGTAATTACATCATTTATATGCAAAATGGGTAATTTTCTCCCTGCTCTTCACCATTCCCTTCTTTCCATTTATTCCCCATATCTCCACTCTTCAGAGCTGAGCTATTTAATTTTATTCTACTCCATCTGGAATATCTATGCCACTCTTCCATACAGTGTCAGGCACAAAAGCAGGAGCTACCTTTAGACTAAATCCTCACAGCTCTTTTTCTCCATGTACTCCTGACTCTATTCAATATTCTTAGGGAGTTTCAGTTCTACCACATAGACAGCGACTTCTGCCCCATTGTACATCAGTAACATTTCACTAAACTAGAAAACATGCAGAAATGTGAAATCAATTAATTTTTCATGTTGAAGGGAAGGGGGGGAATTAGCTCCTAGTAAGAAACCAAAGATTCAGTGGTATCTAGGACAACATACCTAGACTAAGAAAATATTCAGTAACAATATTTGGGTGAAAACTGACTTTACCACAGTATCACCCAATCCAAACTGACTTTTTTCATACCCATAACCTTACAGAGCATCCTTAAAAGACACTAACTCATCAGAAATGTAATACAACATGGACTAAAAGAGGGTGAACCTTTCATACAATGGATTTTTTTGTTTTTTCAAAGTAAGAGATGCACCTATAATAGAAGAAGATCTAGCAATTACTCTGGATACTTAGTTCAATCTTCAAGTTGGTTGGACCCTGGGGCATAACCACAAGTGGTGGAAGTAACAGTATTAACCCACAACATTAGACAGTAAATGGTGGCATTCAGGACTGTACAAAGTTAAATAAATAAGTTAAATAAAATCTATACTGTTGACTTTGGAATACGGCCAATTTACACCCTAATTCAGGCAGAGGCACTACTTTTAATCAATGCTTCCTAGCAATCACTACCTCAGTCTTTATTTTCTTGACTTTATTTCAGTAAACTGTGAAAATAATTGACAATAAATATCTTTCACTTAAAGCTATTTAAAACTTTACTCAATCTGTTTTAATTTCTGCCTCATTAATTTTTGGCATATGTTTTAAAATCCATTGTCAGAAAGTTATGGTACCCTAGGGGGTTATTACCCATTTTTTTCTACAATTTCCTAGTGGTGGCAGGCACTCACAAAATTTTTGGTATGAATTTTGAATAGCTGATTGAACAATGATATTTAGAAACAATAGATAAATAATAAACAAATTGTTCATTAACAGCACTCAACAGCTATATTAATTTTCTACATTTTTTTCAAGGTTGAATGCAGAGCTTGTAATTTAAAATTAGTGTTCATAACTTGGATCATTTAGGTAGCTTGCTAATTTAAGAGCAATTTAGTAAGTTTTTCTTTAGGGAGGACATATTTGTAAATATTAGTAACTGATGCTTTCTACTCAGGCCTCATTGGAATGATATAAGGATTTTATTTGAATCAATGAAAAAGCTGTGTTGATAAGGAGATAATTCTGACTTAAACTGTGATGACTTTTACATATGATGACTTTTATGTATACATATGTAGATTTTTACTTTATTTGTTCTCACTGCTTTTTATTTTTCTACCAATGAAAGATAAAACAATTTATTTTGTCATACTGGAAAACACTTTAGCATTGGCTAACGGGTATACAGGGAACAAAACTTCCTTTATTCATACACACTCTAACTTAGGTGTCCTTATTTTGCTTTTAAGATTGGAAGGAAAATCATAGGTCAAATATCATTGAAAACCAGAAAAAAGAGAGATTGTGTTCTGATACTTAAGTATCTAGAGCTTCATGGTAGCAATTTGAGAGGCTTGTACAACGTAGATAAGTTGCCATAAAAATGCAAAGGCCATTACAACACTTGTTCCTTTTGGGTTTTGTAAGCTTACCTTTTCTTCTTCTTTTCCCACTGTGCCTTATTTTCTTCTTCCATATCCAGAAATTTGAAGATATTGTAGGGCAGATTGACTACAGCTGACTATAGTGGGCTGCAGGAGGAATTCTAGTTGCTCACTCAAAGCAGCTTTATGTTTTTAAAATGCCAACCCAGCACACATTGAGAATATAGAGATAATCTCTACACTGTACTCTTCTGAGTTTCACTAGCACTCATTCTTGCTGAATTCCTGCAGGGTCTTTCTGATCATTAAGATTTTGGATGACTTCTGCTTGATTTCTGCTGGTCTTTACTGGCTAGTTTTATCTCATAATTAATGTTGAACAAGTAATAATTGTTTCATATAATTTCACATGGATTATTTTTGCCATCAGTTCTATAACAACCATCCTGCATTTTTTGCTCCAAACAGTTCAAAAAGTCTCTTCCCAGTGTTGTGTGGAACAGATAAAGGATATAGACTGGATGAGTTTCTAAAGATAAATTTATTGAAAGGAGAGGAGCTTTGTTCTAGCAGTAGCTGAGAAGGGGAACACTTACAGAAGATTCTTCTTGCCAGTAAAAGAATTTAGCAGAAGAGATTTGAGATTATAGCTTTCCTATAATCTGTTCTTTGTGAGGGGAAGAAATTCTCACAGAATCATCCATTTTTAGGTGTGAGGATGTGTACACATAGCTTCTACAGTGACTCATTAAAAATTAATGGGTTTAGTGCATTCCAGTGTGAGTGGACTACTATTCCTCTTTCAGGTGAAGAGTGTGTGCCTGGCTGTTTCAAAGCCCAGGTGGACTGCAAGGACCATCAGTGCTGGGCGGCCTCTTTCTCCTTTTCTCTTGGATAGGTTGCAGCTTTTCAGCAAAGCTCATGTCCCTCAGAGGCAGCAGAGTTGATAAAGTAAGGTTTTTAGTGGTATATCAAATAATATAATATATAAATCTAGTTTGTTGCAGTTGGTATGCTCTATTCTTTATCCATTTTAGTCAGAAAAGCCTCTCATCAAGCTCAGATTTTAGAATCTCTCTGTGTTATTTTTTGCCCATATAGAGCTCAGAATACACTGACTATGACACTTTTGGTAAGTAAGGAAGACAAGATGTTTCATTCTATTTGCAGCCATTTTTGGGGTTGGTTGTGGCTTTCTAGAGTTATAAGAACTTTTCCTAATGTGATATAAAACAGGGGCATTATGTCTGGTTTTTTCAGCCTTCAAGAATGCTCTGATCTTCAGAAAGAAATGGATCCATCTGGACCTTGTCTTGCACTTTTTGGAAGACTGCTTCTGCTATCTTTAGATGGTGTGACCCGCGACCCTAGTTATAGAGTATCACTCTTTCTTTTAAGAAATTGTTTTTATCTCAGTCACTTTGAGCTCTTCATTTCTTGTTTTTTTCAGTAAAGGAGCACAGCTGATTGAATTGGTGTAATACGTGACCTCCTGCACTTTGGGAAGTCAGTGAATTCTTCGTTGTTAAATCTTTTTTAAGAGGTATTTCCAGGGCTCATTTGAAATCTAAATTTGGTTCTGTTAGCAGTCATCTCTGTGTGACAGTTTCATTTACTTCACATGCTAATCCATCAGATAACATGGCAGATAACATTTGCTGCCCCTGAATTCACAACATTCTTTTATTAGTTTTACATTGCAACAAATGCAAAAATAGATTCACCTTATTGCTGAACTTTGCCATTTGCATTTCAGTCTCCATACAACTACCTATATTTTGGGGTGACAATGCTGGTTTTGTTGGTTTTTTTTATTTTTTAAGAGGTCTATAATCTCTGGAAGTAATTATCATTTAGTCATTCAGGGACAATTTGGTTAAATGTTCTCAAACATTTAAAACAGTCTTCTGTTTTTGTGCCATGCATAATGTGACTTGCATGAAAACAACATCTGCATATTTTTCTGAGCAGTGTTTCAGAGTCTACACATCATTCTTCCTGGGCTGTGTTGAAAGCAACATTAAGTGATGCTGTCATGAAAATAGCACATTTGGTGTCTGGTGTTCAACACCTTATTAAAGCACTAATTATGATTCTCATCACTAGATATGAAAGTATTTCATAAAGGAATAGAATACCAAAATTGATCAGACATTTCTTATTGCTCTTTTTTCTGTTGATGGAGGCGGGTGAGGTGGATACTTGTGGGTTGTTTTGGGGAATTTGGATTCTTTGAAGGTTTTGGATTTGAGGGTTTTTTGTTTTGTTTGAGGGGGTTTTGTGTGTGGGAGTGAAAAGTCTACTTCATTTCAGGCTGATGTAACCCTTTTTCAGTTTTTCCCCTTTAATTTTCTCTGATTCATACAAATAAGTATTTTTTTCTATAACAAAGAATTGGCTCAAGTGAGCTGTGAGGATTGGTTCCCTGGTTGTTTTGCAAATTGAAATAGGTGATATTTGGTTGAAGATGTGCTTCATCACAAGAGATCAACCCATCTATTAGGTTAGATGAGAATGTGAGATGTTTTAACTCTGTTCAAAAGAGTAGTTCAAAGGATCATGTAAATATTTTCCTGTTTCAAAGACAGGAAAGGCAATCTGTCTGCTGCTATGAATTAAGCTATTAACTGGCCTTGGACAAAAGTCAAACCTCTTTCATCCCAACTGAGTGTCCTACTGACTATTCCACTTTCTCATTTTATAGCATCAGGGAGGAGACATGCTGTGGATTTCCCTTTGGAATACAAATTAGCTAAACAAGCCATCATAAATTTTAGAAAAACATATCCTTCATTGTTCTAAGAGCTCGACTAGTGGGATATACAAGTCATTGGAAAACAGGGACAGAGAAGTGATTAATATTGATAACTATTGGCTGCTGATACCTGAGACTTTCAAATGCCTCTTAGCAATGCAGAAGCTGGAAACTATTCTGAAATTACTATTTCTATAACTAAACTCTTTTAAATGTATTGCTTATTCTTTGCCAACACAGTGCATGGTTCCAAAGGAAACAATTTAATGATACAGCTGTAGAACTTTTGCTTTTTCAAAATATTAAAATAGCATAGTTGCACACAGCAATGAAAAGCAATGGTTTCTGTCATTATTGTCACTCTGCCAGACCTAATGAATATTTGGCACAAGTGGTGCATGCCTTGTAGCTGTTTGTTTAGTATCAGGAAGAGTTTTGGAATTACTCATGGCAGTTGAGAAGTCGATAAAACTAATTTTCAGGGAGATGCTCACAGTTGTGTCTTTACCATTGCCATGCCATCTTTTGTTGTCAGAGTTGTCCATATTCTAGAATTTTGCATCATGCTGATAGTTGTGACAGACATTATTTATCTGAAAAAATACTGGATTATTGTACACACTCTGTTAGGTACTCTTCATTTTTTCTCATCTACAAGTTAGCACTATATGAGGGCTTAGACATCAGGTAATGCTACAGGCTGTAGAACAGTGCAGAAAGAAATATGTAATGAATACCATATTTTTGCATGGACTGTGCTCATCTTGAAATACACAAATTGTAAAGCAACCAAGGAAAAGGACTAACACAGGGAGTGGGACATCAGAAATTCGCATGAGTAGAGCAGGAGCAGAGAGCAGGAGGCTTTATGAAAAACAAAGTCACAGAGTAGCTTTTGAGATGTGAGGAAACACTTTGATATTGGACAGACACTGGACCTATGATACTGGACAGAAACAACTAAATAAACAACACAGACCTTCAGGGTGTGTGTACTGACAGCCCCAAATATTTCTCTACAGAAATGAAAATTTCCTTAAATCAAATTGGTGACCTGTCAGTAGTGGGGTTCTGCAGGTCTCCATCCTAGGCCTAATGCTCTTAAACATTTCTATAAATCACTTGGGCACAAGACTGGAAGGGATACTTCAAAAAACACTTGGCAGATACAACAAAACTGGGAGGAGCCCTTTATTTTTGTGGAATCTAAAATGCAAATTCTACTATTACTAATATGACTATAATGGCATTTAAGAGCTTAGAAGTGTGAACATCCTCCTTGTACATACAGCCATTACTGGAGATTGGAAGAGCTAAATGCAAATACAATCTGAGCATTTTGCTCTGTTGGCAAAAAGCCTCATGCTACACCATTTTCATACTCTCTACATTTAATGTATGTTGTGGTTTAGGAATGGTATTCTCCAATTTAGTGCTTCCACTGAAACCACTCCAAGCCTTGCTCCACTCAGTCACTCTCTCCCTCCTCCTCCCCTCTGGCAGGGCGGAGAGAATGGGAGAAAGAAAAGGCAAAGGTCATTGATTGAGATAAGAATGATTCACTGGGAACAGCAAAGAAAGGAGAAAAAGAGCAGTAACAGCATTTATAACAAAAGCATACAAGAGAGGTGAGTGATCCACTTGCAATTGCCATGTATGCACTCTATAGCACAGGATTCCAACAATGCCCAGCCACCTCCATGCTAGCTACCCTGACCCAAAGGAACCCCTTCTCCCATTCCCCTTAAATGACATAAGGTGGTTTAGAATATCATCTGGATCTTAGCCATGCCCCATCCTAGCTACTGCAAAAAATTAACTAATTCATAGTAAGAACCAGGATATTTTTAGGTGATAAAAACCTAATTTCATACCATAAAAATTCTGCATTTTAAAGTCATCATTCTTGTTTTGCTTTAGGCGATAGGCATGAATGGTGGTATAAGTGGAAAATGTGTGAGCTGCTGCACTCTGTAGGAGGAAGTCATTAAATTTATGGATAGGAAAAACATAATTCTAGTTTCCCATTGGTTTTGCATTTGTGTGACTGCAGTCCTTTATTTCCCAGTCTCCATTAGGAATACATGTGAATAATTTGTGAATTAAGCCTGCTTTGTATATACACTAGCTGAACTTGAAGCCCTTGTCCTATGCCATGTTAGTTATGGCATACAGCTATTAGCTGATCATGATAGTAGGCCTGTAAGTGTTCCATGATGCCTGTAAGCAGTCAAAACTGGCACACAAAAGTTTAGAGGAGTCCAAAGTTTAGAGGAGTAGAAAGTTTACCCACTGCCTCAGCAGTAAAGTAGGAATGCTGATCTTGCCAGCTGTCTCCTCAAGACCATGCCTCTAATGTGAGTGATAGACTTGTATGCAATATTGAGATATAGTAGAACAGGGAAATAATTTTAACAAATAAAGCATGGCACTGCACCTCTCTTGCAGCCTATGTTAAATATAAAATGGAAATATAACTGAAAATAAGATGGATTTTGGATGGTTTAGCTTCCAGAAGGCCAAGCTGGGTCTCCTTGGAAATTAATTTGAATGGTAAAAGTATAAATGTAAACATTGAATTTGCTCTCATCACCTTGTTTAAGCTCAGGTGCTTTGTCTCAGGTCTTCTAGTAGTTTGGGTTGTATACATTCTCCAATTTATCCAAGCAGGTTTCCATGAGTGTCTTTGAAGCCTTCAGTAGCAAATTCTGTGGGGACCTAAAATGAATTTTTAGAATATTGCCAAATATCTGGCTGCACAGGGAAAAAAAAAAAAAACAACAAACAACAAAACCAAAAAAACCCAAACCAACCAACCTTGTATAATTTCCTGCTGTTCCAGTACATTCTAGTGCAGTGTGCTATGAAGATGGTGAAATACCATTATCTTTCTAGTCCATTTTTACTTGATAATAATACTGAGCAATGAAGGAAAGGGAAGGAATCCCAAGTACCTTTCTTTTTCATTTTTAAATAACAAAAATCCTTGTGTTCCCTTACATGGATTTCACATAATAGTTCTAGCACTTAGCCTTTGACTGTTTCTATCCTCCTGAGAGGATTGATGATGATAGTGAAACCTGCATATTTTTTTTTTAGTTCAAAAATCAAGTGACAGGAGGGTGGTCCTATCTAATCATAAAGATTACTGATGTGTGGAAACTCAGAACTGATTTGAATATGATTTAAAAATTGGCACATGCCTATTTCTAGAAGTGAAAATGATGTTCTAAAATTCAGAAGTTCTCTGGTTTTCTGAAGTTGACAATATTTTTGTTGTTTTGATAGTTTGAAAAATCTTCAGTATTTCACCTGTGTGTCTAAGACAGAGTACTTCAAAAATCCCATAAGCCCTTTCAAGATGTTGTGGAGCCAGTTTTTGGGGGCTTACAGTCTGTCATTAGAACTAGTAAGGGCAAACTCTGAAAAAGGTCTGAGAAAGGGGGAAGATGGTGACTGCACCTCCACATGAAGTTCTGTCAACATGAGACAGGATTACTCCCCTCAGAGCTCGGGAGGAGGACCTGGGTGTGCTTTCAAACAGAATTCCTGGACCAGATGACTCTGGGTGATAACTTAGAGAAGCACAATAAATAGTCTGTGACAAAGGAGGAAGTTCCCACAAGATAAGCTACCACAACATACACAGATGGCAAAAAAAGGAGTGAATTTCAGGCCCACAGGAAGGTGAAAGGTTTGGAATTAGCATACTGGACAAGACTCCACCCTCCAGACTGTGGGAAAAGCACAGACAGCAACACCAAGAAGATGCCAGGCCTGGTGGGACAGACCTGGGTAACATATACAGACAAATATCCCACCTTGGCAAACTGTGATAAAGGAAGCAGCTGCTGAACACATGCCATCCCAAGCTGTGGGAACTGCACATATGGCCCATGGGTATCAGGGACCCCATCACCAAACAGACCAGGGTGAAAAAGTACCAGAGAGACATCACAGAACTCCACATGGTTATGTCTTTGCTTAATCTCTCTCTCACTCTCTTCACCTCTCCTTCCTCCTGTTTCTCATACTTACTGGTAAACAAAATGCATAGTTTTGACTTTGGTGTATGATCTTCTTTGCATCATAATTCAGGCAGAGACATCTCTTAATAATTAATTCCTAACACTGAAAATCAAAATAAAATGTGAAATGAAAGACTGCAGGTCTAGACCTCCTTAAAAAAGGAAACAGTGCTACAATTTTATTTTTTATTAAAAAGTAAAATCATGCAAATAAGAATGTAGCATCATTGAGTACAGTAGTAGTCTGAAGTAATTTGAAATATTTTTGGGCAGATATCAGAATATCTCATGCATACAAACTCTTTCAAAAGGTGAAATAAATAAGTAAATAAGAATCTATCTCAACTAGTCAGTCCCAATGTCTTAAAAAGCTATTGTTCACCAATTAAAGGCTCTCCACTAATCATCCTTGAAATCATTGCTTGTCATTTGCAGAGGTCCTGCACTCTCTTTTAATCAACTCCTCCAAAAGCAGGGTGGATGTCCCAAAAGGTGTCAGCTTGCTCAGCATGTGAATAACAGGTAAGGACCATCATCAACCCCTGATCACAAAACCAGGACCTGCTGGATGTGAACTGGCACTGTGACATTGGCTCAGACACGCAGTGAAAACCAGAATCACGATCTCCACCCTGGAGCCCCAGGGCCAGTGGCTCCTCATGCCTGGTGGGGGAACTACCATGGCCACCAGTGTGGACACTGAGGTGTAACAGCCCAGCCAGTTTGGCTTCTGAATGATCATTGTACACTTTTGCTCACCCCACTGTGACTATCTTAAGGTTAAAAGAAGGAGATTCCTGCCTGTTTTATCTTCCAGTTATTTCTTAAGGTGATGACTATTAATAACAATTTCATCAAACTGCGCTCTGCTGAAATTGCAGAGAGATGTTGTTATTTGAAGGGATTTAAGTTAATTTAAACACCATGCTCTTAGTTTTCCAGCTGGCTGCTTATACAGAGCCATAACTAAGATTTGCACACTTTACAGCCTGTGGTCTGAGGGACTGGGGTGTTTTGCTGATTTGCTACACTTTTAAACAAAACATGGCAAACCTACTGAAAAACTTGTCCAGGATTATCTGATACTAGACTTTCTGAGATGATCTGAGCATGCCTGGTACTGCCAGTTTCATGTCTTCATCTATCTCTAACTTGTTTCCTACTCTTCAGAATCAGAGAAAATATGTCTAATATTTCCCTCACCCCTGCCCTAAGTAATAAAAGACTTTTCTGCTACTCAGCCCAAATTCTAATCATCCAGTCTCCAAGGTTAATGTGGAGCTGTGGATAGAGTAATACACAGTGTTCAAGTAAAGAAAACATTTACAGAAAAATCACCATATGGAGCCTATTTAGACAGATGATCTAATTATCATAATGCCCAAGTAGCTGATGCAGGAAAGGTTTTAGACAGGATGCTTCTCTCTGGTGCTTGCCTTCCTGTCCATAGTAGAGGTGAAGTTGTTCTCTGAAACCCTGTGACTGATAAGTTCTCACTGTACATGTCAAAGTCTGTAATTTGTAAGAAATGTCCCTTTCTCATAAATGAACTTTGAGTTGCAAGGGAAGTTTGATTAAATAACAAGAAATATAAGATTTGTTTTGTAGACCGAAGAGGAAATTTTGTGAAAAAAGCTATTTTAAGAGAGAAGGAAGTGAAATGATTTTAACATTACAAGTGACAGCCAGATGTACATCAATTTGCCTGAATTGTAAAGAATCACTTTAAATCTGTACCTAAATTGTGTTCATTCTTCTTTTCAGGCATTCTTATCCCTCTTTGTATTCTTACCAAGTTTGTTTATGACTTGGCCTTCTTACATGAACCACATAAAATACATGACACAAAATACACAGTTATTTTTAGTATGAGGCTAGATTATACAGCTCTCTAGGAAAGGCAATTCACAGTATTTGCTACTCACAGAATCACAGAATTTCCTGATTTGGAAGGGACCCACAAGGATCATTAAGTCCAGCTCTGAAGTGAATGGCATTTTTAGCACCATTCTTTAACCAATTCCAAAGGTTTTATTATCACAATTCACTGCATTATAAGAAACCTTGCTAGTGCAGCCAATCACATAACATTAATGTACAGAAAATTAATGTGTAAACATCCACAGTACCTTTAACCTTGCAATACCCAGTTCATTACACCCCACAGAATCTGTGCACAAGCACCTTAGCCATCACTAAAGTCTAGTGGCTCAGAGAGCTCCAAGATACAATTTGACTAATAAAAAGCTCTTTTCTCCCTGTTATAAAGGAGAAAGAGACCACTTACTCAACCATGTGTGCATACAGATCATCTGCATAGAACAAAGCCAGGAGCTTTCTGGAAGAGTTATTCTCAAATGTAATTAAGGAGGTCCTTTAGAGAGCCTACCAAACTTAGTGATTGCTGGACTACAAAATCACTAAGTTTGGAATATTTCAACCATGAGTGCAATAACATTAGCTGAAGAGAAGAAATATCAGTTCAATTCCATAACTACCTTAGGTTACTTACATTTGCCAGTGACAGAAGTCTAAGGTTGAGTCCAAGTTCAAGTTCTCAGCTAAGCATTTCTTTTTGTCTTTTGGCTCCAAATTCTCAGCTTTTATTGTGGATCAGAGTTTTCAGCTAACTGCAGACATTCACTCAAATATTCTGCTCTGAAGAATATATTGAGCTAAAGAATGTGGAAGATTTAAAGAGCTATAAAATAGTTTTTAATAGCAACCAACAAAAATTCTATTGATCATTGTAAACTCTCATTTTTAACAGTCCATTTTAGTCTAAGATGTATAAAAGGCTATTAAATAATTATTATCAATAACAAACTAAGTGAGTTTTAGTCCAAAGCAGAACATCCTTGATTTCAGGAGTACTTCTGAGTATCAGTCATATGTGGGTGAAAGATCTGTCCTCAGGAGAGGAAGCTTTCAAGTCAGATAGAGATTCTGCAGAAGTAATTAAATGAATCATCAAGAATGCTCTCACCTCTCACTTGGAATTCTCAAGATTAAAATGTAACATGAATATCTGTTGTTTGTTTACTGCAATTCTTTTTAATGTTATCAGCAATCTTGGAAAGAAACCTGGGTCAACACTTGATGAAAAGTATACATAAAAGTATATATATATATATATTTTAGTAGATGTGTCCAGCAAAAGTGAATGAAAGCAAGCAAGATTAATGATGGGAAGGGCACAGCTATCTGCTTCATACATAGAAAAGATCTCAAGGATATTAACACATATGACAACAAGTAGTCTACTTTCTAAAGAAAAGAGCAAAAGTAACTAGCATAATACAATAAAGCTTTTAGTAGTGAAAAAGGGATTTTCCAGCTCTGAGGAATTTTAGGCTATACAACCTTGGCCCTGAGTGGTCTTAGTGTGAAAAATCAAAAAATCTGCTTTCTGTATGCTTAAAGGTTCTTAAAAGCTCTTTTTGCTAAAATATACAATTATGGAAGAAAATATTTTACATATCTACAAATTTTTAATAATACTATTTCAGATCACTGCCTTTTTTTTCTTTTTTATGTAAATATTAGTGTTTCAGTAAAAGCACCTGTTATTGACAGATGAAAATATTTACAAGAAACATTCTTAAGCATGGTTAGTGTATTATATACTTTACATTCATCACTACAGTTTTTTGCATAAAAGCATTTAATTGGTTGGGCAAGTAATTTGTTTTTATAGCAACATGGAGAAGGGCTTTGAGATATTTGGATTTTATATAATAACTAAAAAGGGAATAAAACATTGGCAAGAGATGCACAAAATTACTTTCATCTTTTATTTCCATATTTGCCAGCTTGCTGTGCCCTTTGCAGAGATCACAGTACCCAAACTCTATTTCTCATGTTAGGATGATTCACAGTAGGGAAGCACTTTCCTATATTATTTTCATCAAAAGGAGCTTACATTTGAATATTACCATTAGGCTGCTAATTTACACTTTGGAGAAAGGGTCAGGAGTATTCCATTTTTTTGATGACTTGATATTAGCTTCAAAGAGAATTTTTCATAACTCTTGTAATTTGCCACTGCAGTTTTGCCATCCAGTGCCGTTGAATTATATATGTTTTATAAAACAAAACTCTGAGAGAATTAATTTTTCAAGGCATTGAGACTTCTGGATTTCAGAATAGCCTTTGTTACTGTCATCAGAATAGAAGGTCTCACATTTCATATTGCATATCAAGCACCTTGGTATGCTTGGCATCCGATATTTATTTCAAATAGAAATGGAAGTAATCATACTTTCTATATTAACATTCAAAAGCATACAGAGTCTCCATACCACAAAGGTATCCTTCAGCCTTGTTCCTCCCTCCAAAATAAATTGAAATTCTTAACAGGGTTCATATCACCAGGGGTTTTCCCCAAAGACTGTAAAATATTACTGCAGAGCACTACAAGTGACATAAGAATCATCCTTCTGTTGAATTTGGACACTCTCATGAAGAAACCTATTCAATCAGAGGCTTTTATAAAGTAAGGGTCAAAACCTTATACTTGATGAATTGATTGATGATGGCAGCTGGTCACCCATGGTCCAGCTCAAGCTGAGTAAATATTTGCTGTGTGTTAAGGGAATTGTATCACATAGAAGTGCCATATGTGCTGACACTGAGGATAATGAGAATAAAGCATCATTTTAACTACCACATTGACATCAGGTCAGTTCTTCCACCTTTCTAAATTGTCCTAGCTCCAGTGGCCATAATGAAGGTATAGAAAACAAGACTGTTTCAGGTGATGTGGCCCACAAATTATTTAATCCTGGAGAATGTTCATAGTCCAAATCAGGGTCATTCCTAACTGGGAATTGTCAGGCCTTTTGTTTGTTTCACTGAGGTAATTAATTACAGAAGAGACAATAGACTTATCACATGCCTTTTTCAATATACTTTCAGGTAAAAAGATTCATAATTCACATTGCTAAGTGACATGAAAATGTCTGTTTAGAGTTCACTAAGGTTCGGGTGGGTTCTGCCATGAGTTTTGGTTTTCCTCTTCTAAAACCAGGATGGAATAAGAATGAGGATGAAAAAACAGTGATGTTTAATCAAAAACACTGGATTAAATATTAATTCCCAGACAGATGTCTTACTTGTTGAGATGGAAGACAAATCCAGTCAAACAAGTAAAAAGGCTCCTGAGGTACACAAGGCTCCTGTTACCAGAAGAAAAGATGATCTGCTGCTTAAAGTACAGGTAGCAAGAGCCTGGATCATTTTGCAAATGATTTTTCAAAAATTGCTACAGCTCATGTCTTGATAGCTCCCTACCCACACAGACTGTATCTGGACTGAAGAGCCATGGGCCATTTCTCTTTCAGTCCAGAAAAAGTATATAAAAAATAAAAAAAATAAAAAATATATAAAAAAATATATGTTTTCTTATACAATATCTGGGTAATGTGAAGATGGAATTCACACAGAGAACAGAAATGGAGAAAAAAGTGCTGAAGGATTTTGTTTTTCCTTCTTGTGAATTAATTAAAAAAAAGAAAAAATGCTGGAAAAGCCTTCCAGCTAGAATTCCTAGAATTCATGTTAGTTTTAAAACTGGTTTATCTCTTTCTTTATGTGGGAGATGTGGGGGAACACAGCTGTGTGTGCCTATCTGTGCCTGCCTAACGTAACCATCACTCTTATTTCTGTGTCTATTTGTCCAATTAAATGACTCCTTATCTCAATACCAGTATGTCATTTCTAACCACCTCTGATTTCTGGCCCTTCCTTCCTTTGCTTTCAATTTTTTAATCTTTCTTTACGTAGCCTTGACCAATTCCTTGTGTTATCCTTCTTCCCTCACCATTCCCTCATCCCAGTATACAAATTCACCCTATGACTCAAATCCTAGTGTCTAGCCCATGGAAAAATAGTGGCACATATTGACGGCTGGATAAGTGTAATTTCTTTATTCTTACCTTCAGGTCTGTATTTCTTTTGTGCTGATGACTTTGTAGTCCTCTGTTAAGCCATAATATGTGATTAAAAAGCATATAATGGTGTGAGGGACACTAGCTGCAGGTGCATTTTCTTTCTTTCATAACACAAAATTGCTCAGTGCTGAAGAGGGACAAAACAACTATGGAAAAGTGTTCTTGTCTGGCTTACCAGTGTCAATAACATTGCACCTCAAGAGGAAACCATACTGGTGAGAATGACAGCATTCAGAAAGATAAAAAAATATTTGGAAGGAGTTCTTGGTGGAGGTTGTATCTTGTATTAAGTGATACACACAAGCAAATTTAATCTCATTTCTACACTTTCAAAACTTTACTCCTTGCTTATCATGTATCAAATCTGTCCCTCTGTTCAATTCCTGAGTGGGGCACGAGATAAACAGACATGCTTCTGGGCGTCAGAAAAACATATTATGGGTAATGGCTTAAACATTGCTAGGAGGGAGTTTTGCCCATTATGGCTAAACTAAATAAAGAGGCTGAGACCACCCAAGCCCACCCCTCCTTCACATGACTGCAGCTTTGGGCTGGGACTTGAGCTGCCAAACAGAACCTGAGCTAGATAAAGGTGATGCTATTGTTCAACCACCTCTGGTCTAGAGACAAGGAAACAAGACTAAGGCAGGAGAAAGAAAGCCAACAAGTATCCACAAGAAAGCCAAACCCAGCAGCTGTCCAGGCTTGGGCTGGGGGAGGCCATAGCCCCCAGGCTCATCTGCTGAGGCCACGTTTGCCCAGCCTGCCCCACAGCCAGGAAGGGAAGAGGAGAGTTGTGGGGGTGCCGTGTAACCTCTGGGCACGGGCAGTGAACACCCATCCTCCCTCACACAAACTGGCTCGGCTGTAAAACCCCCACCAGGAAGGGCCACATCCACGGGACATTCCCTTGAGGGGCAGCTGAGGAGGTGCCAGGATCCATCCAACACCCCCAGAGCGCTCCCCACACTCATTGCTGAGGCCTTGCACAGAGCTCTGCTCCTGATGCTAAGGGATGCAACAGATCCAGAGGCTGATTCCCACCTGGCCCACACCAACCTGTTGCTGTGTCCTCTTAGTGTCCCTTTGGCCACTCCTGACCAGCTCCAACACGGCAGACTGCAGGGGACCCTCTCCCATGCCCTGGGGTACATGAGGGCAGCTAGGGTGGTTAGCCCTGGGGCAGAGGAGACACTGGCAGACAACAGCAGAGAAAGAAAAAGCCAACTCTTGGCAGGGGTGCTGCGGAGCCTTCATGTTCTGAGGAGGCTGTAATCTGAGTTTGACTCCTCCCATGGGACTCCTGATAAAACCCCGGCCCCAGGTCTCTGTTCCCTCTCTCTCTGCTCTCAGCTCTCTGGAGCTGTGCCATGCTGGGGGAGGGGGGAAATAAAATGGACTCTCCTGCTAAAAAATGAACATAATTGTCTGCTCTGTTTCCCCTGCTGTCAGGCTGTGGCCTTCCTGGGAGGATCTCATCACTGTAGCCACACGCTGCTACAGGGTGTAATCCAAGGCTTATCCTGGAACTCCGAGGAGCTCCAGCTGCAAAGAGCCCAGACTGAGCTTCGACAGCCACTTTTAAAGGGAACTGGAAGCAAGGGAGAAATTCACACAGCAACCAACGCAGGAGCCTGGGGGGTGTGGAGACAAGGGAGATAAGCATGAGGGGCCACAAATGGGGAGGCACTTGGAGGGAGGGCCCTGGCCTATGGCAAATTACTCTATGCCCCTGATGGAAGGTTCTGGACAAAGGGGACAGGAGGCCAAGTGACTGACAGAGTCCCAGGGAGGAGACTGGGGAATGACTCAGCAAAGCTTGGGGTGCTGGGTGGAGAGTAGGGGGGATTGACATGGGGGAGGAGGGAAAAAACTTGGGGTGAACTGTTAGGAGAGAACAAGGGTACAAAAACGGAACCATTAAAAACCAAAATAGAGGTGGTAAAAGCGCAATACATCAACCCACTGAGCTCCATGGTTGCAGGGGACTCTCAGCACCAAGAAGATCTGATAAGAGAGCATCCATAGAGTGGTGATGTTCTCTATTTAATCTGTCTCTTGTTATTCTTTCTCTCCCCTCACCTCTTTTCTATTTCTCTCTTTCTCTCTCTCGCTCTCATTTCTTGTTCAATAAAACCCATACTATTGACTTTGGCATATGGTCTCGTTTGCACCCTAATTCGGGCTGAGGCCTTTCTGATCATTTTAATAAGCAGATCATCACAAGGGGCTGGGGGCCCACCAGTCCAGGGGCTGCTCCAGGACACTTCCAGCGGGTTAGGGTTGGCTGGATGCTGGGTGTGTCCCTTTGTGACACGGGCGCGTTGTGCCAGGGGCCCTTGTGACGTGGCAGAGCCAGGCCCGACAGGGGCTGTACCAGGGGCACAGGGCCCGGCCCTGCCCAGTCCCAGCAGAGCCGCTGGCTCAGGAGGAAGCAGCTCCCGGGATCCCACTCTGCACTCCAGGAGCTCAGACAGGAGGAGGAGGAGGAGAAGGTGAAGCCCAGCTCCAGGCCCCCAGCCCTGCCCCGCAGGCCGGCAGGCTGGGCCCTCAGCAGGCAGCGGCCGGGGGCAGGCGGCGGCTCAGGCCTGTCCTGTCCGACTCTCAGGAGGAGGGAGCCTTGGCCAGCATGGGAGAACAGTGAGAATACAACATGGATCGAGAGCTTTCCAAATGGGGAGAGGTTACCAGCCAAGACGTTTGCCTTTGGGAAGAGACGACAGTCCAAGAGTTTTGCCAAGAGCAAGAAGGTTGCCCATGTGCAGTTGTGAGATGCCAAGAGCAGCATCAGTGTGAGGTAAGTGTGAGAGTCCAGTGGGGAGATGGCGCACAGCAAGAGCCGGAGGTGTGCCACTGGGAAGAAAGTGGGACAGTCCAGGAGCTCTCCCAATGGGACAAAGAGGATGAGACACGCCAGGAGCTGTCCCAATTGGAAGAAGATCTGACATGCCAAGAGCTTCCTCTGTGGGAAAGGAAGGGACACCAGGAACTGTATCCTTTGAAAAAAGATGTACGAGTTCGTCCGCGCATGTACCAATGCAAAGGAGACCAGAGAAAGACAAAGTTGTCCAAAATGGGAGACAACAGGGAAAAGGAGCTAATCCAAACAAAGGACTGCAATGTCCTGCAGTTGTCCCAATGGGAAAAAGATGGGAAGAACCAAAAACTATGCCAAAGGGAAGTAAGTGTCAGCAGCCAGGGGCTGTGTCAATGGAGAAAAAGTGTCAGGTGCAGGATCTATGACAAACCCTTACACCCAGAAAAGGACAAGTGTGCCCAGCAGGGGCCCAGCTCTCTCAGCAGTGTGGGCACCCCGGTGGCAGCAGAGGCAGCCCGTGAGCTGCCCAGCGCCTCTCCTGACCCGGGGAGTCCCAAAAAGGACGAGCTGGCAGCTGCTGCTGCTCCGGCTGGAGCTGCTGAAGAGGTGGAGGAGCCCCCGGAGCCTCTGGCTGCCGAGGTGGAAAAGGCACCAGGTTCTCCTGCTCACAGTGAGGAGCTGCCATTGGCAGGGACAGAAAGCCCAGTCGCTGCCCCTCGCAGCCCCTCAGGCTCTAGCGAGGCTCTGCTGGACTTAGCGGGGCACATCAGCTCTGAGGTGGTGCTCAAGACTGTCCTTGAGGTCCAGGAATCTGGGCAGCAGCCAGAGGAGCAGGGGGACCTGGAGCACAACATGGCTGCAGAACTGGAAGCAGAAGATCCAGGACAAAGGGAAGAGAGCCCGATCTCTATCCCCCCCAGCCCCTCGCCCAGCCCACTGGGAGCCCAGGAGCTCAGGGAGCAGCAGGAGGAGGCAGACAGGGAGTCAGTCATGTCAGAGGAAAAGAGCGAGCGTGGGACCTTGGCTGGGGGTCTTGAGCGTTCTCAGTCCAAAGATGAGGAACCCAAAGACCTGCCCCAAGCAGAAGACAATAGGTTCCAGGAAAAGTCCCAAGGGGAAGCCAGCACCAAGCAAGAGGTACCCCAAGTAGAATCCAAGACCTATCAGGAAGAGTTCCCCAAGGAACCCTGCACTGAGCAGGAACTTCCCCAGACAGAAGTTTATATGTGCCAGGAAGGGTCCTGCACTGAGCAGGAGGTATTCCTAGAAGAATGTTGTAGGTGCCAGGAATGGTGTCGATGGGAAGGCAGCACTGAGCAGGAGCTGTACTCAGGAGAAACCTGTAGCTATCAGGAAGAGTCCGAAGGGGAAACCAGCATTGAGCTGGAGCTGTGCTTAGAAGAAACCAGTAGTGATCAGGAAGGGTCCCAAGGGGAAGGCAGCACTGAGCAGGAGCTGTATTCGGGAGAATGTTGTTGCTGCCTGCAAAGGTCCCAAAGGGAAGGCAGCACTGAGCAGGAGCTGTCCTCAGCAGAATCTGGTAGCTACCAGGAAGGGTGCCAAAGGGAAGGCTGCAATGAGCAGGAGCTCTCCCTAGAAGAAGCTTGTGGCCACCACAAGCTCTGTGATTGGGATGAATGCGTCAAGAAAGGGTTGTCCCATGGTGATGTTAGGAACTACCAAGAGTCAGACTGGGAAGAAGGCACAGAGCAGCGCCCTTCCCAAGGACAAGCTGGTAGCTGCCACAATTTCTCTTACTGGGAAGAGTGCAGTAAGCATGTGCTGTCCCACGGACATGTTGGCTGCTGCCAAAAAATGTTGGATTGGGAAGAGTCCATTGGCCAAGAGCTTTCTCAAGAGAAAGACTCCATTGGCCAGGGAGTGTCCGGAGGGAACAGTAAGAGACCCTCTGAAGAGTCCGGCTGGAGTTACAGTCACCAAGACCTCACACAGGACAACTGTGAAGAGAGCACTGGGGCCAAGCCCTTGCTGCAAGAGGATGATGAGTGGGACGAGAGAAGTGCCCTTGAGCTCCGTGGAGATGAAGACCGAGAGCGAAGACTGGCAGGTCTGACAGGAGGCGGGTTCTTCGTGCATGTCCCTTACCAGGCTTGGGCTGAGCATGGGGCATCTGGGCCATGCTTTGCTGGGCCACTCTGTGCCTTACCTCCCCCTGTGGAAGGCCCAGCCCCCAAAGGACACAGGACCTCTCCTGCCTTCCAGGAGCAGGTGCCAGAGGCGGGGACACCACAGGCCGGGAAACCACAGGCCGGAACACCACAGGCCCTGCAGGCGCTGCGCAGCCTGTTCTGCTTCCCCTGCCTGGCACCACGGCCTGAGGATTAGGGAACGCTGCTGATGAAAAGAATATATACAGGAAAAAAAAAGAAGAAAAAGACAAAAAATAAAAATAAAAAACCAGAAAAAGAAATAGGAATAAGAATTAAAATAAGAAAAAGAAAACATAATAAGAATGAGAATGAGAACAAAAGTAGGAATAGGCATAAGGAAAGGAATAAGAAAAAGATCGAAAGAAAAAGAATAGGTGGGTATAGAATATAAAATACTAGTAGTAAATAGAATAAGAAGGAAAAGAAGAAGGTAAACAAGGAGAAGGAGAAAAAGAATAGAAGGATAAGAAGCAAAAGAAAAAGAATAGGAATAAGAATTAAAGCAAGAAAAATATAAGAGTGAGAAAGAGTGTGAGAAAAATATTAAGATTGAGAAAAAGATTAAGAATAAGAATGAGAATATAAATGGGAATAAAAAAGAATAAGAAAAAAAGAAAGAGAATAAGTTGATGTAGAAGATAAAATAGTGGTAGAAGTTATTACTAAGAGGAAGAAGGAGAAGAAAAAAGAAAAAAAGAAGAAAATGAATAAGGAAAAATAGGAATAAGAATAAAAATTAAAACAAGAAAAGGAAACAAAGAATAAGGATGAGAATGAGAATAAGAATAGGAATAAGAAAAAATAAAATAAGTTGATGTAAAAGATAAAGAGAAGAAGTAAATACTAAGAAGAAGATGAAGAAGAAACTGTAGTACTAGCATATTACTATTATGATTATTGCAGTACTATCAAGGTAAAATGCACATCCTCAGTCATGACAGATTGGTTTTGTTTGGGCAGGATCTCAAAGACCATCTAGTTCCAACAGATGTTCTTCTGCTGTCTTTCTGCCTCCGTGAGATCTCTTTCCAATGTCTTTCCATCACTCTTTTTCACATTTCTTGTTAACAAAATCTGGATGTTGTCATCATATGGCGCCATCATATTGTCATTTGCACCTCAATTTGGGCACAGGCACCTCTCCCTAAACCGACTGGAACACATTCTCTGCCCAGCCTGCCTTCAAAGCACAGGTGCTCCAGCCCTCTGAGCATCTCCATCTCTCTCCTCTGGGCTCATTCTAGCAGGTCCATGTCCTTGTTATGGTGGGGCTCCCAGACAGGATGCAGTGCTCCAGGTGGGGTCTCACAAAAATGGACTGGAGGGCCACAATCACATCCCTGGACCTGCTGCTCTGAGCTCCTTTCTTCATGTCTGAAAATTCTGTTCAATCAAGCACTGTGTAAAAAACATCATCTCAAATTACTCAAAGTATTCAAAATAAATATATCTGGAGAATATAATGTTAAACTGCTTGTTATACACTTAATATATAACAAAGCCTTTTTTAATATTAATTTTATTTAACACTTTACAACTTTTCTGACCCCTAACTCCCCAACTTTTCAAATTCCACTTTGTTCAAAAGGTGAAATTGCTGCAATCAAAATCTGCTCCACAGCTTAGTCATCACATTCTTTTCCTTTATTGAATATTATGCCTGTTTCTCTACAGGGTGAATTTGGCAAGGGATAATCTTGTTATCCAGTAGACAATCATGTTTCCTGAACATGTTCTCTTCAGTACAATATTACCTATAACCCTTTTAAGGAAAACCTCACATTCACCTTTGGTCATTTTTGTTAAATTAATTATATAAAGGCTACAGCTCCCCTCCAGAGAGTAATAATGGCTTTACCAGTCAGCAGTTGAAATATTTCATTAAACTACTCTTAAACCTTTAAAGCTCATCTTAAAATAGGCCATTGTTATAAATACTAATTAAATAATACATTTGGAGGGAAGGAGTTGGAAATGAGTACACAATTACCACAAAAGCAAAAGATAAATGGTCAATTTACATTCAGCAGGAGGTGATGCTTGATGTTCCATTAAGAGACATTACACTCCTTGGCTAATTGTGAGAATCAAGGGAAGGAAGAAATTTTTAACTGAGCTCAATGGGACATTGATTAAACCAAAATACTAAGATCTCCATCCCCAGTGGAAGTGAAGTACCTAATTTCAAGAAAAAGAGTGACTCTTGTTTTATTCAGCTGGACTGCAATAGATTTAGCTGGATTTCAATAGATTATAGTGAAAATATCCATTATGCTAAAACTTCAGTCTGAAATATATTTTCTTTTGTCCTTCTATATCTCTTTAAGAAATAGGAATAAAAATATACCTGCAATCAAAAGCACTTTTCTATTAAAAACTATAACATCAAACTCTTCTGCATAGGAAAGACATCATGTTGTTCTGTTTAATCTAAAATCCTCTCTGGTTTTAGTTGTTTGTATTTCTATAAAACTCTTTACTGTATTTCACTCTGAAGATATTAAGAAGCAAGAAATATAATTTCTCTTTACATTTAGCCACTGCACAAACACTTGAAAATATATCTAGAAGATAACACTATAAGGGCTCCAGAAATCCCAGTTTTCTAATGTTTTCTTTTGATTAGGATATATGAAATCAAGTTTTACAATCCTCAGAAAGTGAGTAATGGAGAGCTTGCATTATATCTTGAAATAGAAAAGAATATTTACTGTGTCTTTAATTACAGCTATCATTATGTTCAAACTTCAGGGAAATATTATTTCTTCAAAATTTTTAAATTACTTTTCAAATATAAATCCTTAAACTGTTCTTTGTGGATCCTGCAAGAAGCAAAGAAAGTTTCATCATCTTTGGAGTGACTTTTCACACTTTAAATAGCAAAGAAAAAAAATACTACAGAAAAGTACCTTGCTAAAAGTATGAGCAGAAAGCTTTTACAGCTGGAAACAAAATGAGTACAAGTTTGGTTTTTTAGATAACCTCAGAGAGGTCAAATTCATTTTGTAAAAGCATGAGTGGATTAATGAAAAAGGAGGTTTTTTTAAATGTTTTCCCCAAATGGTTTCTCAAATGCTACATTAACATCATTAAATGCATGACACCAGCGGTAGTGGTGGCCATTTTTAGGATAAGGTGTACCTTAATTTTTTTTTCTACACTTCTTTTTAATTACAAGTGTGATAACTCAAATATTTTAGCATGAAAAGTCACACAGGCGTCACCTTCCTCTCTTAAATACATAGGGACATAAACCTAAAAAATTTAGATTGTGAGTAAAATAGAATGAGAAATCAGAAACACTAGTCTTATTAGTAAAATGTAAATTTTAGCTGCTTAAAAAATTCAAAGCTTTTATTTCCCATATTAGAGAAAATAGGCTTCACCTTTTAATTATAATGCCACACCAACAATACAAAACTAAAAGGACAGGAAAGACCTGCATACCCTAAATCTTTATTTTGACTTCCCATATCAGTGAAGATTGAAATTTGATGACTTCTTTCAAATTAAAAAAACCTCTTCTCTTTGGGAATATTTTGCTCATCAAATTTTTCTCATAAGATACCATTTTTGACATTATTTATTCAGAAAATATTGGTTGTTGGCTGCCATAAATGCTGCAAGAAATTCTTTTAATGTGAGATTTTATTTTCATCTTTAATATATTTGGATAATCCTTCTAGGAATCCCACAAAGACCCCAAATGGACATATCAAAGACATAAATCTTCCTTTTATCTACCTGAGTGAATATGCTGACCACAAACAAATCATGTTCTGTCAATCTATTAACTTGACAGAAAGAATATTTTTTGACAAATACTTCCAAAAATAGAATGAGTTTTAAGATTCTGTCTCTGATCTCATTACATGAAAACAGGATATATTTCTCTGAGATATGCATATGGATTTTATCTTTCTCCCTTGGTAATTATTCAGAGTTACAATTTGCACTGCCCATAGAAATGTAAACAGTGGAAAGCTTTGCTGCTAACAAAAGCAAGAATGTAAAGTTTGAATTTTATCCCTTCTGAACTTGAAGAACTCCTGGACTATGACTTAGCAAGACTTGCTTTTAAATGCTCAATATCTGAGACTTCCTAGAGTTGAAAATATAGGGCAGAGTCAGCTGTTAACAGATTTATAGAATGAAACAAGTTGCATGACTTGGAGAAACAAGAAAGAGGGATGAGTAATGACTTATTTTGGATGCCAAACTGGTAGAGAAAAGCAGAACTAAGACTGGAAGATTCTGGTGCTAGTGGTGATGGTGAAAGCAATAATGGATGTTGGCTGAGAGATGCAAATGAAAGATGCCATAAAGGAATGCTTTAGATTTGAATACTGTACTCATTTCACTTTATTAAATTGACTCAGTTGTTGAGATTTTTTGCCTTTTGAAAAAAAACCATAATAATAAAAATTTCCCTTCAAGGAGAGGAAAGCACTGCCATCAAAATAAATGCTCTTGTTCCAGAAATTATTGATTATAATAGCTTTGTCTAAAATGCCTTCTTGCTCAGGACTGACTGATCAATAAATGTACCCAAACCATGCTAGTTCCCTTCTTTTGCTGCTAAATTATTCATTTCAGACATCATGTTCATTACAGAAGTTCTAATTTTTATAAAAGCCTTCCCTAGGACATTATCTGCATTGCAGAAAACTCCTCTGGTAGCCATGTGGTTTAGTTATTTTTATATTCTACATAGTCTAAGTTTTTTCTCACACAAACATTGCAATTGCTTTATTT
Source organism: Serinus canaria (assembly GCF_022539315.1). Taxonomy (NCBI): domain Eukaryota; kingdom Metazoa; phylum Chordata; class Aves; order Passeriformes; family Fringillidae; genus Serinus; species Serinus canaria. The sequence goes on along the minus strand of NC_066317.1, from coordinate 7,315,838 downwards.
GTTTTCTGTTTATTTGTTTGGCTGTTTTCAGTTTCCACACATTTAGATAATGCTTCAAGAATGTGAATTAATTACCCTTTCAGATCTCATTAAAATCCTTGTTGTGCCCAGTTTATATGCCAATAGTGGTTCTGTGGATCATATTTGTAATGATTTACTAAGCATCCAAAATACTTATGTCATGTGTGCTGCTGTTAATCTACTTATTTTTCATGTACTGCTGTTTTAATCAATGGATTAAAGGCAGATTTTAAAACAGGTCAACTTGGACACAAAACACATTTATATTTATATCCAGGGCTTCAGGAACTCACCACAAAACTAGAAAAGAAAGCTGGTATTCAAGGGGAACCATCAGCAGTACATGGGTACTGTGGTTGATGCTGGGAAATAAATGCTAAATTGACTCATAGTCCTGACTCAGGTCATAAACAGATTTTGCTAAAAAGAAAAATATTCCAAGAATAAAACACAGCTTTAACAGGGTCACTAGAACAGTTTCGATGTCAATCATGCTGAATTTTTTGGTTGGTTTTTCTGCCTTTCAAACAATTTATCAAGGCACAAAATTATCACCAAAGAAAAGTCAATTTCATTAACAGGAGAAAAAATAATATTAAGGTTACGGATGTGTAAAAGATACATAACAAATTTTAAATTAATTGCATATAAGATGTGAAACAATAGGATTTTTAATTTTTATCTAACAGATAAAAGGTTTATTTGGATGAAAATTCAATGTTGCATCTTCCTTCTGAATAAAGAAGAGTAGAATTACAGCTTTTTTAAAAAAACTTTTACTAAGAATCAGTAAGCTATCGTTACACAAGCAATTCAATTAAAGTAATCTTTTGAGATTTAATAACTATCTTCTGCAATGATCATAACTTTGAGAGAGGAAGACACAAAGTGTTTAATTTTATTGCAGTATTTGCACTCTGTTTCACTCTGCTGCCTCATTAATTTATAACCTATATGTTCAAGACAGAAAAAATGGAAGAAAACTCAATTATAAACTACGCAGCAAAAAGCATATTTTGGTTTTTATTTATTCTGGTCTAATTCCAAATATAGGAAATGGGTTTTATAGTCCTAAATATATCACACTAACCATTTAGGGCCAGAAAAATCTGTTTTGTGCAAAGACAGGAACTAGACTTTGTTCTATATTTCAACTGCAGTTCTTTGTGGAAACTGTTTCAAGATTATCAACCCAAAAAATCAGCTTGAAGAGAACCCATGTATGAAAAGTGTTCTCTGCAAGTCCTCAATACACAGGAAGAGTCTTTATTACAGACAAAGTTGGACTTTGCAGTAGCTCTGCCTCATTCTCCAGCAGGAAAGATGAAAAAAAAGATCTGATCTGGAACCACCTACAGTTAGTGACCCATACAGCCCAGAGTCAATAATCTTCTCCACATCTGGGGTGTATTTTTCTCAGAACTATACGTGTAGAATGACTGCAATTAGTAAAGAAAAGTTATGTTGCAGTCTGGATACTGTTCACAGCTCTGTGAAGCACCATTACCTGAATTTGCCTTTCCATGTCTCCTGCTGTGCCTTCTGTCCTTCTGCCCTTTGCCTCTTGCTTTACTTGTGTCTCCTCAACCACAGTACTCCTCTACTTTTCAGCCTTCACTTTCCCAGGGTACTCTGTCCTGAGGTCAAATGGTGCTGATTTCTGATAAACCACCTGTGCCACAAGGTTATTCCAACCAGACAAATCCACTTAGCCATCCTCATTGAACACTAGGCACTCCTGCAAGCAAATACAGCAGAATCACAGGACAAAACGTCCCCCAGACTGTCAGTCACCTTTGAAGTAGCCTTTTGACAAACCTTACTCTTGACAAACATCACAATTTCAACAAGTCTCTGTGCTGCACAGAGAATTCTGGAACAGTACCTCTCATCCCCAGAATGGTTTCAGGGAAGATGAGGAGGAAGGCTGACGAGAAGAACTAATAATTCATTCAGACAGGGCAAAAGCTCAAAAGGTTTGAATTCAGTAAAATATTTGAAAGACAGTCCCTACACACTGCTCTGTGCAGCTGTGAGCTGGAACAGAGGGTCCAAAGTATGATGTGCTCATCAACTCCTTTCTGAGAGCAGCAATATCAGGCAGTTCTGTGAGAGATCATCAATAAACCCTTTGATGTGGTGTCTATTGCCAGCAGCTCACTTAAGTGACTCACTCTCATTCCAAATATCCAGTAAGGGTTAGATTAGAATTAGATGTAGATACAAGAAATTACAGCGATGATTTTTTGAGTGCCTGCCAAAAAAGAAATAACTGTAACTCAGAGAGGAGACAACAAAAAGAAATATGAAGTAAGTATTGCTCCCTATTTTTTGTAGTAGAAAAAATGGGAGGTGTGAAAAAACATGGGGTAGGTTCAAAATAAAAAAATGAGCTGTTTCATGAAGCAGCATGTATTGCACTGTGGAGCTCAATTTAGTTTTAGAAGTTGGAAGAGATTCAAAGAGCAAATAGACAAATCAACAGAATGTTTATCTGGGAAAGGGTGTTTAGGACAAGGGCATCCCCTCCAGCTCCAGATGCCCTGAAGACAAGAGCCTATTCTATGAGCATCATTGTGTGTTTTGCTTGACTTTACAGCCTTCCCTAAACTTCCTGAACAGTTTGTTGCTATAGGAAACAGAATAGCCCAGAAGAAAGTAATTGATCCCATGTGCTGCTCTCATGCCTTGAAATTCAATGAAATGAACTTACTATGTTTTACAGTAACAACATTCTCATGCAGCAAACAAGTGCCCCAAGTAGTTTGTAGCTCCTTGCCTTTTTGTATATCATTTGCTTAATGGACATTTTGGAGCACAGTGAGAAAACCACCCAGTCTGGTTATCTGAGTTTATATAAGTTATGTAAAATCAGAGTTGACTTGGACTTTTCATGAGACTGATGATTTACTTTTCACTTCAAAGCTATGCTGGTACACAGTTTGCAAGGAAGGGAAATTCAAGACATCTTGTGCATAATCCCAGTTGAAGAAGGATCTGAAAAGATACAAAAATAATAATCCTACAATCAAAAGGAAGGCAAAGGTATCAAAGAAAATCACAGGAGGATATAATCTTTATCACTAGATATATATTCTCTTATCATAGCAAATACAAGTCTAATACTATCCATAGGATTTCACTATCATTACCACTACAAAAACAATACCAAAGAGTAGCAAGGAAATCTGAGGTTTGCCAATTTTGCTGAAGTTGTCTTTTCCCAAAGAAAATTCTTCAAACCTGTTGGCAAAAAGCAAACAGCCATTCTGAAAATCTTCAAATGCTTCACACGGAAGGGACTGGCAATCCCCCAAAAGCAGGCTTACTTCCATTGTACTGGCTTTCTTCACTTCTAAGAGCAAAAAATCCAGCCTACACACTTTGTAGAAATCAAAGGGGCACTGAATACCAAGAGGGAGCAACCCCAGCTAAATGGAAAACAAAAGACACTGCATTTTGCCCCCTGCGCTAAGGACAGAGAAATCTTGCTTTTCTCATTTAGTGTTGACTTTTAGAAGTTTCCTGAGTGTTCTCAGTTGGTTTTGTGAGCAGACAGTCCTTCCAGACCCATGTGCTACATCATGAAAGCAGATAAGAGAACCAAAATGGACAGAAAAGTGAGGCAAATCTTCAGCACTAAATCTCGAGCATGTTATTTTATTTTATCAAGTTTGCCAAATCTTGGTGCTCCTGCATAGATACAGAATAAAGCAGAGCTCCTGGCAATGGCAATGGAAGTAAAGGTGACCTGGTGAGAACTTTCTCAAAAGTTGCTTAGACTATCAGTTCCTCTAATGAATCAATTATCAATCTTCTCAGTGATCTTTCATGATTCATCTAAATAACATATTCTGCCGTTTAATATTTCATTTAATTTTGTGATCAAGTTACATAATGCATACATCAAATCATACTGTCAGCTGATTTTTCATTGACTTATGTATGCATTTTTCTGAATAAATTCTTGTTCATACTACAGCTTAAATAGCATATTTAAATATAAGGATGCATAGAATTTTGTTTTGCAAATTTTAGTAGTGAAGATGTGTGTTTTGTTGATCCATTTTATTTTTTAATGGTTTCAACAGACTACACCTTAAAGGATGTGTTACTCATTACCTGTGGACATTTTACAAACCTTTATTTAGCAGAATGCATATTTCAGGATTTGGATGTCTCATGTTCTTGCTGAGCTGCATATCTCACCAGCTGAACATTCTTCACCAGTGGAGATTTCCAGCACAAAGTCGCCTGTACTTCACCATGTATATTCATGCTCCAAATTAAATTATGTGTAGTTTAGGTGAAGACAGACTTTGTAAGGCAAGACTGAGCTGAAAATTTAAATACTATGTCATAAATTCAAAAATCCCCAAATGGTTCTCATTAGAGCAGTTTAATTTTGCTCATTCGATATGGATTCCACCATCCATAAACCTATACAACCAACAGAGATTTTACTTTTAGGTGTCTTTTTTTCTTTTTTTTAATTTGTGGATGAGAATTTGTCTATTAGTGAAGATACTTTTTGCTCAGGGAACACGTGATGCAGATCAACATGGTAAGAACAGCTACCAACACTTCATTTCCATGTGGCAACACAAGTGGAAATCTGCTCTTTCTCACCCATACCTTTGTTTATATGTAACAAACTCAAGGCTTTTCCCTGAACATGGAAAACAAAAAAATCTGAAGTTGTGGTGCCTTAACACCCCGGACTCATCAGAAAGGACATTGCCTCTGATTCTGTTCCAGCCTCTTCCCTGAACAAACTTATGTCTTCCAGTTTTTAAGTAAATAATGAAGAATCACTGCAATAGGAAAGAGTGATTTCAAATGATGGTATCAGCAAGTTGCAGGCACAGCAGTGGGACTTACAAATTTCTATAGTTTATTCATTTGGCTAAAATCCTGACTCATAGAATTTAAGGGATACTTTCTACACTGTTTTATATAGCTGGTGAAAAAATTAACTTCTTAGAGCAAAGAGAAATTGCCTAATAGGAACAAGGACAAGCAAACACCAAGAGAAAAGAAAGATATACTGAGAGGAAAGTCCTCACCTTGTCATAAGTCTCCTTGGTGTACCTGATCTAATAAATAATTTTTTTAGAGTAAGGAACAGCTTCCACCTTCGAAGGAATCCAGCAAAGCCTCAATTGGTGCTTCTTGAGATCAGAGAAAAGGCTCTGACTGACTTCTGTAAGACATTTTCGAGTGCCTGTGATTTTCTTGTCATGTTCTAAAGGAAGAGCCAGGAAATCTCTCTGCTTTTACCTTAACACTGGGACCAGACACCATCTAATGAGGACAGCACTTCTTCACTTTTTGTGCTAGTACTATGCCATGTGCAATTGTGTAATTTACAAAGAAAACAAATTGAAGAATAACACCTTGCTTATTCATCCAGCATGCTCCAAATAATCCTTGCTCAAGCCCAATCCTTCCTTTCCTCAGAAGCCCTGCAAGTGGCTGCAGCTGGTTTGTGCATTTGGCTGACAACACAGTCACACAGGTCGATGCACAACCTTTCAGTCTACCTTCAGCTAGAACTCAGCTTGGCTAGGACACTCACAGGGGCCCATTCATATTTTCTATTTTGTTCATATGATTTGAACCAGGCCTTGGTAAATTTGTCAAGACAAAATTCTTAAAAGAAAAAAAAAAAAAAAAGAAGAAATACAGCACATTTATATAAATCATGCAGATATCTGCATGTATCTTCAAAAAACAGTTCTAGTTTCTTATTCTACTAAATTAATCCTATTAATCTTTAGATAAAATTGTTTACTCTTTTGTGTAATAACCCTTCTAAACAACAGCATTTTCAAAACTGCTGAATTTTTACAAAGTTCCACTTCACCCCCAAATCCTCATAATTTTAGAACATGAGAGAATATATTTGGAGGAAAATCAAACAAAAGATTACCCAAACAAATCTTCTGTCTATTAATTTCTTATTTTTAAACTAAAGGTGCATTGAAATGTATCATAGAAATCTGAAAAGAAAAAATTAAAATTTTTAAACATGGATAATTTTTTTATGGTTATACCTTCAAAATATATCCAGTCTTTAAAGTGTCAGATTTCCCTCCATCTCTCAGCCCCCAATTTGTTTTATATTTCTAAGATAAGCTTCAAGAAATGAATGATAACTTCTTGAGCCAGTGTAAAAATCACACAGGCAAAGAGCAGGCAGATGACATCACAACTTTAATCTATTTTTGGTGTTATCTTTAATTAGGTGATGCTCAGATGATGAAGTAGCACCATTTTATTAATTAGGCTTATATATCTTTCACTGAATTATTTGTCTGCACATCTAGAGGGCTATTAAGTCTCTTCAAGAGCCCACCCCATCATTTTACGTTGAGGGGAGAAAGAGAGGAAGCCTTCCCGAAAGCAGGAATTGGATGACGATATATTCAATGTAAATGGAATTCCATTTTTAGCACCTAGGCAGTGATGTATGAGCTCAGAACCCAACTCATACTGCATGAGAAATAGGAATGGCTGGAAATCAGCTGCAATACCAAATGGAAAATCTCAGAAGAAAGCACCACTATTGCTCAGCTCAGCTGATTTGCATCAGGAAGAAAACATCTCTTCCTTAGGCAACTTGCATCTATTTTGCTCAGCCTAACAGTATGTATCAAATATTTTGACCTTGGCACCAAAATCACTTGAAATAGAAAAGGTGGATGATAAAACAATAAAAGGAAATAGAAAAACTAAGGCCAGAGTAGGAGCCTATCTCTTTTAAATAAATCAAACCACCATCTGGAAATAAAGGTATGCTTACTGGCTAAATGTGTATTGAGGTATCTCAAATAACATAGGCTCAATTTTTCAAAAACTGTAAGGATAACCTATCTCAGTTGGAAAATTATAACCTGGATTTTGACCTTCAATTACTCAGCCTGAAAATTTGTGTGTCCATATTGTAATTTTTGTTCTAAGTGGGCTAGGATCAGTTCATAACCATTTTTCTCTCAATGAATAAAGATTATTTTAAACCTTTAGTCAAAAGAATACTTGTATTTCTTTATAAAAATACTCAGTACTAAGACTTCCTTATTACCATTTCTCATTCTACTCAATGAAAGCTAATGATAATTCCAAGTTTTTTTCTTTAAAGGTTACAAAATACAATGTCTAATGAATCCTTTTGGCTGTTTTATATTTGAATAGACCTACATTTATCCCTATTTCAATACAAAGCTTGAAGGTCCAAACAGGAACCTCTCTTGAGTTAATTTTAAACTGAATTGCTGTCTTGGGTTTTCAGTGTAAAACTGACAGCTTCACTCATCTTCAGAAGCCAAAATTGAGAATTTATTTTATCCCCTATAGAAAAATTATTCATTTCAATGACATTTATTTTTCTGGTTGTAGTCATAGCTCCCATCTGAGATCCACAATTCCAGGCAATGAAAACTTTGCTGCACACTAACCTGTACTAGAGTGGCTGCAAAATACATTTGCTATTTGAAGGAGCAGAATTTAAAATATGTGTACATTTAATCATATAAATCACATGACTCAATGCCTCCCCAAGATTCTACCAGAATCTAATCTCTGAATGAATTTTATGACCTTTGTATTTCTCTGTCATAAGTCATAAAGTCTTATTTTTATGGCTATAATTTTGAATTACATCACAACCTTTAATAGAGGACATTGAGAAGTCACAAGGCCCTTGAATAGGTGTGAGCCATGAGTTTATTTTAGCTCCTGGGGAATGCAGAATGTATCAAAATACTGAGGTGAGGTAGGATATACATCCCTGTGCAGTTTTTCAGCAGGCAGATCATCACTTCCTGGCACTTGCAGTAATCAGTGGCTTGCTGCATCAGTGATTGCTTAGTATGCAGAAGACCTAATATAAGAGGAGCTGAAAGACAACAAGGGCAGCTAATCTGAACATGAGAGACTTTTTTTAATTCAATATTTTTTAGGCTTTTACAAGAGCTAGTTGTCATCTGGCATGATTTTCAAATTAAGTAATCCGTTTCTCTGTTGAAAATACCTCAGAGGAAGCAGGCAATACTTTAAAATTATCTTTTAAAGGAGCAAAAATAAGGTATACACATCTCAAAATTCTCAAAATGAAAACAATTCAGGAAGCAGAACCCCAGTTGCACTGAGTGTACTTACATCACTTTATACAGTTATTTTGTAGTAGTCTGTTTCCATTACACTGCCTTTATACATTAAGGCACTGAGAAAACAAAAGCTTTATTGGAGGGCATCTATTTGAACATTTTTAAGGAGTTCTGATACCTTTCTACCATCATTTTTGCTCTCTGCACAGACTGAGAGCCCGTTTTTCATTCATACATGGTGCTTTCAGTGTCATAAAAATGACTCACACCAAGTCATCAGAAGCAATAGAAATGTAGTACAGTAAAAAAAGGGAATACTAGAAAGAATGTTTATTTCTGGATTCTTACACTGCTTAACAAAAAAAAAAAAAAACAAACCAAAAAAAAAAAAACAAAAAACCCCACAACTTTACCTCATGTAAGAAAGAAAAGAATTCAATATTTCCAAAATCTTAAGCTGCTTAGGATAAATTTCTAGATGGAGAGAAAGTAGAAACTAAAAAACTAAATTTGATGAAACTTTGTAATATTGAGAACAGAACAGATTATAATGGTTGTTTCTGTTACATACAGAATCATTTATAATTGAATGTTCAGTTCTGCTAATAATTTACTCAGTAATTTGATTAGCAACCTAAATCACAGATTGGGTCATCAAATCCTGCTCAGGTAAAAATTAATTAAGTATTAAATGCAAGTACTTTGCAACCAAGTATAATCAGTCCTAAACTTGGTGAGCAGCTGAGATGGAATCCATGAAAAATCTGAAATTGTTAAAGTTCTGATTTATTTAGAATTTGTACTTCCATTATCTTGAATCAAATCTTTAATCTGTACATTTTACCATTAAAATAATCTCAGCTCAGACAGAATATGCTATTATCAGGAAATTATGCATATTGAAAATTTGCACTCTATTTGTAGTTGTCACATACTTCATTTCACAAATTTAATAGCTGTAGTTTCTCAGTTTTTGTTTTTCTCTCCCTTTATATAATTTTGCACTTTTTCCTCAGTTCAGTTCTCTGATCTGTGGCCCATCCCTGCTTTCCTCTTCAATAATTAAATTCCCAGCCTCATGACTGAAGCATGACTATGCTTTTCATTAGGGCAAGGCTTTTCTTTTTAACTTTGCTTTTGCTGCAGATTCATGAAATGCCTTTTGAAACTTTTCAAGATGACACACACTTGAAGAACAGATTAAAAGCAGAGGAAAATGAACAGTAATGAGCTCATTTCCAAAGAAAAGCTATCATTAGCATGAGGTCTTTTTGATTTCTCAAGAAAACCCAAACTGGTCTTGGGTGCAGCTCCTCCCCTTGCATTCAGGAAATATCCTGTTGCTGGGCAGGGGGATGGGAGATGTGGAGGAAGAGTCCAGTAAGTATCTTTTTATTAGAATATCACTTTATCTCTGAAAACCCAATTTAGAGGTGAGTTAGGGGAAACAGTCATACTAGTGCTTCCAGATTTCTTTTTTCCTTCCTGTTTCCAGAATTTGTTTGAAAGAATGGTGCAGCAGAGTGTTTCATCAGCATTCACAGCAGGACAAGGAAGAGCTAAATTCCTATTTTTTAACTGGAAAAGCCATGACCTCTCAAAAATTTCATTGGTGTGTTCCTTCAGATCAGTCAAGGGTCCAGTGGCTTTGTTCCTTAACTTGGATGTAAGTATACTGCCTGACTGATATAGGTGGATTTTGGGTGGCTCCTTTTCTTCATTTAGATGAGAAATTATATCTTGGATTAAAACAGTGAAAGCTGTTTCAAGACATACATTTTTATTATCTAAAAATAAAGAAGTATCATAAAGCAAATAATAGGATGAAATATTTTTCAACCACAGTTCCCTTGTGGTGAAAGAGTCCAGTGAGTTTGCCTAGACTATATATTTATCCTTTAATATATATCTGAATACATGTATAATCCACAGTCATAACATTTTTATGACAGAAAAAACTATTGAATCTTTTTTCCCTCTCCTTTACATTGGAAAAATACAGTAATTACCCCAGTTTGGGGAAAAAATGTGACTGAAATATCTCTAATTAAATTTCAATTTTTCATAAAATAATCATGTATTTTACAACCAATAGCAATGTGATTTTTTTTTTTTGCCTACAAGTAGATGAATGATAATAATACTCTAGAAACAGAATATAAACAAAAAAATTTCAACTGTTTGTAAAGTTCACTGACTTCAATGAATCTTAAATCAAGTTCTCGTCTAGGATTATGATTCCTGGCATTGTGAACAAATATGGATCATACAACAAACTCATAAAATGTCAAGATAAGTAGTCTCAAGCCTATGGAAAAAACCCCCAGCATATATTCCTCTCAGCTTGCCTGCATGATCACTGTTAAATCATTCATAATATTGCAAAAATATTGCATCACTCTTAAACCAGCCACCTAAAACTGATGAAAAATAAATCAAATCATAAGAAAAATAATGTTGACGAATGCACCCATCTCACCCACCTAGTAGCATGTCCAAAGCATGCACTAATTTGCACTTTTGTGGTCTAGTCTCTGAAATAAATATTGAATCCACCCTAACCCTTTTTCTTCTGTTATCCCAACTCAGTGTCCTAAGAGGCAGAGTACAAGTTGATCATCTCACTGTTGTTCTTGTTTATTATCATATAATTTACTGGTTTTTCATTGTTATAGAAAATATATAGATTTTTAATAAATATCATTGGATCTATAGCATATGACAAAAATATACCATTTTATTTTATGAGAATGAAAGTAGCAGACATCTGCTTTATTAGTCACCACAAAGTCCTATTTTTTAAAACCCAGGTATTTTTTATTACTTTGCTCTCAGTATTTAACCATGCAACTAAATTATGAAAATTATTAGAATAGAAAATTGATGGAAAGGTCAGTAAGCTATCAGAAGAAAAAGTGACCTTTGATGCTGGAAATCTTTGGAGACATCTCCAGCCCTGCACAGATATATTAAGCAGTGTTTTACTCCAGACATTATAATTCTAAGTGTGTGGTAATTTTAAAAATAACAAAAGGCACATATGACTGTACATATCCATACAAATATTTTATATATCACTGTAAAACTAATGAAGTGAAACACACTGGTGAACAAAACTAAATTTTCCAACAGAAGAAGGAATTGCAAAAATTAATTTAAGTGTTTTCTGAAATATTTTGACTATTTTCCTATCATTTTACCAGTCTCCAAGGGAGAGCTTACTTGAGAAAAGAGAATCTACAGGATTTTGCCCCAACCATGACATTTTCAAGAACCAAATGAAGAATAAGATTTTACTATATATCACATGAAACACACACTTTTTTCATTTGGTAATTACTTCCTTTTTTCTTAATTCCCACTCAAAGAAAAAAACCAAAAAACTAAACACATTTTGTAAAACAAAAAATTGAAGCAACATCATCTGTTTGTCACTTGAGGTCAGTGTTATTTTACACACCAGTTTATTTCAGTAGCTTCCAGTTGCTTAGTCAAGAAGCAGAGGTAGAATGCATCCTTTTGTTCTCCACTGCCCTGATGTTGGAGGACAAAGTGACCAGGAAAACTTCCAACTTATCACTAGGGATATCTACATAGCTGTGTATTGTTTAAAATCACAATTTTGTAGGAATGTTTTGTGTTTCTATGCAAATTTTTTTGGTAATGAGTGCTTTTACATTGTTCTGATGGCACATGTATTTAAACATCTTTCAGGATATGTTTTCAATTTCATCATATAAATATGGATTGCAGATTAATAACTGACAGTGACAGCACAGCAATCAAATTATGTTTTACAAAATGCTAAGATAAAAAGAGCATTGCCGCAGTTTCCTTAAAACACAGGTGAGTCTTTCCAACATCCTACCTCAGACATTCCAAGCCATAGAAAGCAGAGTTCAATGCTTCTGATTTAGTCAATCCCTATTTGGCTTTCAGTAGGTACCTGGAGTTTAGAAAAAAAAGCAAGTAGGAATGGAAACTTAGGACAGCAAAATACTCTTAGGAAGAACAGTTAAAAAGATTTGTTCACTTAGAACCATTCAGGTGACTTATTTGTGGAAAATAAATGATAGAATTAGCTTGCTCTGTCATTGTAACAACAAGGACTTCACTTTTTTTCCTTATGATTTTTAAAGTGTGTATGATCCTGTTGAAAGACAGCACAAAAGCTCACTAATGAAGTGGCTGGAATAAAAGTAATGGCAGTGCATCTTACACTAATCAGGAGTCCTGACCTAATCTTTAATTTTTTACACAAAATGAACCTGATCTTCAGTTGCCTTCTGTGAATAATTCACACATTCTGCAGCTCTTTCTAAGGAAGGAAAGGTGTTTCTCTGAAATCATTCTAACACATGAAAAACAGTGAATTCGATTATACAGTGACCAAGCTCTTTCAAAACTGTGCTCAGAATTTCCCTTAACCAGCCCATTTGGTCAGTCTGTCCATGTCAGACCAAGGTCAACCAAGTCAGTAACTTGTGACTGCTATTTCCTCACTGATGTTTCAGGTTAAAAATAAAACCTGTTTTACCAAAGCTCTGACACGAGGAGTAACCAGACTCAGGCCATGGGAACTGTTAGTTTGCTGACCACTTTCACCACACATTTTTAGTTTACCATATCCCTGAGTCTTTGGAACTGAACATGTTTTAAGGTTCATTTGTGATACTCTGAGTGCTCTCTTCCTGTCTATGTTTTCTCAAATCTCTGCTGTTTTTCTTGGTTCAATCAAATTTCCTGTGCCTGCATACAGCCTGCTACATTGACATGGCTTATGCTAAGCTCATTAAACTGTTTTGTCCTCTCAAACTCATACACAAGAAAACTGCTGAAGCTTTAGCTTGGCTGTAACTTCACTGGGTTTATTACCAAAGATTCTAAAAAGATAAATAATTACCTAGTAAAATTGGTTTTGTTTTTTTAAAGGTACAATCTCTTTATTTTCTGGCTACCTTTCTCTTAATTTTTGCTGTCGTTTTTTCCAAATCTGAAGAAAGCTGCAGAAGACTGTTAAAACTCCCATAAGCATGGTAATCAATTTCACTCCAAATGAAGGGATCATATTTACTTCTGGAGATACTTTGAGAATCTGGCTGTCAGCATTACAATGCACAATGGCTTCATTCACTACCCAGACTAATTTTATGCTGCCTGTGTACTTTTTTTGAAGCCAGTGAATTGAGGAACAGGAAAAAGACAGTAGGTAGGCAATTATGCCATCAGAAAACTGATTATTCTGCCTCCTTCTGAGTCTGGGTACTTTCTAGAAATGTAGAATGACTCATGGAGGAAAGATAAAGGAAGGGCCATCGGTAAAGAGTATTCCACTCAGATTCAGTCAAGTCTCCTTCCACATAATTTTCTTGGGCCTTGGATTCCCCATCAGTTGACATGAGAGCCTTGAGAAGCATCTAACCAAAGTGGTGGCAGCAGAGTTTAGGCACCTAATTATAGAATCAGAGAATAATTTGGGTTGAAAGGGGCCTTAAAGATCATCCAGTTCCCACCCCACTGCCATGGACAGGAACGTCTTTCACTAGACAAAGTTACCCAGAACTTCCTCCAACTTGGCCTTCAACACTTCCATGGATGGGGCATCCACCACTCCTCTGGCAACCTGGTCCAGAGCTTCACCACCCTCACAGTTAAAATTTGTTTATTTCTAGGTCTATTCTAAACCTACTTTTTCAATTTGAAACCTTTGTCCTGTCAATATCTACTCTTGTCTCTCCCCATCTCTGTTGCAGACTCCTGTCAGGTGCAGATATCTGAATATCTGAAACTTGGTACCTAAATATTAAGTACCTAAATATGAGTGGGGGAATTATGAAGATTTTACCATGCACATATCAGCTAAGAATTTAATTCCTGCCTCATTTGAAGATATCAACACATATAAACAGGATTCATTGCTGCCACTGACTTCAGCAGCACAAAGCATGCATTGAAGTTTAATCAGAAAAATTATTTGAGTGAAGCCCCAGACAACAGTAAAAAAACTCCCAACATAGTTCAGTGAGGGAAAAGGTTGCATTTTTGGGTTTGTTTGGTTTTTTTTGCCTTCAATCTGTGTATTCATTTGGAATGAAAAATTAAAACTAACAAAAAAAATCTGTAGCACCAGACCCCAGCAGACCTTTTCATCCTAATTCCACACAACAGTTCCCTCACCAGCCTATGTGGCTGTGGGAGGTTTCTTTTTATTCTAAGAAAGAGAACATCCTATTTGCAGGGAAAAATAAATCCCAGGCGCCCTATTTTGATGCCAAATCCAGAAAAATTCTGCTGAATTCTTCTACCAGATCTTGTGCCAGATGTAGATTTTCTTCTCCAGGTTTTAAACATCAGACTGCAATCTTTTCTATTACCAGCAGAGAGCAATGCAATTAAGCTGTTTTATAAAAGGCTTCACAAGGCAATTGTGCAAGCTCCTCCACAATGTCCCAGGTTTTGTTTTTGTTTTGGCCTTGGCTCCTCATGCTGAATGTTTTAATTTTAAAACTTCTATTGATCTTGTAAAGGTTCACACTGCTTCTTTCTTTTTTACTGCCCAAAATGCATAGGTACTTTTTTAATGTCTGAAAGTCTCTTTCTGGAAAATCAAGACAAAAGCCTCTTTGCTTTTCTTGGTCTCAGTCCCCTATAAATGTTGTTATGGTATGCTTCATACCCATAAAAAATATTCACATTAATAAACAGTTTTAAAAAGAGTGTCAGAGGTACCTCTTGAGATTATTTAATGGGCAAATTGTAAGGAAATCAGCTGAAAGTACGTGATAAATGTAATGTAGTTCTTTCTATGGCTTTGCTATTCCCTTACATTCACCTGTGCAGGCAGACAATTGCATGCATATGAAATGAAACCTCACTTTCCAAGTGTAACTGCAGGGAAACCTGCACTGAGAACACCCAGTAAATGTTATTTTACAGCACACAGGTTTATGGGTCACGGGAGCCCAGGCAAAGTTGGTAAAGATTATCCCAATGATAAGGCTCTGTGGCTTTATTTGCTGAAGTCTAGATATATTCAGACACCTAGGAGTTTTTAGAAAGATAACCAAGGCTCAGAAGAACAGAACAGCCATCTGTCAGATTTCATAAAATCTCACAACTGTACTACTAACAGTATTAGGGTTTAATAATTCATGAAGGAGTAATATCCTCTACTGAGATTGTAACCAGCCAAGACAACACCAAAAACAACTGGTAAATCTGTCAGTGGGAGTTCCCTCTCCTTGACTGTGAGGAGAAAAAAGTATGCAACAGCTGGAAAATAATTTCAAAGTATGATCAGCACAGAATAAAAGACTCCATAAGCTGATTGGAAATCAGTGGCTTTATCTATTTCTCATCTAATTTGCAACAAGATTTGCATGTGAATGGAAACAGGAAATGCAAAGTGAGAATTCATTTCTCTGTATCAATACACAGATTCCACAAAGGCAAAAAGAGTAGTCTAATGCCAAAAGTACTCCCTTGAAGTGCTAAAAAAAAATATTTTTGAGTCTTTTAATCATTTAGCATTTGGTGCCTTCAGTTATCTGTGTAAGAAGCAGTATTTCCTGTACACCTGTGTATTTGTTGATGGTTTGGGCAGGAAGATGAGATTGCCTGTTCTGCCATGAGTCAAAAGCTCATAATAGAAGGCACCCTTTGCCTACTTAATCTTCAGAGAAACAAGTAGCTTGTGCTTTATTAATATCTCCATAGATAGATATTTACATATATACTGCAATAAACACAATTCAAAGTTCAGCTGAGAGTTTTCAGTGGTATTTTAATGTGAGCAATAAACAGTAAAATGCATCAGGAAACCAATATTAGGAAACAGAAAAACCTTTTGCACAAAATGCACATTTTTCTGGTAGTCTTCAAAAAATCTGAGGGTGAGTGTTCCTACTGGTACATCACAGGATACATGAAACCACCCAGGAAACAACATTCCCTGTCTCTTTGCATTTCCAATTCATTTCCTCCTAACACTCAGGAGAAAAGCTTGTAAACAGAAGACTGCTATCATCTGCTTCTATGTCCCTCCTTTGCAGCTCACAGAATCTAGCTCCCACATGCAACTGGGAAATAAGCTCTTTTTTTCAACTGAGGTAGTTATTATAGAGGCAAAATTTCTCCCATACCCCTTTTATCTGTCATGTACTGCTGGCTTTTGTTCTCAAGAAGTCAGAAAGGATCAGATGACTTAGTGCATTTGAAGTTCATAGTGGGGAAAAAAATATTAAATCTTCTTTTACTGGAGAGTGACTTACAAGAAGAAAAATTACCAAAATGCTTATCAGAGTACCTCCATAAAAAATGGGAGCAATGGAGCCTGAGAGTTAAAAAGCTTTTGTCATTTGAGAAACAGTGAAGCACAGGAGGGAATGGTGAAGCTTTTATTCTTGCAGACTATTTCAATGTGCAAAAGGTTAAATAAATAATTGAGAGAAAAAAACAACATTGATTTAAATAATCCTTTTTGTGGACAAGAAGATGAGCTTGTTCTATGAAGGTCCAATCATATCTTTACAATTCCCATAGATCTGTGTCATCCAGCTGTATTCTTCTTTGACAAGATGTTAACTGAATGAAAGTTTTTGGTTTACTCCTGTTGCTGGGATACTCACAGTCTCATTCTTTCACAAAGAAAGATATTCTAGCATGTGTGGGACCTGAGACAACAGCCTAGCCCAAGTCAGGGTTGTTAATAAACCTTTGGAAAACACAGTAATAGTTCAGACTTTAGATACAACTGTGTGCAGTTAACAGAGCCTCACATTTGAAAGTGCCATTCCTTTAGGAAATAACACCAATTATTTTTTAGACAAAATGCTTTAGATTTCAGTTGAGTTGACCCTTTTGCTTGTAACATTTACTCTGTGATATCAGATGCAGTAAAAACTAGTGCTAGATTTGTTTGTATATACACAGGCTTCACATTGAGATGATTAATGACTTCTGTTTGTGTGGCATTGCCAAAATTCCACTTTCCTGTGCAGTGCAGCAGCAAAAAAAATGATATATTGCAAGGAGTTCAGAGTTCAGAGAATGCCATCTAAATTAATTACCACTTTGGAGGGACTGATTCATCAAAAAAACCCTGAAATAATTAAATGTGTACAGCTTTGTCTCAACAAGAACTGCTAGAAGAGAATAAATGAACAATCAAACACATAAACATTTTAACATCTATAAAGTGATCCCAATTAAAAAGTCAATGTTTGCATATCTTGACCACATCATGGCATCATAGGTTGTGACATTTGATTATGGAGGGGTCTGACTGCAGCCCAAAGAGTAGAACCAGGCAGAAATGGACTGGGAAAACATCATCTTAGCATTAAAGACATGATGGGATAGTTCTGACTGGTAGAAACTTGGAGCTGTTCAGCATGAGCAGTCACACAGCACCTGTCCATGCTTGCAAAAAGCAGTGGCTCCAGCTGGATTCCAGAACCATTAAGAGCAAAACTCTCCCTGCCTCCCCAGAAATCTGCAGGGTGTATGATTTAAAAAGCCATCCCATTTTCAACATTTTAAAAACCACTTTGTATAACAAGGTAGAAAATTCACCAGCAATTCAATGTGGACAAGGGCAAAAGAAAAAATATCTCTCAAGCTGTATGCCAAAAAAGCACCCAAATACCCAAAGCTGAAAGAGCTAGTTACAGGTTGAAAAACTTTATTCAGGTATGAAACATTGCTTAGAATTCAGAAATATGAAAGATAATGAAAATATCTTTGCTATTATATTAATTGATTTGCTTTTTTACTAAAACAAATTTTCATGTTTTCATGCCACGGTTTACTTTAATTAGCCTTAAAATGCATCTTTTTTTACACTGAGCCAATATGATACCTTACATCTGATAAAATTATCAACAACAATGGTAAGAGCTAAACATACACCCAAACACATCCTTTTGGTACCATGGGAAATCATCCATCAACATCCAAGACAATTACATGTTTATCTGTTTTGCTGCTTCGTTGCATATTTTTTTCCCCTGGTTCAGACACAAAATGTTTTTTGCCCACGTTCATTTAAGTGATCCAGAAAATATCATTCTGTTTTCTGCTCCCAAAATGGCCTAGGCAACTAGTGATTTTGTTTCAGCAAACCATTTAATTTAGAGCAGCAGATTTTGTATAGTTTTTGGGTTTGTATAGTTTCTGGTTAAATCCATCATTGCATTCCATGTCCATATATTTTCATTTTAAAGGAGAACAAGTTGATCATTTTTGATCATGTTTTAGCTAATTATTGCAACTTGCTGAAGTTTTATGGTTTGAAGCCTTTTGCATAAAAGAAGTTTGTTTCTTTTGAAGAAAGGTCTACTCTCAGTATCATAAAGACACAGAAACAGGAATACTACTATAGTTTCAAAAAAAAAAAACTTGGATATTATTTTGAATATTAGAGTTGTAAGATTTGGCTGCCTAGTTACAGAGGTATGTGGTAACATTAAAATACTTATTTGGGAATGTTCTATGAACTTCTTTTAGAGCATTAATAATGTAACCCCAGTTGTCTAAAGCAGTACCAAGATATTTAGGTGTCCAGCTAGAGAGATCTTTGCTCTAATATATCCTTCATTACATTGCTCATAATTGTTAAGACACTACCTAGACAGACAATAAACTGTCTTCTATATTTGTGCACATGCATATATGGAATGTCACCTGCTGAGAGCAAGATTTTAAACCTAAAATAATAAACACAGTAGCTTTTCATTCATTTGCCCAAGTGTTCTCTAAAATGGCTGATAGGAGATACCTTTTAAACAGCATTCAACCCCTCTCCCCTAAAATAATTAAGCTTTGTTTCCCTCTCAAATGATTTTCATGTTTCTAGAATGCAGTCTATGCTATGAATTTCCCTTCTGCATCAATTATCCACTGGAATGAAACAATCTACTGGAGGGAAAGAAAAGAACACACTTCAGAGTATTCCTCCACCATCTGGTCTTTCATACAGATGCTGTCAAATCACCTTCATTGAAGTACTGAGATGTTTAGCAAAAGTGTCTTTTTTTTTTTTTTTTTTTCAATCTTTGACTGAGATTACCATGAGGAAATCACAGAGGGTTCATCCATAGATATCTCACAAGACTCCTCTGAGTGCATGGGTTTTTCTCCTTTCCCACTGCTGAAGAATAACATATTTGTTCAGATCATTGTCCTTGTGACAATTACATGACTGAAACTTGTAATATCATTTAAATAATAACAGTAGTGCTTTGGCTGTGATTCTTTTAAGCATTCAGAATATGAAGAACTGGGCCGGGACAGGCAAAGCAAAAATTGCTCTTAGAGATTAAGATTACAGAATGTTTTTTTTTAATGTGTTTCAAAATGGACAGTTAATAAAATGTCTCTCATAAAGACCAGAAAAAGATTGGAAAGACAGGAAATCTGAGGAAGAACAATTGCTGTCATTATAAAATCATTCAGAATCTTAAGGTAATATTATACAAAACACTCTGAGACGATGTCATGTTGTTAACTGGAAGAATCAAATAAAATGTAGAGCAAACAAGTACAAGTCAAGGAACACCTACAGAACTATTTCAACTGTTTCAACACATTAAATTAGAATAAACAATTACCTATAGCACATGGAACAAAGTGATATTAGCATTCCATTAGTGTTATCTACCAAGTAACAACAGGATTCCATTAAATGGTCAAATTCATATCTCAGTTATAATCCTGTAAATCTGGGGTGAACTCATAAACCAAACAACCCCAATTATTGTGATTATGTTTAATTGAGTCTTAACTGGCCATAAGTCAGCAATGATAGCTTGAATATATCTGCCAACATACAGCAAGAATAATAACATATAATAAAATGATTGAAGTGTTCCTGAGAAGAGATTAGGGAAGGACACGAATGTACCATGGACCAAATCACACAACTAAAAAGACAAATTTAAAGGACATAAGCTTATTTTTGGGTTTAGCTGTTGTTCTTGGAACTGCAGTAACATGGTGATTGCTACCATTCCTTAGGAGGCTTGCTGGCAAATGCACCGGCTTTGACAATAAATCGAGAGGGGACAGGCAGAAGAGGAATTCAAGGAAATTTTCCCACCCCAAAAATTACTTTCTTACCTTCCCACTCACTTCTAATAGCCAAATACACGATTTTGCCTTATTCAGTGTTTCTCTTTTGATTGCCAGTTGTCTTTTCTAGGTAGAAAAAGCCATAAGTGGATTCCAGACCATCACATTCCAGTGACTCCACAGCACAGCCACTCATCATTTCACGGCCTGCATTGGCATTACAGTTCCATTCTTATTTCTGTGACAGAAACTGTAACAAGAATAGGATTGGTAAACCAAGAAACTGTTAAAATGGTGATTGTAATGAGGAAGAAAAAAAAAAAACAAAAAAAGGCAATTTTCCCCTATTCTTATACTCTAAAAATTACACTTGTGCTCCTGTGATAAAATCAGTGATGTTGGTAAGAGGCAGAAATGTCTCAGAATAATAATTTATGAAAATATCAGACTCCTCTTAAGCATAGACACATATGCAACCAAACTGACTTTTAATTAACATTTTCTATCAGAACCCATCAGTATAGTCAAAGTGTTAGTAATGCTAAACTTTCTCCAACGAAATTTCAAAGCACAGCATCATCTGTGAAACTGTTGCAATGGAGCAGAAACAGGTTGGGTATTTTTTCCCCAGTGCAATTTTCTGCCTTGGTGAGGAAGCACACATTAAAAGCTGGTTCATAGCATTCCAACATCCTTTGTAATATTGTAAGTCCTTTTAAAGCTGGTGTGATGCTTCTTATATCTTTTTTCCCAATGTTAACAGAAATTATTTTCAGCCAAAAAAGTAATTGGATGTTATCTCTAGCCTGTGGCTTTTCACTTGCACTAGTGGACTAAGACAACATACTAACAAAAATCAGCCTGTAAGAGAATCAAAAAAGGATGTGTGATAAACAACTTTGATACAAGTTGAACCATCTCATGTAGCATAGAGTTTTCCCTCTGTTAATGAGCAATTAACCATGTTCTCTGGTGGTTCTTTCTCACTTTTTCAGTTTATAGAACTTCATATGTGGTGGCCTACAGCTTACCACTCAGCCTGGTGGGTGCCACAGCAGCCCCAAGAGAAAGTGAAGCTACATGCCCTCAAATCTCTGATGCAGGAACAACTGTCTCAGGGGCCCATAGAGATATTCATAAGCCCTTGGAACACCCAAGTTATAAAAAAGAAATCTGGAAAATGGAGGCTGCTCCATGCTTTAAGAAAATTCAATGCAGTCATGGAGAGCATGGGAGCCTTACAGCCAGTTATCCCATCTCCCACAATGATTCCTGTCAATTGGGATGTCTTAATTGTGGATCTCAAAGATTGCTTCTTTACCATTCCACTGCATCCAAATGATACTGCAAAGTTTGATTTCACTGTGCCTACCATTAATAATGCTGGGCCAGTGGAGATTTATCAATGGAAAGTACTCCCCAAGGATAGAAAAATTCCCCCACAATTTGCCAGTGCTATGTTGCACAAGCTCTTTCATCAGTAAGGGTTAAATTCCCAGGGGCAAACTGTTCCCACTGTATGGATGATATTTTAATAGCGACCCCAACTAAAGAAGATCTTTCACTAATTCAGCCAAACCTGATGAAAGCATTAAAAACATTTGGGCTGCAAGTGGCACCAGAAAAGGTACAGCAGCAACTGCCTTGGAAATACCTCGGACTTAAACTCATGAATCAGACCATACAGCCCCAGGCAATTGAATTTTCAACAAAAATAAAAAATTTAAATGATGCTTAAAAACTTTTGGGTACCATAAACTGGGTCAGACTTTATCTTGGATGGACCACTCAGCAATTAGTACCTTTGTTCAACCTTCTAAAAGGTCATCCTGATTTAACTTCCCCCAGGACACTGACTCCAGAAGCAAAAGCTGCTCTTGAGGTAATAGAGCAGGCTCTAACAAACAGAGAGGTCCACTGAGTGTGCCCAGAAGTGGGTATTACTGTGTTTATTTTCAGTGCCAATTTACATCCTACTGCTACCATTGGACAATGGTATAGCCAGCAGTCTGATCCTTTGCATGATTTACAGTCGATGTTCTTGCCCCATCAACCAAAAGACAGCCCCTAGCATCTATGAATTAATTGCCCAGTTAATTATTAAATGCAACCAAAGGTGTTTGCAATTGAATGCAAAAGATTTATTTAAAATCATTTTAGTTGTAAAGCAAGAAGGATTTGAATGGTGCTATGCCAACAGCAAATGCTTACAAAGTGCTTTACAAAATTTCAAGGGGCAAATTGGCTACCATCTACCCAGCCATATATTGCTGCAAATGAGTAAGACTACTGAGTTATCCCTAAAACTCCTGAACAGTCAAACACCTTTAAAGGGAATTACTGTATTCACTGATGGATCTGGAAAAACAGAGAAGGCCATTGTAAGGTGGAAGGAAGGAGATGATTGGCAAATATTAGAAGGCCAAGAGAATGGGTCACCTCAGTTAGTAGAACTACATGCTGTAACTACATGGCTTTTCAGTCTTTTCCCCTCACTCCTTTAAATTCATTTACTGACTCTGCATGTGTTGCAGATATAACACAAAAAGTGGACCAAGCTCTATTAAAGGGAGTTAACAGTGCACAATTATTTGGCTTGCTAAAAACCATGTGGCACACCATTCAAGCCAGACCTTGCCCTTATTATATCCTGCATATGAGAAGTCATACAAATCTCCCAGGCTTTATTTCAGAGGGCAGTGCACAAGCAGACCACCTGGCTGGCCCTGCCTGGACAGCACCACAGCTGGATATGCTGGCTCAGACAAAGGCATCACATGCCTTCTTCCACCAAGGCATTCGAGCCCTACAGAGACAATTTCTGCTTTCCAGCACAGAAGTTCATAACACAGTAAACCCATGTGCTGACTGCCAAGGTCACACTGCTCCATTACAGATGGGGGTTTATCGCCAAGGATTAAAAGCCCTACAAATGTGGCAAACTGATGTCACATATATTCAAGAATTTGGAAAATTAAAATATGTGCACGTGTCAATTGGTACTTTTTATTCTGCCATATGGGCATCAGTACATTCAGGAGAGAAAGGTTGGGATGCCATTGCACATTGGAGATCAGTCTTTGCTGCTTTGGGTATCCCTCATAACATAAAAACAGATAATGGACCTGCATATTCATCACAAAAAACTAAATTTTTACAGCTCTGGGGTGTGGCCCACCAAACTTGTATTCCCTGACAAGCAACTGGACAGGCCATTGTAGAAAGGCCACATGGCACTTTAAAACACATGTTAGAAAAACAGAAAGGGGGAATGTGTGGTGAAACCCCACCAAGCAAAGTGGCCAAGGCTGTTTAATCATTAAATCATTTAGCAGTACCGGAGCAATCTCAAAATCCAGTAATTTTTAAATCACTTCCTATCATTGCAATCGTCTGGTGACGTCCATTCACCCAAATCTAAGGTAATGATAAGGGACATGATGACAAACAAGTGGGAAGGTCCATGGGACCTCATTACATGGGGCGTGGGTATGTGTGTGTTTGTACAGACACTGGAACGCAGTGGATACCTGCCAGGGGTGTCCATCCTGCTCTACATCATGCTCAGCACCAGAGACAACATTCTCATGATGATCCTCCAGCAGATGTGGAGGAGCAGTGTGCTGCTCCTGTGCTGAGATTGAGACAGGAACAGGTGAGAGGCAGAATTGTAGAAAAGACAAAGAAGGCTTTATTCAAAAGAACCATGTATTTTTAGAGAGTGATATGATAGGTTCTATTCCTTTGGCTAACTAACAAAAAAAACATCTTCCTTGCACACTGCCCCTGAGAGGAACAGAAAAAAGAAGTTGAAAAACACCACCTGCAAATTGTTTATACATAACAAGTTATCGCATCTTTCCAACTCCCTAAAATTTCTCACAAGCCGCCGTGGGAAACGCTTGCCGTTTCTCTCTCTGTCCCATGGCATCCACAGCAATGATTTAAACAACTTGCACATGTGCCACACAGGGGGCTGGAATTTCTTGAAATGACAAATCTATTTAAGAAGTCTATCCATTCAGGAACATCAAGGCTTGGCATGCATCTTTGAATGTCAGGACTTGCTTTGGAGATTTTGAGACAGACTGTTTTCTTCTCGGTTGTTTTTCCCACAGTTCGAGAATTTAAACAATTCCTGGTTTTAGATTAAGATGTTTTTTATTTTAGAGTTAAGGTGTAAATTTGTAACCATTGAGATGATTCTTTTTCTTAGAGCTAAGTTGCAAATTTCTAACTGTTGAGTTGTTTCCTGTTGTTAGATGTGAGCTGTTAAGTTTGTAACCATTAAGCAACCAGCCCACAGCATGCCATGCTGATAACTTGTATTGCTAGAGGTCCCACCTCACGGCTCTCTAGAGGGAATGCTACAAATTCAAGGAAATATAGGATACATCACCAACTAAAAAGAGGCCTGAGCCTGGTAAATTGAGTTGAAGGCATCATCCAAGGCCGAGGTTGAGGTTTTTACACAAAGCCGTGGCTGTCACCACCTTGTCTGCAAGGGCGCTTCAGAGGATGACAGACACTGCTTTTGTATTTAAGAACAAAAAGGGGGAACTGTGGTGGCCTCAAAGTATAAATAATTATCAAAAAATAAATTAGTATATATTATAAAAAATAAATTTCTCAGGACTCTAGCTGGTCAGAGTGACCCCGAGAAAAGTTTAAAAGTCTCTTTTCCCAGCCCGGTGCTTGAAGAAGGAGTCAGGGCTCTTCATTTCTCGGTCTCAAGGTTGTTTATTGTACCTTATCTATAAAATTCTTTCTCCTGTCCAGCCGAGATCCGTTCAGCAGCACAGTCCAAGGCACTCTGTCTGCCCCCAGGGTGGTGTTATGTCTTTATACTAAAAACTACATGTACAATATTTACAATTACTTTCCAATACCTATCACCTGTGTTAGACAATGAGCTTCTACTCTAAACCAATCCAAAAGTGCCAGCATCACCTGGAAGATGGAGGCCAAGAAGAAGAAGGAGAAAGGCAGGACATGCCCAGATTCCTCCATCTTCCCCCCTGAACCCCCATTCTAAAAACCCCAAAAATCTATTTTTCACCCTGTGATAAATTCACTATCATTCCACCTAAACTTTCGTGGCTTGTAATCCTTCACATAAAGGTTGGTAATTGTTTTTTCCAAGGGCTAAATCGAAGGCACAGAGGTCTTGGGCTCTGTGCCAAGGTCTCTGAGCCCCCTGGGCAGGGGCTTGAGCCCTCCAGGGCAGCCAGAGGAATTTCCTGGGTTCCAACATAAATTATTATATATATTATAAAAATAACTATAAAAAATAACTATAAAATTATAACAGAAATAGGTGATCAGTTTCACAATTCCCTTTCTTACCTAATTGGACCAATAGGAGCAGGCCCAAGCCTTTGGAGACTCAGGTTCCTATTGGCTGGCTGAGCAGGGAGGATCTGGCTCAGCCAATGAGGATTGACCTCATGGGTTCCTAAGGTTTATAGGGGAGCGAGATGGGAATAAAGGGAGCAGCTGCTGCATGAACTCAGTGGGTCCTGTCACTGCTCTGTCCCCAAAACTGTGACTTTCATACTCTGCTGTCCCTCCCCTGAAACAGAGCAGTGAATCAAGTCAAGCATGGCTGGATAAGTGTTTTCTTAATTTAAAAAACAGCTCATGAACATTTGAATTACCAGCAAAGCAGTTTCATTCACTTATCATCATAAGTTAGAAACGTCCTTTCTCAGTCAGGTAATTAGCAACATGAGTGTCAGAGAGCTCTCAGCCCTTTGGAAATGCAGCTACCCCTTTAGATATCTACAGTGAATCTCATGAAATGTGAGATGTACACAAAACCAAAATATCAGATTAATTAATTATTTACCATAGACAGGATTTTTAGACTTCTCTCGATAGATTCCTAAAACAGATTCAAAACAGCAGGAATCATCAGAGAATCCAGCTATGAAACATGGAGATGATGCTGCATCGTTCATGTTTTGAAACTCTGAGTTCTGAAGTAAGATGCCCACAGCATTGATATTGTGCATGTAATTCTAATTTATCCCTGAATTTTGCTGGGTTTCCTGAATTGAAAGCTGTTCTCTCTAGGAGCTTGATCAAATGTAACCCATCTCTATGACCCCACAGAAAGAGCTACCATATAATCTAAAAAGGGGTTTGAGCTGCTCTCTCCCCACCTAAAGAGTTTTGCTGATGATTTCTCAGATGATGGATATAAATATAGCCTGAAATCTAGATATATCAGACCTCACATCTACCCTTCTGCAGGAGGCATTGTATTTCTTACCAAAGATCTAAGGCAGAAGCTCTGCAAGTGGAGCCACTAAAATAAGTGGAAATCTGGGAATAAATATGGATCATTTCCATGTGGTGCCATAGGATTAGTTACCAACACTGTTGAAAAATTACCTAATAAAATCAATATATAGTTGCTATTTGGTTGATTACATACTTATAGTTAATATCAATACATAAAATCAATAAAATTATATCTAGGTTTGACAAAAATACAATCTCACCAAATTAAATATTCGACTCTTCAGTATCACAAGTGGAAGGTAGGTTATTTTTCTGTTAATGTTAAAATCATTCATCTGATATCTCTTAAAGCTTGCAAAACTGTTATATTAACTACTTGATTTTTTCAATTTCAATGCATTATACTTCTTGTCAAAACAGAAGGGAAAAAATACATTGCCCTTCAAAACATTAACTCTGAAAAATACTTAAATGTTTTCAGATTCTGTAAGCCTCCCCATATTGCCCTGAGCAATTTATTTTGAAAATGGCATCTGTAAGAAGTGAGAGAAAAAAAAAAAACAAACCAGAAAACAATGGATTCAACTGGCCTTATTTTGGAAATGACAACAATTCGACAGCAGGGAAACTTTGAAACTTTTAAAAATTATATTTAAGATGGATGATCACATTTTTGCCCTCTTTCCTCTTTATTTTTCCCTTCTTCAGGTATATTTGCCACAGCTTTTTTGAAAGTCTGGAAAGAGAGTATGTAATATTTCATTCCAGTATCTATCATAAAAATGAACATTTTTTTATTTTATCATATACTATGATCTGTTGTGTGCACACAAAAGTCTTTTAGAATACTTTTTACCTCTCCTGAAGTTACATGTTACCTCTCTTAACCTTAGAAAAGCTATGTGCTCTGTATCTCAGAACAAATAAGAATATATGACTTTGGGAGCACTGTAATTAGAAAATTAGTGATTTTAAACCCAGAGGGCACTATAAATAATTACTGTTCTCCACATGTTTGAAAGTTTTATTAATTTTTTGGTTTAAAGTGAATAAATGCATGGGGTTTACCATTTCAAAGCTATATGAAAGTATCTTAATTTTTGAATAATTAGTCACCTTACCCAGACATGATTTCTCAAAGAAAACTTTCTAGGGTAAACATGTTTAGTGCAGATGTATGATAAAAGCAATTTTAATTTCAGATGTACCTTAAATATTTCAGTAAACAGGGAATCTGAGGAAATGAGAAACCCTTGGTATGGAAAATATTTGAAATGAGGTATAATTCACATGGAAGCCATTAATAAATTACTAATATTTTGCAATTCTTGCTCACACAGAAATAATATTTCCATTATATAATGCTAATGAAGTCAGTAAGTGGCTTATTACATCTGGATTTTATTTTTTTGCTGGTTTTTTTTAGTTAGACTGTGACTTTCACAAGTTTATAGGAAAACATTAGCCTTGCAGATGCTATCCTGAAACACAGAGTGTATTACAACTAGAGACAAGAAGAAAACAAAATGCATGCCAGAAAGTAGATTTCCCACTCTTCTGTACATGAAGCTCTTTGATTTTAATGACTTTCATTAAAAAGAAAAAAAAATCATTGAATGGAACAAGGAACAAACTGACAAAGATATATTACCAGAAAGCTTCTGTATCTTCTCAAATGCTATTTCACACTAGCCTGCCAATTTTTTGCTCTGCAATTATTTAAATTAAAAAAATGAAAAGTGAAAAAACTGGTTTGGTGAATGAACTTAAGCACTAAGGAGTAGGACATTCATCTCCACAAGGTTTTATGTATTCCTTTTAGATTATAATATTGTTATAATATTATATAATTATTATAATATTATTCTATATAATAATTAAATAGAATATTTGATTATATTAGATGTATTCCATAGATTATGATATATGTATTCCTTTTAGATTTAGACAGCTTTAGTGTGAAGAACTGTGGTATCTTGCCACACCTAAAGACAGGCTAAACAAAGAGGACAAAACAAGAGAATTCATTTATAATCACTAGGGCTTCTTTCCAAAGCAGGATTCACTAAGCTAAAGTGTATTATTTATGCTATTTTTCTATCTTATGGCTCAGCCCTTTCTGATTATGTTACCAGCTTTTTAGAGAGATAAATGACACACCATGAAAAAAAATGGGACTGTCAGAACCTGATGCTTCCAAGGATTTTTGACCAGTGTCAGGTATCTACATTGCAAATACTGCTCCTCTGCTGGAATTTCTTTTAGTACACTACACAATCAAATAAACACAGGCTTTGCTTCTTCTTCTCTCAAGAGAGAAGATTGAGACATCAGAAATTTAAATCAGATGTCTTTTAGGTTTACACTTGAATTTTAATATTCACCTCAGTGAGTCCTATTGTCAACACAAGGGGGAATTTCTTCCCTAGCACACCACCTACACCATTTTCATGTGGGTCTCCCTTCCCATGCCTTATAAAACTCAGCCTTTTGAATTCACATCAAGGGTGACTCAACAGATTATCCAGTTTGCTGCTCCACTCGGCAAGATCACTAGAGCTGTTCTCCTCATTTGTCTGCACTTTATCTGAACTAGAATAATGAACAAGAGCTGTTTTTCTCATAGCAGTTGCAAGCTTCTCTTCATAGAGTTTAACATGTCAACAAGATTTTAAAAATAAATGTTGTGATACAGAGATAAAACAATCCTAGGGAGAAAAAAAAAAGCCCCAGAACTTGGCAGACTGCTGGTTAAAGATACTTTTCAACAAATATAGTCCAAATGTAAGAAACACATTGCATAAAAATTACCTGTGTATTGCTGAAAAAATGTTTTATTGAAATAAAAATAAAATATTTATACAATCTTTTCTTATGTTGAGACACTCAGAAGATCTCTTCTAGTGTCCTTTCACCTGTGTGAAGAAAAGTTCAAGGAAAATTAGTGGGTGGTGGAATAAAAGTTTGTTAATTAATGAGCCTAACTTCCAAAACTGAGTATCATGTCCTCTTTGCAAGTAATTTTAGAGCATGATTTAAGAATTTTGTTCAAGGTAAGGCATGAAAGAGTCCAATTTCATAAAGTTATTCATATTGTTTTTAATCTTATTTTCATTTGAGAGCACAAATAGAGCAAGCTCCCTTTCATAAACGGTTGTAGGGCAAACCAGTGTGATTTTTAGAAAATCATGTCAAGGAAGAAGGTTTTATGTGTAGTTCTTTTAATTTCTGAGTGACAATAACACTAAAATATTTATTTTGCAAAAGAGATGAACCAGGATGGTCATTAGATTAACCTTTTGACACTCAATCTTACTAAGAAAGAAAATCCAGATATTTTTCATTTATTATGAGCATTATTTCAATTTTTTTTTTTACAGCTTCTTTTGGTTAGAGAGAGAAATATCTAGTGAGTTCAGAGCCTTTAGAAAGAGCCAGACAACATCCTCAGGTGGTTCTAAAGAATACATAGCAGCTCAATCAACAGTATTTTTCTCCTAGCATTCTAAATAAATGTGAATATTTATCCAAATAGACAGAGAGATGCAAGCTTACTTTTGAGAATGAAGGTTATACTTGACAAGAGAAAAAAGAAACTTTTCAAGTAGTTACTAATTGGACTTTGCTCTGAAGCCTGTTGGTTTACCAGAAATTTTACCCAGAAGGTGTTTTTAATGAGCTACTCAGAAGATTTTTGGGCAAGAGGGGTTTAATACAAAGGCAATTTGTCTTAGTAATTCACATCTGTTTTCTGTACAATAAGACTGAATTCACTTAAATATTTATGTGTCTTTCATGTTCCCTTTTGGCTAGAAAGAAAGTGGGCTAAACTTAGCTAAAATGCAACTTTCCTAAAAATCTGGGTTTCAGCTGTACATAATTCTCCTGTTCTGTTCAGGAATGGTTCCCCAACTTCAGAGTTAAACACTGTGAGGGAGCACATAAAAGAAAAATTAAGAAAAATAGTGGTGGAATCAAGACAAGCAGACAAACTGCAGTAGAAAAATCAACCCAAAAGAGATATTTCTGGCTCCCAGGACACTGTTGAGCTGATTCTCAAAGAAAACACATTTTTAATATTAATGTAGGTGCAGAAATGGGGACATCTAGAATAAAAGCAGAGGTAAAGAGTGTGATCTGTATTTTTCCTCTGAAGAGGTTGCTAGAGAGAAAGAGTAAAAAGATATTTATTGACTGACACAGAAGTTTCCTATTTTATCCTGTTCTTTTGCCAACAAATTTGAGACAGGAAAGCCACACTAAGACAATTCAAAATCTTGCTATTGCTCTGGTAGCCTGGGTCTGATGAGAACCAATTGGCTGTAACACCACAGAGCATTTCAGAAAACCATGTGAGACAACTGAATCTCCTTCTGTTTTAAATTCAGAACAATTCACAGGAGTCTGACCAATAACAATGGAAAAATTTTACAAAAATATTTTTAGAAAGGAGCCTCCTTCAGTGGAGGTAGGGATCTTCTGCTCATGCAATTTGAAAAAGAAAGCCCTGAAGCCAATAGCATTAGAAGAATATTTTGGGAGCATGATGTGTCAAATGGTAAAAATGCATATTAAGCAAATTTACCAAGCTGTAAAAATTAAGGAAAAAAAACCCCAAATCATGCTGATTGATTAAGGTTTGTGAATATGCATGACAATTTAATTATGAGAGACTGAAGGAAGTAGTCATACTAAAACAAAACAAGTCATACAGATAAATTGCTATCAAGTTAGCATGTATAAACACATTTTGCATTTATGCTATGGGCCCAGTCAGTTTCAAGCTTACCCAAGGGAAATTCTTGAAATTTTGAAGCCTGAAGAGAAGATAACAATTTTCAATGCATACACACTGTGAAATTTTCAAAGATAAGGTGTTAGATTTGCTTCAAGTTTTACTTTGTGTTTTTGAATTTAAAAGACAAAAAGTAATTTGTAATCCATAAACATGAATGGCCTAATGTTTGCCACCTTAAGAGGAAAAAGCTTGCAGTTCAGTTTTGGACAAAACTTGCAGTAATAGTCAAGCAGCAGGATTAGTTTTGCATGAAAAATTATTATAGGAACCTAATAAAATTCAGGTAAAATTCTTAAACTCTTCTAGATAAAGCTGGTAACATTACTGAGGTATAATCAAGATACATCATTTAATTAAGAGGCAAGAGTAAGTGTATTTTTTTTCTGGATTTTTAAAAAAGTGCACACTAAATAATAATGAGTCCGAAAATATTATTAAAATTCTACACATTATCACATTAACATATTTTCTTTATAAACCATGAGTAGTACCACACTAGCTAAAACTTCTTAAAATGGCAAAATTATTACAATTACATACAAGTAGATTATGTATCCTGGAAAAAAGCATAATGGGGAGGATGAGTACATCATCTGAAGTAAAGAGAGGACTAGAAGTATTTGCAATAGCATATCCAGACATGTGGTAGAAATTACTAATTTGCCAAGAAGTTTATTGTCAATACTGAAATGAAATTAACCTAGTGCTAATCAATTAAATGCTCAAATTATGTGATAAAAAATGCCCCAGAAAACCAGGCCCATAAATGAAAGGCTTTTGCAGCACTAAAAAGATTACAGCCTATGCAAGAAAGCATATTTGATCCTTTGTTTAATTCAGGTGAAGAATGTCAAAGGATCAAAGATCCTGAAAGGTTTTAATGGAATTGTAAAAGATCTCTCAAATGCCACAGAAAAAAGCCAATTTGTAGCTGTACTTCAGCAACACCTGATTTTTAAGGTGGTGGCAGACATGTAGAAAATCTACCTGTGACCCTACACATTAATATCAGTATCCAAATATCCTAGACCAAACTGTCATTTGACATTTATACCACCAGACCAAATGTGTAATCTAGACATATTCATGTCAATACAAGTAATAAATAACTTACAATGGAGAAAACAAGAAATTAAAATAAATTCCTATGAAATTAGTGATAAAGACATCATTTTCATCTCTGGATAGGTGTTAAGATATTTATGGCATTTAGACTGCAACTGACTGTGCACTCAAGTACCCCAAACCAACCTGATCAAGCTGCTCTATTGATTTTTTTTTTTTTCTCATCTTCAGATAAGGTTTGCTTCATTGGCTTTGTTCCATGTCATTAAAAATTACTGGGTGATGATATGGTTTTTTTTCATCATGATGGTTTTCAGCCAGCAGTTCCACATACCTGGGATCAATCAATACCCCAGTTTCTATTAAGTCCTGAAGTACATTAGTCTAGCCTACTAGAACTAGCTGCTAGGCTTTATTATTTACCCTCAGATAGCCTCCCAAAACACATCTAAGGATAAAAGTGTTGGAGTTTCATCCTTGAGATGCTGATTGGTGCTGATGAAGCCAAGAACAGAGGATATTTCTTAATTCAAATCAGAGAGCCAGCACAGGCCTTTGCTTCTCCTGACCAGCTTAGTAAAATGCATCCAATAATTCTTTTACTGTCTGTATAATGTGAGACACCAGCAGCTGTCCCCTCACTACCTTGCAGTGCACATATCTTTTTCTTGCCTTGTCCTTTTCTGACCCTTTCCACTTTTGATAAAGAAGCACTGCCTTAATTTCCCTGGATTTTCCCAATGAGGCACCACCTGCTTTGTTTCTTTTCCTACCTCCTGTGAGGTCCTGAGTAAACTTAACACACCTCTGTCACCAGCTCTAGGACATCACCATTTCATCACCCTTGGAGCTCTCTGAACCCAACGTGCTCACAGAGAGAAGTAACACCCCCAAAATTGGCTCCAACCTCTAATGCAGACGAGGCTACAGGTGTCTCACGAGAGCTCTTCTGCTGAGAACCCAAAGCACTGTTCTACCCCTCCTTTGACTCACCTCTTTAATGGGATTATCTGCTAGGTTGTATTTCTCTCAGGCATTGTGTATCAGCAGACAAAGAAGCCCTTAAAATTTTGTTTAACACTTCTGTTTCTTTTAAGGTCTAGTGGTTTTGTGATCAGTAGAATACAGTCAATGTAACTGTCCACCCAGCATTCCTTCTAATTTAGTGTGTCATTTTCTCAAAGTTTGTGCAATTAAGTACAACCAGCCTGCTCCAAACATTCTGACATAAATGTTGAATAATAATTACTGCATAACTACGAGATTAGGTTTTTATATTTATTAGCACCGGGTTTTCACCCAAAATTATTCTCCATTTTTAAAAGAAATGTTTATGCTGATTTCTAAAAACTGAGCAGGTATGGAAGCCAATTTCATGTTCCCTGAATAGCTATACTATTTCTCTCTTGAAAGAACACAAAGGAAACTACAACCTTTACCCTTTGCTTGTTCCTCATGGATTCCAGCACGCTGTGAATTCAGCTGTACATTTATTGTGAAATACATGTACTGCTTCCAGGCATCTTTTAAAAACTGAAATATTTGTCTGGAGAGGCACTATGCCACAAAGAGTCCTTTCTCTTCACCTCATAATTTAAAATACACCTTTCAGCCTTAACCTACTCTACTCATGAAGTTTGGTTTAATTGTAAAGGTATACATGAGATATAAGGAAATAATTGTCTTAAGAGAAGACAATTAATAATTAATAATTGTCTTAAGAGAAGAGAGATTTCATTCTAGGAGTCAGTATCTAAATAACTTTTATAAACAAAGCCAAACTCTTCCTAGCTTGCTGTTACACCCATAGACCTCTCTTTATCTTCCAAGTAGTATCAAGGGCTCCATCAAACAGCTTTTATACTAAACAAGAAGCCAAAAAAAAAAATAAAATTATCATTTCTCTGTTTTATAAAAGTATTGTGAAGTTTCACTGATTGATACCTACAAAGCAATTCTTTCCACTGATTGTTTTCTAGTATTTTAACTTCTAGAACTTTCCTCCTAATTTATGGTCATTACTATTCTTCCAGTACAAATTTTAGTGACATTTATTGGTATGTTTTTATTTTAAATGCCATCAAAAAATATAACAGTACAGAAAATTTTTTCAGAAGCAAAAGTGTTTGTAAGGCCATTTTATAGTTTGTATTTTTCTTAACATTCTGCAGTGCAGTAATTAGAGTTCTTCAATCTCTAATTATACCTACAGCCAGTCTGGGCAACTGGAATTAATTTTGATGACATTTAAGAGACAAAGTACAAACACCAAACCATCTTAAACCACTATGAAAAATAACCTTCCATATTTAATATCCTAGAATGTATCTATATGATCCATCCTATATTGTAAGGGTTTTTTTTTTTGGACAGGGATGGGTTGAGGAGTGTCTAACTTCTCCCATCATTTGTTTTCCTTTGAGATGTTCCCATGAACTGGTTTTACAGAAGAGACTCTGATCAATGTTCTTTGTAAGCTCTACTGTCTAACTAGAAATTCATCCTCTGGAAACAAAACTAATTCAATGAAATACCCCTTCATCTCTCTGTTTTTAAGATACTGATGCTTAAGATTTGTTTGGTTGGTTTAAAGTTTTGGTTTTAAAACTGGATGTTCAAAAAGCCCCACATCCCAATGGCAGTATTTTTAAGAAGTCCTAGCTATGACTGCATGGACACTTAATAAATAAAAACCATACAAAGCATTTAGCTCTTCTAGTAAAGATGCTTTGTTGATGTAACAAGAGTCTTAACTGTGTCTTTATCTATCCTAGTCCCAAGTAGGTTGTATGACATTTATAGGATATCCAGGATGGAGACAGATAATTTGGCTAGATGGATGTATGTTTCTTATACCTGCATTTTTTTTCTTTATTTTCTATAACACCAAGAAATGATTTACTATTATTAGAAAATATATTTATGAGTATGTGTTTTAAAATAAGAAAATTTTGGAAGAAATACTTTCAGATAACCAGATAAGAAAAAGACATCACATAGAGTTCATTAGAGAGAAAAATATGATACAGTTTTTAGATTGCTACAAATATCTGACTAGATCTATGATGCACTAAACTATAAATTTAAAACCAGCATAGACTTCAGCTGAAGATATCACTTTGCTGCAGGCTTCAGAACAAGGGAAATAATTGTCAAAAAGAGCTGAAGGGAAGAATATCTTTTTTTTGTAGACAGACTGTTCTTTTGATCTTGTGTCCTGCTAATAGTATCTTCATGTAGTGCACCATGACTTTGTTTATTTGCAGCAGATGTCTATCTAGTGTCACATTTGACCTCAAATTTATTGCAAATTGTACCTACTGGCTTTCATCCTTTACAGTGAAAGGCTACAAAAGGTTCATTTTCTACATCTGGATTTGTACCTTAGAAGTTACTGAAACTATTGGTGAGGAAAAAAGGAAAAGTTCTTGTCAACAAAGCCTTCCTCTATCATCACAAACCCAAGGAGGGTGTTTGGATTAATCACAGCAAAACAGAACTTTTAGAATATATATTTACTGCTTCCTCTTTAAGGCTCCCATAAATCATAATCATCATGTGCCATGCCTATGTGCCCTTGATTCTGACAGCCATAATCTAATCTTATAACTCAAGCTCCCCAGAAAATAACATTTTTCTGAGTTTTTTTCTTCTTGCATATGCATTTTCCTGCCACTCTCCAGGAGTGTAGCTGATTTGAGCTAGGGTGATGGGGTCATTTCAAGGTCACCCAAGTGGATTGATAAAGAGCAGGATTGGTGAGAACTGTAGGGTGTCTATATGTGTATTCAGAAGGCTTTTTTAAAAAGGTAGCTAGAAATAGTTTTTAAAAATATTTTTTCTTTTTTTTTTTTATTAATATACTTAAGTCCTTATGCCTTTTAGAGTGAACAAACCAATTAACAATTAACCAGTTAACAATCTGCACCTCAGACTGGTGTACATAATTCTTGTAGTCTGAGCTTGTATGCTTCAGCTACACAGCTCCATGAGAATTTGAGAGATTTATCATTACTTTTTGTTACAATATATTCCATTGGTTTGATATTGATGGCAATTGTGAACTCTGTTTTGGAAATATCATCACCTTCCTCATATTCCTTGCATAAAGAAAAAACCAAACCAGCAGTGCTCTATTTAGAAAAGTAGACCCTCAGTAAAGTCTATTTATTAAGTTAAATAAACTAAAGTTTATTTATCTAAGTCTGCTGGACTATTTAGCAGGCTTACTGCAGAGGATGTTTATATACTGTATATTTAGGAACAGAAAAAATGGGAAAAGCAGGACATGCTTAACTAAAAACACACCAAGATAGTAACTTCTTGAATGTACACTTTTCTCATCACCTAGCTCACTTTCCCAAAGAAATAATTGATGTTAAAATTTTTTTCCTTCATTTATGTGCTCAACTTCTTCCCAAAAACTTGCAATCCCTTCTTCTTCATCAGCCACGAGCCCCAGAACCCGCATTTGGAGCAGCTGGAATTCCAGTTTGCCCTGACTGTGGGTACTCTGGACAAACAGCTTGGCCCCTGGGTCCTGGACCTTATTCATCAGCATCCCTCAGAGTGCTTGAGGAATCTGCCAAACCTCAGGCTCTTCTTGACTGAATTTTACCAACAGCTTGACACATTTCTTCTCAGCAGCTCCGAATTCTCTAATGGAAATATCATGACATTGCTCAGAAGCTCTCGCTAGCTGAGCTGAATGAAGCAGACAGAAACCAAAGACAGCAACCCCACAGGAATTTGAACAGAGTAAAGGCCTCTAATTTATGCAGAGATTAAAGTATGACTTGCTAGGAAGTCTAATTCACCAAAACAATTAGGATTTGATTTTATTCTAGTCTGCAGCAGTGCCATTACCTTTCCATCAGGCTGCAGAGATGTTCAGCAGAGAATTGCTTTTTATTTTCCCTCAGAATAACAATTGTTGCATTATGAGTTGCTTAAATATTCATTCGGGTTCAAGAGGTAGGAAAAGTTCCCAGACTTAAAATAAAATCTGATGAGGCTCCTTTCATTTTTGTGGCAGGATAATCAAAGATGTAGGGGGAAGAAAAAATAAAAAATCAACTACCTGACTGCTAAGGAAGGGCAGAGCCAACAGTGGGAGCCAACACAGATCCACAGGCTGAAAACACTGGAAACAGAAATGTCATGAAAAATAATTATCTCTGACTTGCTCTTATTGTTGATTCATTTTCTAAAAATGCAGCAAAATTTAGGTGCCTGTAATTTTCTTTTGTAGTTCTAGAATATTAAAACATTATAAACTGAAATGGTGTTTTTGCTGTTGTCCTAGGTTTCAAA
Organism: Serinus canaria; assembly: GCF_022539315.1. Classification (NCBI taxonomy): domain Eukaryota; kingdom Metazoa; phylum Chordata; class Aves; order Passeriformes; family Fringillidae; genus Serinus; species Serinus canaria. Next base: position 7,278,218 of record NC_066317.1, on the reverse strand, counting down.
GTTTACTGTTGAGACTTAGCTTTTCTTGAAGACTAAAGAGGCACACTTCATTTAGTATTTCAGGCTCGAGTCTCCCATTGCCTAATACCTTTTGTGGCTGTTCACTTCAGCTGAGCCTAATATTATTCAGATTCACCAACATTTTCAGCCTGCTCTCCACTACTAAAAAAATCACCACTCAAGAGCCTGCACAAGATTTACTAAAAAGAGAATGAGAATGCTCAAGAACAAAAAAAAATATTGTTCTGGTAGTAAAAATCCAGGTCACACATTTAGAAATACTTCATTCTTGGTGTTCATAGGCAATCTCTAACACTGATCTGGTTAAAGGATGAAAGCAGATTCTGTGCACACTGAGCTCTGTCTGGCAATTTTTTCCCTGTGATATACTCCAACTTGCACAAAATATATTTGTTCATCCAAGGAACACGATGAGTTTCAGAGAGAATTCAAACCAGCCATGTGTATCACACCCTTTCTCTGTTTTATCTCATCACAACTGCTGACAAGATAAAAAGTGCAATTCCAGAACAACACTGAGCACACTAGAACACCTGAAAGGAGAAGCAATCTCACAGTCAGGGAGCTGATGAGGAAAATTCACTCTTGCTTTTCCTTCTATTCTTCTTTTTTCCCTTCTTTCTTCTTCCCCTGCCTCCGAAGGGCAAAGGGGAAGGGGAAGAACAAGAAATAAAACTGTCTGCTAAGAGAAAGCATGTAAGCAGGATTAGTTTCAAAGTTGCTAGGAATGGAAAATTTTCTCTTTCTTCCACTCACATTCTCTTCCTTTTCTTCTTCCCTGGCTTTTCCTTGTTCCTCTTTTTCTCTCAGCACAATCCACCTTCAGTATACATCACTAACCCTGCCAGCTCCCATTGCCTCCCTTTTTGCCTCAGGAGCAGTTCCTCCATCACCTGTGGTCGTGATGGCTCCTCCACACTCACTTTTAATTTATGTCATTTTTATTTCATTTAATTTCTATTCATTTATATTTCTCCTGGGAACAGAGAAACAGAACAGTAAGCAGTTAGGGGATAGTCTCACCTAAATGAGGAGGCATCTATTTAAACCAAGTTCATTAAAAACCAAACAAAACTGACCAAAAAAACCCCATTTTCACATTACATTTAGTCATTAATATTCTCAGAGCCATTTGAAACAAGGCTGGGGTTTAGTACCTCATGCCATCTATGAAAGACAACAGATTAAATCACTGCTTTGCTTTAAATAATTTGGGGTTTGATTGGTCCCATTATACTGAGCAATTAGGAGAGTTATAAATTAAAGAAACATAAAATGGATAGATCAATCAAAATTCAGTGTGTAAACAAAGTGGGAGTACTTATGATATAATTTGCAGAGCATTCAAGACATTATGATGTTGACAATTCATTCAAATGGCAAGGAATGTAACAAAATGTGAAAATAGCAAAACATCAATCAAGTCTCTTGAAAAGACTGCAGCTGAATAAAGGGAAACCCATTAATTTAATCTCATTTGGCCATTTTTCTCCTCTCTGAAAGAAACCCACAGATCTACTCAACGGCTTCACAGGGCACAGCAGTTGAAAAAGAAAGAGGGAATTAACCAAAATAAACCTCCCAGGGAATCTTTGAAATAGATGATTCTATTTGATTCCTTAATATCTTCAAATGAACCATGTCACACCTCAGTATCTGGAGATATTTTTAAAAACCTACAGCATTCAGAAAGGAAGATCACATAGCAGTATTCCTTTTTTTAGACCAAAAATCAAAGACAGCCTTATTGATCCAGGCAAGTGTTTACACAGATATCTTGTCAAGGCTGGAAACAGAGGCCCCATCTTTTTTTTTTTTTTTTTCCCCACAATATGAGCTAAAATAGATGCACTGGTAACTTTTTTTTTTTTTTCCTCATTTAAAATCTTCACCATAAAAATCCTGTGTCAAAGAGACTTCTCAAAAATTATCTATGTAAAGTCTGGAAATCAAAGATAATTCAGGAAACAGGAGAACTGCTGTTGTCAGTTTATGTTTTCAGCTGTATTTTATCATTTTAAAGGATCAATTTGTACCAATTTTGCTCCTCAGTGATGACTGTATGTGAGAAGAAGAACTTAACCAGCACCTTCTGACAAGGTGGAGCAGGTGTTCTTTTCCAAACAGGTCTGCAATAAGAAGAAAAAAGATACTGTGTTTGGGATTGTAGGGAGAATCTGAAAGTCTCAGCCCTTAAACAATCTCTGCACACAGTTTAAATTGTTAAAATTCAGTTCTCACTGAAATCATGTCATTTCCTAACTTTGGAGAACTTGAGTTCCCCATTTCATTTTTTTTTGAACTTTGTGGCTAGTGGCACAATTTTTAAAAGCTCTAAAAGGTATTTAGGCACCATGCCATATTTGATGAACTACCAAAGCCTGTACAAGGTTGAACGACCTGGAGGTCTGAGTTTTTTCAGTGTCCCACCATAAATTAACAAAATTCACACCAGAGCTTTCAAATCCATATGGAATTTGACCCAAGAAAGAGTATGAAAGAGATGGCTTCTTACAGAAGGCCAGTTGCCTTTCCCCACTGCCTCTGCATGGTGCAGGATGGATCCTTTGCACACAGGTGTACCCCTGCCATTCTGGTGTTTGCATCCCTAGGCAAATCTGGGACCTCTGGGCATCCTCTCCCACCTTCCAGTTGGGTGTGTGTGCTGATGGAAGCTTCTTGGCAACAGCCACACAGTTTTATAATGTACTCCTTTAATCTGGTTAGCACAGGCCAGCCACAAATCTCCCTTAGTTAATACACCACTATTTGATACCAATTAACCCTACCTGGATGAAGATTTTCTGGGAAACCACGAATAAATTTGGCTTTGGAGTCACTCTTAAGATGTCATTCAACAAGAAGCTACAAGCTTACAAATAATTTTTGTCAACCAGGATAAATTTACTTTCTTATTTTTTAATTTCACTTCGTTATTTTAATGTCAGGATACTCTATGGTCTTTCACATGACCTTATTAATATTTAAGCATGTTTTTATACATGTGGAGCATCCCAAACAGAAGTGTGCAACTCAATCAGCCTAATAAGAACTTAATTTATCTGAACTGGGATTTTTAAATTCACAAACATTTTATCCAGCTAACCCTCTCCACCTCCACGTTTTAGCCATGCAGTTGGAGATACAAAGATGGCAAATTACAACTCTGCTGAGAGGTTTGACTTGGGAGCCCTTACTACATTTTGGCATAATTTCTCATGTTTTTCAGGTGGCTATAAGAAGTTTTTAAGGCATAAAGAATCTCTAAAATCTATGTATCAAAAGAAACTGCTGCCAAATGAGGAATTTTTACAGATTTTTCAAATATGGTTGCTAATAGAAGGGGCAGCAGTGGTACCATGGCTATTCCTGAAGGAAGAGAAATAAGACAAAAGGCAAAACTAAATGAGCTTCTCATATGAAATTTTATTCTTCCTTAATTCCAGACCTTTTATATCAGAAAAATCAAATTGCTGGCCATGTGTGCCAGTGCAGAAAGAGGCCTCCAGAGGAGAGTCTGAGTAGAGTGGGCAAAAGAAACACCATCAGCCATGAAACTACTACTCAACAATTCATCAGAAAATCAGAAATCATCCCTTCTTTTTGAAATATTAAAAGAGATTATTTCTTGTGACCACTTAACAGCCAAGTGCCATTATGTTAACTTGTGTGAAAGATTTCCAGATTGTTAATAAACATTAATAATAATGATAATAATGATAACAATGATAATTATGATGATGATAATAATAATGATAATGATGATGATAATAATGATGATGATAATAATATTATTAATAATAATAATAATAATAATAGTATCCCTTAAACTTAAGTTTTTTACCTGAGTTCAAATAAAAGCTGTGAGTTTAGAAGCATGTAAGTTTAGAAAAATTCTTTTGACAGAGGAGCAGATGATAGTGCTATGGTATCAGATGCACAGCAAGATACTCACAGTGGGGTCTATATAAAAGATATTTCACTATTTTCTTGGAGTTACAGGATTTCATAGAACAAAACACTGACCTACTGTGGATTTCACCATTTTTTTCATGTTGAACTTCTTAATAATTTGCAAGAATTTAAACTACTACAGGAGACCGAGCTGATTTGAATACAAAGGACACTGCCATTCCATTTCCTAGCTCTGAAAACCAGCATTGGGTTCTGCAGCACTTTTATCATTTTTCTGTTGACTGACACTTGGAAACACCCACTTCATCCCTTGCAGCTTCACCCACTGAATCATTTCCAACTGAGTCGAAGAAAAGTGCAGTGAAAGTCCATAGATGAAAAATCTTATCTGACTACTGTGTGACTCCTTTTTCTTTTTCTTCTGTTCTTTTCTTACCTTTTTTTTAAAAATTAATTCCCTGCACTTCTTTCAGACTTGGAATGGTTTTTTTTAAGGAGAATGTGCAATCTCTTTTTAGTAATAGTTGTGAAATGTATTTCAATATTTGATTTCTCTATTTATGACAACTTTTAGGGTGCCAATCTACATGCAAAAGTGTTCATACAGCTTTCATTGTCCAAAGCCATAGTTAACATTAAACTGTAAATGGAGTGGTTGTCGACAATAGGTTTTTTTTTAATAGCAAATGCAACATATGCCAAAGCCTCAACCAACACAATTATCCAAAGTTGTTAAATTCAGTGTTAATTTTCCATACTCACAGTGCCAGAAATATGTTTCGATTTTCCTTGCCACATTTGTGTATATATGGAGCATGGGAAAAATAAATGCAGTCTCATTTCAGAAGTAGAGGCAAATAGGATTCCACAACAATTAGGAAAGTGCAATCCATTCGTAAAATCTTTAATTTTGTACATCTATACAAGCATGTGGTGGGTTGAGAGGTGGCCAAATTCCACTGCACCCACTAAAATTATTCATTCATTTTCTGCTGTGAGATAAGGATTAGGAGAAGGGCAAAAGGAGGCTCTAAAGTTTAAAGTGTATAAATAAAGTTTCATTAAAAGAACTTAAAGAAGAATAATAAAGATCAGAATAAAACTTTAGAACATTCTCCTCCCCTATCTCCTACTTTCTTTCCCACTGATAACATAAAGAGACAGAATCTGGTATTTTCAGTCAACTTACCACTTCTAAAATAATCTTTCCTCAGTCCACCTAGAGAGAGGAGTGTCTCCTGCCAGGCCATGGAGATTTTTTTCCACAAGAAACAGTTCTCTCATGGTTTTAATTTTCATGAATGACAGCTGCCTGGAAATCTGCAATCATTAAATCCCTCCCACAGTTTGGTAGTCTTCCCACAACTACCAAACATGGGTCATCTCAACTCATCCTCAAAATTGCTTGATTTTAATTGCTTGATCAAGCAATTTTAAGGATGAGCTGTTCTAGCATGGAAACAAAAGTTCTCTTCATTTATCTCTGGGAACAGAGGTTTTCTTCTTCTATCCCTGGGGCAAGGTTTTTCATCTCTCTCATCTTTTTCTATTCAAGCTTTTCATTGGATCACAGCTACTTGCACATCTGCTTGTTTCAGCACTGGTGCCTCTGTTCACAGCTGTGGTTGGAACACTGCATCCTCCCAGTGCATTCCATGAGTTACAGGGGAAAAAAGAGTCTGATGTATCAATCACCTCTTCACCATTGCCTTACCACAGAATTTCAGCCCAGGGTTAAAGCATCTCCTCGTTCTCCTCCCATCTGGGATTTGACTCCTTCACTGACGTCATTGTCTCCATGTTTTTCTCTCCATGTGCCTTCATTTTTCCTTCTCTCTGGTTCAGGAGAAGGGAAAGGGGGAAAGATCCTCTCCTCTGAAGAAAGCAGGAAGAAGGAGAGCTTTTAGCAGTTTTTTCTTCTCTTCAATATAGTGATTTTAGAGCTTTCCTAATTGGTTATTTGCCACATCAGTTTTTTTAAAGCCAGCCAGTAACTGGCTCTGCCAAGCACACAGGAAGCTGTAATGTTCTCTAAGAAAGAATTACTTACATATGTGATGTTCTGTTTTCACCTCAACTAAAAACCAAACTATTTCAAGCTACCAAAAAAGTAGTAAAACTATAATCTTGACATTCACTTTGTACATATAGGTGACACACATATATATGTACACAAAAACATTACCAATGACACTAAAAACTGAGAAAAGAGAAGAAGGTGATGGTCCTACTCTTCTGGTGCAGCCTCATCCTGAGTACTGTGTGCAGCTTTGGAATTATTGCAAGGATATTAAGTGGATAGAGAGCATCCAGAGGAGGAACACAAGGATGGTGCAGGATCTGGAGGGAAAACCTCAGGAGGAGTGGCTGAGATTTGTATTCAGCCTGAAGAAGAGGAGACTGAGGGGAGACCTCGTTGCAGATACAACATCCTCCTGAGGGGAAGAGGAGGGACAGACACTGATCTCTTCACTTTCATGACCAGGAACAGGATTTGAAGGAATGGCATGCAGCTGAGTCAGGGGACGTTCAGGCTGGATATCAGGAAAAGGTTCTCCACCCAGAGGGTGGTTGGACACTGGAACAGGCTCCCCACGGAGGAGCACCAAGCCTGACAGAGCTCAAGAAGCTTTTGGACAACACTCCAGGGTACATGGTGTCTTGGGGCATCCTGCACAGAGCCAGGAGTTAGACTCAGTGATCCTTGCAGCTCAGCATTTTCTATGATTCTATATAAGCTGTTTTAAAAAGATGCTTTTAGAAACATGAATTCACAGATTTTAATGAATATAGTCTTTTATAACCATTTTCTGTATCCCATATCAACTCCAGAAGACACATCACTGCTGAATTGACATAATATTGATTTTAATCTGAGTTTACCTCAGACTTTATAATGTAGTTTCAGAAATCATTATAAATAATGATTAGTTTGAGTGTGCATTATTTGTGCTTTATGGTCATTAGAGTTAATGGGACTTGGAATTATTTAATTGCTGCTGTCTTGCTTATCTTAGATGTTTCTGTCCTCAGGCAATCCAGACAAAGAGGTATTTGGTCCTCCAAGAGCATTGTTCCCATAAAAGGGATCCTGCCAATGGTTTTACTGCAAATGTGCACAAAGCACCAACCACCATGTCCATGCCTATTTTTCAAAACATAAAAGTAAACACAAAACCATGTTTTCAGATCTGAGGACTGACTTACAGCTTTCCTCCTTCATTTTGTCATCACACTTGGATAATTCTCATCAGGATTCCTCATGAGTGGAAACAGACACATACTTGTTGAGCCTTTCCTGTGGGGATTTCCCAAAAAATGGCCTGGGACATGTTGTATTCTGATTGCTGAACAAAAGCCAGCATGGAAAGATTTAAAAAAAAAAAAAAAAGAGGAAAAAGATGCTTGCCATTTTCTTCTCAGGGAATTCAGAAGACTAGGAACTGTGTCACACCAAGTTTCAGACTAATCTACATGTTTAAGCCACAGAGATACTTCTTTATAGATTGCTTCTGCCAGAGGAAACCATCAGCAGCTTTGGAACAAATCCACATTTCAGAACTGCAACATTTTTGACTAGGTGACAGTAAAACAGATGAAATAAAACTGTTTTATAAGAACTGGTGTCCTCAACTTTCTCCACCATAGTGACAAGGTTCTTGTGTGCTATAAAACTTTGCCAGACATTTCAAATATTTCTCTTTGCAAATAAACACATGCTCTTGTTCATCCAAGGTTGATTTAAAATGAGGAAAGCACCATGAATAACAAATACCTGAAAATCACTTGGGTATGGCTTAATCCTAGCAATCAATTATATCTCAATAACTCTTAAAGTAATAGCATTAAGGGGGAAAAGGAAAAACATGTTCAGACAAGCTGGAAAAGAACTGAAGCCTTTGGACACAAATAGGCAAAATTGTCTGTTATTAACCAGCCATCTATGTATCCATGCACCTCAGAACCCCATGCTAACTGAGCAAGATCAAGCAAAATATCACTTAAAAGAACACAAACCTGGTAGTGATGGCGCTCTATACTTTTCCCTCTGAGATCTACAAGAGAAACTCATTTGTTGGGTTTCAGTCTGGTCACTCCAGTACACACCCTCTTCCCATACATTGTGTCTTCCTCCTTAACTGAAGCCATTTCTGATATCTCAGTGGCTCTGAGATACCTGGATGAAATTGCCATACACTACAACAAAATGCTCATAATTTATTTTTAAGTCTTTTTTCTCCAAGCTACAAAAGTTGCATCAGATGGATACGCTCTTGACCAAAGGAGCATTTTGATGTACTTCATTTTGTTATTGGAGGTGCAGAAACAGAAGAATCTGAGCTGAGAGTATTGACTAAGTGTAATAGTTTTTATTCTTTGAGATTTTAAGTCTCCCAACCTTCCCCATTTTTAAAAAGCCTCACTTTTTCTTTCAGCTGATCATGTCAAGCAGCATAAAGATACTATAAAGAGCTCTGTGACATCTCTACTTGTGAGCAGACACTGGTCTCAATCAGTGTGGCCACAGATGCTCCTATGAAGTTCCCACACAAAAATCCAATTGCATGGCATTCTTCTGATTACAAGTACTGCCACAGTCAATATTATGGACATAGCTCATGTACTACAATCATCTGCCCTTCTAAGCCCTTTCCAAACTAAGAATTTCTTTTTTTTGTTTTAGTATTAACAGCAGCATCTGACCAGAGAATATATTGTCAGTTTACATGTAAATCCCAGGAAACTGGGGGGAATTTATCCCTATTACATTTTTCACAAACATTTTATCTGCCTTTCCAATTGTTTTCATCACACTGGCACTAGGGTTTCTTCTATCAAGTATAAATATCCCAGAAGAAGGAGCAGATATTAATGATATCCAAAAAAAAAAAAAAGAAAGTGAAATAATTTGCCATATTTTAGAGTAGCATTGGAATGCTTAATAGACTTTTTAACACAAAGTGAGACTGATTTAGAAATCTCTAGAACGACATCTGAAAAGGACTTAGAGAAGCTGGTAAAAACAAATGACAACTAATGTATCTTTCACATTGGCTGTGGCAGTGATTTAGTGCCTTGTCTGTGATGCTAAATATACATCATAAATCCCTCCAGCAGAAGCGTTATTATATTCATCCATCTCTACCCCATCAGCCAATAATTTCTTCTTTCATAAGGTTTATTGTGTAAAAAGGAACTCATTATATAAAATAAAATGTAGGCTACAGCCAGTGATCTTACATTAACCTAATGAGGATTTTATCTCAAGAAAACATCTTGGACAGACCCTGTGGTCATGTTTTATAGTTAAATTCTATTTATGGAGTGACAGTGGGACTTTCATGGAAGATAAAATGATACAGTGGTCTTGATAAACCTCCATCAAGTGATCAGTTTTCTCCTTCAGTATAACCTATTGCATACAGTCTATTAGCAATTTGAATTGGAAAGAAAGCCCTTGACAGTTTGTATAGGGACAGGAGAAAAGGAGGCATCATTTTATTGACCAAGACTATATGAAATAATTGAAAGATAAAAAAAAATAGAAAAGGAAAATTAATGTCAGTGTGAAGAGGGTATCCATTTAAGTCAGCTGGCAATAGAAATTCAGACCATTCCAACATTTGGTGGTTTTGAAGCTCCTAGTTCACTGTTCAGTCCTCTGGTAATGGCAATAGAGCGCCATGGTGGGGACACATTCCCTGCCTGTATCCTCACATGACTTTGGGATTCAGCCTGAGAATGATTCAAACAGTGAAGCACTGCACTGAGGATTAGTCTAAAGAACTCCACACATCTGAAAAATGCAACTGTCCATCACAAGAGTACAAGTCAGCGGGCAAGTTTCAAAGTGACCATGGGGCTACAGTTTCTAATGTGTTTTGTTTGTGTTTTTTAATAGTCATGGTATTTGAATTAAGTTACTCAACCATTAAAAGTCACTGAAATTTTCCTCCACCCACAGAGGTATTTATGAAACTGTTATGATAAACACTATGACTAAAAGAGGTAAAATTTCAGTTTTGAGGGATTTGCAAGGCCAGCTTTAGCAAAACCAGGGAATTCCCTGTGAAAAGCTTCACAATAGAGATAAACCACCATTTTCCAATAAGAAATATGAGGGTTTTACTCAGCTTTAATGGTAGAAAAAATTTAGAATACTGTTAAAAGATCCTTGTTGCAAGTAGAAGATTTAGGAATGAAGAAATAAAGAGTCTATTCAACAGTTGGAGGGAATGAAAGTTTAGCAATTCTGTGTTTCACTTATTCAGTTACTAGTGTGTTGTGATTTATCTTTTATAGCAGCTATATAGCCACCCATTCAATCTAACATAGGCTTTGAATGCACTTTATAATTGTATAATTTATCAAGACTTAGCTATTTGAATAATTAAGCCAGCTGATTGGTTTTAGCAGAACATCGATTACGTGTCACTGCCAACATCTCAGTTTTGAGAAATGTTGTCTTCTGCTGCAGAGCATTAGCAAGTCTTTGATTTTATGATCATTTCTTTGGCAAGATCAACGAACCTGGGAAAGCCTACAAAATATCAGTACTTAAGGAAAGTCTACCCTTGCATCATTTTGCAAGACTTGGTCATCAATGCAAAAAAAGCTGCTCTCTGTGCCAGGGCATCACATATTTCCTACGTGGTAGTGCGTGGGCAGCCATCTCCACCAGGGTTTTCAGAATGATTTCTGTTGCTATTTCAGCTGATGGGAAGCATCTCTGTTTATTGTTGCCACAAATTGTAGGGGGATGCAGTCTGGGTAAATGAAGGTGGTGTAGAAGGCAATCTTATCCCCAATGAATTGCAGCTGGACCAATTACTAAAGAGCTTTACTTAAGATTAGAAACAGGCCTGATTTAACTGGCCACACCTGTAGCCAATAACAGGTGGTATAAAAGAGTGGATTGGTGGGATCAGGAGCCAGATGGCTGCTGCAAGGAGCAGGAGCAGACAGTGTTTGGAGGAGCTGCCTGTGAGAAGCATTGAGGAGGTAGGAAGCTCTGGTGGTATGAAATCCTTGCACTATAACAATGCTAGAACTCGTGCTGTCTAAGACAACAAATGGTGTTCCTGATGTGATTTGGGACTAAACTATATTTCCCCTTGGATTTGGGCTGACCTGTGGATTTGGGACTAAATATATTGCCCCCTGGATTTGGGGAAACTGGATGTGATCATAGAACCCTGTGGATTTGGGGAAACAGGATTTGAATACTAAACTATTGGCAAAATATATCAATTACAGCTATTGGTGTTTGTTAAATATGAGTGTGAAAGACCTTGGAGTGGGGTGCTTTGTAAACTGGGGAAACCTATAAAACTGACCTAACATTTAGAAATATATATATCTCTGGTGATATGAAATCCTTGCACCGTAATGGTGTTAGAACTCGTGCTAGCTAAGACAACCACAAAATTCTGTGGAATATCGTGCAACACACCTCAAAAATAAGGACAAGAAGTGTGGTTTATGTGATTCCCACTGAGAACTAGAGGTGGAGATGTCAGACTTCTTTACATGATCCTTTACATCACAGAGGTCAGCTAAAAACCAGTGAGATAATTCACATTTTGTGCATTATGTTTACTGAAGGAATGTTTTTTATCATTCAGTCCTATGACCTGAGTGTCAGGGACACCCAAGCCTGCATGATTTTAATTTTCAGAGTAGCAGCTTGCATTAGCAGGACTTAGGGGAAATTCTCTAAGATTTATACCAGAGTACCAGAGACTTCTCTTGCTGTTACCCACCACTGTTTTGGGACTGTAGCAGTGAAATTATGCAGTGAACAGGAAGGAATTGGCCAGCCAAACTGAATTCAAAACTAATTACAACCACCTGCTACATGGGAACTTTGCTCATGTTCTAAAAGAGGTGAAAAAATGTGTTGTCTTTTTGAATGCAATCAGCAACAATAGGATTGTACTCACTGCTGGCTTAGACTAATAAATTGACAAGAACAAGTTTTGGGGCATTTTTTATTTTAGAGAGGAAAAGAAAACTAACGCTGCTCACACAAGAGAGAAAAATCCTTAAAAAAATCAATACAATAAATTAAATTAATGCCAATGAAGCAGATTTTGCATCAGAAAAGGGAAAAAGAAAAAAAGATAAGTTCAAAATAGAAGCATAAAAAATTAAAAAAAAAATCCTGACACAACAGGGCAGAAGGGATTATTAAATCACTTAACAAGCCTTTCATTTGCATATTAAATTCTGAGGGCCAGGCTTTTTAACTCATGCACTGCATGTCCATGCCAATCTTTAGCTGCTACATTATTTCAAAGCTCTTAAAAGCATGCAGACGTCTGTGTTGTCCTGCAGACAGGGATATCTTGGCAGATTCCCAGAATAATTAGGAATGAAAAGTTCAGAGCAAGAAATAAGAGCATTGCAGCTATTCCTTTTTGGTCCTGCCTCTTGCTGCACGTTGGGCTGTACAACAAAGCAGGTGATCCTACCTGGAACCAGAAAGTGGAAGGATGCTAAACAAAGCATGCCTGATTTGGGTTCAGTGAGCAGGCTGCAGAGTCTGTCAGCTGTTGGTCAGAGAGCCAAGCTGCACCAAACAAATCCATCCTGGTTTGCAAGGTGATGCTCCTGCCACTTACTCAGTGGGAGCCCTCCCTGCTTCACTGCAGCTGTCTCCTAAGCCCACAGTGGTGAGTGACCCTGAAAAAAGCTCCACGAAAAGATGATCCAAATATCAGCTGAAGTTAAGGCATTTCAGGAAACCCCCTGGGGAGCCAAATTAAGCAAAATATTTGGAATTCCAAGTCTTGTTTTTGCTGTGGTGCCCTGTAGAAGAGTGGAGATTTCACAACAAAACCACAAAAGTGCTGATGTGTCTGAAAGGTGTGCACGCAGGCATCATGCCCTTGTGCATCTAGTTTTCCTCTCCTTTTTCAGTGTGATGTGTGAACTCAAAACAAACAATCACACTAACCAAAGAACAAGTGCATAAAGCAAATACACATTGAAATCTCCACATCTTATAATATTTGAAGAGTAAAGAATTGTTTTACAAAGAATACAAGAAATATCCCATTAAGAACACTGGTTTGTCAAGACCACAGTTCTGACAGAAGCCATGGAAGAATCCATTTAGGAATAGCTCATATTCTCAGCCACTTTCTGTGGTACATTTCCCTTTGGATTTTCCCAGTATCCCTAGCTGTTGGATTTGGGATGTTATGGGGTCTGTAGACATGTACTGACCTCAGTATCTGCTTTCCATACATTTGCAAAATCCCCTTTAGAACATCCTCCTTCATCTGCTTTCAAGTTTACTGACTATAAACTTGTGTGTCTCAGAATAATCTGATAGGTATTGCTTTGAAAAATGGTATTTCATTCTGTAATTGAAGATCTAGCTGTTTTTTAATGAACTCCTTTATGGCTAGTGGGAAATTAAGTATTACCCCACCCATGTATTAAGGAATTCAAACTTAGAAATGAAGGGTGAGGTCTTTCATCAGCATTCATCGTCTTTGGGATATAAATATCAAAATGCAAATGGCCATTCCATTCTAGGTTGTTCTGGTTTTCAATTTAGGGATTTTTCTGGTTTTTAATTTAGGGATTTTTTTTTTTTTCAGGTTGGTTTTAATACACTCATTCAAACAGATTTTATTTCAGTCACTTTGTACCAAAAATGGATAAGTCTCTGTTTGATTTTTATGAGGAGAAAGTTGTTAGCTATTTTTCATAGAGGGCCATGACTAATTTTATATTATAGCCTTGGCTAATAGACAATTAAGTGTTTCACTCAAATTAGCTATCACACAGCTAGAGGCAAAGTGGGAGGAAGCAAAAAACTTGGATTTTGCAATAAATTTTGTACTACCAGCTTCTGAACACCTCTGTGAAGCAGCTGATAGGAAATGCTATACTGGATAAGCATAACCTATGCTTGCATTTTGTTAATAGCAGTCTCAGAAGCTTAATTAAAAAAAAAAAAAAGAGAAGCTTAGCAAAAGAAAATGACAGGCAGAGGAGGAGGATCTTTCACAGACATAATTGAAGCTGTACAGATTTCAAAATGAATTTCCTGGGTTCTTCTTTTCACTCTCATCCCATATTCTTATGGCTCCAACGTAATCCTCTCACAGTGCAGATGTGTAACTTGTGCCTTGCCTCAGTCCATCTCCCTCCAGATCAGCAGGATCACTGACATTCACATTTGGCATTCACATTCTGCCGCAGAAACTCTTCCCTTTCACCAAGCACCCACCTTTGCAGGATTTTGTTGGGTTCCCTCAGGTGACCTAGCACCACAAGAGGTTAGCAATCTGTAAGAGCAATTCTCAAAGCCACCTAAACCAAGAGATGGGCTCCTGGGTAGTGATCTTACCATGGTGCCCTGGGGAAAAAGAAGAATGGGAAGACACCACACCAGCACAAGGCCTTTTGCAGCACAGCACTCAATGGCACCAGCTCTTGCAACACCCCATTTGCATAAAGTTATTAATGTTTGAGATATTTTTCTTCAGCTAGCACTTCAAAAAGAGAATCACCCATACATCATCACGATTGCTTTACAGCAGCAGCCTCAAAACTTTACAATGATGCATTAGAGCAGACAGCCAAGAAAGAACCATCTGCATTTTTCTTCTATTTATCTCATAAATTGAAGCTTCTTATCAGAGCTGAAGGACCTACTGTCTCTTTTGTCTCACATCTGCTATTTGGATCAAGGATACTGCAAGTTTGTTTTTATATTGTATTGACATAAGCAGGAGGAGTTCAGCTGAATTTAGGAAGTTACTCTGATGGCAATATGCAACTCCCTGTTTATTCAGCAGATTGTATATTGTGCTTATTTATCATGCATTTGCTGTCACAGCCTGGTAGCTTCTTCACTAATTCTTTACTGGTCTTCTGCAACTCATAATTCTTTTCTTATAATGTCTAAAGACAAATTTTGACTAGTTTCTTAGCAGATACAATAGGTATTTAAATATTAAATGGGGAATCAATACATCAAAAAAAAGACACTGAAGCAACATGAAGAAAAATGGAGGCTAATCATCATCAAGTGTACACTTCTATCAAATTGGGAGAGATACACATAGAGAATGTGGAAGCAGATGTCCTTCCCTCAGTTTTGGCAACATGGCAATTTCTGCCTGCTCAAGAAGGCAGCATTAGCACAGATAGGCAAAATCCTCTCTTCCAGAATAAATGTTGCTCCAGGTACAGAATTTGCAAAACCTCAGAGTTTTAAGGTTAGTACATTATGGAAAGAGGTGTAAAGTTTTTGTGGTCAAGGTGAGAGTCATGTCTATATTTAACCAGCAATATATTCTCTGAATCTCTTTTTGCTTTCTGTACCTTCATTTGCAATCAGCAGCCCAGTAAGGAGGAACCCAATGTGCAAACGTTTCTTTGTCAGCTCTGTTCATGTGTGTCTCTGTTCATATGTCTCTGTTCTACTTTATCCTGTTCTGGATATTTACAGAGCCAGAAATTTTCCATCAGAAATCTCAATCTATCTCTGAGATAGAAATTTCTATCTCAAAGCTTACAGCAATGCAATTTTTCACTGACTGCAACATTAGTGGTGCAGGGAATGAACTGTGCAGTATAAAAGACAGAATGGAAAATTCAGCCATCTAATATGTGTGTCCAACTTTGGTATTGTGACCACTTATTCCCACTGATCCCAGAGGATGTAGCCTGAAGGGTCTTTAACCAGGAAACCCAGTTTGCTGTCAGGCCCACTGAAGTCACCAGAGGGTGAGTTCTGACCATGGTCATACTTTCTACTTGGGTATAATTATAACGCAAAATGAACCATACAAGATTCTGTTAAGGAGTCTGTGGTTCTGTAATGTGGGAGCAACACCACAGAATGAATTTCCATTGTCCAGGTAGTGATGAGTCAATAAAAGCTCTGGTTGTTCCTGATGGACAAAATTAGATATTATTCCCATCAGTCTTTAAAAGTTTATCCAACTTATTGTTGATGAGCTTAATATAACAACATTTCATGTTTTAAATTTTCCAAGTTAAAACAATCTTAAATGAATTTCTAAACATTGCAGTAGCTGTTGTCAAGTCACTACAGGGTGTTGGAGGTAACACAGACACACAAATACTCCTGTTTGAATTTAACTCATTTTTTGCTACTCACAAAAAGAACTGAGCTGCTGAAACACCCCTTGTAACAAAAAATCCTTCCAGGGAGAAGAGGGGAGCAGCTCTCCACATCCCCTCCTCAGGAAGCTGCAAAAAGCAGTGAGGTTGTTTTCAGTGAGGGCCAACACAGTATCCCAAATCACTCCTCAGAGGACAGTCCTTCCTGCCCCTTCACCCTCTTCAAGGTACATTCAAGCACCTCAATGTACTCATATGCTACTTTAAATATTTTGTTAATAATACTCTTCATTCTCCCCATTTTGCTTGATTGTACCTCAAATCCCACAGATTTAGTGAGAAGAGGAAAATCAACTGCACAAGTATAAAATAAAAAAAAAAAATCAGATTCTTCTTCCCTTTGAAGTTGGAAAATAAGTGGATTATGAGTGAACAATAAACTGCTCCTGTAGGAAATTAGGAGTCATCTTAGTAGGAATATACCAGGGAATATATTTCTGCAGCTCAGGAATTTCAATCATATCAGATGACCATGCTTCAGCTGGGTAGGGCATTTTAGGAATAAAATAAGGAATAAGCCACAAAAAAGCACCTTCAGGAATACAGTGAAACGTACAAAAGCTGTTTGGTTTTTACTCACAAATGACTAAACAGAGATAGATTTGGTCTAGAGAAACACACCATCAAAGGAGCACCCACAACAATTTTCCTCCATGGAAAGCCTATTATAAAATCTGCAGTTTGTGTTCTCCATGGCCCCAGGAGAAAAAGAAATAAAAAAAAAAACATTATTTGTACAATTAGAAAACTCATTATGGAATACACTCAGACTGTTACAGAGTTAGGCAGTACAGCAAGCCTTTATTTGAGATTAGGCAGAACAAAGTGGACAAATAGGTGGTAGGAACAGGGTTACATTTAAAAAATAGATTATGTTTAGTACTTTTGCAGAGTAGGATGCACAGCCCTTACTGATGTATTTTATTTCAGTGATTTGCATGACTGCCACAGAAGTAAAAAAATAACGTGCAGAAAATTACCACAATTCTGGCTTTGTTTTCAAATTTTGAAGTAGGACACTGCACTTAAAGTATGTATTTCATTTTCCAGCTGTCAGAGAAGGAAAGATGATAATATTTAATTCCTCTGAAGTCTGCATAAGTTGGCTAAATTCTTTTGAGGTAATCCTCTGGTTTTCCATGACATCAAATCACATGTTGTTATAGCATAGAGAGAATGTCTCTTTATAGCACAGAGGGTGTCTTGGGGACAGAGTATAGTTTGCCATAGTAACCATTATTCACAATTTTTTAAAACTTTACTTTTTTAAAAATGCCTCTGAAATGTGACCAGTGTATTAGCTATATTTATTTTAATACAGCTCCTAAGAATTCCTTTAATAAATGCTTTTGTAACCAATCTGTACACATTGACAAAAGATCTTTCTTCCTCTTGAGCAAAGTATTAAGCTCCCATTAATACTAACAACAACTTTTAAAACCTTTGTTATGTTTTACAAGAGCTCTGGGTGTTCTACTACAAACGTTCAGTTCAAGATTAGCTCAGATTCTGAACATTCAGCTACAATAAACAGAGTAAGGATCAGAAGTAATTTAAGGGGAATCATCTGAAATCAGATGTTGGCTTCATCAAAGATGACTGGCACAGCAATCTAAATACACAACTGACTTACATACTCAGCTGGGCATGAAGAAACCCACCTCACTGAAAAAAAAACCCAAATAAAGTGCTTTCTCTGTTGGTTTCTGCTGCACCATTGAAACCAGCTGCACTTAAAGGCAGCAGTTCTAAGGAAGGATAACACAGAACTTTGGAGGGGCTTAGGCTGGCAGGGACCTTGTCCACACCCCACTGCTCAAATCAGGGCAAACTCAAGCTCAGGATCACGTCCGGGAAGTACTGAATCTTCAAGGAAGGAAACTCCACACCCATCCTGGAAATGTTACTTCAGTGTTTGACTGTGCTCTTGGGAAATCTTTTTATCACATAAAATTCTTATATTTCAGTTTATTTGCCCCATTTTGTCCAGATACCACTCCTCTGAGTCTAACTCTACCTTTTTGGTACTTGTTAGCACAATTAAGATGTGATTTCACATGCATAATAATTTTCAGCATGAGAAAGAGTTGAGGACATGAACCAAGGAAATGATCTTTATTGTATTTTTATGTCTGAGTTAAAAATCTCCCATGATATAATTAGAGAGCACTGCTAGGCTGAGGCAAGCAAAAAAACCCCCCATCATTCCCATTAACAATGGAAAATTTAATAATGGAAAAATTAATGGGATGAGTTTCAACCATATGAAACCAGAGAATTTGATTTGACTCCTCATTTATATTGTTTCCTAATTAATGTTACCATGATTAAGCTTAAAGAAGTTGCATCTACTGGGCTTTAATAATTTTCCTGAGATATGTAAACACGGGCAAAATACACCACATTTAGAATTATTAATCCATACACAGCTGAAGTGAATCCATCTCACTATGCCAGCATTTGTATTATTTCACAGACATTTCAGAACTATCAACTTGCCTTGATGAAAGAATTTTAAGATCTGTATTTGGCTAATGCATGAAAATTCCATTTGTATTCCAAACATGGACTTTGACCAGAAACAGAAAAAGAACTTTCTCCAGATGCCAGCTGGGACAATCAAGAACCACTTAGCAACCTGTGGAGATTTCAATCACTGAAGCAATTGACAGGTTAGTTGGATCCTAATTATTCCTGAAATGAGGATAAATTTCTGCAGCTTGAAATGAAAGAGCTAGTATTTTTAAGAAGATAAAAAACAATCTAGATAGAATTAGGAAATTGTTCACTTTTATGCAGAAATCATTCATAATGAATAGCATAACACCAGAGTGGTGACCTGTGATTAGCTGGGTTCCACAGAACTTCCTTTTGAAGTCCCTTTGCTCTTCAATATCTGCATAAATGGCTTGGATGGAGGGATACTGAGCAAGGTCACAGATGGCACAAAACTGGGAGGGGCAGAATCCCTCAAAAGCAGAGAGACCTCGACAAATTAGACAAGTGGACAATCACCAACCAACCAAAGGTCATCAAGGAAAAGTGCCAGATTCTACAGATAGGGTTGAACAAACCTGGATAGAGGTAGGCTGGGGAATAAGAGGCTGGAAAGCAGGGCCACAAAAAGGGCCCTGGAGTTCCTGGTCAAGGGAAAGTTGAATGAGCCAGCAGTGCCCTGGAGCCAGCAGGGCCAGCCCTGTCCTGGGGGCATCAGGGACAGCATTGCCAGCTGGGCAAGGGAGGGGATTGTCCTGCTCTGCTCTGCATTGGGGCAGCCTCACCCTGAGTGCTGGGGGCAGTTTGGGGTGCCACAATATAAAATACACATGAAGTGTCCAAAGGAGGACAAGGAAGATTGTGAAGGGCCTAGGAAGCAAGCAGTCTGAGAAGGAACTGATGTCATTTGGTTTGTCCAGAAGAGGAGACTGAAGGGAGAACCTCATCCCAGTCACCAATTTTCTCATGAGGGGAGGAGGTTGGGCAAACAGTGATCTCTCCCATGGTGACCAGTGACAGGACCCCAGGGGATGGCCTGAAATTGTGTCAGGGGAGGTTAAATTTAGATCTTAGATAATCTTCTTCACCCAGAGGGTGGTTGGGTACTGGAACAGGCTCCCCAGGGTGATGGCACCAAGCCTGATAGAACTCAAGAAGCTTTTGGACAATGCTCCTGAGCACACGTGTGTCATTCCTGGGGATGGTCCTGTGCTCTGATTGCCTCCCTAGGGAGCCTGTTCCTGTGCCCACCCACCCTCTGGATAAAAAACCTTTTCCTGACATCCAACCCAAACATCCCCTGACTCAGTTTCCTGCCATTCCCTCAAATCCTGTCCCTGGTCATGAGAGGGAAGAGATCAGTGCCTGCCCCTCCTCTTCTCCTTGTGAGGATGCTGAAATCTGCAGTGAGGTCTCCCTCAGTCTCCTCTTCTCCAGGATGAGCACAGATCTCAGCCACTCCTCATAAGGCTTTCCCTCCAGATCCTTCCCCATCCTCCTGTTCCTCCTTTGGATGCCCTTTAACAACATCTTTGTAATATTGCACCCAAACCTGGATGCAGCACTCCAGGTGAGGCTGCACCAGTGCAGAACAGAGTGGGGCAATCAGAGGTGAATAAAACATGTTTGAGCCATATTTACAAAGGAATATATGAAATGTGAGACCTTGGAAATAAAAACTAGAAGCCTGACCATGAGAAAAATCACAGAACTTTTTCTTATTTCTGAAGAATAATACACTTCTGTAGCTACCACAAACAACCTAACTGAGGTACTAATTTCTCCAACCAATGCTTTTGGTCCTCCCTGAGCTTTGTGTTTCTTCAGCTTCAGGCTCAAAGTTTTCTGCTCTCATCAAGCTAAAATAAGGTGAATGGAGCTCAAATAAATCCAAGAATTGCTCCCTGACAAAAGCAACTAAGAAAAGAAATCTGGCTGGCCTTTACTCCCCAGACACAAAAATAAATGGCACAAGGAGTCTTTTCCACACCTAACAGCAGTTCCTCTGATGAAAGAAAAACAGTAGTGTGAAGTAGACTAAAGTAAGTGACTTTTCCTTCTGTTTTGGATAAACCCAGTCACACAAGAACAGGTGAGTTCTTAAGGTACTTCAGGTTCTACTTTATCCAACTGGGTTTTTTGTTGGTGAGTGATACGGGTCAATGGCTAAATAATGTACTTGACAAATAGAAGTTCAGTCTCAGCAAATCCACAAGAGCATAATTATAGATGTGCCATGAGAAGAAATAACAAAAATATGAATCAAATTCAAAGCAATCCTTCATCTTGTGTGCAATTCTCTTTTCAGTTTTCCAAATCACCAGATTAAAGTACCACAAAGAGAAATTTGTGATGAGAAAAAGGTTTTTTAGAGCATATTGTATTTGTCCTTGGCAATTTAAAATAGCTCTCTACAGCAGGTATCTCAGGGCTTGGTTCTGAATGAGCAAAGAGACAGATGTTACTGATCTCCTGTAAAACAAAAATACTTTCATTGATATAAAAGAAAGAGTTGTGACTTTATATTTCATCTAATGTTTCCTTTGCTCAGGTTAATCCTGTCTTTCCCAACTCCTCACACCTTCCAAAATAATTGTCTTACTTTTGTCTGGCATTTATCTGAAGTAAATAGTTTTCATCTTATCTTCTTACCAGATGAAAGAATTCAATAATTAGGCATGAAGATTTTTTTGGGGCACCTTTTATCTTTTAGGTACAGATGGATCTGTAATAAGTATAATGGCCAATGCAATTTTTTTCTACTATCTTAACATTTTACCAGGGGAAAAATTATTAATTTGGAATTAATACCCACCAATACCTGTGCAAATTAAATTTTCCTAAATATACATTTGAATTGTTGTGATCACATCACAGTGGTAATTCCCAGTCATCTTCACCCAGACATTTATTTCTCTAAGGTACTGATTGCATTCAGTCAAGACCACAGAATGTTATCTGATCTTCCTGCAAGTTATTATTTTTTCTATTAAAAATCACTTTTTAGTCTTGCACAATACTAAGATCAGACCACCAAGCATGCAGTTACTCAAACCTCATTGATTCCTTCATAGAGTTAAACAGGTTAGTAATGTGAGCTGTATTTTTGCAGCTTGAAGTTGTTAGATTTTTTTAAAGTAGCTTTTAATTCTACAATTAAAATATAGATCATGTTACAAACACAAAGTAAGGTTGGCAAATTTTTATAATGGCCACATAAATCGTAGGCATAATCACATTATGTTTTTATAACTTGCATATAATTACTTTTCAACATAAATTTTCACTGGTTGCAAACCAGTTACTGAAGTAGTACTTGAATTTTAACAGTCCAATAAAACACACAGATTTTATTGCTCATCCCACTTTTACCCTACAGAATCTTGGCTCAAGGAAAAGATATTGTTTCCTCAAAGCAAAAATATTTTCCCCATGAGCACAGTTTTTAAGATGGGGCAATATGATTAACCTGCTTTTAGGAAGAACCATGAGCCTGTGCCTATCCTTTTGGGGAAGGGTTTTCCCTTCTGTATCCTCAAAAAGAAGTTAACTGAGAGGAGCTTTTGGCATTGCCTGCATTACCAAGTCTCCATCAGATGCTGGGTGAAGCATTTTAACCCCAGTCCTCCAGAAGGGCATGTCTAAGTCCCTTGCAAGGATTTTGTCTCCCAACTGCATGTCCAAGTCTCAGACAGTAACAGAATTTTATACTGAGTGTGTCCTTTCATCTTTCTTTACAGAGCTTTGTCTTGGTCTTAGATTTGACCACCAATTAGGAGGGATTTTTTCCTGCAATGTTTTTGAGTCTAAGTGGAATGAGAGATTTCTAATGGCATGCTGTTAAAACTAAGAATTCACACTACTTTGAATGCTTTATTTTAAAAAACTATTCAAACTATAGAAATATCAGTAATACTGGTGAATAGCCCAAATTTTATAGCCAAATAAACCAACCATAGAAGATGAATAGTAGTTCTTAAAGCACCAGTGCAACCACCAATACCTGCAGTTATTTTTCTCACTGAGATTGTTTCTGTATCCCACTTTTACATGCAGTTAGACTAAGAGAAACATTTGGGAATTGAGAGAGTTCCAAGAGCTCTGTAAAATGTAGCTTGTACCTGATGGGCTCAGATTCTTTGAGCAGCTGAATTCTACTGGAAATAATTGTGCCAGCATACACACAGGTTTATCTTTGGTCTGGCCCACTTGTCATGTCCCTGTCCCATGTCCATGCAGTATAAAATATTTTCTGTTGTACCCCACATGTTCTGTCATGGTATCTCTACAGAACTTGGCATGCACATACTGAGCCAAACTTCATCTCTCCTGGCTATAAACCAAGCTGCTTTTGACAAATCTGACCTCTGGAAAGTTTTAACTTTCATCCAAACAATAGAGAAAGAAAAGGAAAAGAGTCTATTAGAAAAATAAGGAATGTTTTTAAACCCTCTTCAAATATGGAAGCACCATTTTATACAACCATGATGAGAATAGATGTCCCTTTGCCAGCATTCTCCCATTACCTGGGAAAAGATAAAAATAAATTCCATCATGGAATATGGGAAGCTTTTTATCCTGAGAAAGAATAATGTAATTCCACTGGGAACAGGTACACAGCTCCTGTCTTAGTGAAGATCTCGCATCAGAGCACTCAGCTGGAAAACCCTTGAAAGCAGAGACAACCCTCATCAGCAATCTGCCAATGGTATGATCACTCTGACAATTTTTGCAACAGTGCTCTTATGTTTGGAGGTTTCACTAAAGCATCTAGCAGTTAGATGTTTTGTGAGGCTCTCAGCTTTTATTTTTAAGCTAAGTTTGCAGATTTCACAATTCATGCAGTGAAAAACCAGAAGGGACTGATGTGATCATTTGTACCCCTGGAACATAATTATAGGATTTCCCTTAACTTGTTCAAACTTCTCTTGAATCAGAGAATTATTTTTGAAGTGGAAGTTTCTGTGCTAGAAATTCCATCACTGCATAATTTCAGACACAGACTTGAGAAGATTGAGTTCTTCTGCCTAATTAAGAAACAAGAAAAATAAATAAGAACATGCAATTTTGAAAAACTGAGTGTTTTTTAATCTTACATATATACTTTTATTTTTGGAGATGGATAAAGTTAAGGAGATTTCATTCATAATTTGTTAGTGCTGCTAATATTATGGGTGAGAACCATATGTTTTATGCTTTTAAGAAACATACTCAAAACTTGGCCTTGTGCATTAGTTCCTCTCACAAAAATACAGGTAAGAGGGATAGAAAAGATAAAGATTTTTTTGAAGTCACAAGCTTTTGTCACTTTTTTTTGCCTTTAAGGATTATCTCATTGGCTGCTATGGTGTTAACAGGAGAGTATTTGATTACTAGTGAAATTATTTCCAGACAATGGACAGAAAATGGAAGACATTTCAGACTGACACTAGTTATATTTTCCTCATTCAAATCTAACAGGCTGTGATAATGAAGAAATACTTTATACACAGATATGTGGTACAAGATTAAAAGTAATTGACAAATAGTCACTGAGTGAAAATTTTGCAAACAATTTCTGCAGCTTACATTTCGGGTTAAAGGAAGAGATGTTAAAAGAAATCAAAACTTGCAAGTAATTAAATTCCTGATTTGAGCTTATGCAAAGTCAGGAAAACATAATTGAAGCATTTGGTTTTTTCTCTATATTGGTCAATATCAGGACTCTGTCAGAGTCTTACTTAACAAACTCCCAAACTGATCCAAAGATCTGGAATACTGAACACTTTTTTGATAACTCAATCTCTTCCTATATATGTTCCAATCTTTTCCTTGGTCTGGACTATTTTATGTCAGGCTAGAAGAGTTGTTAGTATTTTAGCTCGTGGAACTTCCTGCATAGTTGCCTGTGATGGCAGCAGATTGGATTCTATAATGGCTTTTTATTCTCCAGTCCAATTTTATTAATGCAGACAGGAGTATTGGGGTAATGAAGGTCCTATTATTTTTAATGGTTAGTAGAGAAGAAACTTTTCCTCCACTTTCAATTAACTGTGAACATATTTTGGTGTGAGTTACCCTTTCCTGCATAATCTGTCACACAATTGTAGCAGGTTTTCCTTATGCAACAATTTTCATCACAGACTCTGACAATCCTTTCAAGTACAAATAAATTTTTGTGTACTGAAAATCTTTCTGATATTTTACCCAACACAAAGCATCTTTCAGTTCTGAGTGTCCTTCTCAACAGACTATCTCAAAATCCAAATTGGTGCTGTATGAGCACATGAAACTGCTGTTCAAACAGAAGGCAACAGTTGTTTTGCTAGAATACATCAAAGGTGGGATTTTAGCTTTTATTTTTGGTGTGGCAAAAAGAAACTTTCTGATTTCTGATACAGTTAACCTCTCACATTTAGAGCTAAATTAAGAAGAAGCCACAAGAGTAATACATAGACTATCTCTGCTGATTTTCTAACTACTCAAACGTGAAAAATTGCTTTTCGTAATGCTAGACTTTCCTAAATCAGCTCCCTCAACTTTATGCTCATTAAAGATATATAATTCAATATTTCACAGCACACTCCACTCCTTTCTTTGACACATAACTATTTCTAAAAACAGGAGGACAAAAATTTGAAGACAATAAAGCAATGAACCAGGTATTTCTCTTTTGGAGAGACCAGGATGCAATTCTTCACATATATTGGACACTTCTAATACCTAAAAGCTTCAGAAAAGGGTGTTACAGATAAGAAAATGTGATTATTTTAAGCAAGTAATAATCCATTTCCATTAAAGAGAACTTGAATTAATATTTAATAAAGTCCACACACTTGATGACTTAACTAGATCTTATGCTTCTTTTCTTGTAACCATTAGTTTGCCATGGCAGTGATTAGAGTTCCAGCAGCTCAGGTGTTCTAGTTATGTTATTGTAAGGCACTTGTGAAAGTCACCCTCTTCAAATGTACAATATAAGGACACATAATTTTAATTAAAAGTCAAATTTAGGCTGAGGGAACAACTTAACACACAAGCCAAGCAAACTGTGCAATAACTGCAAATGTCATGTAAATATTAAGAATTATTGATCTTGGCTTTCCTTGATAAGTATTTTGTATGTGTAATGATTCATTAAAAGGTATTAAAACAATTACACCTTCCTAAAAACACATGTAGCTGATGACTTTGTTTTCATGTTGTCACTCCACTTTTCCTATAATGAAAAATAGTACTCTTCAGATCAAGGTGAACACTGACTGGAATGAACTTTATGCTACATGCCAGTTTATATGCTTTTGGATCCCTGGAACAGTGTCTAGTCTGTTAAAAGCAGTTTCTGTAATTTGCTCTGTAGAATTCTGTTATAAACACAGACATACTTTTTTCTTTTCCTCCACTCCTGGCATTTGATCAAAATTTATATAAAACAAGACCCCTTTATCCATATGAGTGTGAGATATTCAGGTATTCCTGCATGTATTTCATATGGCACTGTTTGCTTTATTCCATAAAACCACAGAGCTCCATCATTGGTCAACAGTCTCAAATAAAACAGCTGCTTCCTTTTACTTGGAAAAGAATGCTCAAAGTAAAAAGAGGGTTTGAAGCAACCACTTTTCATCTTGAAGCATGGACTGCCATGAAAAAGAAACCTGAAAGAGCTTCCTTGAGTCCCTCATTCACTTAAGGAGAAGTGAATCCTCCTGAAATGCCTTTCAGCACGATGAGCTTTAATGATGCCTAGCACAGCAGTGTAATTAACAGTATCATTGATAGATCACAATCCTCTGCTTTCCAGTGGCACAAACAGGCTAATGCCAGATTGCTTATTAAAGGTACACCCAGGCTGCAAAAGTGTGCCAGATGAAACAATCCCCCAGCAGCCATGTAATGAGGGGCAGACATCTGTAAGATTATTTCAGAACTCTGAATGGGAAGATTAAAATCTGGTGGTGCTGCAGATGTTTTTATCATCTTCCCCTCAGCTGTTGTCACAGAAAATAGATCAGCCCTCCAATGAGGCTGGAATGCCAATGGCTCAAACCTTGTTTTTCCTTAAATGCTTTAGTGCATTGCTATCCCTAAATGACTCAAAGACCTTCAGACTAAAACAGCAGGAAAAAAAAAAAAAAAAAAACAACTGGTGAAACCTTTCAGAAATATTTTTAGACATAAATATTTGTAATTACTTTTAGAAAAATCTGCTACATTTTTCAGGTGAGCATTTTTTGGCTGCTCTTCTTTCGGGCAGTACCAAACAATGTATTAGCAAAGGAAGAGAAGAATCTATCTGTGATTTGAAAAATAATCACACATTGCATCAGTTGTGGTAGAATAACTTCTGCCCTCTTTCAGACTTCTTTGCATTGGCACTGTGATGTAAAGTAGTCTCAGAGCCAGCATGGGGCAGGGATGTAAAAATTTTATCCAAGCAGGGAGGAAACTTTTATAGGAATGCAGAGAAAACTGAAGAGTATGTGACAGCAAATGAAATGCCAGAATTCCCAAAGTTCCTAATCCTGGCCTCTCACTTTTTCTCACACAGGTGAGGCAATTTCCAACTAAATGAATTGCTGACACTTTTTAATATTTTAATGAAACATAAGCAACAACACCTTTTTTTAAGAAACCACTGGACTCTTTCCTCCTTTTTCTCCTGTATAAAGACAAAAATTGTACCTTTTTTTTTTCAGCCCAGCCCCTCCACATTATTTTCTCCTGATTGCAGGGCCCCACACACATAAGTTGAAAGTAGTGAAACAGCTTCATTTAGCTAAAAGCAGGAAAATGCTTGTGATTGCCTTGAGCTGTTCTTTTGTTGAGGCATGAGCCAAGAGACTTCTTCAATTGCCAGTGTCAGGAGCAGTCTGGACAATCACATCATAAATTTATGGACTTTCACTTTGTAACCTGTTGTGTATCCTAGCCCAGGCACCACTCTGACTGATTCAGGACATAATTCCTGAGACAGTTAAAATGCAGAAGTCTATTTGACATTGACAGAAATATTTTGCAAATGTTTATCAAAGAAAACCTTTTCATGACAGTCTCTATAAAAGGATTCAATAATATTGCCAGATTTATAGTCTCAAATACCAACATTTAGAAAAACCAACTATAACAAAGCCCCAGCCTCATAGCATGCTAGTTTAAATAATTAAAAAAGGAAAATAAAAGTAGCTGCTTTTTCTTACTTCATATAAGCAGATGGTTTTTCCTTTTTTTTTTTTTTTAAGGGGCAAGGGTAGAGAACAACAATTTGTTACCTTCTATAAAATACTAAAATTGTTACCTCTGATGACATCCCTTCAATTATTTTTACATTAAAGCCATTTCCCATATTATCTTCTAATCTGTATTCATAATTTTTCAATTATTTTGACAGAATTTTCTCTCCAATGCAAATTTCAGTTTGCAGAAGAAAATATAAAATATATATTCAAAATATATTCTTTTTTATCAATGTTTCTATATTTTCAAAAGAGGGTTTTTTCATAAAAAACAATTAAATGTCCATATATTTCAAGTTTTGCTCAGAACATTATAGAGTAAAATAAATTTAAAAAGCCACCAAAAAAAAAAAAAAAAAAAAAAATCAGGACAAATTTGCTGTTGTTCAGCTCCACCCTGGATGTTCCTTTCAATTTCTTAAATGTTTTCAGCCTGATCAAATCTCAGCAATTTCTATAGCTGGGGAATTCATAAGGCTTGGGAATTTCCTTATTTCTCAACCAAAGAGCAATAATGCAAATAAAACTCAAAATAAAATCCTCTGAATTTATCTAACAAAATTAACTTTCTTGAAATAAAACATTCTAAAAGTTCTATATTGATTTTCCAAGACAGACATTTTCTCATAATAAACATGTTTAATTTTTTTTTTTTTGCCTAAATCTACAATTTTTTTTTTCTCTTTTGCAGAAGTTTCCCTCTCAAGAGTGAAAAATAGGCAGTAAAACCCAAAAACAAGTTGGCAAAAGAGTAGGATCACATATGGCTCCAGACTGCAGCATTCATCAGGGAGTTATATTTTGGTGTCAGAGGAGGAGAAAATGATCAGATAATTTACCCCAAATTTCAGTGCTGGGATATTCTTACTTCTGTAACGACCACAGTGGAATACATTTCTGATATCACTGGGACTAAATCAGGTCTACCTACACCACTGTGACACTTTTATTGACACCTCACAGCTTCCACTTCATTCTTGGTTTATTCAGATCTATCTTTCACACCAAACTAAAAAAACAAACAAACAAACAAAAAAAAAATACCCGGAAAAAACAAAAAAAAAAAAAACCAACACAAAAACCAAAAAACAAAGCAAAACACAAAACAGAACAACATCAAAAATACCCTAACAAAACCTCCAGAGAAAGGAAGTTGCTTAAGGTTTATAAACGTGATCCTTCCACTGTGTTCAAACTCAGCTGCACTGAAACCAAACTTTGGTTTCAGGTATTTTTATTCAAAGCAATTAAAGCTCTACTGCACTTCAGAGAACAAACACATACGTAGCAAAATATTTAAAACTGCAAAGAAAAATTTCCTCTTCACAGCAGCAAGCACTTTTAAGTTGCTTTGCCATTTAATGTTACCTCAGTTGCCCACCAAAATTAGGAAATCTGGTTTCAGACATCCTTGTTATTCTTCATAACAATC
Organism: Serinus canaria; assembly: GCF_022539315.1. Classification (NCBI taxonomy): domain Eukaryota; kingdom Metazoa; phylum Chordata; class Aves; order Passeriformes; family Fringillidae; genus Serinus; species Serinus canaria. The sequence continues at coordinate 7,248,968 of NC_066317.1, read as the reverse complement.
CCAGAGAAGTCTCAGTGAAAGCAGAGTTAAAGCATGCTTAGGGCTTTGCAGGAATCTTTTCCCAAATACACAGTCCAGTGTCCGATCGGCTGTGTGTCTCTGTCGGACATGCGTGGGGTGGTTCGCGTGGGACGGTTCGCAGGCAGCCCGCGATGAACAGACGAGTCTGGACTCCTCTATAGTTCAGTCTTCGGGTTGTTTATTAAAGCTTATCTCTAAGGTTTTTGTTCTGCCCAGCCGAGATCTGACCAGCAAGGCAGCCACAAGCACTCTCTGCCCCTTTAGGGCGGTCGTACATTCTTATACTGATAATTGCGTGTGTGATATTTACAATTTTTCTCCAATACCCATCACCTTTATTAAACAGTGCACCTTTAGTATGAACCAATCTAAAATGCACACATCACAGAGAAGATGGATGACAAGAAGAAGGAGAAAAGCCACGAGGTCGGGCCTGAATCCTCCATCTTGCCTCCATTAGACCCCCCTGTACCAAAATCTTAAAACCTATATTCTATTCTATAAAAACACCTGCCCTACACCATTCAAACCTCTGAAACTTCCATATCCTCATGCTTTGATAGCACGACCCTTGAAGGGTCAAAATCAAGCCACCAGGTGCCTTTGGCTACATTCCAGGACTTCTGAGCCCCTCAAGGAGTCTCCCTGGGACTCAGAGCATCCGAGGTGATGCGCTGAGTTCCCACAGTCCAGTTCAGTGCCAAATGATGCCTTCAGAGCTCACCCATGGAATCCATACAAGGCCATGGAGATTTTAGCAGCTGAAATTTAATGCCAAAAAAGAACATTCATTATTTGGCAAATCACAAATATACCTTTTTTTCCCCCCCCCTTAGTGAGTTCTTCTCATTTTGAAATTTATCCTTATGCAACTGGTTGAATTACCAATAGAAAAAAAATATTTAAAATCTCTGTAAGCCAGGAACTGGTCAGGGGCATGAAGGATGAACAGATTTTTATTGTGGAACTAAACAGACAGAAAAATTTAAATTCATTCCAAAACAAGCTGTAGTCTAGATTCAGAATGCTTTTCCTGAGCCTTCAGTTTGTGTCTCCACCAGCCACTGTTTAGATACATTTCCCTAGCACAGATAGATTTACATACAAACACAGTAAGAACACTATTTTGCCTCCAGTTTCAAACTCACCAGGGAGTCTTAAATATTTGCTGCCCACAGAACCAGAATTGAATTCGATAGAGAACTCAGCAGAATTTCTGCTTAACTGTTGACTGATCATCAAACAAATATTATGCACAATAAAAGTCAATTTCTAAAACACTAAAACCCCACGAGCTATAAATTCCTAGTCATTCCCTCTGTGGCATTTGTAGTGTAGACATCTTTTTTAAACTGCTTCCTAAACATGTCCTTTTGAATTTAGGAATTGCTGAGCTGTTGAGTCTTCCATGGGGTAGCAGCTGGATCACTGCCCTGACCATCCCTGTTCCCTTTGTTTTTTTTTAAAGGGATTCTTCCAAATGTTGTGATAAGCAGCAAGCTCCTCACAGCCTGGGAGTGCTAAAACCCTAAAAAGCTGAAGCCTTTTCCCAAATCTACTCTCTTTGATGAGTATCTGATCTCTCAGGCAGTATCTATCTTGAGCCTGAGCAGTGTGGAAGGGTTTCAGTGATGCTTTAAATCCTTTAGGATTTCCAACATTTCACTTGGAGCCTGTCATGGACTCCATTACATAAAGATTAAACACAACTTGAAAAACCATGAGTTTAAAAGGTCACCTGATTTATTTAAGGGTCTGCAAGAAACCAAAGAAAACTGCTTTGTATTTCACCATGTTGCAATGAAGGCAGCCTTTGAAAGCACTGTGTAAAAGTGCTAAAATAACTCACAAGGAGAGTTATTCTAGCAAAGCAAAACCAGAAGAGTGTTCACAATGAAATCTGTCCCTTAGAAAAATTCCAGCTTAATTTCCAGACCACAGAAGTGTGAGTAGTAATTTTAATTTAGCAATGCTACCCTCGAGGCACCATCTTTAAGTAGGTGCTACTGACAGGAAGGCTCTCACTGCCATTTCCAGCAATTTCCAAGGATCAAATGGATTCACTTTTATGGGCAAGGACATGTTTGGATCTCAAAAGCACCTTTTAGAATTCAAATGTTGATCTCCTGAAGATTTTCTCTGTCCTGTTTTTATTGTTTTGTTGGTTTGGTTTTGGCTTGTTTTAAAGAGGTTGCATTTAAAAATAAGGCAAAATATCACAGAAAAATACTTATTTTAGGTAGTGCTGCAAAGCCCATGATGAGGACTGTGTAGTAGATCTTACCTTTCAGCAGCAAGGCACAGATTTTCCTACCCTTATTCAACTTCAACTGCATTTCCTGTGTGAGTAAAAGGAAACTAGATTGGACCCTTTAGACTGAGATTTTTCTTTAACTTAAACACAATTTTAGTAATCCAGAATAATGATAAAAGCTAATAAGATTCAGAAGCCAGCACTAAGTTTTGGTACAATGACACTTTGAGTTTGTGCAGCCTTTTTTACTGTGTTTTTGCCACCTGGAAAGAACAGTCCCTGTCAAAAGTGCACTTTTGTGGGCAGAAGTTCACCACTGGGTCAAATAAAATGTAGAACTTTCACCAAAGAAGCAGGCATTTGAATGACAGTTTGTGGACACTCATTGGCCCAGAGATTTTAATACTTTTTATTAAAAAATATTAAAATCTCAGTACATAGGCTAGGCATACTGGAATGAAACTGCAGGATTATTCTTCCAAAAAATTTTAATAAAATTTTGGTCTCTACTTCTGAGATTGTGTAAGAAATCTGAAATCCATTTATATTAACTAAATAGACTCTGCATTTTGTTGTTTTATCTCAGTTCAGAGACTAAAAAAAAATTAATTAAATAAACTACTTTTCCCATGCATATATCATTATTTAGGTTTTGTTCCTCTGTTTTCTTTTCCCTTTTTTATTTTATCTTTTTTTGACTGTGGGAAAGATTAATCATATCAGGCATTTTGCAGTTCTGTCTTAAAACAATGCTAGCCATCCCCATTCTCCTCTCCTCAGCCCTAAAACCCATGACTGGTTGCAGGAAAAATTCCCCTGTACAATTTTCTCTTTGAGGTTAATAGCTCTAATTCCTAAGGAACACAATACCTTGATGAAGTCATAGTCATTAAAAGGGACCAGAATTATTTTAGGTCACTTCCATAGAGAGCTGAAGAATTTTAACATCCATTATATCAAAGCACAAATTCATTAGCATAATCAAATGGGCTAGTTCAAATAATTACTGTTCAAAAACCATAATAACAGTCCTTTAGCTAAACCTCAGTGCCTCTATATCCCACACAGATCCAACCACAGCTTTCTGTCCTGCTGTGGCTGGACCATAAAAGTTGTTTATGGGTCTTTTGCAGCATAAAAACATAAAATTGTAAGTTATGCCTACAAAAAAAAGTTCTACAATGCTGTATGAGTTCTACAATGCTTTCATAAACTGAAGCCATGATTTCCAGCTCACAGTCAGTGTGCACACATAATAATCATGGTGGCTTAGTTGAGGCAGTGGAAATTAGTTGCAGATCTCTTCATTATTGTCAGCCAAAGCCACTTCAAATTGCAATGCAATAAATGAGTAAAAAAATTCTCATTATTGTACATAAATCTTCTCCATGCTCCAAATTTAGGGACACATATAAACTATACCTCATGACATGGATACTAATACTGTTAAAAGTCCTGCATTTGTCTTAGATTTGGAAGAGGCACTGGAAGAAGATCACACTGCTCAACAGAAGACAATAAATTTACATTTGAATGATGAATTCTTTTACCAACTCCCAGGTTATATTTGCTTGGATTTTCTAATTCTCAATTCATTGAAACAAAAGTATGCATCCATAGAACAAAAGTAAAACATTTTCCCACACAATATTAATAAATAAAATTAAAAAAAACTTAGGAAAAAACAAATTAATGATACATAAAATTGTTTGTCTCCTATAATCCTACTAAAATTTAGTCTCCCTAAAAAATTCCTCTCAATGAGCACAGAAAAAAATCACAAATATTTATAACTGATAATACAATCAATTATGGGGGCAGTTAAAAGTTCCTTCTGTTTCTCTTAGTGGGTTCCTGTGAAAGAATAGTGTAAATTCAGAGTGTCGATTTTGTTCTTACTTATGACACAAAAGTAACCACAAGCTAAAAATGCTTAAGGGAAAAAGGATTATCTGATGTTTCTGGCTGTTTTCTAGAGTTTTTCCATGTGAATCTGTCAGTGGCTTCCCACTTGGAACTCATTCCTTTGATCTTCAGTGATAGAGGTGCTGCCATTCCTGGGAAGAGACACCACCACCAGCTTCCCTGACAAATCGTGCTTTAGGGATTCAAATTGTTTAAGAACTTAGGCTTGGTATTTCTCAGGTGCTGTCCCAACTTTTTTCATGCTACTAAATACATTCCCCACTGCTGTTATTTCCCCTATTTTTTTCCAGGGGGATTTCCTCTGGTTTGAGGCAAGCACAACATCTAACCCCTGCAGCAGGTAATTAGAAGTGTATTGTCCTTTCCCCACCATGCATGCAGGTGAGGGCTAAGCCTTGCCAGGTTTCCGGCATAGAACCATAAAAGACTTTTTTTACAACTAAGGTAGCCATCCATGAGCGGGAAGCTCTCTGAATTTTAGTTACCAGTTCCACAAAACTTAGCAGTGTTTAAGAAAAAAGTATTGCTATTCAATTTCCTGTAATAAACTGGCCAGAAAAGAGAATTAGAAGGGAAGTTTAAGACCATCCCTCTACTGTTGAAGCAATGTGTGCTGGTATCAGGAATCCTAATGTTAGGTTTGCAATACTTAATTCTGCAGCTGTTAGCAGGTCCAAATTAACCATAACTTCAGAAATTCTATTTTGTGTTGCAGCAAATATCCAGCACTGCCATAGCAGGGACTCTGGGTTTCCTTTAGGGTTAAGATTAGCAGATTTCCATTTCCCACTTGTAAGCCATAAATATTGACCTCAGCAGTTTCCAAATAACCCTTGCTCAGTTTCCAAATAACCCTTTCTTCCTGGGAAGCACACACTGCCTTTTGACATTCCACCTCAAAATCAATTCTGCCTGGGTTTTGCTATCATCCAATTCATGTCCAGACTTTGCCATTTTGGTAGCAGCACACAGCACTCTTTCAGCAGCAGTTTGCTGACAAACATTTGAGGTTTCAATTTTAACTGAGGGCTCTAGTGTTGCTTCTTCCTCATCCGATGCCAATGTAAACACCACGTCTTGCTCTTTTATCAGAAGGACAGATTGGCTCACTGCCTCTCAACTCCTCCACAAAAAAGGTCTGAGGCAAAAGAACTTATTCCTGAGACTGTTACTAGCCCTACATCCCACAACTTCTCCTGTACAATTCTCTTCCTTTCATGCACAGACCAAAACTCTGTTTGAAGTTTCCTAAAACACTCCCACTCAGCAGCAAGCAGCCTCTCCACCTGCAGCCTTTTTTTTGTTTTCTTAGCTTTGCTGACACCACAATTCTTTCACCAAATCTTGTAAAGACAGTAATATTTCATTTTCAGATTTCTGAATAACCAGTCTGTCATTATCCCTATTTTCTTCTGCCAACTCCACCCTAGGGGGAGAAGGATGATTGACAAAATTTTCTGGAAAGGAAAACAAATTGTTTTCTTTACACTGGCCACCCAGGATAGCAATTTTCAAAAAAAAACCCTACACAGCTGCTCTCACAAATTGCCTCAGAGGGGAGGCTGTGGCAAAGTTTCCAAAAGTTTCTATGGAAGGAATATTCAAGGTTTCCCTCAGAGGGAAATGTAGTGTCCAAAGGCACTTCAGGTCAGAGGACAGCATCCACTTCTGACAGAGGTGAGGCCATGGAACCATTCAATATAACACTACAAAAGCTTTAGAGAGCAGTAAATATTGATCAGAAACATGGGAAAAAAACCCCAGTGACCTTAGGCAGATGACCTAGGTAGTGACTTAGGCAGCTTCTTTGGAACATAAAAATTGAAGAAAATATTAAGACCAAGTTTTCAGATACATAAAGTTATAAAAGATTGAACTGTTCAGGATTCCTATTCTTTAGTCATGATTAAATACTCCTTTCAAGGGTATACTTACCCTACATCTCAAGTAAAACAAGGAGTCATGCTGTGAAAACTGCTTGGATCTCACTTGGTGTGGAGGTGAGCCTCCCCAGGGAAGCCTCAGCCCCTCTCTGAGAGCTGCTGTGTGCTAAGGTTAAAAGCACTGAGTGCAGCAACTTCCTTAGGACAAACAAACACATTGTGCTCTGATGATGCATTCAGTACCAAAGAATTACATTTTTACAGATCAAAAACCTGATCTCCACCCTTAAATTAAAAGATGAACAAAGCACTATCACGTGAGTGTAGATTTCTTTCTTAACAGCAGGACTCAAACCACATCCTAGGCTTCATTTCATCCTTCCCCACAGCCATGTCATTCTTCTCCTTTTTTATGTGATTACTTACATAACCCTTGCAGAAAAATCTGTCCCTCTAATGCTTTCAAACACAACTTCACCTTACAAACCTCTCTGCAATGTACATCATGCTGATAAATGCCTGTTACAAGATCTGCCTACTATGTCAATTTGCAGAGGATACAAACCCTGACAGCTCCTGGCTACAAGGTGTTGCTGCTCAAAATGCATCTCTTTATGCTCTTTCCTCCAGAGTCATCTTGTTTAAACTTCAGAATTTCATTCCACAACAAGGCTGATGCATGCACTGAGGAGTGCATAAATGTCTTTTGTTTGCCTTCTCTTTTCCCTAGGGCAGTAGCTCAGTTACAAACCAATTCTTCCCACTCATCAAATAGAAATCCTTTACCAAGTACAAGAGCCATTTTCTGTAAATAGCTCCCCCCAGTCTTTATATGCAACAAAAACATTTCCTTCATCTTGGAGGCAACTGCATAAAATCTGAAGTCTGTGAAGCTAATAAAAAATTAGTAATTTACTGAAGAATGTGATTGCAAATAAAATAAAATCTCAATGGATATTTTTTTTCAATGCATACTTTGACAAAGTCCCTTCCCTGAAAAGTTTTGGTGCTTACTGCTGACAAAAAATCTTGGGAGAGAAAAAAGATATTCTAGATTTTTTCCTCTTAAACAAATGTGGGCAAATATGACATTCTAATTAAATATGAGATTCTATTCAGGAAGTATTAAGGGTAATTGCCACCAAACTTGTTTCTTTTCAAAACTCAAACCCAGCAGTACAAAAATCTGAGGAAAGTTTTAAAACTGCAGACTAAACATTTCTCAGAAATTCCTTGGCAACAACTCAATAGCCCAACTTTATATTTCCTACCCATGCCACAAGTACAGAGAAATTCCAGAAAAGAAAAAGGCATTCTAGCCCTCTTCCATATAAAATGAGCCAAACTGACAATCTCTCAGACAATTTTTTACCTTTTGACAGAAACTTTAACACTGTTTTAAATAACATTAAATATGATCTTAAGATACATTTTCTTTACTAAAGCCAGGTCAGAATATGACAAGAAGAACTGTATTATCCTCCTCTGAACCAAATTAATTTTCTTTTTAATGTGCAGAACACTGGGCTTGTTAGAGCACCTAAGCATTCATGTGCATTTTTAAATACAATTACAGGCACAAACAAGGCAGCAAGTGAGATGCACTACTGCTATTAGGGTTCACTCTGATCTCCTGACTGAGCTTGGAAGGCAGAAGCTGCTGCACTTTCATAATATCAGCACCACTTGTGCCTACAGACACAGTCTTTCCAAGTGTCAGGCAATTACACAGAGAAATGTTTACAGCTTCCTTTGTGCTCACTCACAGGTCTCCTGGTGCATGCAGTCTTTTTTAATCACAGTGAGACTTCCTCTGGTGGGTAATGTAGCCCTGCACTGCTGTGGTGGTGTGAGGGTCCCCAGGACGAGGTGAGAGATGAGAATTGACTCCAAGTTTTCAGAAGGATGATTTATTATTTTATTATATTATATTAAAAGAAAGTGATATACTGAAACTACACTAAAGAAAGAGAAAGGAGACATCAGAAGGCCAGACAAGAATGATCATACAAACCTTGTGACTGACCAGAGAGTCTGACACAGCTGGACTTGGATTGGTCATCAATTAAAACAATTCACATGGAACCAATCAAAGATGCCCCTGTTGGTAACCAACCTCCAAACCACATTCCAAGCAATCAGATAATTATTGTCTGCATTTCTCTTCTGAGGCCTCTCAGCTTCTCAGGAGAAAAATCCTGGCAAAGGGATTTTTCAGGAAATATCATGGTGACACCTACACCACTCTGCCAAGCACAGGAAAAAACAGCAGCTCATCCAGGATGAATGATGAAGCATGGAGCACTTAGGACTAAGACAGGAAAGTGATTGTTTGAATACAATGGAAGTTGTGACATGAGCCAGCCTAAAGATGGTGCCAGAACTTGTGGAGGCACCATGTCCTGTGGATGTGCATCCAGGGATGGAATGCCTTTAGCCCCTCAAGTGTTCTCATTCCCAGGTTCTGGTGGAACAGGAGTAAAACCACAGGTCTGTGATTTCATCATGCTAAAATATCAAAGATGAAACAAGCAAGGATCCAAAGTTCCAAATACATCACTTTTGGCCATGAAGGGACATGCAAACTAATGCATAGATTTCTGTTGCTCTGTTTTTTTAAGTTTTTTTTTAAGTTTTCTGATTCTTACATTCTTGCAATGAATATTCTCATGCACTTTATGTAAATAACTTATTGTTTTGCATTCTTTTATGAAAGAAGAGAAATTTGATGGACTGTTGGTTTGTCCAGTGTCATTGGAGAGGTGGCACTTTCACCCTCCAATCCACTGTCACTTTTGGAAATCCATAAATGTTAGAGTCAGAAATGAAACACCCTCTTTTTTACTTTAAAAAGTCCCATGTCCACACTGTTTTATTTTTTGACCTGTAGCAACAGATTTCTCTTGTCAACAGATCACACACTGCCCTCACCAGAGGACAGCTGGGCTGCAACTGCTCTTGCTTTAAAAATAAGAGAACCAGGAACATAAATATTTTGTTTAGTAAGTAAATATTGGAATAATAGAGATTGGGAAAATATACTCAGTTTATCAATATCAGCAGAAATCTAGTCTGTAGTTTTCATTTTATTATCTTAATCTGCCCCAGAAGGAATATTTGCCTGTCCATTTAAACACTATACATGTTTTCTCTATTACAGCAATCTGAAGAAATTGGACTGTAGCATGCAATGATTCATGATGACATTTAGTATTCAGATTGCATTCAGCTGAAAGTTATGGTTTCCATAATAGAGAAACAGTATGTTTAAATTTTAGTTTTGTGAATTCTGATTCTACTGCTGAAGCCAAGCAAAAGCCCAGAATGGTGTCCATAAAGTCTGTTACAGAACCAGAAATAGCACATCACTATCTAGCAAGGAACCACCTCCAACATCGTGTATGGAGCCTGAGCCAACAAACCACGACTCCATAATCACTTTAAACAGGTTTTAAACAAAATCTCACCTATTTTTAACAAGTTTTATCTCAGAATGGTGTTTGAAGTAAGTGCTCATATACAGCAAGATGAAATAATACATTTAAAATATTATATAATAATGTTTTGTACAATCCTATTAGCTTTAGTTAAAAAAAATAATTATCCTAATGGCACAACAGTTTTGTTTTCAAGGTAAGAACTGATTGAGCATCACCAGCATATAACATGGAATTCAAAGAAAAATAAGAAAAGAAGAATGAGAAAGAAAAATGCTATGAGGAACAAGTTTTCTTTATATACACATGAACTGGGTTAGATGATCCACTCCTAGTAAATCTCTACTTTGCCACCACTTCTGAATGGCAGAGCTTAGTGTTCCAATGAGGTTTTGCTGTTTGCTGAGAAAGACTTTCCAGAAAAGTCAGCAAGACTGAAAAGCAGGACTTTTCCCATAAATCCTACAGTGTGTTCTGTATCTATCAAAAGCTTACCACAACCTAAAAGAAATGCTAGCAGAGCACAACATAATTTGGAGAGTATAATTCTGATAGAGTAGGGTGATTTCTTTGTCCATGCAGTGCTAAGAGACAGAAGGCAGATTATTCCTTATGATTATTTTGCAGAGATATTTCCATAACTAAAGGCTGCTCTCATTTCTATCTTACACATCATATATATTTTCAGTATATACACAGTTCCACCACTGATCTGCAGAGTATTTTTATCTCTGCCCTTGGCCTTTTTTGTTTTACAGAAATACCTTTGGACTCCTCTAGCTGTCTGCCTGTTTTTATTTGATGAGGACAGTGTGAACTGAGACTCTGGATTTCAATGTTGCTGTCCCTTGTCTAGCCAGCAATCAAGTATTTACACAGGAAGACTATCTTTGATACTAAAGCTAAAGTATATCTGTGAGGCTAAAAAAGTGATGATATTTCCCTGAGTTTTCTTCATCTTCAGCATATTCTCTTCAGAGAGGGAGAAGGTAGTGAGCCAAACAAGTCAAGTCACATTGGTTTAGATATAGGAAAAATCTCATGGAAGATTTGGGACCTTTTAGGGACTCTTTAGGGACTGTAAATTTTGCAGCAAGCAGTTACTACTTCATTCCTCTTTTAAAAAATATGGCATAGGGTCTACCTAATCCTTGAGCTCCATTTGAAAAGTGTAAATTGCACTCACCATGCTTACCAACCCTTCTTAAACTCCATCTTTAACTCCTCAATCCATAGGATTGCAAATAAGAAATTACCTCCTTAATCTATAAGAGTAAAAACAAGAAATGAGGAGCAAAGGAAAACAAGTATTTTAGCAGCCTAGATATAGACCAGAATTCATTTTTCTTTCATTTCCTTTTTTTTTAAACTAACAATCCAATGGATTTATATCATAACCTTAGATTATATTATACTCACAATAAATGGGATTTGCAGTCATCAATTCCTCAGCTCTCACTTGGTGTTTAGTCCATCTCAAATGCTGTTTAACACTTATCCTCCTTTTGCCATGAGCATTATAAAACTCAGAGAACACAAATGATAATGTTCAGCTTTTTACACTTTATGTCCTAGTTATCTGAAAGAAGCCTGAGTTAAAAATGTTAAGAAAAATCTAAGAAAGTTAAAATAACTTTAAGAGCTAGGTAATCTGTTGTTTTCTCTGCACTTGTGTCTAAATTCCCTGCATTACTACCTAACTATATCAACACATTGAAAACTCTGCTTTGTTTTTGGGTTGGTTTTCAGTTGTCATTCTTTTCCCCCATGTCACCCACAGTCTACAGGGACACCTCTACATGCTATGTGAAATTCACCACCAGATTTGTTCCCTATATACTCAAGGTTTTGTTGGCCACATGCATGGCAACCAAATTTTACTGGATAAGTTTGGTGGGGCTGATGATGTAATATGAACTAATGCCTTCCCCACAGCTCTCATGTAAGTTAAATTTTATTTCATGTAAAAAATATTCAGAGTCAATGTAATGTTTTGAAACCAGCATGGAAAATATTTCAAGATGAGAATGTACATCCAACCACAGATGCCTATCTAGCAATCTAAGACTCTGAGTTTCTCTAAAAGTCTGACAATGTCTTCTCAAAACAAGAGTTGCTCAAATTCCAATGGGTTCATCTAACTATGACAGTATATGATAATAAAATAAATGCTAAAATTCCAGTGGGTTCATCTAACTATGACAGTATGTGAGAGCTGAAGCAAAAACAACTCATTAATTTTCAAACTTTCATGAACACAAGGGTCTTTTCACCAAGAGACTGCTCTAAATTTTTTATTCCTGAAAGCAGAGAAGGGGCACAGAACAAGGAAGCTGAGTTGAAAATCTAGTAGACTTCCTGAGAAGAAATTCAGAATTCCTCAGCAAAGCCAGAATCCCTGTTTAAGAGGCAGCTGTGTGACATCAGACCATCCCTAGCATAGGGATGCTAAGGGATGTGTGACTTTGCCGCACAACATTACAGAACTGCCTGCTTCATCTCTGTCCTGCCCAGTTTATCTTTTGATCCTGAGCCTGTGCCAGACAAGGCAGGGTCTGGAAACCCCTGCTGATAAAACCTCCTATTGATCATGACACTTCCCCTGGACTGAGGACTGCTGGTGCATGCTTGGCTTGTCTGCTACTTATCAATATTTTGCTTTGTTAAGCTTGAGACGTTTTCTTACTGTCCCTGACCTTTACTTTTCATAGTTTCTTCCACTACAACAGATGATTCTTTCTAAAGCATTTTATTCACCTCTTTCCTGCAGAGCTGGACTCTGAGCTAAAGCAGCTGAGTTCAGTCTTTCATTCTCATTTTTAAAACCAAGAGTATGCAATGTGTGGAGTCCCACTGCATAGCAGGCATCATGCAATGGCTCTACGATGCACATAAAATAATATATAAAGTTGAGTCACATGTGTAGAACGACTCAAAGTAAGTTTTTGAATTGGAATAAAAACATAAAAAATTCAGCTTTCTGTTCAATAAATGCAGATATTTAGTGAGGCCTTCCTGCTGTGTGTTTGTAAGGAGCAGGCCCCTTTCAGCTATGATGAAAATCAAGTGCAAAAAATGTCTTTGATAATGCCATTCTTCTCAGAGAAAAACTGGTTGATGTCTTAAGAAATTTTGAGACTTCTTTCTTCACCACTAGAACTTTTATTTTTGTTTGCTTATAATTTGCTACCCAGCTCTTGTATTCCTTCAAAACAAAGCACTTATGCTGTTTTATCTCTGCAATACCACAGAGGTTTTTAGCAAGCAGAATGGAAAACAAGTCAGATGAATTTATTCCAAGTGTGCTTATTCACAACAAATAAGGCTTTCTAGAAGTTTTTGTAACACTTTTAGAAATAGGCTTATACCATCAATTTCCCTAATATAATGTACAATAAAACACCTTGCAGATAAAACTACAACAGCACATAGAAGGAAAGACTGATAAAAGACAGATGCCTCATGATGGTGAGAAAACTGAACATAGTGTCTAATGGAGTTCAAAATAATATAAAGAATTGTTATTTTAATATGCAAATTTCCTACCACCTACACATCTCTAACTGAAATTGCACTCCAGCTTTTATAAGTCATTAATTTCAGAATTTTTCTGATATGACATGATAATCATATAATTGACATTTCTTTATTTGAAAAATGCAGTCATTGTGGTCAGAAACTAATCACCACCAAATATCAACTCCCCTTAACATCACATTAAAAATTCCATGAGGTCATTTACCTTTCCTTTTTGCCCAACAATTCAATGTGTTTCTTACACCAGTCTGTTCTGTTTTGGTTCAGTGCAATGTACACACACAGCATCTGCCAATTTCTGCCTTTGCATGACTGCTTTGATTTTTGTCCTCTTGCATGGGCTGGTTTTTTGTTTTGGTTTTTTTGGGTTTTTTTTTCCTAGACACAGTGAGAAGACTGGTTCAGTTTTGTCTATTTCAGGTGTTGTGACAGCCTGCAGTGGGCAGGAGTTACTGTTCCCTGATCTTCTCCTCCACTGCTGGCTGGTGCATGCCTTGAGGCTCTCTTTCAACTCAATCCACAGCTGTGAAACCTGCAGAGCACAGCTCCACCAGCCATTCTGCACTCTGACTTTATCAGAAAGATTTCCACCCATTTCAGTAATCTTTTACTGTCTTCAACTCTTTCTTGCCCCTAAGCAAAATTCTTATTTCAAAGGCAGACTGAACATTCAGTTTGAAATGTCCCAATCTGAGTAAATTTATCCAAGGACTATATTTTATAGATATTGTTAAGCTGATTTTTGTTTTAGTTGGTGGATATCAAATCAAAATCTCCCATATTTTAGAGGGGAGAATAAACTAGAGAAAATTTTGCCTGCTGATTTTCTCTTGCTTTACTAATTGAGTACAGCCTTTGCTTCTATAATCACCTGGAAAGAACTTTAATTTTGAGTAATATCCTGCACTTTGTCATAATGATGAAATAGCTCCAGTATCTATGACTGACTTGCTGACAGCTGCTAAGGAATTCTCCTTTTTCCCCCTCCTCTGTGGAAATTCTAAGGCTTGAAGGAAGAAAAGATGCTCTGGGCAGTCACTTCTGCAGTTCTGTGAAGTTTCAACTGGCACAAACTCTGTAAGCAAGGGACTGGGGAAACCAGAAGAGGAGGGTTTGGCAATTGGGGTAGATCAGCCCAATAAATGACAGCTGCTTTAAAAAGACTCTGTCATTCCTATTTGTTCAAGGTTCATTCTCAGCCTGAAATCTGCTGGCTGCAGACCTAACCAAGCTATGCATATCAGCACCAAAAGAGAGTGAAGCACAGGTCACTCTCAGAAACAAGAATACACTATATCAGTTCATACTCTGTCCCTAAAATTCAGCTTCACATGCAGCCAAACCCAGATGAAAAAAGAAAGATAAGATCAACAAAGCAAGAGGAAAAACTTCAACGAAATTGTGTGACATTACTCCTAAGTTTTGTTCTTTTTTGATTTTCCCAAAAAATAATTGGTTGGAAAAAACTTGATCAAAGCTACCACATAGTGCTCTCACTTTAAAGTGTTACTCAAAGATCCAACCCATTTGACAGGGATTACTTCAATCATGAATGAAATGTAGTTTGCACACAATTAAATTGGTCAATTCAGGAAGCAAAACTAACCCATGGTGTGAAACTTCAACTGTTACCCAAAATTCATACCAACTGGTTTTTTTTTTTGAGAGAGTTTCTGTGCCAGAGTGTTTTTTTCAAATATATATTTGTAAATTGGAACAGAAACCGTTTCATTAATGTCATGTCAGGATGAACAATTATTAGCACTGACTGAGTAGAACATTTCCTTTCCCCACTGGAGTTCAGCTCCGTACAAAACTGATAGATCAGCATAAAATGTTCTGAAGAAAGTGTCAACCTTGCAGATTTATTTAACTGATGTTAAATGAAACTGAAGAAAGCACACTTTTTACATTTTAGGCTGTTTCATCAGAAGAGTAATTATTTACATTTTAGTCTTGCGTGTCAAAGCATAATTTTTCTTTACTTGCTAGTCCTTTCCAGTTCTTAACATATGCCTTGATCACAGCAGATAATCTTACTCATAAGCCTCTGAAAACAGTGAAAATACACTTGTATCTAACAGCAATTTATAAAGGAGCACAGTCATTTTCCATCTCAGTAAAAATTCTTTAAAATATTTGTAAGCTGCTTGGTTAGAATTTTCAGCTAGAATTTTACAGCACAGATTGAGTTCTTGATGCATGCCTAAAGAATTTTTTAAGGGTTAAACAACCCCCTAACAACCACATCATGCAGCAAGAACCAACAAAGTGGGTTTGTTATTATCTGGAGTCAGGATTATGTCATCAGGGGTAACAGAGTTCTAAACATACTCTTAAATATCATTCTCCATAAGTGAAGATCTTTCCTGAACCATGCCTGTGGAAGGAAATCTTATAGCTGAACAGATCTGTTCAAAGTCTTAATATAGTTAATATAGGCTAAATATAATTAAAAATATATAGTTATAGATATAAGCTAAATATAAGTTTAATATAGTTAATACAAGCAACACCCACTTTTGAGAAGTCCATTTATATGCATACTAAAGAATAATATTTTCAGTCACTGCCTGTTTTTGTAACCTGTATCATGGTCAGAAAATCCATATTGCAAGGTTACATTCACTAGCAGAGATAAGAGACATGGATAGGTGAGATCACACAGCCATCAGTTCTTACTCAAATGCTTAAAACAAAACCAAAGACAGATCAAAAGGCTAACATTAACTGATATTTTATCAGTTTTGCCTAGACTTTGTCAGATTTTTTTTTTTTTAACTCTTTCAAGCCAAAACTTACACTCTACAGCTTAAATTTTCAGGTATTTACTAGTAGGTTTCACAGAAGTAAAAGTCATCTGATTAGCAAGACAAACATAGAGACACGCAAGGAAAATGTCACCCACCATTCCAACTGGAAAGAAAAGTTATTTACAAAGTAAGTTAAGTATGTAAGCAGAAGACAAGATAGCATTTATTCACTAACTTTATGAGTTATCAAATGAATATCCTACTGAAAATAGAACAAGTGATGAATGTACCTCAAGGTCAATTTTCCACTCTCCAAGAGGTTTGGAGTTTTCAGCCAAATGTAATTTTGTCATTTTTCTCTCATGTTGCAATATGAGTGAGGAAAGACTGCATCACAGGGGACCCACCATTTCAAATTTGCACTCACTTGGCACAGCTCAACGGGTAATGCTTTAAAAATCTCTCACTCATTTCAAGTTAAAGGCTAAATAAAACAGAATTATGGGCATGGGCAAAGAAAAGGATTGTCTTGTTTTGCCCTTATCCCATTATCTTTGGAAAGGCTTCTGCACATTGGTATCAGCAATACTTTTCTCAGTCACACATTTGTACTGGAGGACTAATTTGCTTTCACTTTGAAATAAAGCCAGAAAGATCCCTAATTTGTAAATTATATTATACTATATATTCTTATAATATAGTCATATACTTACATTATTATATAATATAATTATATATTATATGTGCCACTTTGTAAATTATGAAATATATAATATATAGTTATATACAATATAAACATAGAATAAATTATTATATAGTTATTATATAGAGTTATTTTAAATAATATTATACTATATATAACATTGTATATAATTAATTAGAATATAATTTTAATAATATACTCATGAGGAAAAAAATAATGACTTAACATTTGTAATTAACATTTGACCCTTCTGTTTTCTCCCACTCTCAAGCTAGCAAATATCAGCATTGCAATCAAGCAAGGGTAACTCATGAGGTTGATCTTTAGCTGTGCTGACTCAGCTGATGCTGATGAGTTTTTAAAGCTTGCAAGTTCCTTGATTAGGTTTCAGTGCTAAATGCTGTTAGCATCACCAGAAATCTCCTGTCTAGACACAGAACCATGTTTTGGGGGTGTGCACTTTTTAAAAATTCTTTGTCTTCTGTGCAGTCTGACCACGTTGTGCTGAAAGCAGCATCAGCCTATTGTCTACAGATAAAAACAGCTCCTTTCAGATTCCAGGAAAAAATTCAGTCCCTATCAGAGAGGGACAAAAAATGTGTAGGTTTAGAAGTTCTTTAACATGAGGGTGGTGAGTGGTTGGAAGAGGTTGCCCAGGGAAATTGTCGATGCCCCATCTCCAGAAATCTCAAGGCCAGGTTGGATGGAGCTTTGAGCAGCCTGTTCTAGAGAGAGGTGTCTCTGCCCATGACAGGCAAGTTGGAACTAGATGGACTTTAAGGTCCCTTGCAACCCAGCCCATTCTGTGACTCTGAGTGCCATTTTGGAGTGCCAAATTGCTACTTTCAGAGTCAAAGACCCAGTTGCTGACACAGTGTTTTGGGTGTAGCTGCACTCAACCAGCCTCACCTAGGTTCTGACCAGCAATGAGTGGTCATATTGCTCATCTCAGGTGTAATCAAACCATTTAAGATACAAAAAAATATTCACATGTGAGCTAAGCTCTGTTCTTACTAGTGAGATCCTTTCAGATCCCTCACCCAGCCAAAAAAAAAAAGTTTCTCAATGTAATCTGAATCCCAATATACTTTTCAAGGTTTCTGTAAAATTCTGTGTTTTGCCTGGATATTTTCACCATTCTTAGGCCAATCTATGCATACAACTTTACTTTAGAAATCAGTGGTGCTACAGTGACACAAAATGAAAACAGATGGAAGTCATTGATCACATCAACTAAAGGAATTCCCCTGAAACACTGACACCAAAGCAAGCAAGCTGATCTTTTGCACACCACATACAGCCTGTTCTGTCAATGACATGGCTTATGAAAGGAAATATATTCTTATTCTTTTTTCATTGCCATGGTATAAATCGATGCACAACAAGTGGTATTAGAAATCTTCCTAGACTTAGGAGTAGAGAGAAAGTATTTTTCTTATTAATAAAATGGGATGGGGGAATAAAATCTGGCTCATTCTGTGATAATGCAGGAGCAACAGATAGCAATATGCACTCAAAAGAAATTAAATATTAAAAGAGGCCAAGTTTTGTAGAATTCAATCTTCTAAAACATAAAACAAAAAGACAAAACATTAAAAAAACCCCTCAAATAAAAAACCCAAACAAATCCATATGAAAACTTTGAAATAACAAGTTGGAAGAAAGTAAAGTGTTTATGAAAGCAAGGAAGAACTGTTTGTTCATGGGGTATTTCTGCACGATATGCTCAGTCTTTCTGCATTTCATTTGGCTGAATAGTGAGAAAGGAAAGAGGATCCCAGCCTGGTTGAAATCAGACCTGCATAATGCAATCAAGGGTAGAAAGGCATTATATATTAGATATTATATAAAACAGGTAGAAGCTGAAATGAGGAAAGATGAGCCAAATAAGGAAAATGAGCATAAACTGTGCAAGAGGCTGAGGTAGGACTTTTCCCCAAGTACATTAAGAAAAAGACAGATCAGTGGGGTTCAGAGAGATGGCAAAAATTATGTGCTGACAGCAAAGATATGAATGAAAGTGAATGCATTCCTTAATTCCATATTCACATCAGGCCAGGGTCATCAAGAGGTGCCATTTATAAAGGATGAAAAGTTCTTATTGGGAATGATATGGCAACAGATAATGCTAGAGGAACTCCAAGATATACAATGACAAAAAAAATACTGGGCATCAACAAAACAAATTAAATTGAGATGGCCTCCCATCTTTAATTAGTTCAGAAACATTTCAGTGATATACTGAAAATAAAAGGAAACCACCTTGAAAATCCAGCTTACATTTAAATTAACATTTGTCTTGAAGAAATCAAGTGAATAAAGCTCTCACAGTGACCATTAAGATCTCAGGTTTTGTTACATTGTTTTCTAAACAGAGGATGGTTATTCTTGGTAATGTATTTATCCATACCATCCCAGGTTTGATGGACAATGCCTTAAGAATAAATATATATTTATTTAGGTTTGCTATCATGTGCATTAAAATATGAAATGAGGATAAAGAGATTGATGAAGTAGTAAAATAGTACTGTATCTGGAGTTAAAAAACACTACCCATCAAATCAAGATTCCAGCATTACAGGAACCTTGTCCATGTTCCTGCCCACTGCTATGATCATTCACACAGAAATCCCATAAATCATGACAACTGCACAGCGAAACCTTACCCAGTACTTTGCCCTGATTTGATTTAGTAGATTTGTCCTGTAAAATACACAATTAGTGTCAATATCTTTAAGTACCCAGAGATTGTTTTTTATTGTTTTCCAAGGTAATTCCTAATGTGTTGTTTTTATGTTTCCAAGGTATCTAATGTGTCTGTTTTTTTTATACACAGTCACAGCCAGCAGGAACTACAACTCTCGACTGAGTAACTGCATAATGAATTACAGTTTCTCTTCCACCACTAAAATAAATCAGGTTGTAAGCCTGGAAGTTATGTGGGTTGCAGAATTTACCAGGGAGGCTGCTGGCCCTGTGCACACATTTCAGGGAAAAGCCCCAAATCAGAGAAGGACCAAGCATATGCTTAATTATACTTAAGAGTGTGCTTAAGCATTTCCTAAACTGGCATTGTAAGTAAGATGAAATTTTCTAGGATATCAGTCTGACACTAATTGTAATCAGTGCAAATTTATTCTCTCCAGTATTTGTTCACAGAGCAATCTTGATTTCAATTGAATGCATCTATTGCTCTCATAACACAGTTCAAATATTTTCTGTCTGTGGGTTGAAACCAGCAGTTTGTGAGCATCTCTGGATTCCTTATACCTCATGTAAGGAATCTCACTTTATTTTGCTGCAAAACAAACATTTTAAAACATTAAGCTGGTCATATGGTATGAATATTTAGCAAAAATATTTATCTAAAAGTAAAGACACGACTAATAAATCACAATTCTGCCAAAACTACTCCAATCAACAGGTTTTAAGTGGAAGTTCCTATGCCATGTCTGTGCCATAGATGAACCTGCCTCCATTCTCTGCTGCCTGGGTAGCTTAGCTGAAATAATTTCAGTGCACAGGGATGTTGAAAAGCAATTTTTCTTCTCTCTGGCTTGGTACTATAGACAATGCAAAAGCCAGGGATCACTAAGTGACTTTTTTCTTCCCCCTTCCTGCTCTGTGCAGCTGAGTTACAATGCCTCCCTGCTCACCTCACCAGTTTGAGGGCTTATCTCTTCCTTGAGTAAAAAGCCACACCAGGGAGTTAAAAATGGGGGGAATTGACCTCCCTTGAGAGAACAATTATTGTCTATCATGCACCACGGGAGAGCTGCTTGCACACTCCCCTGGCCTGCTGGTTTTACAAGAGAGGGAATTAGCATTTTCCAGCACCACCTCTAATAGCTCCCTAAATGTGAAGTACCAAGCAGTTTTGCCTGCAACATCTTCCAGTTAGCTGAATTTAGAAAATTTAGAATTATTTCCTGCATGAAAAACCAAAGAGCCTATATATGTGTGTGCATGTAATTACTCCAACCCTTTGATTTACCACTAACCCTTGGAAACACATACAGTCTTAAATTTATAGACTTCATATAATAAAACTGAGACACTTCACTACATCCTCAAACATACTTTCAATAGCTGCAGTACTTTAAGTTAAAAATACACATTTAATTATAGTTTTAATTTACCTAACTTTAGCTGCAAACTGGATCTTGCATTACTTTTTCCTGTATCATGAAGAATTACTTGATGCTGGATAGCTCATCCCCAAAAACATAATTATCATGACTAATAAATATGTTTCTATGCCCTTGTTTCAGCAACTTAGATTTTCTTACTATTACAAAACTCTTCTTTTTCTGAAAGGCTCATCCTTGTATCTTTTCTGAAATCTTACTTGACTTTTGCAAAATTCTTTTAAAATTCTGGGCTGAAAAGAGGTTCTGAAAATGGTAGTCTAGCACTACACTCAATAATATCAAATAACAAGCTCATATTTCCAATTCTGAGCCTATTTCAAATTTCACACTTTTAGCTTCCAGAATTTAGTGAAGTTCACATTCATTTGGCTAAGACAGGCTTTAAAATCCAAATCCATACATTAAGTCTAAAAGTGAGACTTACAGATGGCTCAAAAATTTAAAATTTTAATCTCCATACAGCTACATTAGCCTGGAAAGATAAAAACTTCAGAGGCCAACCAGCTTTCAAAACTCACATTCCTTATGACTACCAAAACTCTGGTGAAGAGTTGTGGCTTATGTCCCAACACAGCTGAGTAAGCTGATGTTTATTTCATGCTTACCTCCCAGCACAGTCAAAAAACCAAACTCTATATGCATCCTGAAATGCAGCAGCACTCTGATTCCTTACAAGCATGGCTGAAAAACATAACTAACTATAAACAAAAAAGGGAATGTCAACTACCAAATATGTGAGACATTAAGATTTAATCCTCTCTCTTGGAAGGAAATATTCAAATACACCTCCAGAACCACTCAGAAACAAGTATGTACCTTAAGCCTATTGCTGGTTAACTTCTAACCATATACATAAAGATATAAATATGAATTATAACGGGTCTGAAGGATAGCTCCAGAAACACCTCCAGGAACTGCTTCTTTTGGTACCTGTGCCTTTCTGTTCTTAAGGATTAGAAAGTGAACATAATTCTTGCCTTGTTCCCAATTTCTGGAGCTAGGAGGAAACACCCAGGCCAGCTTTCAGCTGTATTTTCTAATTTAGAGATGCATGTTTGTGTTCACTTTCTCCAGACCAATGAATCTGCCATTAGACCATGCTGCCTCCCAGAAACCTGCAGAGAACATTCTCCCCAGATCACTGCACAATTCCTCTAAACCTCCAGCAGCTGGAATGATTTAAAACACACACAGCACATGGCAGCTCTCAGGAAACTTCTTGCACAGGAGTTCTGCACAACTGACATTCAATTCTTTTCTCCCTGTTTTAACACAGCTCCTAATGGGAACTATGAATTTCAGCTTCAGCTCTGCAAGTACATTCCCTTTCTTAGACACCACCATCATATTCTGTTGTTCCCACATTACAAAAACACTTCATGTTTTGGAGCATATTATTTAATTTTTCTGCAGCAATGATCTTTAAATTAGTCTGATAATTTATTTAAAAGTTCACTTTTAATGTCAATGCATTTCATGCTAGAAACAGGTGTCTGTGAAAACCCAACAAAACACCCCTGATGATGTACCAGGGATCAAAAATGCAGCATTTTTGTTGGGATACTGCATTTTCCCAGTATCTTGAGATGTAGTTCTTTCCTTCCCAAAAACTCACAAAGCCAAGTTTAGCCACATATATTTCCCCCAGCAATTTGCATCACCCCAAATTTAATGCAGAGCATTTAAAACCAGTGTTGGCTCTACAAGGTGACAGTCACTGTCATTTATTTGCTACTACTCCATAATGTGGATAGGCTCAGATTTCTCTTAAGTTCTTCCGTACAAAGCTGCTCATTAAAACTGTTACAGCTGCATGAAAATCAAACATTATTCTCACTTCTAAGAGATATTTCTTCAGCATTAGGGACACCAGAAGGGGTAATGTAGCACAAGAGGAGGATCAGTCTCCAGAAATAACAATTGAACACCTCTCACAAGCACTAAATTCAGTTGAATAAAAGCTAAAAAGCAGAAAATAGACTAACTTGAATTGCAAATGTAATCACTGATGCCAGACACTAACCTGAAAGCTTTCAAGGTGAAATGCACCCATCCCTGCACCATGCTGAGGACTCAGAGCAGTGCCCTGAGTAGGCATTGTGAGAATGCAAGTCATTGACCCCAGCTGTGCACAGGATAAAGCCTTGCCTCAAAGCCCTCCTCACTCCAATTCTATTCATAAACTGAGAGAAAAGCTGCATTTCTCCCCTTCCTCCTCTGTGCTCAGAAGCACAGGATCTTCATAGCAGTGGGAAAGGAGGGCTCTCCCTCTTCCCATCAGGATAAGTCTCAGTCATAGAGCCAGCTTGGCTGAGTGGCATGTCGAGCCAGAAGTCAAAGCCCTCATATCGGGGCTGCATCTTGTCCTGTGGAAGATCTATTGTGCTCTAAAGAATAAACACATTGGCTCTTCAATCATTCAGAAAGAGAGAACAAAGCTGCTTCACTCCCAGCCTGTGAAGCCACTTGTTTCAAGTAATGAACTCCAACAGCCTCTTCCTTGTTTTTTCTTTCTTTCTCAGTTTTACTCATGATATCTGCTTAAGTGGCTCAAGCTGACTGCAGTGCAGCTAAGGATCAAACACTTAAACTTTACTTTCAAGCATCAGACACTAGACATGCTTATTGGTATTCACCAGATAATTTCCTACTTTGCTGATAAAAGTTCTCTCAAAAGACATTTCTTTGGTGAAAAAAATAATTCCACATAGAGCAAATGAGCAAGCAAACTATAAATTATTTGAAGGCAATTGTATGCAACAACGACCTTGAAAACCAAGAGACTAAGCACTCAACATTCAAATATTTTAATCCTGCTCTTTCTACAGCTAGCATTTTTGGGTGCTGCTGATCTATGACATGAAAGAAAGCAGAATCAGCAATCTTTCCTATGCAGGTAGGTGTATGTGAGTGCACCTACCAGGAAACCACAGGGGTTTTTTTACAGAAGATCTAATACGACTGGACAATGTCCTCTGAAAATAAGTAATATTCTTTCCCAAACTGAGGCTTGAAGACTGAAATATTTGATAAATAAGGTACTCTCAAACAAAAAGAGTGGAACTCTTCAGAGTTTAATGCAAATACCTTTCCAGATGTACACCATTCCATTCCCCCCAAAAACCAGAGTTACTCTTTGAACCATGATACCAGACTTGATATGTGAAAGCAGGTTTCTGGCATTACATTTGCAGAACTCAAACAGATCAGTTAATAAAAGTATTCTAAGGCACTTATGCACATATAGGTTCAGAATAAATGTTTTGGGGTTGGGAAAGGTTCTGATTAAGCATCCAACAGTAAGCAATAGAGACCTGTGACTAGGAAATAGTCAAATGTACTGAGAAAGTAAAAAGTAATGTCATTTACTTTTTCTGCCCTCTTTTTATTAAGTACTATACAGCAAAACATCAGAAATGTATAATGGAGGAGTTGGTGAGTCAGAGAACCCCAATGATTAAATGTCGTGAAAATGAAGAACATATAAAACATCAGAACCACACCATATCACACCCATATTTGCAAATCTTGTATCTTACTTTTGGTGAATCTTAAAGCTAAGCAAAGCAGCAGAAACCTTCCCCTTTTGCTGAAGTGTATGTGTTGCATAGCCACAGCAGTAGTGTGTTTTGCTGAAGAGATAATTTTGTTACATTAATTTTATAAATATATTTAGCAATGCAGCTTTAAAAAAATACATGTAAATTTACAAACAAAAGGGAATAAAACTAAGGATGTTTGGACATCATTTGCTTAATTCCATTTGTTGTGTTCTGACATTTATGTGAAGTGGGCAGATGTTAAAATTATGTAGAACATTTAAAAGTATGTCTTGGTTGAAAACTGAAGGTGAAAAATGTGGATTTACTCAGAAATGTGGCTGCACTTTTTATAATGGGTTTTCTTATCTGAAATAGTAAAGCAGATTAGTATGGCAGAGAGTACAAAGTAGTGATTCTAAATACCTTATTAATAATAACAAATGGTTAAGAGAAATTGCCAAGAGAAAATGACATGTCATGAGAAAAGCATTGTACCTGTGTTTTCCAGTTTATATGTGGATTTTAAATTTGAAGAGGAGGAAAAGAGATCTTCTCTTAATATGTGAATTATGAATAAAATTACCTCAAAGGGGAAAAAGGGTTTAGAAGCCAGGAGGCTAAACACAGATGCACCAATAGGAGTGCCACAGAAAGCTGGAAGGGAGGTTAAAGGGAATATTCTTGTTCTCCAAATGATCTGTCAAGTTTGGGTACAGCAGAGAATCAGGAGAAAAACAACTTGGGAATAAAGAAAGAAGAGCTGATTGTGCTGAAAACAACTTACAGGTCATGGAAGACCCAACTTGACTAGGAAGGAGGGAAAGATTACTTAGGCCAAACTTAACCTGAGGAAATGAAACCAGTGAATAAAGAGAGTCAAGGATGAAGTCTGAGGAAAAGCACTTCAGAGCACAGATTGAGTTCAGCTTAAATGCAGGAGGGAGAAATGTGGATGCTGGGCATACAGATAGAGAGTTGACTGGAATAAAGGAAAATGCTGTGGTTCTTAAAGGTTGGTGTTTAATTCTTTATGTGTGAAATAAGAGCAAAAAAAAGTAGACATTTACAACAAAAGAGGACAGTCAAAGAGAGCAAAATTAATGGGAGCAGAAAAAACATGGAGCATGAGAGAAATATAAATTACTGAGGAAAAGCAATGAAATGAAGAGAACATACAAAAAATCTTCAGTATTTTTACCAACAAAAAACCCTAGAGCTCTGAGGAGGAAGCACATACCAGACATTGCATGTAAAATTATTGGCACTCACTTTCAAAGCTTTGGCATCAGAAATAGATAAAAGTGATCTATAGGAGTCTGCTATAGCAATATAAATTGCTACAAAAATGACTGCCAGCAAGAAAAATTAACAGCATCACCTGAACTGAAGAATAAATTATATAATGAAGTGCTTGAGAACTCTTTTTAGGCAGAACTCTTCCATGGGAAGAGCAGTGTTACATAATCCTTACAGGAAAAATCTGACATAATTTCCTCCACCAGTATTTGCAGACAGATGTCCTTCCATTCTGCTGCACCACCAAGAATTTTACCATTGCTAACATTTGTATTGTTTGCATTTCTTTATTTAAGCAACCAGTGACCTCAATTCCCTTTGTCACTTAGAAATATTATGCTTCAATTTAGTTCTCCCACTAAAACCACATGCTGCTTCCCCTTCCTCCTCCAGCTGGAGGCACAAAAAACAAAGACCATGAGCTGAGAGAAGAACAATTTGCAGCAATGAGAAACAGCAATGAGATAAGAAAATTATTTGTAACACCAAAAATACTAATGATAGCGGGTCTGAGAAAATAAATTATTATTATAGAAAAAATACCTTCTCCTCTGCCCCCATAATTGGGAAATTACTGCAAAAGATTTACCCCCTCCTGGCCAGAACCAGGACACTTGGTGCCAGACCACAATGTACTGTAAAAATGGACAAAATCCAGGCATACCAGCATAACTCACATTATCCTCTTCCTGACTGTTTGCTTAAATTGCACCAACAATTAATAGTGTCATTTCATCCCTGTTTGAAACTGAGAAATAGATCAAGAGATTTTCATCAAGAAAATTTGTGCTCAACTCGCAACTATTTTTTTTACATTTGATTTGACTTCATTTTACCATAAAAAAAAGGTTTTCAAATGTGGGGGAAATGTCTTTTGTTCAGACTTGGAAATTTTTTCTCTGATAAACGTGAAGTCATTCACAAAAGATTCCCACAACAACAAGTAGTGATTAATGGTTTGTTCTAGGTCCAGAAATCAGGTTCCTCATGGATCCACCTTAGCACCTATTCTATGTAACAGATTTATCAATAAACTGAAGAAGAGCCAAGCTGCACCCTCTGTCAGATCCCTTACTAAAAATTCAGCTCCTCAAGGCCAGCACTGATAAGGTGCATTCATGTAACCTCCTGAAAAAGAGCTGTGAGAGAACAGCCTTAAGAAGACTCACAGATTCTCCCTACACTCTTCACAGAAGGAGAGAAATTAAATGAAAAATGCTGGCATAAAGCTTAAAATGTCAGATATATATTTATCTTTCTCTAAGTAGTAAAATGCTTTATAAAAACTTCAGCAATTAAAAGCTTGTTAAACTGATGAAAAAGTCACAATATGAGCAGAGTTTATCACAGGATATGTCATGGTAGTTAAAAAATTAGAAGGAGAGAGAAACTAGAAGAGTTATGCATTCAAATGTCTTCTGAGAGATCATATAAAGTGCAAATACCATATGATTGCATGCACTGAGGAACTCGCTCTCAAGATTAACAAAAAGGTCCCAGGCAGATAAAGAACTCTACAGCAGAGCACGGTTCAGTAGCGTTGAAAAGATTATCAGGATGAATTAACTCAGTATTGAACTGTAAAAGAAAATACTCAGGTGCCTCACACACTCACTGACCCCAGGTTCAAAGAACATGACAACCTATCAGTCCCAAATTCTGTCATCTAGAGGTTTTCTGTCACCAGTGCATGTCACATTCTGGCAATAAGTTATAAATAGCAACAAAGCACCACAGTAACTGTTTTAGTATTATTTGGAAACAAACCATCTCTTGGTGTTTAGATACTCTTCAGAACAAAAACTGTGTCAGAAATCAGTACATGTAATACTAACAAGAGCAACAGCAATCAGTCAACCTCAGAGACATTACAGTACATGGCAAGAGCAGAAAACAATGACAAAAGCCTAATGAAACAAGTGCACAATCTGCAAAATTCCATGCAAAACGTCAATCAGCATACACTGAGCAAGTTACTGTGGTCACATCTTCAAAAGATGAGACTTAAGTTTGATTGGAACAAACAATGTATAGAGTCTACCAAGATCCACAGAAATAAAAAGAACCCTCATGAGAAACACTGGAGTGTGACAACAGGTACTGAAGGCACTGTAATAAGGTATACTTCAACTAATGTACTACCTAGGTAGTACAGAAATACAAATTCCCATCTGGATTTTCACTCTGATGAGCACTTGAAATTGAAGCCTTGAAATTGAAATTATTTAATGGAGATTGTAAAGGAAGAACACAGAAGACATAACCTTGGCCACATAGTCAGGAATCTGTTTCTTCCTTTTGCCACGCTCAAACCAAGAACTGCCAACACACACAATAGATAGAAATTCAAGAAAATTAAATTACACAAGTGGCCAAAAGGCCATAATTTGACCAAAAAACAAAAATTCCTTTGTCGTGGTGAAGCAAGGGGGAACTTGGAAACACAAATTGCAGATATAGAATTAAAAGTCATAACCCAGAAGTAGTGTTATGTTCCACTGGTATGTTCAGGAATAGCCTCATCATGTGATCATGTCTTCTCTTCCTAGAAAAATTTGCATTTCAATCCCAGTGAATAGTTGTCACTATTTTACAGATGAAAATACCTTGCAAGCAGGTAGCTCTTCTTACTGACCCTTTACACTACTTCCCACTTCATGAGCTCTCCAGCAGCTACATAATAAAACAGGCTTTTAAGGGGCAGAGTGTAAAGCTTCTGATGCAGTAGATAATATCACATTTATATTTTTTTCCCTACAAATTCCCTAACGACCAGACAAAGAATTCTGCAAATGCTATAAAGGCAAAGATTTGCTCACAGGTAATCCTTTCCCTGAATAACCTAACCCTCATGTGATTTTTGTTTCAGTATAACTACATGATACTGCACCAGTAACATCTATCAACACCTACTTTGTACTAGGTGATGAAGAGCATCAGAAATGTTCATCTGTCTCTAAAACATCCCAAGTCACCTGTGTTCAGGTATTAAAGACCTGTTCATCTGTATGCAAAGTTCAGGCTGATTGCCAAAATCATAAATACAGAGGCACTATTTGAAAGTATGAATATTCATATTCAAAACAATGCTACCAGGCAAATAATCCTGATGTTGTATGTTGTTGGGCTAAGGATGCCAGATTTGGCTCCTTTCTGATCTCAAGGAACAGTGAAGCTCCCCTGTGTGTACTACAATCCTTAAACCTGTGAGTTTAAAAGAAAAAAATTAAAAATCATATATTTGCATTTTGAAAATAAATAGAATATGCCAGTCTGCAGACTCTCTAAAATGTCTAGACTATAATAACCTTCCCTTGTTACATATTGAAGAAAATATTTTTTCTCTAATTAAAAATTTAAAAGAACATATACCTTGTTTGTATATTGCATACTACAAGGTTTACCTCAGAAGTGTTTATCAAACAACCTGTCATATATTTCTGGAGCAATTCTTCATGCTCATGAAAATATTCCTCATTTTCAGTCTTTGAAGTGAACCCTAAGGGAATACTCATACACATATCCCAATGCTGATTATTTTATCAGCCATCGGAACAAAAAATGGTTTATCACAAAGATACTAATTAATACAAAAACAAAAAGCCCTTCACTTTTATGTCTGATGTTGAAAGAAACTCAGCTACAAAATAATTAATGAGAAAAGTAACTTCTGTAATACACATTATGAACACATGTTCCCTGATGCTTAGTTAAAAAAAGTGCTCCATTAGGATTACAAAGAAAATATGTATTTTGCTTTTCTTTACTGCTGCTGAAGTACTGCATGCGTGTCATTATCCTTTCATGGGCCATACTCAGCTGCACAGCATTTTTATGAAACACAAAACCTATGGAGTGATATTGCAAGTCAAATATGAGCAGAGGTTAATAAAAAAAAGCTGTTGTAACATTGTACTGATTATTCACATTTTAATTCTAGAGACCTATATAAGCATCATGCTATTTGTCTATATGACTCAATAATTATCTGAAAACAAAGTCTTAAAATCATATATAAAGAAACCCTTTCAAGTTCCAGAAAAGTCAGTGTAATTTCTATTTTATTGCTGTTCAGATTTTTTAGGTGACTGCTTAAATTGCCCTCACTTAGGATTTTTCTGGAGTCTGACTTGTCCTGAGCACATCAGCCCAAGGACAGTAGACTGCTGTGAATTGAAAATTAGATGCATATCAACATAGTTCAGCCAAACCACAGACTCACAAGCTTGTCAAGGGAATGCTGTGTCACACTGCCTGGTTTGTGGGGGAAGAGTTCACCATGCATGTAACAAAGTGATAATTTGAATAGTCCTTGGCAATGTCCTGGGAAAAGAGAAGGCCAGCAAGAGTGCTGGAAATGCACTCCACCTTTCCTGTTGGAAATCAATATGTGCACAAGTCTTTGCCTTGTGGACACAAAGTGGCAGCAACCAACTTTTGAAAACTTCACAGAGGTTTTAGAGCAACATTTCTGTTGATCATCCTGAGGTGCCAGCCAGGCTGAAATCCCTCGTGCCAGAGTCTGCACATCCCAGTGCTGCTCCTTAGAGTTCACAGCCTGAGAGCTTTCCTTGCCCAACCAACCCTTCTGGTTTTGCTGTCTGTGATGCTGCTTGGACTGCAAAAAAATGAATGCCCCCTGCCCCAAGGTGCTTCCACTGGTAGAAATCTGAAAGGTGTGGTATCTTCTGGGGTCCCCAGCTGTGGGGAGGAAAGATGAATCTGACTCCATGTTCTCAGAAGGCTGATTTATTATTTTATGATATTATATTATATTAAAGAGTACTATACTGAAACTCAACTAAAGAGTAGGGAAAGGATACTTACAGGAGGTTTAACAAGATATTAATGAAAAACTCATGACTCCTTCCAGAGTACTGACACAGCTGGACCATGATTGGTCATTAAGTCCAAACAATTCACATGAAACCAATGAAACAATGACCAATTGGTAAACAATGTCCAAACTACATTCCAAAGCAGCAAAACACAGGAGAAGCAGATCAGATAATTATTGTTTTCATTTTTCTCTGAGGCTTCTCAGCTTCCCAGGAGAAGAAACTCTTGGTGAAGGGATTTTTCAGAAAATATGATGGTGACAGAAAGGTGTGCCTGCATGGCACAGGGGTAACAGCAGAAGGTGTTTTGTAGAGAGAGCTCTGAGCAGTAACCTATGTCAGAAGTACTGACCTCTACACATCAACACTGGAGGAAGCCAGGTGGGAGTTTCTGAACCAGCATGCCTTTGATGATTTACAAATATGCCAGACAAATTCCTGACAATGCTGTGGAAAATATGGATGCTGTCAGAGCATTTATATCTCAAATTTCTCTCAGCTATTTCCATATGAATCAATTTTCTAACTCTGGGCAACAGCAGTGCATAATGTTGTGAATATAAATATACAACATTTGCTTGATAAACAGCTAGGAAATATAAAGAGGTTTCATATGTTCACACAAATACATAGCCCAGTACACCCATAGTTCAAGACATCAGATGACCTTTATGTTATGCTGTAAAGGTCAAGGAAGGATAAAAAGGGAAAAAAGAGGAAGAAAAATAGCTCCAAATAAACACCAGACAGATTTTGTACTTAGTGACTAGGACTCTACTGGTCAGAATGGGAGAATTCATTGGATTAGCCTCCTGGCAAACAGATATCACCCTAAAGCTGTCCTCTAAGATCTTTTTCTTTCTTCCTAATAATTAATTTTTCTTTTTTTGTAATTTCATTTTTATTCCACCTCCCACCACGTCACCCTGCTCATAACCACATGTGTGACCCAATCTCTCTGAATCTCCATTTGTTTCTACAGAAGGAGTTTATGAAGGGCTGATGAGAAACTCATTAAAGCCCTAAATTTCACCTTTCTGCCTTGAAGTTATTAAAATACACCTCTTCTGCCTGTTAGGTTTTTTACAAAAAAATAGATTATTCAAGCTCAAAATCTCATGTTCATATATATAGAAGTAAACCAAAATGAAGTAGGTTTTCTCTTTCTCATCTATATGTAAGTAACACATTGAATTCAGTGTATTGATCAATGACATACAGAAAATTCAATCATCACTATCTGGAGGGGAGAATCAATCTAAAATTATTATTATTATTTAATCAAGACAACTGAATGACTGAATTTAGATTTTAGTGAAGTTACAGTGTTTTAATCAGAGCAGAAAAGCATTCCAGATCACAGTGAATTAAATAATTTTATTGTTGCTACACACAGCTCTGTGGAACTTTTACTGAATTAAATAATTATTTTAAACCACCCTTACAAGAATCAGAGGAATAAACCAAGACACCATAATAATCTATTTTGTTGCACAAAAAAATTAATTCCAAGTTAAAGTCAGTTCAGCAAAGTACACAGAATAACAAAATATTAACATTATTTTGCATTCACAGTCTTGTAGTGAAAGTGCTGCTTCCTTTGGTTTGAATACTTTTCAAGTTTCAGATTGAGATAAAAGCCTCAATTGTTATGAAACCATCACAGCACTTTCTTCTCTAATTTTGTAAAACTTTCTATGTGTCTCATGTTACAGAATGAATTTTGCAGCCATCAGAAGATTGCTCATCTGCTGAATAAAAAGGAACTTCCAATGAGCCTCCCATATCAAAGAATAAATTACCTCTGAGTGGTTAGTCTTGACTGGCTGATTGGTTGAGAAGAATATGCTATTAGTCTGCAACAGAAATATTAAAATAAATGAGTTCGACCACAAAACTACTTTAAATTCTATAAGAACAGCATTTCAATGCTTTGTTGGGAGTATTTAACCATCAGGAGCTCTGGTCACGGACATTTCTTGGAAAAAAAAAAACAGAGCCTTTGCCTCAGAGACTTCAAACCTGAGTTCAGGCAGAGGCATTATAAAATAAGAGACTATAGAGGAATGAAATATTGTGGCCTTTATAGTTCATCTTGAGCTGCAACCTTATGAAAAAGGATAGATAAAATTATCTGGGGTGCTCCAAAGGTGGCTGGATGTTCTAGGAATGAACATCTGTAGATGTTTCCATTCTAGCCACTTGAGACACTTGATTTTTATTATGGTAGACTTGCCATTCAGTTTTAATGAATGTGTCTCTGAAGCTTGATTTATCATCAAAGCTTCACATCCATCAAACTTATCCTTGGACCTGTTTCATAGCAATTTATTGTCCAAAAGGAAAATAAAAAAGATGAGTTAAAGGGGGATGGATAGGCATTGGTCACCCAACTGCTTTCAATGCATATTCAGTCAGACACACATTATGTAAGCAGAGGACTCTGTAAGTGTCTGAGCACAAACATCTTCACTCCCATAAAAATAAAGGTGCACAATCAGGAACCTTAGTTTTGCAAAATTACTGCTTTCCTCTGATTATTCAGAACTGCATTGCTGGCATATTTAACATGATTCTTCATTCAGATAAATTACCATTAATTTGAAAGCATAAGAGATTTAAATTCCACAAAGGAGGCTATAGGTCAAAATTAAATATGTATTGGCCTATTTCTGCTGATTTCTTTATACTCCAGTTGCTTAAGCACCTACAAGTAATCACAGGGAAAAGAGAAATAAAATAAGTGAAGTATAAAGAAGCACACTGATATAAAGAAATTGAGTCCATTTCAATTACTTTTTGATGGTCATTAGTTAAAGATATCTCTATTCTTGTAAGGGACTAAATGATACTGACATATTAATTAAACAGACATCTTGCCAGAATGGCAAAGTAGTTTACACAATATGATGCCAACATTGCTTTTTTTTTTTGTATTAATATTCTAATTACTAAATGTAAGTTCATGCAATTAGGTCTTTCTAATGTTAATCAGATTTCACTGATATTACAATCAAGGGTGTATCACTCATGATTTCCAGCTAATCATTCAAGAAACTTTGCAAAACGTTCTTCAGGATAGATAATATTCCAAACAAAACAAATTGAAGTATTTTCAAAAGTACCAGATAACATTTCCTGCAGCAAATTAATCCATCTATTATCCCACCTGGACACTAATGCATTAGGTTTTTAACTACAAGAAATATCATTAAAAATGTGAATGTGAGAAGAGAGTCAAGCTCTAATGAGATTTAGACATTGGTACTTTGCAGCTATGAAGAAAGGGATGGGAGGCAGGCAGAAATGCAATTTATGGACTAGAGGATTTAGGATAGTACAGGAATCCAGGTAGATTAATTGTGCAGCTTGATTTGTTACTGTATTCTGTGTATATTGATGCAAACCCATCTTTGGAGCTGTAAATAAATAGCTGGCTAAGTGAAACTAAAGTGGAAACTATAGGT
Organism: Serinus canaria; assembly: GCF_022539315.1. Classification (NCBI taxonomy): domain Eukaryota; kingdom Metazoa; phylum Chordata; class Aves; order Passeriformes; family Fringillidae; genus Serinus; species Serinus canaria. Next base: position 7,215,160 of record NC_066317.1, on the reverse strand, counting down.
GGGACAATGCCTTTGTTCAAGGTGCTTTGAAACAGAGGTTCAATAAAGGAATGAAAAAGATACTTCCCAAAATACTGTAACCACAATAAAAAAAAAACAAAAAAAAAAACCCACCAAGTACACATCTCAAGAGACTTTTCCAAATAGGAGTGGGTCAGTGAAAATAATATTTCAGCTGCCACTGTTGTGGATATTCAAATTAAATAACTCCCAATTGCCTCAATGGGAAAATAAAAAGGGAAGGAAAAAGCAGTTTCTAACTTCGGGTTCTCACAATAATTTCTTCATTTTTTGAAAAGTCACACGTTTATTACAAAATATAAATTTAGTTTCATCTTTTGTTAATGGAATTTTCTGTGAAAGCTAGCAGAGCTGGAAAATGGAAGCAATTTCCATAAATTTACTTCTGCTTCTTTTGAAAATAAACAAAACAGTATTTTTTTCTTATTATTGCATATAATTTTCCATTTTGGCTATCTAATTTAATTCATAAAGTTACACAAGTTCTTTTTTTTCTCCATATTTTAATAAAATGGAAAATTTATTGTTTTGCTATCTAGCCTCTCTCAAAAGCTCTTACAGTTGTAAGAGCACCGAGGCTAATCTGTGTAAGTGGAATTTCTCTCTCTTGTTCTTCTACCCTTTTTTCTCTCCTTCTGTCACAGCTCACTGAAAACCTGATGTTGAAAAGGTGAATTGTAGGAGAGCACAGCCTTGTCCACTCACCATCCCAAGATTTTCACACAAGCACTGTCACTAACATATTTTCTGAAAAATCCCTTTGCCAGGGTGTTTTCTCCTGAGGAGCTGAGAGGCCTCAGAAATGAAATGTAAACAATAATTATCTGATGGCTGTGGAATGTGGTCTGGAGATGGTTTACCAACAGGTGCATCTTTGATTGGTCTCATTTGGATTGGTCATCAGGTAAAAACAATCACAGGTCCAGCTGTGTCAAGGCTGTGAGCAGTCACAAGATTTTATCATTCTTGTCTAGCCTTCTGATGTCTCCTCTTTTTTTAGTATAGTTTTAATATATAATTTTCTTTTAATGTACTATAATGTCACAAAATAATAAATCAGCCTTCTGAAACATGGTGTCAATATTCTCATCTCTTCCCTCCTCCTGGGAACCCTCATGCACCACCACAAAGCACTATGCAGAGTCAGAGAAGGGAACATGCCCTTCTCACTGCTAGTGAGAACATCTTTGTAAGAACCAGATTCTTGCTTCAAAGGGCAGTCTGGGATGGCAAACAGCAAAAGTTTATGGAATCTGTCTCAGTAAAGAACTGCTGGACAGCTAAAAAGACTAAGGAGGCGTTGGAATCTGAAATGCAAGGAAATAAAGCTTACACTGCAGCATAGGTCCATAAGATGAAATATTCAAAGATTAGGTCAAAAGCATAAAAATCCTTGTTAGCAGTGTTTTATTAGTCAATAACTCCTCAAAAAGTCTCACAGCTAAGGGTCTGCTGACCTTCTGAACCATGCAATAAAGATATGAGCCAAACTCACCCTTCCTGCCTGTACTAAAGATTAAAAAAAAAAGCTCCATCATCTAAAAACTCGAAGGTCCTGCCTCAAATTCCTTCCAAAATTCCCCACAAGTAAATTATCACATGGAGGGACCAAAGGAGCTGACACATCTGTGATGATACACTGTTCTCATGCATGTTTACCACTCCTGCTCTTGATTTTTATGTCCTTTACACACACATTAAGTGAACTCAACTGCTCAGACACCTCCAGCTACCAGCACTTTAGACTTCTAAAATCCATTCTCCTTTCTGCAAAATAAAGCCCTGAAAGCAAACCATCTAAAAAAAACCCAACTGGCAATACAGAAAGAGAAAATACTAGACATGGTGATTGGTATCTTAAAAGACAATTACTATGGAAATGGGTATTTTATCATCCCAGTAATTCCATTTTTTTTTTTAATGAAACAGTGACACAATAAGCTTGAAAACACAGAACAGCCATGATTTTTATTTACAAAAAATAGGAAAGAATCAGATATTAAAGAAGTTGTCTTTTCAACTTTGGATTTAATTAAAATGGAATTTAATCATAATAATTTATTGATAAATTTTAAAATGGCAAAACTAAACTGAATGCAAATGAAAAGGACCCAAAGCACTGTAACTTGTCATTACTACATATTGCCATCACAAGGGATGAAGAATTCTGGTTTAATCTTTCTCTGAATGAATTTGGTAATTTAAGAAAAAAAAAAAAAGGTAAGTAAAAGGTCTGTCTTTACATTATCCTAAAATATTTTTAGTTTTCACATTAAAGAAATTGGTCTTATATGCCTTAGACTCATAAAGGTACTATGATGTGCAAATTTATGTGCACAACAGAAGTCTATACACACACACGTGTTCAGAATTATGCACATATTCAAGAATTTCGTTCCATAAATATTAATTCAGTGTTTTCTAGAGCCCAGCACTGAACTCAAATTATTCATATCTGTAATAATGCATTAAATACATTCACCCTTCACAGTCAATGTCTATCAGCAACTTTTCTAGATGGCAGTCCCCTTGAGAATATTTAAGTAGATCTTACATGAACATTACAAAATATAAAATATTTATTATTTAAGAGGAAATCCTAATAAAAACATAATTGGAGATTAGATGCTATTTATACAAAGGCCCATGTTATTTATTTGAAAGACAGATATTCAATCACCTAATTGGGTCTATAAGGTTATTTAATTATCTTAAATTAGGAATTAAATTAGTGCCATATTCTATAAAGACTTAATTAAACCATTAAGAGTTAACCCTTCTGAACTGATTAACAGCCCTGAAGAAGAAAGAGTTTGACAACTTAAAAATATGCTTTAGGGGCAGCAAAATAAAGAGAATATCTCTCTCTCTCTCTCTCTCTCTCTCTCTCTCTCTATATATATATATATATATATATATATATATATATGTTGATTAAGCTCAGTACAGAGATCTAAATACTTTGATTGCTCTGGGAATGACACTACCATTGATAATTGTCAAACACCTACAAAATGACAAAAAATGTGCTCATTAAAACAAGAGGCTTCATAAGCAATCTTGAAAATGCAAATGATGCATCCTAAATGATATTTTCCTTCTTTCCCTTCACTTTCATCCCCCTGGATTTTAATAAAGGTGGCCATATCACAGTAGGTGTTAAACCCCACCCAGTTAATGCAGACATACTTTCTCATAGTTCAAATTGCCTTCATAATTTTTCCTCTATGGAATAGAATAAAATTAAAAAAAGAAAAAAAGAAGAAGCCATCATCATAGTAAGGAAATATCCATTAATATTTTTTAACAAAGAAAATGAAATAAAGCTTTTCCTTGGTGGGGTTCAGGTTATCTGAATATTATTATCATCATAAATAAATGCACATGAGATTTTGGACCAATATTTCTCTAAAATAATCATTTTCTTTTCATACCAGATAAACCAGCTCCTTGTACATAACATTCACCCAGTGTGGGAATATTAACAAACTAGTGATTATAAATTTACAGAAATAAAAACTGTTTTAACAACCCTAATCATCAGCAAGAGGACCACCTTGGTGGTTAGTAGATTTGTCTGTAATATGGATAAGCTGTTGCAACCAGCCCTGGTTCATTCTTAATGGGGGAAGAAAAGATAGAAAACGAGAATGAAAAAAAAGCTTCTGTAAAAAACTCTGCAAACACTGATTTACTCAGTGGATGGCTGATGCCAAAACACTCAGATACTTAGCTTAAGAGAATTATCTAGTTTATGTGGTGACTTCACTCTGAGATTGCTCATCAAGTAAACCCCTGATGGCATACACAAATTATACAATATTATCCTCCCTATCACACCGTTCTGTCTTTTTATCTAAATAGCCCTACCTGGGCACAATTTTTTCTAACAGAGGGTGGCAAGCTGACAGGATTCCTCTTAGAAATGGAGCCTAATTCACATTTTTTGATGAAATCAGTAGTCTTTCCCTTCCAGTTTTGATCAGCATACACTTCATCTGTTAGCATTAGGAGGCCAAATTAGTGCCTTTAACCCTGGATCCCATTATTCCTCAAGTGCATTTTTCAGTTAACATTCAAACAGCTTAGGGATCATCAGGGCAAATGTTCACAATAAATGAGCTCCTTTCTCTCATCTCCTCCTCCCACCCTGACTCCAAACCTTTCCCCAAAAGTTTGGCTTCTCCTGATGGTTGCAAACAACATATTCGTTCCTGGAGACCAAAAAGGGAAAACTGCCAAAGCCACTCAAAAAACACCCCCAAACAAATAAAAAAACCAAAACCCCACTTAACATCCTTTCACTTCCCCCTGCCTAAAATCCAGATGAGCAGGCCATGTTGTAGAACTACTTTTTTACACAAAGTAGAAAATGCAATGTCTTTTAAACACAAAACAACTGAGAAAGAGCATGTAGGAACTGAAAGAAGTGATAGCATACTGCAGCAAACTAAACACCTGCAAATAACCTGAAGACAAGATATGTTCTTACATCTGTTTTAAGCATAAAAAATGTGCCCTCACTGCTCCCCTGTCTCCTCCTTGTGCCTTCATTCTCTCAGCCATATCCAAATTACCCTCTCACACTCCCTTGAAACATTTGCCCCAATACTTTCTAAAATCTATGCTGCTGTTATTTAAAGCTAATATTTTAGGATGAAAGTTAAGCCAGGCAGCAAAACTACAGATGTCCAATTGGCAGAAAGATCATCTGTCTGCAAAGCAGTAAAGAAAACACCTTTACAGCGAAGTCTTACTAAGCCCTACTTCCAAACAGCAACACAAGAGCAATCCAGGAGTGGTGAGTTTGTGAGGGGTCTCCAGGATGAGGTGGGAGAAGAGAATCTGACTCCATGTTCTCAGAAGGCTGATGTATTGTTTTATGATATTATATTAAAAAATGATATACTAAAACTATACTAAAAAAAGAGATACAGAAGGATAAAGACAGAAGGTTTAACAAGAATGAATAATAAAAACTCAGGACTGACTCAGAGAGCCTGGCACAGCTGATGGTGATTGGTCATTTAAGTTAAAACAATTCACATGAAACCAATCAGACAATGACCAGTGGGTAAAACATTACCACATTCCAAAGCAGCAAACACAAGAGAAGCAATCAGATAATTTTTTTTTTTTTCTGAGGTTTCTCAGCTTCCCAGGAGAAGAAATCTTGGTGAAGGGATTTTTCCAGAAAATATGTGACAGTGACACTAGGAGCTTTGATGAAGGCTGGTATCCTATAGATTTGTGACCTGTGGTTGGTTGACCTTGAAGTGTATTGAAGATTTAAGCTCCAAATAAACCCCTCCCCAGCCTAGGACATTTCTCACATTTTCACTGGATAACCAAGTAATGCAGTATCTCTCTTTTGTGGCCATGCAATCCATCTGCTTGTTTCAATGTGATTTTTCTTTGACACTTTAACAGGCTGTCAAATATGCTTAGAACAAGTTCCTGTGATCAAAATGCATCTAAAAATTATTAGAGACGGAAATACCATGTGACTGCAAAAATTCTGCTTCTCTGGACAAACAGAAAAATTACAAAGCAAACAATTCTACAACTAAAATGGTATCTCCCTCAGCAGGCAAGGTCATCTTGAGTTCTTTCTGATTCTCACTACACATTCAATCCATTAAATCTTCCACATTTTATTAATCCTACAGAATTCATATAATCTATCTCTTCAGCTTGATCTCTCCCCACCCCCCTGACCCAATTATGAAGTTTAACTATAGCATAGTCTAAATATACACAAAATATCATAGAACCACTTAGGTCAGAAAAGTCCTCCAAGGTCATCAAGTCCAAACTTTATGCCAAATAATAGTTCTTCCAGAATTGCTACAGTCCTTAACATTTTTTATGAGTTATGGAAATATTTTCTAAAATTTCATTTTAATATATAACTTTTTTTAGCATGATCCTAAAGTACATAGCAGAAAAAAGGGAAACAATTTTGCTCTTACAATTTTTTTAATATCGAAGAAAACTTTAGGCAGTACATTCAAGTAGGTATTAAAAACCTTTGAGGAGTTTTAGATCAGCTACAATGTTTAGCAGGATCTACAAAAAAAAAAAAAAAGACAAATTGCTACTACCCTTGTGTACAATCTGTGTAATTTTAATCCCAGCTTGATAAAGTCTGATTGGCAACTTTTTCCTCATTTTCACAAAGCACCAACTGTTGCTTAGAAAAATGAGATTAAATAAAAATGCTAACCACATAGCAAGATTTTAAAACAGAAAATCAGCAAGTGTCTATTTGTCTGAAAATAGTCATAGCACATTTCAAACTAACTACTGGAACAGGAAAACAATGTGCAGCAGGAAAACATCCAGAATTGTCAATGAGTGGGGAAAACTTGTCACAGGTTCTGAGAGAGAACCATAGGGAATGCTCTCTCAGTAGCAGGAGTAGCAAGTAAACACTATTGAAACTATTTGAAGCTACCTACCCTAGTCTTTAACATAAATGCTGAAAAATAAAAAAAATCCCAGAGAATCTATTATCCTTAATTCCAGAAGAAAAAGGAAAATGATACAAGAGACAAATACACATGCTGATTTTTCATGAAAGCTGGAAACACTAACCTCAAGGTGCATTTCCAGCTACTGAGACTTTTTTGTCCCCTCGCGGTCGTATAGAATATTGTTTTCTGCCTTAAAATTTTTCTTTTGTTTTCATATCAAAATCACTGTATTTCAGGAAGCACAGGACTCTAAATCCAGTTCTCCATGGGGGCCTCAATATGCAGTTCAGGAAAAAGTTAGATATCCAGTGACAGCTACAGAAAGTACAGAATCTCCCATTGCTCCCTTTACAGAGTTAGTGTAACATATGGTTATCATGGGGCTTCTCTCATCAGCTCAGACTGAGACAGAAAGTTCCAGTCAGACTCAATTTGCATGTATAATATCAGAGCACAGTGTCTACAGATCTGTAAGGCAAAAGAAAAAAGTATGCACAACTTTTAGAAATTAAAACTTGAAGTTACAGCCAGCTTTAGCTGATCTTAAGTCCCATACAGCTACTAACTAATTCTCAATAAGGCACACAGGGAATTAAACATGCAACTCTCATCATTATCAAAGATTGCAGCTACTCAGAGTCTTTATATGCTGCAAACCTACCCTGTAGTGCTTCTAATGACATCCATTTTTGTACAGCAGGTGAAATGCTGATTACTTAATTTATTTCTTAGTCATTTGAAAAACTCCCACTGTATTTATTTAGCATACCCTGCTTTTCTTCATCTGCAGATGAAGGCCACTGAAAAAATTCTCAGGGTTACAACAGGACTATGGCACAACAAATGAGCATCACAGTATGAATGCATTACAGGACATCAGGGTGCAAAATAAAAACCTTCTCAACAGTCCATTTGCACACTGTGAACCAAATTCAGTCACTGTATTTGTATATGAGAGTTCTACCTACCCCTGCAGTCTAATAACATGCATGTTCAACAGCACACTTCAACCTTTGATTGCTTCAGCATCTCGTTTGTAATTTTGATGATACAAAAATACACCTTTCAAATATTTTAGAAGCATTACATGAAAGAGAGGGGCAGAGAAATTATTCAGTACATCAAGTTTTAATAAGTGCCTTTCCTGAACAAGGGCCAGCTCCTGCACATTCTCTGCTCCTGACAGAGAAAGCAACATCAGTTTGTTACTACAGAAAAATAAAATTGAAGTTATGCATTATTTCATGCATTCCTGGTTCCTGCCAACTCTTGAAAGCTGCTTTCCTATTTTCTTACTAATGTTTAGAGATAAACAGCATTTTCCAAGAATGCATACTGACCACAGTTTCCACAAATAATAAGTTGACCCACAGAGAGAAAGGAAAATAATGTTGGTGGTTGGATGTTTTCTCTCTTTCAATGCCGACTTACACTATAGAGAAAGGAATTCCTTATGCATGGAATGCAGTTCTTACTTCATTCTGCTTTTTGAATACAGAAGTGCAGTGCCTGAGAAAAAAATATGCAAATTTAAACTCGGGAATTTTCCACAGTACTCATCAGTGTATTACCTTAAGTCCCTCTCAGATAAGACTTTCAGGGAATTTATGTAGTCTCTTGCGTTTCCTTAATTATAAACAGCTAAACTAAATTACTTGTAGCTCTGGACTCCTTTTCAAAGACAAATCTCTTTCTACAGAAAATGTTGGGTTTTTTTTTTCTAAAGCATTTGCAACACAGTTCCTAACCAAAAATCTCAGAGCTTACTCGAAATGGTTTTCTAATTGATGCTGTGATAAAACTCAGATAAAGCAGAATTCCTTCTTTCTCCCCTTCCTAAAGCATTTCATTCACTTTTTCCACCTCCACACCCCTATTTATTTTATAATTAAATGGGAAAGATCTGCTTACCTATTAAACAGCTATTTTGTAGCCTGGCATGCAGCATAGCAGAGGTCCCTTAGCAGATTTCTGTCCTTCCTCCTCTCTGATGGCTAAAAAACAACTTCTCTGGCCTTGCTAAGCGGTGTAGGAATCCTGTAAAAAAAGATGTGACCAAATGAATACCTTTCAGGGACCATTTGCCACCAAATTTATTTTATAATTCATCTCTTCTCTTATTCCAGGACTCACACCATCCTGTAAGGTACAGCTGTACTTCCAATGCACTGCTTAAATGTTAATGGAATGAAATTGCTCCCATCCATATTTTAACAGGCTTAAGTACATCAGCTCTCTCACTTCTGTTAAAAAAACTCGAGAGAAGTCTACTAGGGAAATTCAATGAAGATAACTCTGAACAAATTATATCGGGTTGGCGGTGAGGTTTGTGGGGTTTTTGTTGTGGTATTTTTATTTTGGATGTGGATTTCAATATATTGTCATGTTATGATACTTTTCTTACTTGAGTTCCTAACAGTTACAGCACATTGTGAAAACCTATGTTTTTGAAAACTGCTCGTGCTGTGGGCTACAAGTTTTTCCCACCCTCTAAAGCCACTGTTGTATATGAAATATCTATTCTTGATCTTCCAGTTGATTTAATTCAACCAGATTATTTCAGACAAATAATGGTGTAATGCATGTGACATTTTGACACAAATTGCTCAAGTTGGGCTTTCAAAGAGAAAAGAATTGAGAGACTTGGGGATGTTGAAGATCCCGTATGCTTATAAATAAATATGCAATATGAAATTCTGAGGCAGCTAAACTCAATCAAAACTTGGACAAACCCCCAATAGCATCAAGCCTCTCAATACCACCAAGCACAAACAAGTGTGATCTCAGCAGTAAACAACAAGTAAAAGAAATATTTTGAAAGAAGATTCACTGATTAAAAAAAAACCAAACCAAACTTGAAGTAATGCTAAAGCTGCTTTGTTTTGTCATCCCCAAAAGCAAGTTAAAATATACTCTTAAAAATCCCCAAGCGGACAAATCTTCAGTCCAGAAGAAGGGAGCAAAGCAGGTGAAAGGGCTGGAAGGAATGCCCTGTGAGGAACAGCTGAGTAGGTTTCTCTAGTCTGGAGAAAAAAAATCTGACAGGAGAACTCATTCTTTTCTGCTGCTTCTGGAGAAGGGAATACTGAGAGAGAACTATTGAGTTGTTCTCTCTGGTACCCACTGATACGACACAAGGGAAGTGTTCTAAGCTCTGCCAGGGGATGGTTAGACAAGACATTAGGAAGAATTTCTTTAGTGAAAGGGTGATCAGACACTGGAAGAGGATCTAAAGACATAGTCCATGTCCCAAGCCTTTCAATGTTCAAGAAGCATTTGGACAACGGGCCCTGAACAACATATTTCAACCTCCATGCAGCCCCGAAATGGACAGGCAGTTGAACTGGATGATCATTTTTGTCCCTTCCAACAGAAATATTCTACTCAATTCCATAGGTGCACTAGTTTAATAAACAACTAAAGACTGCAGTCTATGATTTTGCTAAGCAGCAGCATGACACTAGAGTTGAGGGTGGGTCAGGGAATTCCTTCTTGGATGCTGCAATTTTCTGAACCATCTTATTTCATCAGTTTGGTTTGATTTCTCGTGGTCCTTATTTTCTCATGTGCTAAGCCAAGAATTCTCCTGACTCAGTGGGAATGGAACACAAACAACTAGCTGTCCACATGGATGAGGGCCATTTGAGAAGTGTTTTTGAACCACTGCCACTGCATGCAAGAAAAGACAACATAAAATGGACATGCTCTAATTCTTCAAGAAGAGTCACTTGACGTGGGGTCAAATGTGGAAAATGAGCTTCAGAGGAAATTGTAATTAAATAGATTAGGTGATTATGGTCTGTGAAACAAGGGACAAGCCAAGAGCCTCAGAAATTTGCATTTAGAGGAAAGAAAATGATATAAACCTTCCATTCAATTAAGATGGCATGTTACCAGGAACAACAGCACTAAGTGGTCAGCTGGACAAAAATAATTCAGAACAATAAAGAGAGAGGAGTTCAGATTTTTTAAAATCAAGTTGCTGTCCAAATGAGACAACAGTCCACTCGACCTTCCTGTACAACCACCTAGTGTGTTTTAAACTCTGTACAGCACAAGGAAAAAAAAAAGAGATTGTACTGACATAAAGTTTACAAAATCTGTGTTCTTTGGGCATACATAACTGCTGCTGAAGCTGGTGAAGAATGTAAAAAAAGAGATGAAAATATTCCAATAACCATGATAACAACAAAAAACAACAATGCTTCATACACTCAAGGCAAGAAAAGAGACAGTATTCAACTGAATTACTTGCTCAGTTCTTTATGGAATTACTTCTTATTCAGCACCAAAATCCTATTTCTCTCCAAGGTCCAAAGAATGCCTATAACATATATATTTAGAAACGGACAAATAGTAAAGTATATATATTTAAAAAAAAAGTGTTAGGGTACTGGTTTTTATTGGCTGAGAAATATGTCTTGAAATACTGAAGAAGTCCCTTCTAAGAAGAGATTGAGTAACACATAAACATATGGACAGAAATCATTAAAAATATACCAAAGACAAGATATGCTTGAAGAAAAAGTTCAAGTAGACTTAGCCCATAAAATCAGAGAAGAAAAATATCTTTAAAGTGTAGTGTATTACTTTGAAATATTTTCCCATAAACTGTGGAAAGCATTTTGCAAATGTTTTGTCCTTATTAAGTTATTTTGTTCCACAGAAGAAGGAATAACTTTTCACACAGATGTCCATATCATGACCTTTGCTGCAATTTAATGACTGACCAGGTGCATACATGCAAGCAAACATACCCCCTAAGATTTTTTAATCCAAATATTTCTGTCTACTTGCCTACAGAGAGACAAGTCAGAGCAATGAGCTCCTTAGAGTTTTTGAGTCATTGAGAGACTCTTTGATGATGAGGACTTTGAAAATAAAGAAAACAAAATTTACATTTGCAGTGTTGTTTCCTCAAGACAAACACACTCCTCCACACACAACTTGAAACACTTTAATTGTCGACCTCAGTTCAGCTACTCTAAAGTCACAGAGCTGAAAGGGGGAAAATAAGCAGCATTTCCTGAGATTCTGACAAATTTTCACCTAGGTGTTTGGGTCAGACTTGAAAAGGCACTTAGCTATCTAATTCCCCTTACTTTTAAAGTGAGGAAAATATATAAACAACTTTCATAGCCTGGCCTTTCACGTATACCAGGAAACCAGGATTTTCTTACTTTGTACTTTTTAAACAAGTTTTACTTCTAAACAAGTTTCAGAGTCTATTTCCAAAGTTTTTAATCTTCAGCTTATCTTCAGCCTTTAGATTTGGCACTTTTTGCTCCAAGGTGTTTAAGGCAACAAAGAATGTCTTTTATTTCCCTCTTCAGCAAAGAAAAAATGAGAGATGCCTAAGGTTGTTATAAGTACATTGATGAATGACAAATGAGAAAATGTGAAAAACAAATCACAGATTTTAAAATCTATATTAAAATCACTGATAAATTAAATAAACTGTAAGGTACAAAAAGAGCAGATGCCATACCAAAACACTTTCAATTTTGTATATAGTACAATAGTGGGCTGCATACACTATACTTAATAATTTCTTCTTCCAAAAGAAATGGCATATTCCTCACTGCTGTTTTGGAATTATAGAACTGAATGTCCTAAAGGCAGATGCATGGCAAGATTTCCAGGTGAAACTTGGAATATCTCAGACTTCACTTTAAAAGACTGAAAACTTCTTTTTCTCTTTATATATTGAATTTCTTACTACTAAATTTTTATTGCTAAAACTTTTTCCTCGTATATCAGCTAATAATCTCACAGAGTATACGAAATATTCACCAGTGACCCTGAAGATGCTGTCCTTGTCCTTCTCTGTGAGAGAGACAATATTGAATCTCTCAAACACAGGTAAAAAAGCCTAAATTCCCAGCTCCCAAGTTATAGGCATTACATTTGGATATTATTTCTAGTTTTTATTTAAATAACGTCTTGTTTAACAGATAACATTCATATACAACTCAAAAGGAAAAATAGCTGCATCTAGTAAAAAACATTCTATAAATATAGAAACAGCACAGAGGAAGTCTCAAAGCCTGATTTGAACAGTTTCACTTATCTGGAATGATGTCTATTACCTCCTGTTCACTATTAAAACTTTTTTTTTGTTGCTCACTCTAACACAGAATATTTAAAACTCTTTTAGGCACTACCCACCACCAAAACCCAAACCATTTTAAACTGAAAGTCTAATTCCTCAAAGAAATATTTCAAATATATCTGAAAATGAAAAGCATGGCAAAATAAGGAAAACCTTCCTCAAAGCTAATTTTCCTCATAAGCTTTTTTCATAAGCTTTTTTCTGAAACCAAACAAATTCTAAGGAAAATGAACAAGAAATCACTTAGCAAAACTGAAAGTAGAGAGATTTACAGAAGCACACCAATTCATTTCTTAATATGTGCTAGAATAAGAAAGTACAAGGGCTTTTAGAATCCTAGCCACAGCCTACATAGGGTTTACAAGCTCCATTTTCTGCACTTGATCCTATTCTCCAAATATATTTCAGTAATCTTTTATAGCTTTATTTTTCTTTATTTAAAAGGGCCACAACACAGCTTTACATGACCAGCTAAGCGATCTTGAGCAGATTGTTGGCTTTCTTCTGATCTTAAGTCTATACACTGAGATAGAGTTGTGATCCTGCCTTAGCAAATTGGCAAAAAAATTTCAGACCAAAATTATGAACTTATTCCATTTGTCTATCTTCTGGTTTTAGAAGTAATTTTCAGAACTTAATAGACAGCAAAACATCTGTAGAAGAGAGTGTAAATCTAGAGATGTATAATGATATTATCTGCATGGTGTGCACAGAAACATCAATTAAAACTGCAGAAAACAAATATAACATATAGGATTTCTTCAGTTTTTACACTTATGACACAACAGATGAGCTGTTGTGCATGCAGTATATAAAGAAATATACAGTCAGCAGAAATATTTAGATGGGTTCTGTCTGTAACAACACATCTTCAGGCATTCACCAGTGTCCATTCCCTCCATGAACATTTAACTTAGCCTTCTATCTATCTACATAGATTCAAAATACAGTTAACCCAATTGTCACAGCACATGTCACAGTTGAGACAGACACCATACTCAGAGAATCACCAGGCAATTTCAGAAAACTTTAATCATTTGCCCAGAGAAACACCATACCTCATCAGAAGGCTTCAGACATCAACCTACACAGAGCAACACCACACCACTCCAGAAGGCTGCAGGCATCTGCCCTTCTTGTCCTTCAGCCCAGCCTTTTATCCCCTCACGTTGATGCCCTGCACCTGTGTGCCCTCTGTTCCTTGGGTGGTTGGTCAGTGGCCCTGGGCACTCCATGGCTTAGTGCTGTCAGTGCTGCTCACCTGCTGCTCACACCTGTACTCATTGGAGATGAGGCTCAGCTGCAGCCCCACCCTAATTACTACAAACTGTGTGCCTACAATTCCCCTTTTTTAATTTTCCCATGTCTACTATTTCTCTACAGGACTCTTGCAGAAGAAATAGTAAACATAGTGCAAGCAACTCTTTTGTAGGTCCCACAAACTCTGGAATGCATCCATGCACTGACCCGGATTCACTCTCTAAACTTACATTTCATAAAAATCTTTAAATTTATAGAATATTGAAAATATCAATAGCAACATACAAGAATAAGCCAAAGGCCAAACACCAGGACACCAACAAAATCAGCAGCTATACAGTATCCCACACAAGATCCAGGAGTAAAAGTCAGGGAGACCCATTGCTTGCTTTGCCACCTCACTTGAAACCTTTGGACAGACAGAAAACTCACCTCAGAACAACCCAGTTATATGACGCTCACCTTCCTATATTAATTTTCCAATTTAATTACCTTTATTTCCCCAAGATAAAAAATTTCAGCTGTATGGAAATTTTACCATACTTTAATTGAATGAATAAAGGATTAAATATGCTTTTGCCAGTAGGAATAAGCTGAAGTTTTATTAATACATTTTTCCAGATCTGCAAGTTCTATTGTAATCATTAGTCCATGCTGTCTCACACTGTGGCTCTAATTTCCAGCTGGATAACTTAAGCTAATGATGACTTTGAATGACTAAAACCAAATGATTAAAGAATTCTTTAACTAATAAAACTGACACTAATAAAATTACTTTAATTAGAACAAAGAAAAACATGTCTTAAATGATCTAAACTAATACTAATTTATTACTATCAGCATCTCAGTTATTCCAAGGAAATAAATTAATAATGAAAGCCATGAGTGCTCCAAGAGCCCTGCAAGTTGAAGGTGCAAACATTTCACTATTTTTGTTTCTTTTTATTTTGCAGTAATGATCTTGAATAAAATCTAAAACTTAAATCTGTGCAAATTAAAAGTATAACTGAATGGGAATTAATTTAGATGAGTAAAACTCCTTCAGTTTAATTTTCAAAGTCCCATCATGCTTTGTAACTGCTACAGGCTTAAGCAGAATAAATGTATCTTTTTTTTGTGGGACTAACCTGATAAATAACAATACATTATGTTGTATTGGTTTTAATTTAAGCTCTTTGCATTAATGCATTCATGAACACAAGGGTAAACAGAACAGCAACATGGTCAAGAATGGCTTATATGGAGAGGACAGGGTGATGAGTGTGGCATGCACATTCTCTGAAAAAATCCCTTCCCCCAGGATTTTTGTCCTGAGAAGCCTCAGAGAAAAGGAAACCAATTTTTATCTCATTTGCTTCTCCTGTGCTGTGCTCATGTGGAATGTGTTTGGAGATTGTTTACCCACAGGTGATTGTTTCACTGGATTCTGCTGTGAGTTGTTTTCACTCTTTGGCCAATCAGTGCCAAGCTGTGTTGGGACTCTGGAGAGAGTCACGAGTTTTCTTTATTATCTTTTTAGCATTCAGTAAGTATCCTTTCTGTATTCTTTGGTATAGTATTCTTTAATATAATATAGTATCCTAAAATAATAAATTAGCCTTCTGAGAACATGGAGTCAGATGCATTATTCCCTTATTCATCAGGGGTGCTCTGCTGAGATCCTTTTAGAACAGTACCTTTCAAGAAAAATAAACTCATGGTACCTTTTTATGTTAAAAAATATTTCACAATTTCAGCTGAGGTGGCTTAGCCCAGTGGTATTACCCACTCTGTTGTTTGGGTAAATCACTGTGGAATCAATTACTCCTTACAAACTTCATTCAAAAATCTTTGTGCTAGCTGTGACAAGTTCCTTGTTTCTTCCTACACTCATCATCTTCTGCCTCACCGTGCTGGGAGAGCAGGCAGCACAGCACAGCCTTCACCAAGCTCCCATTTCAAAAATGCCTAGAGGAGCATGACTCACACTCCTGCTGTTTCTCCCCGGCATCTTCTCCAGTGAGACCAAGAAACCCAAATTCAAGAGGGGTTTTTGGAAGGAGCACTCATTCTCCACTACATGGCAAGCAAGCACACTAAAAGATGTGTGCTAGACAGATGCTGATTCCAAAGGGCAAGCAAACAAAGAGCAGCCAAGTGGCTGAATGGTAAATACTCATTGCCTAGGAAGCAACCACCTTCAAAATACATTTTCTTCAGAACTGGGGAGGAGGAAGAGGGAAAGACACCTACACAAACCGTGCAAACCCTAAATATTAAATACGTTTTCATAAGAGTCATGAGAGAAACAAAACAATGTTCAAAACAACATGGCAGGATTTTGCCTGTAAAATCAGAATGGAAAGAGTGTCACTTCATTTCTGAACTCTTTTGCTCCTGTCTTGCTTTCAGCTGAGGTAAATTTCTTCTTGGTAGCTGTGACAGTGTTGTGTTTTGGATTCAGAACGAGAACGTGTTTGTATCACACCAATGGTTTGGAGTCTGTGCTAAGGTGTGTTTATCCTAACTCAAGGAATCTTTTCTTTCTTTGTGCCATGCTCTGCCACTGAGGAGGTGTGCAAGAAGAAAACCAACAACCAAACCAAAAATAAATGTGAGGGAGCATGGCTAGGACTGGTGACCCAAACAGGGTATCCCCCACCACAGAGCACCATATAGGCATTTATATAAACTGGGGCTGCTGCCTGGAAGGGAGGCCAGTCTGGGCTGGGGAAGTGAGGTCTGGCACCAATTAACAATTAATTGAGTGACTGCATTGTGAGTCACTTGTTTGTTTGTTTTATTTTTCCTTTTTATTATCACTACCATTATTATCATATTTTACTTCATTTTCAATTATAAAACTGGTCTTATATCAACATACAATTTTTTCTTCAATTCTCCTCCCACTTTCACTGGGGTGGGGGTGAAGAAAGGGGGAGTTGAGTGAGCATCTGTGGGTGTTTCATCTCCAGCTGGGTTTAAAACCATGACAGGCACTTATCACCACTTCCAAGAAATGATGATAGGCAATCATAGCCACACTATGCACTGTTGCTATTGGCATATCACAGTGAGACTACATCAGTACAGACATCTGATTTATCCTCCTTATCATGCCCTTGATAACCTTAAAAACTTTCATTAAGCTGCTAGAGAAAAAAAAAAATTAGAGAAATATGAATTTACAACAAAAAATTCCCTGCATGTTTACACTTCATTCACACTTTTAACAGTTGCATTGTAAAAGTACCTGATTTTTAACTTAGTTGCAGTGGAGATTAGGTAAAAATTTTACATACTCTTTATATTTCCCCACCTGATTTTTTTGTGCCTTTTCATCAACAGCAAAAACCTTCCTTTGCAATTTCTTATAAAAAGTTCCACTTAAACAAGTCTGAAATTTGTGTAAAGACTGGCACTAGCTCTGGCACTGCCACTTGGCTGTGAGCTCAAGCCTCGGACTGAGAATCCTTCTGCTTTCAGAAAATCTGCTGCTCTTTACTCCACAAAACCCATTTTCTCCAGCTAATCTTGACAGAAATCACAGGAGCACTAAAAGCACTCAGCAGCATTAACCTAAGGAATGCATGGAGCTCTTTGATGAGTATAAGGTAGTGTGAACACTTCTGAGCTGTGAAAACATCAAATTATCAGGACACTTCTACCTGCCTGTAACATCTGACAAGTTGTTTTATTTATCCCCACTTTAGGAAGTGTTGCAAGTAAAGGTCAGAAGACCAGGGGGACTGCACACTGTAAAAGAGGCAGTGAAATAAAAATTTAGAAAATCCACAGAGTCAGAACAGAGTTTGTGTGAACAAACCAAGGTCAAAAGATGCCAGCTCCCCCACTCATGGCTTGAGCAAACCCTCTGAGGAATTATGGCATGGGATTCTCCCCCTGCCTCAGGCAAATCTGGCAGTGCTCTGCAAGGCTGAATGGGCACCCAGTGCAGTGCATTCAGCAGTCAATCAAAAATTTCTCATGAAGCCATAATGAAGAAATCTTCTGGTTTCAGGAAATTACCATTTCCAAGGGAAAACTTAATATTGCCTTAAAAAAAATTGATTCAACTGCAGAGAATGAATGAGAAAAGCAGTGAACTGCAAGAAGCAATGAGAATTACTAGTTTCCATTCTGTCAACACAGCAGAGGTGACTGAATTACAATAGACATTAGCAAGATAGGGGAAATTCTTACTCAGTCAAATATAGATTTTAGATATATCCAGTCAGATACATACAGCACACAGATTATTTCCTTCTCTCTTACTCTGTGTACACATATTTTTCAGAGATAAACCTGAGGGGTTTTTTATACAGAAAGAGCTTCCAGGTTCTGTAAACTACTATGGAGAATTCACCTTACATAAAAGATGATTTCATGGGTCATGCAAATTTTCATGTCATGCCTTCCAGTGCTGAGGCACACATTCTCACATTTCATCCTCTTGGAGTTTTTAGCACTCACAGATCAGCCATGAATGGAAATAATGGAAACAGGCTCTTATGAGTAGGTCCTGTGAGCAGAAAAACTTCCTTGTGATTTGGGAGAGTCAAAGATGTGGTCTTTCCTCCCAAAGTACTCTCTGCATAATTATCAATTAGTTATAAACTCCAAAATGTTTTAGACTCGGAAAGAGGCAACAGAATTAGACAGTCCACTGATCCAATCACTAAATCTTCTCTACACATTTAGCCCAGCTCAAAAAAAGAAAAGGAAACAAAGATAGGAGTGGACATAAACAAGCCTCCCTTCACAATCAGACAAGACAAATATATGAAACAAGGATAACATGCATGGTATGTCACACATAGGGAGGGATCTCATCAATGTGCACAAATATCTGAAGGCAGTGAGACACTTTTGGCTGTTACCCACTGACAGGACAAGGCAATGGCCATGAAGTGAAACAGAAGAGGTTGCTTCTGAACATCAGGAAACACCTTTTTTTTTTTTTATGAGCATGAAAAAGCTGGCACAGGTTGCCCAGAAAAGGTGTAGTGTCTCCATCCATGCAGATACTCAAAGGCCATGAGGAAATGGTCCTGGGCAATTACTTCAGGGTGACCCTGCTTGAGCAGGGGGAGTGGGATCAGAGGTCCCTTGTAAACTCAGCCATTCTTTGATCCTGTATCAATCAGAAAATCATTCATGCATGCATCTCAAAGTATCAGAAGAACTGGTTTATAGGTGAAAGCAAATGAAAGAAAGGTGACATTGAAGGCTTTCCTCTGAAACACCACTGAATGCACAAACATACATACCTTTAACCAGCAATAAAATCCAAGTGCTTGGACAATGTGACTTGGACAATTAGGTAGAGCACTTGCTGACAGTGTGCATCAATCAACCATTTTTTAAATAGTTAATCAAACACTATATACAGCTGGCTATTAATTTTCAAAAGGTTTCTTAAATCATGTCTTATTACTCTGTTAATAGCCCTTCCAAAGTCACTGAGTGGTGAGCAGTTAATTCCCACAGCAGCATCATACACCCAATGCAGCATCACTGGGTTAGTTAAGCCTGTAAAGGAAACTCTTGTGTCATTTACAGACCCTTCATAATGTTTATTAGCACTTAACAACTCTAGCCATTCTTAGAATCCAGCATTAAAGTTAGAGAGAAAACTAAATGGCCATTTTTGCTATGAAAATACTCAGGGGACAAATGGAAAGACGATTAAAACACACAAAATAATTCCCAAATACTTAAGGAGGAAAGCTCAGGGAAACTTTAAAAAACAGGTAGATGAACCAATGTTGATGTTTTGGCAAATACAGGTTACAGGGAGGTTTTTCAGGAAACACACTTGAAACATTCATGGTCCAAGTATATACTTATATATATATATATATATACACACATAGTATAATTTGTATATATATATATGTATATATATATATGGTACATAG
The DNA here is from genome assembly GCF_022539315.1 of Serinus canaria. NCBI lineage: Eukaryota > Metazoa > Chordata > Aves > Passeriformes > Fringillidae > Serinus > Serinus canaria. The sequence continues at coordinate 7,195,391 of NC_066317.1, read as the reverse complement.
CAAAATATACTCAAACAAATGTTTACCTCTACACTCAGTCTAGGAGTCAACTTGGTTATGTTTTAAATATAAAGCTACATAAATATTTCTTCTAAATATTGGGGGTTTTTGATATACTATTGCATTTTATTTTTGTGCTGCCCTCCTGAGATTGGACTTGAGTTTGGCCACACTGAAGCAGCACAGGTGGCTTTTGCTGTGATCAAATAATCAATTTAGAAGACCTGCCCACTGAGCATTTTTCTGAAACAACTATATATATTTAAAAAACAAATTTCTAAAACTGTAAGCTTAATTAAGATAAAATTATATATAATTTAAAGTACAATATATTTTATTTACATCTATACATTTTGTAAATATATCCATATAAATATTAATCCACTGGTACATTAAGGAGCAGAAATTCTCCCTGTGTGCCATCAGCTATCCAGTACCAGATGTACTCTGAACTGATAGCAGGGCTGAGAAACTTCCTCTCAGCACTAAAAAAGGCAAGGCTGCATAAATTAGAGTTTAACTGATTAAAAGACCAAACTCTTCAGGGCCATTTGTATGACTTAGTGGTGCACAGCTGGAATTTAGGATTTGTTCAAAGTTGTACAAAAAGAGTTCATTGGAAGACATGAATTTAATCATTTATATTTGGTTTTGGTATACAGATGATGAATTCCTTGTTTTAGCCAGGAATGTGGGGGTGTTGTTTTTCCTAATAGAAAATAAAGATTTGTTGAAACCTATTAATTATTAAAGCTATTAGAAATTAGTAAAAAATTACTAAAAACCAGAAAAATTTCATTTTTAGTTGAAACTTAGAATTTTTTTTTTAAATACTATCAAATTACATTTGCAGCAACAGAAAGAAAAAGTTTATGATTAAATGCAGAAAACCTTAATTCTTCTCTAAAATAATTCCCAGTCTATTTATGATATATTAAATCTCTGTATGACATGCTAACTAAATTTTTGTGTCCCATATTTCAGGTGAGATCTCCAACCCTGTGGTATTTGGGTTTTGGGTTTTTTTGGCTTTGTTTTGAAGTACCAGTGGTGTCTCCTGCAGGAGCTGTTTCAGGACTTCCCTTTCCAGATGGAAAGCTTTTTTTAAGCCAGTTTGGATATTACAAAAACTATTAAATTACTCTTTTCTATTTCTCATAGCAAAAGTCTTCAAAAATAACAAAACCCCAACCAAGCAAACAATGAAAAAAAATCAAAACCTCAAAGAACCAAAAAAGCTTCTTTCTAACAATTTTTATTTCAAGGTTGATATCCCCACACCACCTTAAAATTTTACTGCTTATTTAGTGAAAATATTTTTCATTATTTTCCCTCTCCAAAATCATCATTATTACAAGTATCTCTGAGCCCTTCACCTTCTACAGCTGAGGCCTGACCAGCCTCAAATAGACTATCATAACTCTTACACATTGCTTTAATTAATATATTCCAGAATGACTTCTGGCTTTCCTGGACCAGCAACACATTGCTGACTTGGACTGCAGTGTGCTGTTATTTTTTCAGCAGCACTCTTGCATACCTAATTATTCCCTGTATTATCCCTTGCATTTGTCATCATTGATTTTCTTCATCACAAAATTTTTATTTTACCACAGTCACTTGGAATTTCCAGCCTGGATTCCAAGTATTAGCCAGCCCTTGCCCTAGAAATGCCCCTTAAGTTTTATCTTTGCTGTCACAGAAGGGAGCAAAAAAACCAAACTAGGATTCAGCCCATAATGAAAACCTTTCCAATGGACAATAAATAAAATTTCATTTAAGCATGTGGGGTATTTATTTCTGATTTACTTCTGAAATGTGGAGGTCAGTGGAAAAAACCTCTCTGAAGTCAAAATGTATTGGAGCTGCTGCTTGTCATCTACCCAACAGCCCATGAAAAATATATATCTATTTAACATGAGTTCTTCTTGAATACCCACATTGGCTCTATCTTAAATCCTTACTAATCCCCACATTAGATGGATACCAGAATGTTAAGACCCAGTTATTGAGAGATAATTAAGGTGCATGAGAGGACACACATTGAAGTCAATAGTATAGATTTTATTTTAACAATAAAATGTGAGGTAGAGAGATGGAAAGAAATAAAAAAGAGAGGAGAGACAGAGAGAGAGGTTAAGCAGAAGCTAGTCACCAGAATGTGTCACTGATAATGGACAATTTCTGGGCCACAAAGAAAGCCAACTCAGTTTACTCAGGCTTCTTGGTAGTCAGGATTCCTGAAGTGGTTCAAAACTTGTCACCACATATACATTTCTGTAGCAGAGAAATTAATGCCCATTGCCTACACAGTTGTCTTAATTTATTGGTTAAAAGATTTTTATTGGTTAAATGATTCCCTAAATGATTGATTAAACAATTGCAGACTAATGCTAATTAGTCTGCCAGCTCAGTGTCTCTCTCCTTTTGAGTCAATGGTTTTCTTGAGCTGTGGGCAGTGGTCATGCTCTCCCATGGCCAGAATTATTTTTTTTACCTAGTCCCAGATGATTTCAGCAGAGTTGCTGAGTTGGCTTTCCTTGTGGCCCAGAAATTGTCCCTTTTTCAGTGACACATTCTTCTAGCCCAGCTTTGTTAACCTCTCCCTAGGTCTGAGACAACAATATTCCCACCTTTAATCTCAAACTCCAGTCATCTCCTGGCAGAGTCCTTCTGTTTTGACCAAAACAGTGTTTGAGACAGTCACCTGTCATTCTTTAATGCTTGTAAAACCATTTATGTAAATTACACACCTGTAGTTCACTTCTATTGTGAATAACCAAACAAAAATTTTTGCAATCAAATATTTGGTTTACTTTCACATTTTGCAGCTTGTCTTTACTTTTCTTGATTCTCCCCTTTTAAGAGAAATTAAATAAACTTTTTTTTTTTAGGGTTTTGATTGAGAGGTCTGCATTTTATAAGTTTATGCTATTGCTTAACACTTTTGCAGCACTGGAAGACACCAAACCTCAAAACTACATCCAAGTTGGATCCAAGCCAATTCAAATTATCTACACCTGACTTCAAAAGTCATATCTTCACAATTCAATATTCATAGCACTGTGATAAGGTTTCTGAGTAGATAGCATCGATGAAAACTAGTCACATTAACAACACAAAAAAATTCTGAAGGCTTGAAACGGTATGCAAATATAAAGGACATCTAAATGCAAAAAAAAATCAGAGGCAGCCTTTAATGAACACATCCCCTAATGTTGCACAATAATTTCAAAGTAGCTTTTGTTTAGGCTACATAGTCTAATAAGAATTTATTTCTTTAACTGCTGTAATTGAATTTTATGGAAAATTATCTCCAAAGACAGCACCCATAAAAATAGTTAACATACAAAAAGTTCTGGATAACCAGAATAAACCAGCATTTATTTAAATAGTTCAACTTCACTACATAGAACCTGTGTGAGGGTTTTTATTGTGTATTTCCTGAATGGGAGAGAGTAGCATGGGGGCCAAAGACCAGCAGAGCTGAGCCAGGACTCAGTAAATTTGATGCCTGTTTTTCCAGTCCTTTATCTTCAATAAATTTAAGCAAATTAAGCCTCCTCTGTGAGGAAGGTGACAGCAAACCAGCCATGAATAAACACACTGATCCCACTTCTTTCACACAGAGAAAAACTTTTCTTATCCCTTTTAGTTCTCAGCCTGAGAATTATAGTCAGTACCTCAGCCTGATCTAGGGGCAGCACAAAATTGACACTTTTGTGGTGGGAAATTAATTGTTTCCTTCTCTTTTTGATACACACACATGAAATATATTCTAGGATTTTTAATCAAGAAATAATTAGAAGGTGAATGGCAATGGAATAACTGCATAAAAACTTGGCTCTCTCTTTATAAATGAAAAATAAACAAACAATTATAACACCTACATTCTCCTCATAATTTTTCCAAAAGTTAAACACAGAAAAGAAACACAAAGCTGTGGTATTATCCAGGCTAAAATTCTATTTTTAGTGACAAAGCTTTCAGATAGGATATTCCACACAATTTTTCAGAGATACATCCCTAATATGAACATTTCATATGCTCTGATCATGGTAATATCTGCATGCTTAATCCACTGCTCAAAACAGCAGATTGGTTTCTGAAAGTCAAACAGTAACAAAGCCTACAAAGTGAATGCACTCAAATCCCCTGCCACTTAAAATCAATCAACTGACCCATTTTGAAGCTGAGCTGCTTTATTACACAATAATGAAATTTAGAATTTTGTCAACCAGAGTGTAGTGCTGAGCCCTAACAAGCTGTTAAGGACCAGGAGAGTGTATATTAGAATTCCAGCACTCATTACTGTTGGGCTTTTCTGTCCTGGCACACAGCATGCCACTCAACACACCGAGAGGCTCCCTCTTCTCCTCCCATGAAACAGGTCTGAAGGTATCTTTCTGTTGCTGATGACAAAATATCAACAAATTCATTCTTTCCCATGAGCAAAGATTAACAATTACGGTTTACTTCCATCTGATGGAAGATAAATGTTTCTGGAGGAAGACTCTGAAGACAGATGTCTAAAACTGCTTAAAATTTCACAGTGAGGCCAACAACCCATCTGTGATGGGCATTCTGATGATGCTCTGGGAAATATTAGGTTATTTTTTTCATCTGGAAAATTTGTTTTCTGAACCTGTGCCATTTACAGATACATTTGTCTTTCACTTCTTCAATTGCTCATTTCATCTTGGCATACACCACTAGGACTTGGGGCTTTTTTTTTTGAAGTTAGATGGCTACCCACATGCATAGAATCACATTAAAACTTTCCTTCAAGTCTCCATCTTCAGGCTTTTCATAGACAAAAAGGAGAGCACACTTCAAGCTCCTGTCTCCCACAACACTAAAGGTTTTCCCAAATTTTGTTGCTGCTGCTTGCTGCATTTCCTTTCTTTGCTTCATTAATTTCTGATATCTGCTGCATGGCTTATTACACAATAACATATGCTCTCTGATATCTCACTTCCTTCTGCAACCTTTTCAATTACTCTTAAAAAAAGAAAGCTATTTTGATTGTGGGTTACCTCTGGAAGAATTACACTACATTTGGCAGGAGTGTGAATACTCACTCAAGGCCAAATGGTTTTTGTGCAACAGAGTGAAATTGAGTCTTACCTGATTTGATTGTGCATTTGTAAAGGTTAGGTGTATTTTGATCACTCCATATGCCATCCAGATTTATAAGAAGCATACTTTTCAGTTACTATTTTGGCATGTTCAGAGATTGCAGCAATTCCCTCAGCTATCCCAGTGCTTTCATTAAGTGTTTCTGATGCTCTATACATTTACATACCAAATTTCAATCATGTACATGGAGGTTTGTGCATCTTTGAGTTTCTGTCTCAAAAAGACTTGAAAAAGAACTGTGAGAGACCCAGAGAATTTAACAACAATATGAAATGTTCTGAGAAACACACCTGTGTGTTATCACTTAGGAAGGCAGAAGTGGGATTACAGGATCTGCTTGTGGGATCAGCAGCCAAACCCTAAAACTGGAAGGGAAAATATTCAATATCATCAAATTTTATGCTTTTCCAGTGAAAAAGGGTTTTCTTATTTTAACATCTTGAATAAATATGCCATTAAATCACAAAAATACATATTCTTAAATAAACATATGCACTCACCGACAAGGCTTCACTGTAAACACTTGTCAGAAAACCGAAACTTCAATTTTAGTAATTTCAGTAACACACAAAAGACCCTTGGTTTTCTACCACCATGGAGTATAAAAGATAGTTCTACATACTTACTCTTGCCTGTGAGGGATTCTAGATAGTAAACAGAGCTTACAGCCCCCTCAACTCTCTTCTCACAGTCAATTTAGGGTCTCTAAATATTTGCTGTTCCTCCAGAGCTTCTGCCCAAAATTTTATTCAGGGTTTAACACTTTTGAAATATTTGAATTTTATCTCAGTTTCATAATTTCAATGGTTTCCTATTGCTAGAAATGGTAAAATATTGCTCTTCTAAAAGATGAAATATGTATTTTGTGCTAGACATGAAAAAACCCACTCACCCAAGCAAAATCCCTCTGAAACAGAAGATCTTGGTGATTTTTAAGTAGTGGTTTTGCACTCTATTAATGCAGAAAAGATGGTTGTGAATTTTTTCATCATTTCTGACCATCAGTGCAGTAAGAGACCGGGGCATTTTCCCTGATTCTTTCCTGTGTGAAAGATTTTGAATTCTTAAATTAGGTACAAAAAGCTTCACAGTGCTGCCCATACCTCTCTTTAGATGCTCTGACTGAAACCAACAACAAACTTACTTCCCCTATAGCTAAGAATCACATTCAAACCTTAAAAACCTTCTTGAGGTAAAGTATTCTTTCCCTCTGTGGTAGGGTAATCATGTCCATCCTCACACAGAGCTGAAGGGTATTTAGCATGATATTCCAGATGAAAATGTTCTAATGAAATGATGGTGGAAAAAAAGAGAGTCTATTAAGGACAAGAAGAGATAACTGTATAGCACTTAAAAAGGGGAATGTGATGCATTTCATATTTTGCCATTTCGAGTCTTTGCTGTTTTGATACTTTAGCTGAACATTTCATGCGAGATGGTTCACACACCAAAATATTTTTTCTAATTAAAGAAGGGAAAAAAAAGCCAGAAATATTTCTCATGGTATGAATTTTAAGTTCAAACATCCAAACAGTAGCCTTGTATTCCATAAATTCCCTAAGGTTCCCTCTAAAGTTTATTGTGAGAGTATTCACCTTACAGTGACTCAAAGAACCAATGACAAAGCTTTTGACACCTTCAGTGCCTCAGGGCAGCCTTTGTTAGCAACCACTTCTCCCCTTGCTTCCCAGCAACACTTAAAAATAAATCACAGGTTGGATTCCTACTCATATATGTCTAAAAATCTAAAGGGAAAATCAAGTCAGCTCAAAAATATATATAAAATATACCACTAAAATACTGCACTGTCAAAGCAGGAATGACAGGTGAAGGGTATTAGAAAGGTCTCACCATGTCCAAAAATTTAATGGTGCTACTGGACATATTGCTGGGGCAATTCCCATCACTAGCATGGAATATATTTTCACCCTTCTAAAAGCCACTGCTCCACTATTTACATTCTCTCCTTCAGGAGTTTTAGTCAAAAGAATGAATACAGTACTTGAGGATTTAGGTTTTCACTCAAGAAGCACATCTTAAAATCTGTTAATAAGGAGGCATTTCACTATAAAAAGTTTGGGAATTTTTTGCACCAGAATCATATGGTCTCCATAAACAAACACCAAGGAAACCTCAATTAGTTCAGCATGAGCTGAATTAGTTTCTGCTAATCTTGTAACTTCTCTCAACCTAACACACATCTTAAATCCCAACAGAATTGCAGCTGAAACAGTTAGTTTGGTTTTTCATCTCATGCCATTGTGCTGTCATATAAATTCTAATTCTGGAGTCCCTACTTTATTACACTCAAAGCTGAAGAACTCCTTGTCTTTCCCAGACCAGTGTTGATGAGAAAAATCAGGACTGATCCATAATTTAAACACATTTACTACAAAAAGCAGCAGCAAACTGAATGCCCTTTTCCAAATATTTTTTAAGCAAAACTGTTTCAGTAATGTTTTACTGCAAAGCACAGGATTATAAAATAAAACAACAACAACAAAACTTAAAAATGCTTAACTCATTAGAAAGTTCAACTCAAACATGTGCAAAATAAGAAGTAATAAAGAACTTTTTTTCTCTTGATATCACCTGTGTCTCCCCCTTGGAAATATTTTAGTTCATTTTGTTGCTGTTCTTTCTCTGACCTACACAGAAATACCTCTTCAGCCCAGTTAATATAACACCATAATTAAAGTAGCTATTCCATTAACTTCTTGCCATTGCAATCTCCATTATCTCAGGGAGATTTCTCCCTGTGTACTCACAATTCAGAGAGAGAGGCAAGAGGAATGAGTTGTGAACTGTGAACAACATAGAGACAAAAAGGCTTCAGAACTTGAAAAAGAATGACAATAAAAAATGTTTGAAAATGTATAAGTGACTTACAAAGTGAATAAGAACTAGCTGGCCCTTGATGAAATGGGTCTAAATAAAGAAACAGTTTTTCCCTATATTCCAGAGTTGTTTGTGGAAGCACTGGCACCATATTTATACTAGAAAGTAATTACACAAATTGTTGTAAGAATGATCAAGGAAAAATTTTATTAAACACAATATTTTGCATGAAAGCTGGCTCAAATCTTTAAACTGCTTACTATAGAAAGTGAAGAATATTTTCGAGGCAAGATCATTCTATAATTGCTTTTTTTCCTATATTATTTTCCTAATCATCCCTTTTTAACCAGTGCTAGAAACAAAACAGTGAGTTAAGGAAGGCCTTGTATCTCACCCAGTACAATCACTGTCCCCAGTACAGCATACATGACTTGCCATGTGACCCAACAAGCAGGACCCTGCTTCTATTCTGGCACTTTCTAAGTTCCAAACCATGAATTCACTGTCTGTGCTCCTTCTGGTTCACACAGACCCAGACTAGACCAATGTTAATTGCTGGTATGAAAAAAAACATGTGGCTTTGGTTGGGTTTTCTCCTTCCTTGTCATATTCAACTCTAAGACAAGGGAAATACTCAGCAATCTACACCTAAAGAAAATCACTTAGAATTTAGAAATGGTAAAAATTTAACAGTTCTTATACTTTGAAGCAATGGAATTTTTTTACACTGATAAAACTCATGAACATCAAATACCATTCATACAAAGCAAATAATTTATTGCACTAAATAAAGCCTTAATTATATCATCAAAAATAGCTATTATTAGTTAAGTTACCATAATACACAGCCTCATACAGAGCCTACCTTAACTGCCAAGCACAGAAAAATCGCCAAGAGTAATTAAGTCAGAGGCTTTGTAGAGAAACACTGAATGGGACCTACCAAGTTTTCCAGAGGGTTGCTCTGGCTCATCCCATGATCTGCCAAGTCACAAGGCTGATGCTGCCAGGCTTCTGCAGGTGTGGGTAAAAGTACCACCAAAACACTGCTTGTTGTCAGCATGGGACAGTAGATAAGGACCTTCTACTCAGCTTAGGATCTGTTTGAATTTATCCAAATATGACTCCTTAATACAGCCTTTCTTTTCACTGATTTCCAGTTACAGTCTGAAAAAAAAAGAAAGGTGGTATGAAATTTCCACTTTGGGTACAAAGCTTTTTAATGAGCAGATTGCTTAATCTGAATTCCCATTCCTTGACTGTAAAATGGCATTGAAACCTTATGTCTTGGTTTAAGACAAAATAAGGTGGATGCTCTGAAAAGAGTTAATTCCTCCTATATTTTAACCCTTTCCATCAATAAGGAGAAACCAATATGTGTACATGTAAGTGATATAAGTAAATCTAAGGCCTCCACCTGTGCTGCCTCAGCTCTCTTGGTGACAGTGACAGAGGCAAGAGAGAAAGGGGAAAAAAGCCCCAACAACACAAGAAAAACAAGCAAAAATAACCCCACCATAAAACAGATCCTCTGCCTTAGAGCAAAAACCCCAAGGCAAGAGAGGCTCTGCTTGGTAAGTACCTGAGTTGTATTTAGGATGCACAGCCACATCTCACATATGCATAAAGAAATCTCTGTGTAGCACAGAAGAAAATATTAACTCAGGTGTCTCTGGGTTTATTTCCTACTTTTCAAGGCATATCTTATAAACACATTTCTCTAAAGAAATAAAAAGCATCAAGGTAAGCTGGTTAGTTTATCAGAGTCAAAGACTAAGACTGTAGAAATAGAAAGCCTCAGATAAACAGCACATGAATCCTCACTTTGTAATTCATATCCCAAATTTTGACTTAGATTCTAGATCTTGTAGAGACTACAAATGTGATCTTTCCAGCATGCTCTGTACACCTGCAGGCAAGAGTGATTTTCTGATTCTTTCTACCTGAAAAGAATATATGTGACAAGCTCTGAAAGAGTTCATAATTATCTTTGAGAAGGTAGACTGAAAAAAAAAGCAAGAGGGTGTCAGAACTCTGCACAGGCTACCAACCGATGCATATATGAGGTGGGAGGGAAGCTGCAGACTCTTTCTTGGTTGAAAAAACTTACATTGGCAAAATTATTTGTATCACTTTGTGCATAGCTATGGAAGCACTCCTGAAGTTTTTCCACAGTGCACTGGCATCCTTTAAGTCTTGCTGGATTTATAACAATGATCAGAGAACCTTCAGAATTTACCTTCAGATAACAATCTAAACATTAAGGTGCTTATAAAAATTATCACACACTTGGCTACTTTTTCCACTGTGATTTGCACCTTTCTTGCTTCCCCATTTTCTGTGATCACTGTTTCAGTGCCCTCCTTCTCCTAGCACTGTTCTCTGCAGAGCCAGCAGCAGCCTGTCCCTAAGGAGCTGACAGCCCCCTGGTCTCCTCTCCTCTCTCACCCCCTTCCTTCCACCTCCCCTCAGCCCTGCAATTTATACAGCTGGATGCATAATCCACTTCAGTCCCTGGTTTATTTTCCTTCATCACAGGTCTCTAGTTTGAATTTTCAAGTATTCTGGCATCTAAGCAAGACAAATCCTTAAATGTGTCAGATCATCTTGCTTAGTTTATATGACACTGAGTAGCTCAAGGGATTCCTAATGGCTAGAGAGCCTTTTGTTGACAGGCTGTGGTTTCAATACCAAATCATGTCCACAATGGCCTTGAGTCAGCTTCATCTGATGCTTGCTTCATGAGGATACATAATATGAGTTGTTGAGCTCAACATCCCTTTTTATAATAGAAGATGATCACAGCCAGCACTCCTGCTGTCAGTCTCAGGGGAAAAAAAGGCTGAGTGCAGGAATGGAAAGTAAGAGAATGCTTCACAGGTGCAAATGTCCCTGAAGCAGTAATATGTGATAATTTACTCATACTGCATGGTGCAGCACCCTCTGGTGCCACCCAAATTTGCCAGTTTGGTCCCAGAAGTGATGCCCAGCTATAAATACAGTGAACTGCATTTATCAACACAGACACATCTCCCTAACAAAGGTGTACTTCTTCAAAACCTAATCTGAACCCTAAGCTTGCGTATTTCTCTACAAAGTGCAGGCTCACTGGCAGGTGTGAGTCACTGCAGGGAGCTGTCCTTATTTTGGGAGGACAGCTGCCTTTGGACATGCTTCAATTACCCTCAACAGCAGCCTGCAGCTCTGGCATCACCAGGACTCAACTCACCCAACACAAACACTAATATCACCTTTACTTAAATATCTAAAGCATAGGTTTTTAATCCTTAAGACACATAAAAGGAAAAAAAAAAAAAACAAACAAAAGCAAACTGTCCTATATATTACCTACAGCTTGGTTGTGGAGATGTCCATGGGCTTGTGTAAGAAAGTTCTGGATCAAAACAAGGCTCTGCCACGTTCACCATCACAACTCCAATGGTGTTAGGTGTAACATCAGATGTTAGGAAGGAGCACAGGCCACAAAAATACAGAGGGATGCTTCCCTTGCTAAGGCTCCCACATTCTATAGCCTGCCCTTCCTGAACTTCTACACATGCAGATTGCATCTGAACATTGGACTTAACACCAACGTGGCTGCACATGCACCTGTAACGTCCCTCTTTTTAAAATTTGATTCTATAAAGAGGCACAAGTGGCTATGTTAATAGTTTATATATGTTTATTAAACTATGTGTCAAGAATGATAACTAGGAAGCAAAAGACAACAAAAAACAACAAAACAGAAAACAACAAAAAACCAAAACCAACCAACCAAAACAAAAAACCCCCAAATGAAAAAAACAACAAAAAAAAAATCTCATCCAGCATAATTGCCTAACTTTGAAAGAAAACAAAATCAAGAACCCAACCATCTCTTACAGGGTCTTCCCAATCCAGGTCCCTTCAATTCTGAGACACTGTCCAACAAAAGTGGGAACTGAATTAGTGTGCTGAAGAAGTGATGGTCTTGTCACTGGGCCAGAGTCAGTAAAGCATGGGGGTTGGGGGGAAAGGTATGAACAGCTGTCAGGAATTTTTTTTAACACTTTTCCCCAGTTAGAGTTAACTGGAAGAAGGCACTTTATTCAAAACAGAAAATTTTTAGATCTCTCCTGAGGAGAGAGTATGAATAGCTCACAGTTGCCTAAAACCTTCCTGTGGTATGCATAAACTGCACTTTTATTGGAACTGGATTATACTAGCTGCTATCCAGGAGGTTCAAATGCCTAACCACTGGAGACAATCAGAAGCACAGAAAGATCCTTGCATAATGAACATAAATATCCTTTCAAACAGAAAATCATCATCTACTCTGCTGTAATCAAGTCTATATTGTTGTATAAAGAATTTTAAGCAGAAGAGCAATAGAAAGGACAAGAAAAAAGAGGAACAAAAGAAATTTGAGTGTATCTTCATGATAACTTTGTTTTAATTTTTTTATAAAGTAGTTATATATGATAATTTATTATTAGACAGTTTTATCTCATAAGTATGATTCTCGAACTAAAAAGGTTGTCTTTCATCTTCATGTTTTAAATTAAAACTTTTTTCAGAAGTTTCAAAGTGGGATTTCAGCCTCCATTTTTGAGACTAACTAGTGCCTAAAATCTTACAGTCACTGCTTCCTGCCAGCAGTACAGGAACTGCTTTAAACAAATTATAAACCTTCAAACAAGGACAGGCCCAGTGACAAATTTCAGCCTATGAAAGATACCTGAAGCATCTGTATTTCTTCTTCCATTACTTGCTCCCCTTTTCTGTAGTATGACAATTTAACTGGTGGGTAGAATTTGTCAAGAGACTTTTCAACAACCAAGTAATAATATCACCATTTTCAATTTTATATGCCTGCTTGATGTGTTCAGAAAAGAGGATCTTGCAGGAAGTCTGGGAAAAAAGCAGACAAAAATGAGTTTATTTAAAAATTTCCAGTAAATTAATATCCTGAGTATTCTGAGGAATGGAAAATTATTCAGTTATATTAACACAGAACAGATGCAAACTTGGTTTCTTGGCAGCAAAATCATTTTAGAGGTGTCCTCTTTACTGGATCCCATGAGGAGGAATTAAATAAAATGGAATAGGATGAACAAAACCACCTGCATTTGTTCCTAGAAAGGGCCCTGCTTGCAAAGACAGCATTGATTGTTGCAATTGAATGTACTTGAAACAGAAGAGCAGCTGGTAATTTTTATTACAAAGACTTGTCTACCATCACCCTAATTATTTTCACACAAATCAATTGCTGATTGAAAGACTATCTCTAGTTTACTATCTGTGCCTATGAAGAACACATCTCCAGTAACTGCTGCTATTAAATTTACTTCATTTTCACAACATTCCTAAACAGAACCCTCAAAGTACACAAAGAATTCCTGCTGCATCACACAGCTTTTCTAAGGATAGGTAGAAATAATTATAACCAAATGCAGAAGTGAATATTTAGGCAAATGATAAAAGTAGAAGTGATCTCTTCCCGCTCATATTTAATAGTAGAGTTGTGGAAAGTACAAAACCTTTAATTAGGAGATAAAACTAGACCAATGTAGAAACTAGAAACCTTGCAGCAATCTTCATTAAGGACCTACTTCTACAGAAAATGTAAAAATAAAGCTACTATAGAAAGACAATATGCAAAAAAAATTCAATGCATATACAAACAGAAAAAATTTAAGCCAAAACTGAAGTTCAGGTTGAGCTAGCAAGGCATGTAAGTCTAAGTTATGTATAAATAACTAGGCTGCATTGCCAACTCCTGAACAGCCCTCAGTCATCCATCCATCCTGCAAGTGTGGCCATATTTTCACTATCCTATTACTGAAAAATCCAAACCCAATTTAAAAAAATGAGGTGTAACTCTACACAGTTTATGGATTTTAAGAAAATGCTGCTGAAAGGAAACTGCAGAATAAAAATTGAAAGAGAGAGGCAGAAAAGGAGAGAAATTTTGGCACAAAATAAAAATGTCTTAATAGTGGGACCCAGTGGGCTCTGGATCCCCTTCCCAAGATAAATTCTGAGAGCATCATCATTTGATTAGTTAAAATAAAGCGCTGGGAAATGTGCATCATAAATATACCAAGGCAATCTTGCAGTGGATGAGACTGAAATGAACAGCATAATACATATTTTTCCAATTCTAATTTCTATGACTATGAAAATGTTGCATTTAAAATGGAAATTAATGGCACATACAAAGTTTCATAATTTACTATCGGTTTTTATGTGGCCTAAACAACCCAGTATATCATTTTATTAATACATGCAGACCCTGCCAGAAACTAATCAAGAGGGGGAGGAGAAAAATATTCTAAAAAAAAATCACTTTGTTCTTCAATAATTTAATAGCTATTTACAATCATAAGATACAAGTAGAAAGTAATAAGGAACAGCAGGTTGTATAAAAGAGCAAAATTCAACTTAAGGAGGAGGAAAGACACATTGAACTTCTTCAAGATTAAAAAAAAAAAGTCTTAGAAGAAAAAAACAAAAGAAAAGATAATGAGATAAAGGCTGGATATAATTACACAGCAGCTGGTATCCAACACTCAATATTGTTACAATTAATATGAAAAAGAAAACCTCTTCTTAAATAATATCCTAGTGCATTTACAGTATGTACCTGGGACATGACTCAGTAGGTTTTGGGCACTCATCACCTCTGTATCCACTCATATTAGACTTTTCAATCATGTTCCACAGCAGATTTCCTGACAGAAAGGAGTTGAGCCCACTGCTTCATGTTTGCCTCCTAATCAGAAAGTATCTTTCTTTAATCACTGTCACAATTAATCACAATCACATGGAGTGGAGGCTGCAAAAGGACCTATTTTGAACCACTTCCCTTCCATCAACAAGGAGAGATGAATACAAGAAGATGTAAGTGAAAAATAACAAGTTCATTAAAAAACAAAACAGCAACAATCAAGATAACAGCAATAACCTCTAGATATGAAAGAGCTGAATCCTGTGGACTGCCCAGAAACATAGAAAACGAGATGAAGGAGAAGCCTCTCACCCAAGTTGGTGGCTGCATGTGTGGTGGAGAAGACGAGGTGGTAGAGAAGACCTGCTTGGCTCAACCTTCTCCCTGAAACAAAAAACCAGGAAGACAGGAGCTTACAAAGCACTGCTGGTGACAGATATGAGGTTCTGGCCTTGTCTGGACCTCTGGTGCCAATTTTTCTGCTGCTCCTTGCCTGGCTGGACCCAGCTGGTGTTGGCACTGCAGTTCCATGTTTCTGCTGCATCACAGGGAAGAAGTGGTCCCACTGAGCACTAAAAACCTGCCAAAACCCCCAAAACTGACCAAAAAAACCAGCAAAAAAGTCAGATGTTTGCTTCTTAAAGAAGTGACAAAATCCAGAAGACTGGCTTAGTGGCATTCTCTGTCTCTGAGGGTTTCCTAGAGCAGCCTTGCAGAAAGCACTGAATCCTTAATGCTGGCAAATCATTTGCATTTAAACCAAAATTTCCTTATAATTCAGCAGCCTTTCGGCATAAAATGGTCTAGTGGGACAATTACATAAAAACATCCACTCTGTTTTGACACTTCTTTTTACAGAAAAGTAGGTACAAATACATAAAAAGAAACTAAATAGTTAAAAAATCAGCAGGGAGCATTAACCAACACCAGCATTTGTATTTCACTCTAAAAACATGACATTTCTTGACTGAGTGCATCTCTGTCCTCATTCAATGCAGTGGGCAGAGTTTATTATCCCATGTTTCAAAGATAAATGCTGTCAATGAAGTGAAACAATGCCAGATTGTCAAATACCTATTTAGATTACATAAATTACACCTCCCTCCCTGCTGCTCATCAGGAGAGCATTGTACATTCCGGAAAGGATGCATGTGATGATCTTTTGCACCAATGGAGCACATTCCTGATTTCTGCTTCACACCCCAGCTTGATTAACTCAACTTTCTTCAGATGTCATCCTTCAGCCCTGAGTTCTCATATTCTGAAGAGCCTTCTTGCAGGCTCTCTTCCTACCCTTTCTATGCTCATTTCCTTTTGTACACTGACACAAGTTACTGGAGGACAAGGACAAAAGCCCTAAGCGTGCATTCAGTGAGCTCATTTGAAATTCAGAGTTGCATGGACACACCAAACTATCTAAGACTTGTTCTCAGGGGCGAGATTTTGTTCTGCCACAATGTCCCATTTTCACTGTAATATACTTCCAAATGGCAGTTCTATCTCTAACCTGGTATCATACACTTCAAATTAAAGGAAAATATTTAAAGAAGGATGCAGAATTTTTTTTAATAGTGAAGCATCTTGATATGAGCATTATTATAGAAGGGAACACCTATCAAAATATTAGACAAAAGCTTTCATTTGTTTTCTTTTTAAAGTCAGGATTATACTTCAATTAAGTGTATCCCATTAGAAGGCTGCAAAATGACCACCAAGGGATGTTCCCAATGTACTCCCCCCAAGCTAGAAAATTCAAATGCTTTAATTCAAATATACATATCTAACATATACGGACACCAAAAATAAACACTTACTAATGCAAAGCTGATTTTTTTCCCCCAGACTTGTGTAGCACAGAGTTGCCAGAACTGGAAATGGTTCCCAGCAAGCAAAATGGGAAGAAACCATTTTCCTCATTCAGAAAATTTTAAGTCTGCCTTATTGTAGTTCTAAAACTGTTCCCACAGACAAAAGTAAGCCTAAAGCCTGGTAATTTGCAGTGTCAAAGTTGTGGCAAAATAAGTTGGGTGTGAAGTGGAGCTGAAGCTTCCATTGTTTTGTGATGTTCTCCAAAACCAATTTTTAGATCAAAACTTCTTAGCTTGATCACCTCCAAGCTATTTTTATTTACAGAATACCATTTGTTTAAAGGAAAAAGGAGAATTTGGAGGGGCAGAAGGGTAAAAAGGAAAAATAACATTAAAACAATAAGTTTCACATGCAGGTTTTATCCTTAGGGCTGATATTCCCAGAGTTTTAAGCCTAGACGAGGTAAAATCCATTGTTGGTCACATTCTACCCTGATCATTAATCCTACTATGCTTCTCTAGACAGAAATCAGACTTTTAATTTCAAGACTGGAAAGTGGCTTCCATTTTTAACGTGACATTGGGCTTTTACCTTATTTTGATAATCAAACCCAAATGCTGGAAAGCATCACACTCCTTTTCTGTCCTTTTACTCTTTTTAATTCCCTCTTAGAATTTTTGAGAAACTTAAAATCTAACAGTCTTAGAGTTTGCTAAGTTGAATGGGCAAATAATATACAATATTATTCTGAAATAATAATTCTACAATAATATTCTGAAAAGTGTTTTATGTTGACTGAATGCTGCTCTAAACCTTTTTCCCAAAATTCTCAGATTTTCTAGGGTTGCTATAAAGTTTTTTGTTGTTGTTGTTTTGACCTCTTGAGAATATCTTGTTGGCATTTCTCTGTGTGTCTAACTCTGAATATATGAACAAACCTAAGCCCTTTTAAAAGTCTCACAAAGTGAATTTTTGGATCCTTACACAGCTAATGATAAATTGCACTTTTTGACAAGTTAAAATTGCAAGGCAAACTACTCACCTGCCATAGAAGGATAACATGAATAACTTCTAATAACACAACGTGGTAATATCCATGATTTCTAAACATCACCACAATGGCAATTCCTCCATACTTTGCATGATGTCCACTGATTCAGGGGCTCCTGAAAAGCAATAAATGTTACCATACAGAGTTTTCAACACAAGCAGCAGTAGTCTCTCTAAAGTGATAATTACAGCAATAGGAAAAGGAAACTCAGCATCCTATTGACACAGCAATGTTCATTGTTCATACTCTATTAAGTGATTAATTGTTAATTTTCAGCTTGTTTTTATCATTGTGCCTTAAGTTAAGGCAACCAGCAGAGTTACTCTGTAAATAATCTTGTAAATACAGCTTTTAAAAAAAAAATATTTATGCATTCATGTGATGCAATTTTAAAATAAAGTCCTTCACTGTAGTGAATACACTTGAGGGGATGAAGATAAGGTTGTAGTGGGAACTTAACTGTGAATTTCTTGACTTATATAAAATAAAATACCAAATTTTATTTAAATCTGTAATTGTTTGCATTGACAAAGACAAATTACTGAGGGAGAAAGTGCCTATTAGCACACAATAAAGACAACAGAGATAAGTACTTAATTTTGAAACTATATCTGTATGGCTTTTCATTGAATTTCCACTTAGAGATTACTGATGTTTTCAATCTGCTTTGTGAAAACTGAAATTTTCAGCAGTTATACCACAAAACTTGAGGAAATTTCATGGCTCCCTAATTTAAGTCATATGTTTGTAAGGAGGTGCAAAATTCCAAAATGCTGATATTTTTAAGCCTAAGTGACATCTCTGCTAGGTGCTTCACTGCTGTTTCATTTAGCCTCTGGTAACTATGAGCAAGCTATTAGGAAAAAGCAAGCTATTAGAAAGAGAGAGGTGGCACAATTATGTGAACAAGCACTTTCAAAATCTTGTCGTGTATTTTGCTCTCCCACTTGTCTTTTCTTCAGCAGAGAGAAAGGAACAAGAGCAAAACCTTGCCTGAAAACTGGCACTCAGTTTTAACAGCTAAAATTATATTTTTTGGCAATAACTAATATTATAACTGAGGGTTACTTTTAATGTACTTTTATTTATACATGGATTTAGCCTACACAGTTTCTCCCCTATTACCTTCAATGATGTAAACAAATTCTCAAGTAGAAAAGTATCTATCCTACAGGAAACATGGGGGAAAAAGCAAAAGATCATTTTCAGAAATGAAAAATTACCCATCCCATAAGTTTATGAAGACCACAAAGAAACATGCTACTAGATGCCTAGGGCACAAGGAATAGTGCCAATGAAGTCTTTACCAGAATCTTCAAATTTACTTTCTATCATGGACTTTTTGAATAATACCATGATTTTTACATGGAAGAAGAAAAAACCAAACAAACAAACCTAAACGACCCCAAAAAACCAGCACCAAGTTTATCATGCATAAGAGACATTTAAATAAACAGCTACATCACAGGAATGTGTGAACAGAAGAGCAAATCTGGAGGAAAACATTTGAGGGTCAAACAAACCCAATTGTGCTAAGCTAATTTCTGACAACTTCAGAACATCATGACTTGCTAGACCAGATGGAAGAAGCTGTTACAAGCTAGTGTCATAGCCCTAACTTCATGGTCTGGGCAAATAGCTACTCAAAAAATCTGCCCATTCCCCTTCTCTAGATCCATCTTTTCATGCCTTCCCTGTAAGGCACTTCAAAGACAAGTGGTGGCTCTTGATGACACTTATACAGAAAACCACATTATTTTTAACTGCAAAGTTTGTTCACAAAGAAAGATGAGTTGTCTGAGTGGAAGAGGTGGCAAAGCAGACTACAAAATGCTGTCTTCTTAAAATAAAATATTTTACCATCAAATGCAAGTGCTCAGTATTTTAAAATAGTAACAAGTAACTTGTTGCACTTCATTTAGTGTCACAATTGATCTTGTATCTTTTATGGAAATTTTATAAAGAGAATAAAAGGGAGAGTAATTAGCTTTTTAGAGAAATTCTTTTACATTGGCTTGGGTTGTTTCCTTTATTTAAATGTGTTTTGGTTTTTATTTAAGAGAACCATCTGAATATGACAGGAGATACTGTGCAACTGGTGACACTGAAAAGACACCTTAAAGAATGTTAATACAGAAAAGAATATTTCTCAACAAAAAATAACTGACCTTAAAAGATAATGAAGAAAAGGAAGACTCAATAATGGGATAATGATATATGTTGCATCAAATCTGTTAATTGAAGGTTTGCCATGACCACTGAACAGCATTTTTTGAAAATATCTTCAGAGATTCAGACTGCTAAAAGTAGAAAATGATCAAGAGGAAAGAAGGTTGTAAAGGAATGAAACTCAGTAGACTTTACATAATAAAATATAATGGTAGTTCTCACAGCCTAGAATGGCAGGCTAATTTTGCAAATTAGACTGGTTAGTTAATTGTGCACTTCAATGTGCCAAGCATCTTCGAATAATATTAAAAATGATCACAAGTTTGATAGGGAATAAAAATTATCCAAGAACTAGACTAGCTTAAAGACACACATACACAAGAGAAAGCACAGAAGCTGTCTATCAAACACAGACCTCTATTGTCTATATCACAAATCATCTGCAGTTCAAATCTCACCACAGGTTTAGAAAGAAAACTAATTTTATTTTCAACTGATTTTATATCACATGATAGAATCTGACCTGTAAAACATGAAAAGGAACAAAACCAGTTATGACATGGAATAATGAGAAAATATAAATTTGGAAAAAAATTATAGATCTATATGTATATACACACATATATATATGTAAAGTGTTGCATCGAGTACAGTAAAAATTAAACCACATTTCCTTGAATTTGAGTTACTTGCAAATGTAGCCTTCAAAATAAGATAAAAACATGATTTTAAAGCATACTGCAAAATTTACTGTCTTTGTTTTGGGATAGAGTTGCCAGAGACAGAAAATATTTTAATTCTTAGTGATTGGTATTTAGAAATGCTACAAAGAAAGATAATGATATATTTGGAAATGCTAAACAGAAAGATAATGATATATTTAAAAGATGTTATTAAGGAATAACATATGCACTAAACGCACAGATTTTAAGCATTTTCTGAGTTTCTTACATTTAAACAACACTGGCATCTGCTCATTACTACAGAAGAATGAAAGACTGCTTTTCTGCAATGCCCTATAGTACATAGAAAATTGTATTTCAGAACAAAGAATGGAGAGCATCTTGCTGAAAAAAAAAACAAAAACCAGTGTTTCAAGAAATGATGTCAGCTGTGACTGCTTGGAACCTCCAAGATAGATAAACTAATCTGATCTGGATACAGCAAAATCAAAGAAGTTTCCTAATGAATGCTGAAAACCTGCTTAGAATTAACCAGGCAGGAAAATAACCACTCTGTAAGTGATAGGCTCTATCTGGCTGTCCATACATGGCAGAAGGAATGCAGAAGATGAGGAATTAGCAAACTGCTCTAAATGAACCAGTTCAGAACTTCAGACCACCAGAAGGTGGTTTCAGTGCAACTGAAAGAAAGAGCTTATCAACATGAATGCAAATTGCTTTTGGAAATCTTTTTCACAAGGTATAACTGAGGTCAAGAGCTTAAAAGG
The DNA here is from genome assembly GCF_022539315.1 of Serinus canaria. NCBI lineage: Eukaryota > Metazoa > Chordata > Aves > Passeriformes > Fringillidae > Serinus > Serinus canaria. Next base: position 7,174,226 of record NC_066317.1, on the reverse strand, counting down.
ATTAAGATTATTAATGCAAATGCACAGAGATAATGAAGCAATGCAGAATTACAATAGCAACTTAATTCATAAGTGTTTATTTCATGCAAGGAATTTTTCATCTTCTAAAAATACAAAAGCAAATTTTCACTGTGTGTTGGAAAGACAACTTTTTTCTTTTCCTGTGGTGAAGCAATGCTAAATGCACAAAAAAAAAATATATTGTTGAGAGTATGCTTTGCAATAAGAGGAACAAAATATGAGCTGAATAAAAAAAAACTATGTCACATGCCAACCAAATGCTAAGATTTCCAAATACATTCTAATTCCTGGGCAGGAAGAGACTGATACAGATATTCCTGAACAAGATAGCTGATGTCAGCAATGCATGAGAATGGATTAAAATAATGAGGGGCCCTCTATGTCTTTAAAACCTACCAATATAATTAATTATTGGTCTTCATAGATGCATTTTGGAGGTAGATATCAAGGATTTTGCATTCCCTGCTCCAGCAGTATAATGGCATACACATGACAGAGAACTAACCACCAATTTTCTCCCAAAACCATTAGGCATGAGGAATTTACAGGAGGATTAAGTATTGGAAATTATTCTGTCCTGATATAGCCAAAGGGTTTTTCAGGATAGGCATGATCAATATTAAAACCATCCCAGGAATTCAAATTATGACTGAATTGCCAGCTCACGTCCACTCAAGAACTAAGAATTATTGAGCTTTTTTCCCCTCATTCTGCAGACTTCTAACAGCTGCAGCCTGGGCTGGACTGAGATAGTACTGAGAACAATCTCAATATCAGTTCATAATCTGCTCTTAAAACAGATTATATTTTATGCTGATTATTATAGAGTCATTTCGAGTCAGACTGGATATTTATACAAGGCACTGAAGGTCGAGTTTTTCAAAGGACAGGATTTTTTTCTAAGGGCATCTTAATGGTTTCAAAGCATGTACATTATCAGGCACCTAAATAAAGTAATTTAGTTTTTATACTAGAAATTTAAAAGTAGATAATTATTCTCTATAAAATGCATAGGAAAACAAATCAAACTAGGACAATTATCATAAAGCACAAGACTGTGATATTTATGTGTTTTATTCAAGCTAATTGCTCATGAAATAAAAAACTATCTGCAACCAACCATAGATTAAGACTTGGGGTGTGCTGAAGCTGGTGGGGGGAAGTGGGAAAGAATAAGTTTTGGAACATTTCTTTTGCAGTCTGAAGCTTTGTTTTGATTTAAGGTTACCTGAAGTATTGTGGAGAACAAAGCTTAAGATATCTGAGATTAGTGAGACATTAAGTAGTATATTTATTTAAAGTGTATACAGTTTTTGCAGTGCTAGAAACAGTTCAAGAGCAAATTAGAACAACCTGACTTATGATTACTCTTTGTGTAACTCACCATATTCACAATGGAAGTACTTTGGGGAAGAAAAAGGCTTACATAAAGTACTTATATAATTAATCCAGCATCCATTAAAGACAAGTTCCCCACAGTGTATTATTCATTAGAGTGTTGTCTAGCCTTGATCCTACATATATCAGCTGCTCAGTTCCCAAGAATTTATCCTATAGGGATCTTTCAGAATAACTATGAAACCATTACAAAGGTTTTCCTCACCACACTATAGGGCACAGTTTCAAGTAATTGTAGTATACATTCTGATATATATTCTGATTATATTCTTTAAGTTTCATGACTCTCCTTACTCCCTGTGATTATTATCCATCAGAAATAACTATAAAAATCCACGGGTGAGGGCAGGGGGGAAAGTGTGTGAATTTTTCACATTTTTAAATCTACATTTAACCTTACATTCAGAGGGTGGAAAATTCAGATAAATTAGCCTAGAAGGCCATCTATTGTGTTTCTTGGATATGACTGTGACTCTTCAGGGACTTCCGGATCTGAAAAAATATAATCTTAACTAGATGGGTGGGATAAGCACAGAGACACTTTGAATTCCTGTCATAAACTCAGTTTAAACTGATAAATCACCTGAGAGCTTTCCTTGGAAATTTTTCTTGTTTGTTTGTAACCATAGCAATTACTAGTGCTTTTGTGAAGATACTTGTGGAATGCAAAAGGCTAAAACAACTACTCACTTTTAAAAATGGATCCTACTATAAAGGGTAAGGCTATATTCTAAACCAGACATTTCCCAGGATGTAAGGTTAAAGGAAACAACCCCTTGTCCATCCCTACCCACGCAACGCTGCTATCTACTATTAAATCAATTCAACCCACAAATACAGAATAGAGGTCTCAGCCAAATGAAAGCTACAGGAAACATCAGAAGGCAGCATGAACTGCAGTCAGAGCTGATCAGTTAAGGATTTTACAGCCTAACAGTATGCAGGTTCCTTAGCAATGCACCATGTAGAAATGCTCCTGGGCTTGCTGTGGAGAATCGTAAGGAACTGGTATGAACTCCTGACCTAACGTCAGCTAATACTGAGTGAACCCATTTCCATCCTTTAACACCTGCTGATAAAATCTGATGCTATCATATATAAGGCAGAAGAAGTGTCTTATCTGGGAGGTGATGAGAGCTGAGGCATTCATCAGAAAAGACTGAGCTCTCGGTCAGACCTCTAACGAGCAAATATTGATGGGAAAATGTGTGTTCATTACAGGCTCGCTCATTTCTGAATGACTTAAAGGAACAGTACTTACTGGTCAATTTTAACATTCTGAAACAGTCCCCAAGTGGACTGATCAGAAATATTTTAAGCACCACAAATTCCTGCTTCAAAAAAGGCACATCTTGCTGATGTTGCCCTCTCTAGCACATACGACTGAACTAAAACCATCATGCAACCAAAACCTTACTCAATAAAATCATATGATGCATACACTTGGTCTTTTGGTGTGGAAGAAAATAAATAATAGAGGATCATATACAGTGATGCACAAATGCAAGCTACCTGGATAATACAGTGATAAATGAAATACCAAAGCTAATGTTCTTATTATTTTAATCCCTCTTCTCCAGTACCTCTCAAAATTGACCATCTTCCACCTCAGAAATATCAAGGGCTTTAATGGATGAGCCATCTTTGATGAGATTGTTATAGTAAAAACACAGAGCATGGCACTGGCTCTGGAGCTTCCCACAGCTACTGCAAAACAAAATTTAATTTTTAAAATTATTCTTTTGAATAAATATTTTTAAATATATATGAAAAATCATGTAATCTGATAAACTACAAAAAAGGAAAAAGGGTAATCCATGTCATTCTTTAAAAACAAAATAAATTGAAGTTTTTTTCTAAAATGAGAAAAAAATCCCACTAAAAAATATTGGTCAGTCAAGGGAAGTCTCTCAAGTACATGCTGATTTCAACAAAATTTCCACCAAGAAAGATTCACTTTGGCTTAGTGGTAATAAGCAGCTGGCGAGGGGCAAAGAATGGGTGTTTCCTTTTTGAATAGAAAGACTGGTAAATCCAATTGCTGAAAGTTTTAGAGAGAAAATTTTCTCCCCAATTTACTAGTTTACATATTGGCCTTTGAGGTAAGTTTATAGCCAGCTGATTTTTTTCACTTGAAATGACTAGTCATACTGTAATATTTAAGTATTTTAATTAAGAATAATAAAGAAAATGCATTGGTGTTGCAGAATAAACAGATTCCTTGTATGGCAAATAAAATGGAAAGGCAGAGGACTTGTGAAATCTGGAGTAGAGAGATTTGCTCTACTTCACTCATCAATACAATCCAAATAACAGGAGTTTGACAACTTCTTTGTCCTCACACTCAAACCATGAATAATAATAATAACTACATCAATAAAAACAAAGTCAGACACAGAAAGTGAGGAATGTGCACACAGTGGAAATTAGTGTGCATCATGAACCTATGACAGAAGGTAGAGCAGCTGATCTCCTTTTCCAGCTAAGAATACACTGCTCTATGCCACAAAGCACTGAAAATCAAGGCTGGAAGAACTCATTAGCTCTCAAGGAGCTGTGCTTGCCCTGATCTGATTGCCTCCTTGTCTAACACAGCAGAGAGCTCCCAGCCCTTGCCAGCCTTAAGTGCCATTCCTGAGCCCTTCTTTCCTTTCCCTCCAAGACTTCTCTGTCACACATGCTTCCTCACTGTGAAAGGTGGCTCTGACAAGCTAAAGACCAGGAATGGCATTTTAAAAAGCTTTGTGGGTTTTGTTCCTGTCTCCCATTACCCTGCACCTCCCCAGCACATTTGCCAAAGTTAATCACAGGGTTTAGCTATCAAAACTAATTTATTCTTCAACAAAACCACATAGGTTCTTAGATAAATCACTCAGAGTGAAATTAAGAAGCAAACAGTACAGTAAGAATGCCCTTCTCCAAAGCAGATTAAAGAAAAATCTGCCCATCTAAATCTTTTGGGAATGCACCTTTCCCACAATAACTTTTAGGGTTTACAATACTGAATAATTATTCAGATTTATCTTCAGATATGCTTGACCCAGGTTCTGTTACTCTCCCAAAGTGACTTAATTTATGCTCTTGATTCTCTAAAAACAGAAAAATAATTTTTGTCAAATAAAATATGGCATATTTAAGATTTTTACCTGAAATTATATAATGGGATTAAGAAATACATCTGTGTACACATTTTTTTCTTTTAATTTTTTTCTAGTATGTATTTAGTAATAAAATACAGTCTTAACACCTCTCCCCTCCCCATGGCTTCCTCCTTGCTAGTTGAAAGCAGAAATAGGTAGTGAACTTGAAAAACCACAGCAGAACAACATTTACTCGATAATAATTTTCTGCAAAGGTAATTTGCATTAACCCTGAATGGCTAAGTACCTTGTGTGGGTCTTCTGCAGAGCTATGCTGCCATCTTTTGGTCTCAAGAACACACTTCAGCTCTTTAAGAGCCTCGGAAAGCTAATGTTCTATTTCAAACCAACTTTCTTCTGTAAATGTATCATTCAAGACAATAACTCTCCTCCCCTTTCTCTTTGTGGCTAAGTTCACAAGTAATTTGGATAGAATCGTTTGTACTATATATCAACAATGAAAGTGTCACAACATTTAACACTTGCATGAAGATTGTCTCACTCAGCTTGTTGAGATTTACATGCACACAGTCAAGGCACTTTTTTTTCTTATAGATGTGATCGTGTCCAGATACATTCAGTACTAAGGTGCAATGAAAAGGTTATTGTGAAACAGGTGAATAATCACAGCAATCAGTCAAACAAATACATGCACATAAGAATAAGTGTTTAATAAAAATGAGGGACCAACAGAAGTTATTTCAGCAGCTGTTAACTTCTCACCAGTGAGAATATGTAGCCAGGGAATTCCAATCTAATTCACCCATCCATGATAACCTTACGGTGCCTGCACATCCATCAACACTTGCAATTTCCTGTCAATTTCAGGAAATCCCTGATACTGGCTGCCATATTCTTCATGGTAACAATTATCTAATGGATAAAGATTCAGTGACTTATTTGAAATTAGTAACTGTTTTTTAAAACAAATAAAGGCTTTTATATCTTTTATTGGTATAGCAACTTATTTACCATGACCTTGCCTTGGTCTGTTTCAGTTTTGGTTTATTCTTCTTTTTTTTTTTTAAATCAGACCAGATGCACTTAGAGGGAGCAAGACCAGCAGCTGGCAGCAGGGATCCCAGAACACTTAGGAAACATGGAAGTTACAAGATCAAATCTTTTCTTTTCTAGAACCAGTATTGTCTTAAAATCTAGTTTTAGGACACAAAATAAACATTATGTATCATTGCTGAGCAACTAAGATACCTGATTACTTGCAGTTACCTTTGTTAAAGAAAACATTGGAAAGTACTTCCAACCTAAAAGATTTTTGGTTTGGTTTTCATAATGTCATTTGTTGGGACCAAAACCATTGTGCATCACTCAGGATAATTAGACTTTGAATTCCAAACTTGACTTTACAAGGTTGTATCATCCTATTTTAGTAACATTTCCAATAGGGGCAAAATTTTTGTCTGTATTTTCTTTTCTTACTTGTGACACGCACTGCAAGAACTTAATGCTGGATACCCTGGATGCTCCAGTGCTTTTTAATTGGTGCTAATTGGCCTCTACTAACTCACCACTGTCTAAAGACACTGTACTCCACACTGTAGAATGTTCTGGTCCTGGTCTGCCATGGTTAGCCTAAAAAATGGTGACTTTTTTCAGAATGAAGTTCTGATGGGGATGAACTCCACTACCATCCACCCAAAGGGCTCATCCGCTCTTTTCCTCTTAGCTCTGATCAGTAGCTACTCTCCCCTCTATGCAAAGATTCTAAGAGCAGACTGAAAGTTTGAAAAGAAAAACCAAGGTGTTTCTTTCACACAAGTGTTGATTGATACTCTTGCGCATAAACTGAACTGGAACTGAAATCCCAGAACGGAAGGTTCAGCTTTGAAAGGCTCAGCTACCAGCACATTTCAACAAGGGATGGAGGGGAAGCCTGGAAGGAAAGGAGGTGGTGAAGCCTACATCAAAACAAGAAAGATGCTAAAAAACACATCCCATGATCTCCATGTCAGAAGATAATATTTGTTTCTGCTTTCCTTACTGATAACCAATGCTGTACATAAGAAGCACACATTATTTCACTGATGCAGACCTGCTCATCTACTGTGTGCCCAACTGGTTTGATCATGCAAGTCTGGATAAAATCACTTGCAGAGAAACATGCAATCAAATACACAAAATTGGAGGGTGCTTAATGAAATTTTGGTAACGTATTTCCTCAACCTTGGGAGGCAAAGGTTCTTTAAAGCCATTTTTCACCCTTTGAATGTACACACTGCAAGTTATTATTACAAAGCAAGAGACAGGGGAATCTTATTTGATACACTTCATTGTGCTTTATATTAAAATTCAGGCATTCTAAGCCTTTTTAATGCATAGAAATGTGAAAGAATTTACATCTTCTACTTAGTAATCAGCCATGTTATTGTCTGTTACCCTTAGCTGAATCTGATGTCAGAAACAATACTCTTATCAATGAATCACTGGGGATGAAACCAGCAGTTTTCACTCATGCAAAACTGCCACTGACTCCAATGTCTAGAAATTGCTGCACAAGAAATATGCAAAGCTACACAATTATCTAAGACCTTTGCCAAAATTATGCCCAAGAAGCATACTTACCTCTCTTCTTAATATACATGATAACAATCTCACTATTTTTAAACACATTTAAGATATTAAATCCTTTGTTATCAACATTAAAGAGATCTTTGCTTAAATAAAATTGATCTCTTCATACTGACTTTCTAATCCCATTTAAGTACTTTCTTCAATGAGTTTTCTATTCTTAGACTTTATGAGATAATAATTGATAGTACCACAGCATTTAGCTTCGTATAACATTGTTTCCTCAAAAATCCTCATCTGAAAAAAAAGAAAGTATTGGCTTAATTCACAGCAGATTGGAACTGAAGATATAGCTATAGCAGCACCTGAGAAATAGAAATAATTACTTTTAATTTTTTGTCTCATTCTAGAAAAGGCTATTAGTCCTTCATCATTTATACTGTTTAGGGTTTTTTAAAGACAAATATTTGCCTGCAGCTAAAAAATTCACAAACCCTGGCTGCAGAAACAAGAAAGCGCCATGTAACACAGAAATCACCAAAATAAGAAGAGTTTAGAAGGCCAAGACACATGTTCCAACCCATGGAAGAAGAAAGGATGGTCACTGTTACTGATGTAGGCGTTCTTCTTTTTTAGGCAGGTCAAGGGATGTTTTATTTCCAAAAAAGCTTTTAAAAGAACAGATCAAATGGACATATTTTCAAAGCAATATATGTAGAGGATTAAGGGAGACCATGGAGCTTTGAAAACGTTCCTAACTCACAGATTCTATTTCTGATACAATGATTTTATTTTCTTCTTTTTCATGTCTGAGCCTTCCTTCTCTCCCTGTTGTTCCAACCCCGCCTCTACTTGGATTCTCTTGCTGTACACTTTTCTCTCCTATACCAATTTGGAGTTACTCATGTCCCTGTTGCCTCTTTTCTCTCTGTTTAATCTACCCTCTGGCAGCCATGCTGTACAGTATTTGAAAGCATTTCCAGATTCATGTTTCATACAGGGTGGGTCCAGTAGCTGGAGCTAAAACGAAATCCCCCTGAGAAGGTCAGATATTTCAAAACTAGTTTGTCTCTAGTGACTTCCACACACTCTGCAGGGTGGCTTCAGCTGACAAGTTGTTAGCACTGAACACCATTACAACAAAGGAATACAACATAGATTTTATTTTTGTCCCACTGTGGGAAAAAGAATAAGTCTCAATTGTATTTTGGAAGCTTCATAAAGCAAGGAGCAAAATTCTCACTACTCAAATTCTTTCAGGTTAGTTGGCTGCCTCACTAGAACCAGGCTTTCAGTTTAAGTTTCTGTTGCTATCTGTACATCTCACATGGAATGTTGATTCAAGCTATTTTATTAAACTTAAAAAAGTTTTTTCTAGGGTGAATTATTGTGGCCAAACACACAAGCATCAGAATTAGCATCTCAGTAGATCTTGGTATGTATAAATGTACTAGGCTTGAAGGTTGCTTCAAAACTACACAACAGAAAGGCAAGGCATCCAGCATCCTGGACAGTGATCTCCCAGTTCAGAAAGTTGTTTCTTTTCCTAAGTATTCTGGGAGAGGCAATGTCTCCTTCTGCACTTCAAAAAATTACATTTCCTCACAGCAGAAACCAAGGTGAAAGGATGAATGAGCTGGAGCAGGGAGAATTTAAATCAAGCACCAACCTCTATTTCAAAAGGCTTTTAAATCAAAATAGTTTTAGTGCAAAATGGGGCTTTGCATAAACCTTTGGTGAACATCCAATCTGAATATTTCAGTATGCTGCCTACCTATAAAGAAATGGGTAAACTGAATCTTTCACAGGAGTTTTAATTCAAATGCTTCATACCACATTTTCGATAGGCTAGGCTGCACAGCAAGGTTACTCAGTGCATTTTTTTCCTCTTCCTGCAACAGGCAAAGCATATTATGGTTGTGCTGTGCAATTAATGCTTTATTGTAATCATGTTATCTCAAAAGCAGGGGTTCTTAAAGCGCTTCAGTTTATTTTCCACTCAGAAGAGTGGCTGAATAGAATGACTATTTCACCTCACACACACTTGACACTTGTCACTGGGGGCTTTCTCAAAGGCTGGTGGGTGGAGAGAGGAGGATTGCCTGCTGTGATCTATCATGTTGTAATTAAGTACTCATGCTCCATCCACAGGGGTTCTAACTTTACCATACCAACACTTTCTGTTTCAAAACTGTGGACAACGTGTCAGACCACTGCTTTGTCAGCACCTCGGCTGACAGGATCATATTTTAATTGGCAATAACAATCTCTGGGCTGCTCAGCCCTTAATCTTTCTCCTAAAAGGCTATGACTAACTAAAAGTACAATTTTTATTCTAGTCTGAGCATGCCCACTGACAGTTTCAGATTCTTCCACCTTCTCCATTAAGATCTGCTGTTCCCTTCACAGAAAAGGTGGAACCTGTACCGGATCTACACCTTTTCTTTTCCACTGTTCCTCTCAATGCACCAGGAATACCCAGTTTTATACCGTATTTTAATACAGAAACACTTTTGAAGCGTCCTACAATTGGCAAAGCCCCAGACTGAAAGCATGGAACAATTTCTGAGGAAACCACTGATCTCATCTAATTAATATTCAGCCACAATTCTTTTTTGGAATAATGCCAAAGACTCAAACTGATGGGTTTTATCCATCTGTAGACAGCATGAACACAACATGAATCTGTCTGCTTTTCTGACTCTAGATCTTCTCTCCTTTTTAGAATAACTAATTTCTTTTTTACTTAGTCCTTCCTTTCTACCCCTCTTTACCTTAAAATGGTGCCATATTGTATCATCAGAGTGACAGCATGTAAGAACACTTACTGTAGCTGAGAACTTCCAGAAATTTAAGTTCCTTTAAAAGTAGTGAGGAATCAAGCTTCACAAAATAAAAACATCAAGCCTTATTATAGGTCTAATTTGATCCACAAATGACATTTTAATTTCCATGTATTTAAAAATATTTACCTATTTAGACCATGTTTATTTTCTCAATTATCATGCATCAGTCAGATACAGAGAAACAAGAAAAAATGTTAGGTGACATCTAGATTAAAGTTGTGTAAATAATTCATTCTTAAAATGGCTGCTTGATCAACTCAAAAGCATCATTTGATCTTCTCAGGGAAGTGAACAACAGAAAAGTAATTTTAACATTAAATTAGTTTAAATATTTTTGAAGTTCTAGTCTTTTCAAAGAAAACTTCACAGGAAAAATAATGTCATGTATCATCTCAAATACCTCAGAATATTTAAACTTTCAGGAGAGAGGAACAAAGAATTATTTTGCATACGAATCTAAAAAGCAAATGCTTGTTTAACTCAAAAGCTTTTTTTTTTTTTACAGAATTATTCACTAAAATAAATATTATTTGGTTCCAATAGGAAGAGTTAACAAATCAGGATCAGCTAACAAATTTACAGACAAATTTTAGAATTGAAAAACAATGAGATATGGAGAATTAAAATAAAAACAAAGAGCTATTGCATGAGATCAGAACTATTTCTGTACCATCAGTTAAATTTAAAAAGAAATGCCTTCAGAACTTAAGTGATAATAATTGAGGGAAATTAGACAAATACTAACAGGTAATACAGTATAGCAAAGCAGGTCCTCTAAATTGAACATGTTTTAATACAAAGTTGCACATCTAAGTTAAAAAAATGCAGACTGTTCTTTACCAAAGAGGCTCATGTACAGCTTAGGAGTGGAAAGGTCACTTTATCTCTAAATATCCTTAAATACAGTAGCACTACTTCCAGTAGCCATTGCTGGAATACAACTTCTGGTACTTTCAAAAGTGCAATGAAAAATCGAAGGGGGTGTTGGAAGAAGGAGCATCAAAAAATACTCAAGGATTTAACAAAACATCTTAAAGTGAGAGTGAAATAGCTCAACCTGTTTGGCTTACCAAAAAATAGCCTGCACAGAAACTTGATTAGAGTGTGTAAGTTCACAGGTAGAAAGCATTGGGTTAATAAAGTGCACTTCAGATGTAACAGAGAAAGACCCAGCAATAAAAAAAAAAAAGCCTTTACATTAAATTCAGACAAATTCAAATGAAGAATAGGTCATAAATATTTAACAGTGACAGGGACTAGCCCCTGGTACCACTGAAGCCATTGCCCTTTTCTCAGTAGTTCAAAAAGTTTAAACCTGATGCCATTTAGAAAATACACTTCCACCAGACAAATAACTGGTCTCCAAATGAAGACTTCTGGGTGAAATCTATGAAATAAGAGGGGACAAACTGAACTTGCTTGCCTTATGGTTGGCAAAATATATTGGTGTTCCTGCTGAGAGCTCCACACAGCCTCTAATGGAATGTGTTCATTTTAAACATTTGATTTAATTGTCATAATAAAGTTCAGTTTCTAATCCTGCTGGAGAACTCTATGAAACCCTCTATGCACGTGCCAGAACAATGAACACAGGCAGTTGTACCTGAAACCTAACCTCATTCATTCAAGCAAAACATTAAATACACAATTTACTACACAAGCCAACTCAGGAGTTAATGCCAGCACAAGGGTTGGCTCACGTTTATAAAATTAACTTGAAATGACATGGGGTTAGGCAACAAAGAGAATCAAGGGAAATAAAAATAGAAAAGCACAGCAGTTGTCCCCTCAGCATTTCCACATTTTACAATTAATAAGACTGTTTGAAAGCATCTTTTCAGAATGCATGTCAATGAGATCAAAACCAGAACATAAATTGCAAGAGATATTTTTACTGGACTGTAAGTCCTTTTTGTGCCATTAAACTGATGTGAGCAGAGCCAATTAACACATCCCTTTCCCTCTTTGCATTCCACCTGGGCTATCAAAGCATCACAACAGCAGCCAAGAGAGCCACGTGGGTGTGTGCATGTCTGCATAATCACACCCAAAAACTCCCCTCCAATTTTGTTGCTGAGCATGACATCACATGGCATGAAATACTCCACTGGTCAAACTGGGTCAGCTGCCCAAGTTGTGTTGTGCCCAGTTTTTTTTGCCCACCCCAGAGTGCTCACTGAGGGGTGTGGCAGAGCAAGAGGAAACCTTGCTGCTCTGCAATTACTGATCAGCAAGAGCCAGAAACACTTGTTCAGTCACAAATGTGAAATGTGGCACCACATGGGACTGGTATAAAGAAAATTAACTCCATTTCTGACAGGTGCATTTAGTCTTCAGCAGGCAAGAGCTGGAAATCACCTCTGCTGCTCCTGAGAACTCACCAAGAGACACAGCTGAACTCAACTGAAAACAAGAAATAGCCCAGAAAAGAAATAAAAGTTATAAAATAAAATAATAACAGGAATTAGTTATGTACTCAGAAGAAAATCTTTCTCTTGACCTTCCCAATAACAAATCAGTCACTCTTGCTCTGCAATAGCTTTGATTTGAAAAAAGGTGCCGAAGATGAAAGTAACTGAAATTCCATACATTTTTCATCTCTGTCATATCTACACACAGCCACTCTATCAGCAACTCCTGACTTTCTCCCACATGAAACAGACCATGAAATTTTACTTTCCCTCCAACTCCTGCAACCACATATGGAAGGTTTTATATAAATCCATATGGCCAAAATATGTTACTGCTGTTTATCAGATCTGCAACTATTAAAAATTATTCTCCCATAAATAGGAATAAAGACTCCCTAGACCAGACAGCAACACCCTTCTTGCCTCTGCTACATCCCTTTTGCAGACTGACAAAGGACTTCAATTCTCCTCTAGCTGTCAATCTGGTTCCTTTCACAAGCATTAAAATTCACTTTAAAGACTGAATAATAAGGATTGCTGACCCTTCCACACTGATAAAATAAATAAATGTCAGTCAGACACCAGTGTAGTCACACAGGTACAGTAAACTTTTTCTAACCACACAGCACAGATTTATTCTTTCAGCTAATCAGAATTCAAACAGAACAGAAATCAAATGTCACCCTGCCACACTAACATCCATCAGCCACAATGATTACATCTACATCAATCACTTGATATAATAGGAGTAAAGTCATTACAACAGAACATTGTCAAAAGATCTGGAATTGGTCTTCTATTTAGTATTCTGTCATATAACAGCTACAAGATTATTTCAAAGGCAGCAGTGTCTGCTTTGAAAATATGAGACAGTTTGCTTCAGCATTCTCCTGGCACCAGATTGTTATTCAATGACAACATTCTCCATGAAGCAACAAACATTACTGATTTGAGCTTTATAAAAGGGGAGAGCATTGGATTTTCTGTTCCGTCAGTTTGTCAGGTAGAACTGAAAATTCAACAATTGCATTATTTTTATGTATAGAGCCTGCAAGTTATCTGAAAGCAACCCTATAATTCTGCAGAAGTGTTGGTTATATCAGATAGTTCAGTAATTTAATTCCTTTACTTTGGAAGTCCCATCAGCTCTCTCTCTTCCCATGTCTAATTCTGCCTGAAAAACCTCACTACTTCATTCCCAAGCAATGGCATTCTGAAAAGCACAGTCCTACCTGAAGGTCACGTATATGAAAATGACACAGGCTGCTAATTCAAAATGTGGAGTTCACCTCCTGTATGGGACCAAGCCTTTTCATTCCCAGACTTGACCAGTGTCTGATGTCTGCTTATGTTTTGCAGTACTAAAAAACAGTCAAAAAGTCAGCATACAGACTACATCTGTCCCACTCTATGCTGCAGACAGCCACTGAGAAGCAAAGCCCATACCAGAGAAAGCACACAATCAAAGTGTTCCCTTTCTGGACATCATGTATAATGTCACAAAGACATTACACCACTGCTGCTTCAATCAAAGGAAGATGTTACTCAAAGGAAGATCTTACTCAGAGTGACCTTTCTGTGCATTGATCACCGCAGTGAACATGAAATCCCTTAAGCACAGGTAAAATTATGCTTCTTTTACATGAGAGGTATTGCATGGAAAATTATAAGGACTGAAAACCAGCCCTTTAGGTCCACCTCTAGGAAAAATGAAAACCATGGAGACTTTATTCTACTTGGCTTGGAAAGCAGAAATAGAAAGAAAATACAAAGAACAGCATTTAAGGTGGAGACAAAACTTACACTGCAGAGCTGAGGTGCAGAATGTGACTTTACCAGTCTAATGAAGTTTTTACAAATAGTACTGGCAACCAGTAAAAGCTTTAGTCAGATGGGGTCATTCATAAAATTAATTAATACACTTAAAAGAGATTTGGAAGGAACTTATCACCTGGCTTCCTCACAGGTCATTTTTACCTTGACCCTCACTGCTCATTACCCATTTATTCATGACAAGAGTCACTCACAACTGGATCATCCTAGAAAACAGGATCATATACCAATATGTAAACTCTGAGGAGGTTGAGAACAGCCTTGACTAATAAGTCAGACTTGGTGTCTTCAAAAAGCTGCACCTCCAGTTACATTGCCTGCTGCTTTTACTTCTAGGGAGATATTTCTGCCTAGTTAAGAACTTGATCTAGATGCCACTTCACCCTTAGAACCACTTTTCAAGCAATTACAATATACAGCAACGAACTTATCTGCAACACTTTTTCTAATAAATAATTACTTAGACCATGCTTACAGATCATAACACTGCAAACACATGAAAATAGATAAATAGATTCATTCAGACAAGACACTTTAAAAGGATACCAGCCACATTTACTACGTACATGTTTAGCTGGCTTATAAATAAATTACAATTCTTTAGTGTAAGTTCACATTAGCTGCAAGTACGTTGCATTACTCTCTTGGGAATAATAATAATAATTTAAAAAACCCATCCCACAAAAAACACCACTTATTTAAAATGCAAATAAAACACTTTTTGCTGCAAGCTGCAATACTACTAAATAATTGACCATAATTTTCAAAATTATCAGGTCATATTTTAATAGCTGTGCTTCCATTATTGAACAAAGTTAATTTTTTAAATTCTTTTAACATATTCATTCTGACAGTCATACTTTACATATAAACAGCAGTGGTCGTCTTATATATAATTCCAGAGAATTCCCAAGATTTAAATGGCAACCAATGTATATTTACTTGGTATTTCAGTGAACATTAAGGTTTATAGTTCTGAGGAAGAAATTGACTTTGGCTTTAATTCAGTCAATATTTATTTCTCTGTTCAATAAACATTGATGTTTGCCTCAAGAGAAGTCAATATCCTGTTAATGTACATTACTTGAATAACATTTGGGAATTACTAAACAAATGACTCAAATTCAGAGGATCAAAGACAGTGGGACCAAGAAAGACTTGCAGGGTGTTAGTTTAAACCTGCAGTCTTAGCAGAACTACCAGTACATGACATGAAACAGCCCTGTGAGCAATCCCTCCTCTAATCTTCAGCCTGCTGGAATTACAGTCATATCCATCTTTGGTACAGTCTGCTTCAGAAATGTTGATGTGCAAGTACCTTTTCCCCTTGATGCCCTTCTTCAATGCTTCCTGAGCCAGCTTGTCCTTGAAATATATTTTGTTTCAAAGATCATGCAGAACTGTAAATACATATTCTTATGGTTTCCTCACTTAACCTGCTTTTCCCAGTTTGTCATCCATGTTTTATAGTGGATTCTTCAAAAGTTTAAAGGAACCCTGTCACCATGATATTTTCTGAAAAATCCTCTTTACCCAGGATTTTCTTCTGGGAAGCTGAGAAGCCTCAGGGAGGAATGAAAACAATTCTTATCTGATTGCTGCTCCTGTGTTTGCTGCTCTGGAATGAGGTCTGGAGGTTGCTTACCAACAGGTGAATGTTTGATCAGTTCCATGTGAATTGTTTTTACTTAATGCCCAATCAAAGCCAGCTGTGAGTCAGTCTCTGAGGAGTCACAGGTTTTTATTGATTTTGTGAAGCCTTCTAATGTAATCTCTTTCTTTAGTATAGCATTCTTTTAATATAATATCATAAGATAATAAATCAACTTTCTGAGAACATGGAGTCAAAGTCTCATCTCTCACCTCGTCCTGGGGACCTTCACAAACACCACAGAACCCTGTTTGCAATACTCAGCATTTTTAGTGGAAATTTATGCTGCCAGACTTTCTACACAGGGCTACTTTCCCACTTGCCTACAATATTTTAATCCTACTGAGTTTTACCACACTTTGCTACTCACATGAGGTAACAAAACCAAGAGTGAATCATCAAATTTTAGGTGGAAAAGAGTGAAGACACTTGCAGCTTGTCTCAGATCTTGGCAAAACCATCCTTTAATGGACAAAATATTAGGAAGAGTTGAATGTATGACATTTTCTCATCACATTAAATATTAAAAGGCCCACTGTACTGATAAACCTAGCAACCTTACACAGTCGTGCAGGAAAGCCTATATAACAAGTTGTGATCAAACTTTAGAGACTGAGCTTTCCATTATCTACCAATGTCTGTCTTTCTGCTTGAAGACACCAGCCACAGTTGCATGGTAGATGGCTAAAGCAGTAGAGAGAAAAACCTAGCATTATCATATTTTATTAAGTTATAACTGATATTTGCAATGGAAGGCTCTGAACATCTCCAAAAATCTTACAAAGCTCAGGCTACTGCTTTTTGTGTTTCATATGCAACACAAACATCTGCTTGCGAAAAAGTAGGGCCCTAAAATGAAGAGTGGAAAAAATTATTATAAAACTACATAAACCCATAAATTTTATAATTTTCAAGTACTCCAATCCAAAGAGGGGGAAAAAAAGAATTCTTTTTTTCTGTTAGTTTAAGTCCACAGAGAAACATCTGATTTCTAGAGATCCAGATTTAATGAAAAATAAATACCAGAAACTTCAGCTACTGTATTATACTTGCACATACCATGAATATAGGCTGCAGGAAATACTATTTAAAGGTCAAGTTATTAAGAGCAAAATTATCATAAACAGGATCAAAGATGATAATTTCCTTCTGAAAAGCATCTCTGGAAAAGATACATACATATGGGTAAGAGGTACATCCTTGAACAATTAGCTGCCAACTCATGTTTGTTAGCTCCCTTGGATGTTTTCAAGCAAAAAAAATTTCCATGCTTAACAGAGTGATGTGGAAATAGATCATATCTCAGTTATCAGAACAGTTCAAGGGCATTACCACTTCTGAAGAAAAAATTTTGTTGAAGTCTGAATCAAAATATTCCCCTTGATATCTGTAACAAGCTTTCACCACCTCAGACAAAACAAAAAAAAAGTAATTTTGTTCAAGGTTTAGTGCTTTCAGCCTTCTCACAAAAAAAAGTAAGGACCAGGTAGCTGCAACAGCATGGTGTGTATGGCCTCATGTGCCACAGACATATTTTCTGAAAAATACTTTTGCTAGGACTTTTGTTCTCCTGAGAAGCCTCAGAGGAAAAGAAAAACAATGATTTTGTGCTGCTGTGGAATGCAACAGGTGCATCTTTGATTGGTCCATGTGAGTTGTTTATACTTGATGGTCAGTCTCTGGTCAGTCACAAGATTTTATCATTCCATTCCTTTCTATTCCTTGCTAGCCTTTGATGAAATTGCTAGCCTTGCTAGCTTTCACCTCTGATGAAATTTTTCTTCTATTCTTTTAGTATCGTTTTAGTATATAATTTGCTTTTAATAAAGTATATATGATCAAATAATAAATCAGCCTTCTGAAACATGGAGTTAAGATTCTCATCTCTCACCTCATCCTGGGACCCCTGCAAACACCCGCACACTCATGAGCCAGTTTTAGTAGGTTTGGACCATGAAGAGAGACTCAGCTATCATTGTATCCTTGTGTTTAGTCCTCTTGCAAGTAACTTCAGCAAAAATGATAGGATTGGGAGGAATATGTATCTCAGAGATACAGGAGAGCTCTGGGTAAAAGCAGCTGCACCACTGGTGAGGCAGGGAGCAGTGAGACCAAGATGGCAGCAGCACTGTCTGTGCTGCTTTGGTGCTTTGTACAGCTGGTGGCAGATTCTCAGAGCTGTCAATCCACAAGTCCTAAACCTTTCACAAGCCAACCCTTAACCTAGTCTTTCACCCATCAACCTTTCTCAAATACTAGATTCACATTAAGTACATTAGGAATGACAATAACCCTCTATTCTAATAACAAGAAACTGCCAATTAAGCCCATAATGTATGAACATCTTCCCCTTACTTGCCCTTTTTATGCAAAATAATAATGTAGGAGGCTGCATGCAATACCATCATGTCCATCATTTTAATTATTTTTGGATATTTGTCCATACTGCATTAGATTAAAAGAGTCCAAAATCTGATTTATTCGCTCACTTGTAAATTACATCTTAATGCATGCACAACTTGTTAGCATTCATACATAAAACACTTAAATTAGAGTTCTCTCCCAGTAAAAATAGGCTCTTATCTTCAGAAATTATGAAGACACAGTTAAACGCAATTTTTAAATATTTATTCCATATTTGCATGCATCTGTTCTGTAAGATTTCAAAACTGTTAGTGAAAGCTGTCCAAAACTCCTACAGTGCAGCCTCTTAAACTTTCTAAATACCTGCCACCCTAGAAGGATTTAATGTGCACTCACTCACTGCAAGTTGGTCTCTGTAACATGCTTGTGATAAAAAGACAATTAAAAAAACCAAAGCTAACAACAAAACACACAAAATGCTTAAATATACAGATTTATTAATTAGTAATATTATATTATGATGAAGATTTATTTTATGTACATGTCAACTTTTTCTAGCTCTGTCTGATAAAAATGTGTCATAATAGTACAAGTAAATTTTTGAAGGAAAATAATTGGCCTTTATGACAATCAGCTATTGCATTTTCTCTCATTGTAGTTCCATAAATGGACCACTATCAGCTGGAGCAAATCTGCTTGAGAGACCTTCAATTACAAGTGCTTAAAATCTAAATAATTTCTCATATTCTGACCATGTTGAACTCAGGCAAGCACCTAAATATACTTGACTAGGGTGAAAGGAGATCAGTGTCTAGTCCACTAAAAACTGGGAGGTTGTATTCTAGCTTTTCACATCTGCCAAATCACAATTCCTTTTCCTTTTGGTTGTTCACTAATTAGCATCTCCATAGAAGACATCACCAGACAGAGGTGAGTGAAGAGCAACATTTGCAGAAATAGACCAGTGGATTGTTAATTGATCTGCATTCACATTTTCACAAACACATTTCTTAGGATATGAAGCATTTTTTTCTTATTCTAGGGAACAAAGTCCATGTCTGATACCCCCAAAAAGAAAATAAAGTCATGTGCTTCTTACAATTTGCACTTTTCCACATTATTTAAAGGCCTAAATACTTTGGTATTATAAAATAATAAAACCTGTTAAAAAGCATCAGATCCAATTCACTCACTGCTGATCAAATATTAGACCAAATATTGTATTTACAGGTAAATAAGTAATGTAACACATACATCAATTAACTTACAAACTACATGACCTGCTACAGATGTATAAAATTTGGAGCTGGCCTAAAAGAAAGCTGGCAGTCACCTAACAAGTCAAAAAATCTTTCAGTAGGTTTATTTAATTGCTCTTCACTTTTGCATACTGTAGCTTCACAATGAAAAGCTATTCTCCAGTTGCCTACGGGCTGATGCTGTCATCCAGCACCCTTACAGTACCTGAACCCCTGAGTTTAAGGAATAAAGGGGTAGGAATCAAAGTCACAACACTGAGTATTTTCATAGTTATGTGTGGATGCTCTGCTCAGTGCATGGCAAGAACTATGGGGATAAATCACACTGGACTCCATTTTCTTCAGGGTGGAAAAGCCCCTTCTTTATTCACCTAACTTCTTTTTATATAGCTTTACAGACTTTGTGTGGGATTCCAATTGTTTAGTTGTTTCTTGCCAATTACTTTTATTGGTTAGTAACAAGTTATTTTGTATTGAATAATCTCAGTGTCTACATGCAGGGACAGTTGCTCATGGAAGACAGAAAAATGAAAACTATCCGATGGTGCAAAACCAGCACCATTAGATAGAATTTTGCATTTATACAGGTGCAAGTTGTTTTTTACCCAGGAATAGATTGGTATGTTAAGGAATTGCTCACAACAGGATTGCTTTCACATAGGAACTTGCAAAATGCTGGCTTTGGCAAGGCCAGCCACTGATTCTAGGAGAGCAGGCTTTTTTTTAAGCAAGATTTTCTTTATGATTTTTCTGCCGTTCTGCAACCAAGATAAAAAGAGCAGATTGGGAAAACAGATGCCTCAGACTCCCTTAGTTTCTCTTGTGGAGTTCCTTATTCATGGCTAAAGATTTCCACACCTTACATTTTCAAAGTCAGGCATCCAGAGTTCAAATTATGTTCCACTTGTTAATGTATCAACACTTTTCTATTTGTGGACTTGTGTGTGCTAGACACAGATTCATTCTAGGAGCCTGGCAGAGCTCCCTGCAAGGAAGCTGACACTGCACAGTGGGCAAAGATATTCCTTCAATGCCCTGCTCAGCTGAATCCTGAGCTCAGGAGGGACCTGAGATTGCTTGTAATTCACACCAGGCAGAGTTAATGTTAAAAATTCAGATTTTCAAGAAAACTGTCCTGTCCATTGCCTGTGTACCTTGCCTAGCAAAAGAGGATGTCAACTTCAATAAAGACTTTGTTTAAAGTCAAATTCTATTTCCTGAAGGAAAAAGATTAATCTGCCATCTTTATTTCCCTAAGAATCCATGCAACTGATGTTTCTACATGAATGAGGGAAACAATTCTTCAGAAATTACCCAAATTGCACAATTGTTGTGACTTGTAAAGGATCAAACATCAAAGATCTATGGGAAAAGTTCTGGTTTATACCCTACCAGGGCTAGCACTAGAACTAAGATTTCCTTGCTACTATGAATTTTGATACTGTTTTTCACTCACTTCAAAAGGTTACATGAGAATCTTAGCTAACAGGACCCTCAGGAATGAAACCAACCCTGATTTAGTAAAACTTGCACGAAAATGCAACAATTTGTTGATATGGTAGGGACAACAGCAGGTTATTGGAGGCTGATGAAGGATAATGCTCTTGAAAAGGAAAGGGACAAGCTGAGAAGGAGCACTTAGTGCCCTTTTTTCCTTGACTTTCCCTCCTTTTTTGTATTCCTACAGGTAAGTAGTTAATGCAGAGTGTTTGTGGCTCATCGCTGTGGTTCACTGACCTTTCAACTCACAGGACTGGGCAAGCACCCAGGAGATGCGGCTCCACCAAAACCACAGCAAAATTAGATCTGTTTCAGATTTACACATAATATCCATAAGCCTGGGCATCAGCACTAGACTTCACCACTTATCAAAATTCAGTTTTGACAGGAAAAGCTCTGTCCCTTCTGCATTCACCCATACTTGCTCTAAAATTATCATTTTCAGGAAAAAATGAAGCAAAGAGTAGAAAACAAATGCAAAACAACAAACTATTGAATAACCAACAATATTATTTATGTTGACTGCATTTCCTATAACATATAAATAGTGTTATTTCAGTGAAGCACATTCTCCTTATTGAGAATGGAACATTTATAAAAACACAGTAAATCAATGAATTATTACTCAAAGCATACAGAGAACGATTACTCAGACATTCTGTAGGGTTTTTTCCAGCCCTCTTGAGTATCACAATATGCAATATTTTCTACACTTAACCAGAGAGATGTATTCAATCAAGGCTGTATGCTTCCCATGCTTCCAGCCTTCTGTTAGTAGTTTAAAAGATATTCAGTACCTTTCACATTCAAGGACCCATACTACCTCTTAGAAGTGAATTTTAAGATAAATACTGGTAATGAGAGTTGCACAAAGGTGTTAGTTGTGTCATTAATCTTGTTAAATACTCTGCACAAACAGACATGAGTAATCAGACAGTGAAACAGAAGGCAGAATTGAATACTGCTTACAGCTTTACTTGTGGAAATAGAAGATTCTCAACTGGGAATATGAGAGGACAAAAATAAGAAAGGCTTGCTTTTTGGGGGGAGGGCTTTTTAGAGTGTGATAATATTTAGCTAGCTGATGGCATCAAAAACATTTTTAAAGATAATGAGTACTCATTAAAATATAAAATAAGCACACACATAATCTAATACTCAGAAACCAATTACTCACAACACACAAGAATATTCCAGACATCATGATGTTGCAGTTACCTCTGCAGAGCTTCAGCTTCAAATCCAGAAACAGCAATTTACTGAAGCAAATCCACATGGCTGATTGCAAACTACACAGCAGTTTGAAATGGGCAATGACCAGACCTTTACACAATCTATTAAAACACAAACCTGCTCAGGCTCTCTTGGTCACCACTTCTTGTCTAGCTATGAGGAATTAGTAGCAATTCTAAGGTAGCTCATTATCAATCAAACTGACCACTTACAATCATTATTACTTTAGTAGACAGTTTGCTTTGGCAAGTATCACAAGTGCCTACATTTCTTCTATTAACACTGAGCTGTGTTCATATTCAAATAAGAATTATTTTATCAGTTCAAAATGCTATTTGCTTCTCCTTGGTGTTTTAGGATTTTCTTTTTGCCCATTGCCTTACCAAGCAAATAATACCCAGCTACCACCACTTTTCACAGGGCTTGTTGATGCAGTGGGAAAATGCTTGTGTGTTCCATGCTATTGTTGTCAAACTCCCTGACATGTAACAAAAATAAAGTTTTTAATAAAACAAAAAAAAAGTAGGTAAATGAGGTCAATAAGAGGGCTCACTGATGAAATAAGCTGATTGGAACATTGTAGTAAACATTCCAGTTACAGAAATACAAAATAAAAATATATTTCCAGTTCTCCCCCGTCTGTGCTGAGAAAATAATTGACTGTTATTCCAATTTTAAAAACAATGCATGCATAAACTTTTTATTAATCAGACTAATTTTCTTTAACATTTCTAACAATGCACAGAAGGTACCATTCTTCAGAGCCTACTCCTGACAATATTTCAAGCAAGACCTGCAGAAAATTACCCCTGCCTATGGTGGGATATTAAACTGTCCGTTCTGCTGTGACCCAGTGGGTTTTTTCAGTTGACATGTATACTATGCTTCTTTTCAGCTGCTGATTTGAATATGCAATTTACACAATAAAACAAAACAAAATCTGACTCCACCTCTTACCTCAGTTCCAGCTACTCACTAATGTTAAGATTTACAGTTTCTCCCTTGTGCCCATCTAATCACTGCTAGTAATTGCACTGTGTTATAATGTGGATGTGTTCTAATATGACACAGTCATATTATCCCTACACTGATCTGGGCTCTGGGAATTATAAAGGTAGCAGGGTTAGAGTTATTTAGGCAGCACCTCACTAATTTCCCCCTCTCTAGAACTATTTACTTGTCTTTAAATGTGAGCTAGAACTTCAAGGCAAGCCTTTGAAAAATCCATAGTTGCCACATAATAGTAGGAAAGAAACACTGCCTTTATTTCAGATAAAGATGTGCTATAATGTTTTAGAACCAACAACAGTAAATACTGGTGTCTGTGGTTGTCTGCTCCACCTAAGAGCCTCCTCCCACTGCTTACAAACATATTGATGCTGAAAAACATTTTCCCACCCTTATAGCAGCAGCCTTATCTCTTGGAAAAGAAGCCCATAAGTATGATTTCCTGTTTCAAGGCGGAGCTTTCTTTCAGCTTGTTTTATTTCCACTGACAATACTATATTTTCCTACATATTCAAAGTCTCTTGCTGCATTGTGAATTTCTTTGAAATAAACTGAAAGGATGTGAAATATGTTATGAAGCCACTGGAGTATCATATATAGTGACGCTATTGTTTGACTGCATTGCCCCTCTCAGCACAGAACTAAACAAAGCCTTATTTCATCAGTTTTTGGCTATTACACTCTGAAAACACAAAAACCAATTGCCTGATGTTTTGTTCAACTGAAAACACTCAGGAGAACTGCATTCAGAAATATAACACTGTGTCAGTATTTTATAAAGTCATTGTAGCTCTGCAGAAGAATTTACTTAGCTACTTGAAATCAAGTTTCCTTTGCAGTACAGATGAACGCCAAATGTCTGGATATTAATCAAAACCCAAAGAACAGTTTCCTGACAGATCCACTACAGCCAAAATCTATGATTATTGGCAGGGAGCATAATGAAAAGAGAGGGGGACAGGACTTGAAAAACATATTTCTATATCAAAATGCCCCATAAAAACAGAGCTCAGACTCATTCTTGGAGATATTTGTACAAAATTTCAACATGCAGATTTCTCTACTACTATACAAAGCATTCACCTCTTCACCTCCCTTTCTTCTGGCAGAACTACACTTCTATTCACTGGAACTATTTATTAAAGTAGCAAAGAGAGGAAGAAAATTAAACAACCAACATACACCTGCTCACTATTGCTTACTACCTAAGTATTTTTTATAGTGATAAAGAGTACAGTACAAAAAGTACAGTACCTTGTGCCACTTCCTTACCAGCTTCATTTTTGATAAAATGCAAATATTTGTCTATTGAGTAATTTTATAAATAGTTTCTGGAAGCACATATGAGTTGTTAATAAAACCTGGTCACACATTTTAAAACAAAAATAGCTTCATGTTTTTCTCACCTACTGCTTTCAGGAAAATCATAATTAGAACTATGGGGAAATAAATTCCTTCTCACACTATTTTTAAACTTGACTCACAGTTTTTGATTATCTGGTATTGACCTAAATTAACCTAAACTCAAAGTGTAGTTAATCAAAATTTGTGGAGCCTTGCTTTTCTGAAATTCCCTGTAGTATCAAAATCTATAGATATTATTTTGTGTAACAGGGTGTATAACACTGTTACATATTACAATATTCACAACATGGAGAAGAACTCAGATTTATGCATTTCCTTGGTTTTCACTTCTTCACAACACTATTCATTCTTCTCTCCTAGCCATAGACTTTGCTTTCCAAACCAGTATGTAAGAAATCCATTATGTAGATGCAGTTATATGAACTGATAGAAAAGTTACTGAAGCATAAAGGTGGACCCTGCAGAGACTGCAGTGATCTGGGACTCCTTCAGCTTTCTTGCAACTACACATGCACATTGCCTTGTCCCTGCTGTGCCAAAGTCTGCTTCCACATGGTAAAGTCAGGTTTCATGCTGTTAAGAGCAGTTAGGAAGGCAGGCTACTGAAGCTGCTCCACAGGAGAACCAGCAAGGATATTTTCATAGAAGCCAGCCACTCTCAGAACTGCTAATTTCATTTTGTACAAATTTATGCTCTTCTGCCTTTTCCAATTGCCAAGAGCAAAACTAAAATAAATAAATAATGACATAGTAGAAATGTTATCTTCTGTTTGCAACTTCACCCTTCTGTGGTAGAGACAAAATTAGGCAGCACCACCATCCTCCAACCTCTCCTCTTTATCCAGTACTACTGATGGTATTTATTCCATGGTAAAGACCAATTTTTTGCACTTTGTTGTTCACATTGAAGACAAACACATTACCTAAGTTGTCAAAAGAAAAGTGGAAGTTGTGTCTGCTACAAGGGGACAGCTGAGACTTACAAGACCTAGAGGAGACATTGTAGCTGTTATTTCATGCACCCAAGGGACAATTAAATCACTTGTCCTTGAAGAAGGCATACATTTACACTTATGAACAGTAGAAATTTAGAGGACTAATTAGGGAGGACTGTATTTTTAAAGTAACTAGCTAATCACCACATCCCCCAACAAATCCTTCCCACATAACCATCAGGCTGAGAACAAAACTTCAAGGATTTGCAGAAGCAGTCAAAGTTTATCTCAGAATTATGTTTCTTATTAAGCTGAAACAAAGCTGCTCTTAGCAGTATCAGAAAAATCATTTTATATTAATACATTGCTTCTATACTGCATCAAAGTTCATTTTATTATTCACATGAACTTTTCTTATCTAGAGAAAACCTTTGGTATCACTCAAAATTAGAGAAATGGAAACACTTGTCATGAACAAAGCACCAAACCATTCCTGAGTAAAATGGAACAGAGCAAGTGTCAGCATAACTGTGAAATGAACCAGAGGTTTTCTTCTTAAGCAGAACATGACATTATTTGAAGGATTCCACAGAGAAGTAAGCAGGCCTTTGACCTCTCAGTTCTTAAAAACAAAAAGTCTTCAGTTTATAAAGGAACTTTTTTATTCAGCAAAGATATTTTTTCAAAAAAGTGTTTACTTAGGGAGGAAATAGGAAAGAAAATGCAGAAGAGAGCACTTTTTTCTAGAATACTTTGTCAATGCTCATTTTTTTCCACTTGTTTACAGGGTACTCACAGATATTACATGGCTGAACAGGTACAGTACAGCCTCTCAAAAAGGCAGGCTCTGAGACCATGCACAAATCAAAAATAGAGTTTGAAACATGATCATAGCGCAAAAGCATTAGATAAATGTTGCTTGTGACAGGACAGGGCTGCATCCCATGACCCAGAAGATTTATGGTGCTGCTTTGTGTCTGGAACAAGCACTACCCACACAAAACACTCTGTTTGGTGGAGGCATTTTATTATTAGCATTTGACCTACTCAGGCATCTGGGGAGTAAAACATTGCTAGATATCTTCAATTCATGTATTCAAAAACAATAATACAAAATAAACATTACTTACAGTGAAAAATAGTAACCTTTGACTATCTGCTTAGTTTTTCTACTTGGATAAAATGTATTGTTTTGTTAAGGACAAAGGGTTACAGACAATTTAAATTGCATAAAGCCACCACAGGAATTAAGACTAAACAGATCACCCAGACAGTTTATGTTAAAACAAAACCAAGTTCTTTTATATCAAACTAACATTAAATACTGTCTTATCTTTGTTCAGCAAACATTTTAGGTTTTGATTTATATTAGGAATCTTCTAAATATATGGTTTTGTTCTCAGCGAGAAAAGAAGCACTCAGAAGCACTGCATCTGGCCTCCACATCCAATTTTTTCTCATAATCCATTGATATATTACCAGACATACATATTTAAAAAAGCTAATTTAAGAACACCAGAACCAGAGCCACTTAGACTATAATTATAACACTGTCTGAGAATTTTTCTAACAATTTTTTTAAAAAGAAATTATTGTGCATGTTGAATTTCAAATATTCAAACAATGTGCACATCTATCTCTTCCAACTATCCATATCCTCTTCTTTACCACTGTCAATGATTTTAATGCTCATTATAAAGTCAACTTTATAGTCACTGAAAAACAGTGCAATAGATACAACTAACTTCTGTAGGAAAACCAACTTTAACTACTTACAAAGTTCTGATTACAAACTGTATAGAGAAGCAAGAGGATTTCCTGCAGTTTGGGAATTTTTTGTGGAAAATTATTTCCTATAAATGTTTCATTTTAAATTTTATGCCTGCTAGTTGGTTACATTGCCAGCAACCAAAGCTATCACTGACACTGTCTCAAAAGACAAATATGTATTAAAAAAATCTCTAAATAGCATTTAAGGATCAAATGGTTTCCTCCAATGTCATTTAGGAATGTATTCCTGTCCTTAGCACAGGTACTCCTTTCCATCTGTCCCCTTGTACTATTTTTCTGTGTTTTTTACTTTAACTGCAGGTTATGTTTTGTCAGTGGCATTAATAAATGTCACTCTTGTAAAACCTCAACTAAGAAGTCACACCACAGAAACAGGCATCCCACATTCCTCTCTTATGAGAAACATTTTTTTAAAAAATTATTTTACTGTGTAATGACATCAATCATTATAACTCAGTTCACAAATGAAATCAAACATCAGTCAAAAGTTACAAAACCATCTTCAAATGTATCTCTTAAAGACTATAAACTACTAAAATATGCTTGAGAGTGAATGCCACATCCTAAAGGCTATTAATTGCCAGGAGAGGAGAAAGGTGGCCATGTGTTTATTCCAGATTCATGAATGATGGCAGCACAGATTATAAATATTAAAATCCAAATACGCAGCTCTCAAAGCCATGGTGTCCAAACTACATCAAAACCAAGAACAGTTCACAAAGGGATAAAATAACTGGGGCTGGAACCATTTATTTACTTTAATCTGCAGATCATGTCTTCAGATAGAATGAAATGAAGATAAATCAGTAAAGAAAATAAGACATTTATAATACACTATGAAAAATCTGAAAAAAAGAATCACTAAAACAATAGCTTTTGGAAAACTTGCATCTGCAGAAAGCCTTCTGGGCCTAAATCCAATACAAACCTGTCAGAAAATATAGATGAAAAATGTTCATTTACAATTGTAAATAAGACATGAATATGAAACCTAATCCTAAACTCAATCATTCCAGAAGGGAAAGGTTTGGTTGGTTTTTTTTTAACTACATTATTTAGTTAGTTGATTTAATTAGACAGTTGTTTGAGTAAACAAAATTACTTCAGAAAGGAACTCCTCCAATAACCATTGACAAATCAAATGGACTTCAAAGACTGTCACTGTGCTTATCTGCTTCATTCATAACAGCTTACTGAAAATACCTGTGAGGGTCCAGTATTATAGAAACCACCTCCCCAGAAAAGAAATGTGATCAAAGGAATTGTCAGATGGCATAAGGCCAGCCTTTCATATACTGCTCAAGGGATTCTTTCAACTTTTCTTGAAATGTCCTCTGATGCTCCAGTCCAGATTCTAATCCAGCCCTGCAAGTGAAAGGTTAATGGAGTTCATCCTTAACACACAGGCACATCTTAACATAGACTGGCAAAATAAAAGCATATTTTCACAAAGAGGGAGTGCTCTTTTTAAAGTGTTAAAGTAATACCAGGCCTTCTGCCATTGCCCAAATGCACTACAATCAAGCAGCTGCTCAACATGGATAAGCCTCAAGAAAACCTTTCTGATTAAATTCACTACATCAAAAGCTCAGCTGACACAGGTTAGCAAATGAGTTCAGTTCATGCTTTGGTGCTAGAATGAAAGGTCAAAAAAATCCCCCCCAAAACCCTCTAACAAAAAACCACATAAAATAGTATGCCATAATTGCATAAGGAGGGAGAAAACACTGTAAAAAGATTGCCACAGTGCTTAAGCAGCTGCAAGTCAGCTCAGTCTCCTGAAGTTTGCTGCTTGACAGCAACTCAGAAGCTGGACACTTCTCAGCACAAAAAAAATAATTAAAGCAGGTTCCAAAGCAAAAAAGTTCAGAAACACAATCTGTGAACTTCATGTAGCTGAATCAATAGGAAATCATGTTTATCCCAGCCAGCACTAGAGG
This sequence comes from Serinus canaria, assembly GCF_022539315.1. NCBI lineage: Eukaryota > Metazoa > Chordata > Aves > Passeriformes > Fringillidae > Serinus > Serinus canaria. The sequence continues at coordinate 7,145,005 of NC_066317.1, read as the reverse complement.
CAGTACAAGTCACTGGAATGGGTCACTCTACAAGAAAGGCTATGCAGACTTTTAAAATGAGAAAACTCTACACTGTCTTGCTATGGCATTTCTCAGTAATTAAACACTTGAGGTAGATACAGAGGAGAGAGACCAGCAAAATGTAGAAATAGAACACATTCAGTTTCACTTGAATTTATAGTAACCAACACTTAAGCTACCCAAGTAGGCTGCTCCACTGCACTTTTTAGTGGGCTATTTAGATCTGTACTAAAAAAATGAGCTGTAGTACTAAGAAATAAAACCAATTCTTTTAACTCGATTTACACTCTCAGTGTACAGATTACCAACATTTCTTCATGTAAACTTGGAGAACTGAAGTGCAAAAAGCCTCCAGCTTCTGCCTCAATATCTGAATTCCCATTATCACATGCAAACAACTGCGAGCCCCTGCATCTTGAACTGAGACTCCAAGTTGACCCCTCGGATTCAGAACATCAGACTAAATGTGCCAAGGGCTGGTCTTAGGTCTAAAACCAGCAGGAATTAAATTTATGCATCCACCAGGACATGTAAAGATAAATTTCTGAGCTGTAAACAAATCTCTCAGAAAGCATATGCTTTTTAGGATTACAGGGCAGGAAAGGCCCAGCAAATTCCAGTCCAGTTCCCAGCCATGAGAAGTGCATAATTTAATGTCTTTTGTAGAGCAATCAAACTCCTTCCTAAGAGTGCTCATGATTTTGCTCTGATTGAAAAACCATTGCAGAACCTCGCTGCTCTGACAATTAGGAACCTTCTTTTAATTCCCAGCTTGAATTTATTCATAGCCAGCTTACACCCATTAGTTCTTGTGCCAATATTGTCCTTTAGCTTAAATAGCTCTTCTCCTTCCCTGGTGTTTACCTCCCTCAAGAATTTAATTTCATTCAATTACATTTCTTAGGACTAATTGTTTTAAAATGAGAGGACACACTTTATAAAGCTATCAATGGCACATTCCATAAGGAGAAAAATTAACTTCTCTAGCAATTAAATATCCACAGAATATGAAAAGTGCACAGTAAGACAGTTATAAGCCCATGGAAAACTTGCATTATTCCAGGATGTAAGAGACATGATGACTGCAAATGAAGATATTACAAGCTGTAAGATGAGAAACTTTATAAGCATACTGGAAGGAAAAATAATTCTTATGAAAAAATAAATTTATTCTTCAGCACTCTTGCAGAAGGACTTTGAGTTTAAAAATCCTTTTAATGCTCATTTCATTTACCACTCTGCAAAATTAGCAAAAAAACTCCAAACATAGCAAAAATTACAAAGCACTAATATAAAATACTCAGAACCGTAGAAAAAAGGTGCAGTATTTTATATGCTTTTTAAAGGTTAAGGATAATTTTAATTCACTGGGTCAAATTCCAGTGTCATTTTGGCTTCTCTTGATAGTTCCTAAAAAGGTCAAGACAAAGTGCTACTTGATCAACCCATGTTCATGGAAAAACACATCATCTTTTTAGAAAAGTATGTATTTTACAGAGCAGTTAGACTGTGGTTAGTGATTCCTAGGCTGTGCCACATTATTGATTGAAACACCATATATGTCCATATTTCAGAGCTACATGCCTCTTAATCTCAGGAAATCTTATGTTAGCAAATAATTTGGCATATATTGTAGCTTAATTGAACTGAAAATAAAAGGTTTTTATTTTGTATTAATTTCCACTCTCTGCTTACAATATGCAGTGAGATAATAGGAGTGATATAAATTCAAATTTAATTTTCATACTAACATAATAACCTGATATAATCAAACACTTAATATTAGTTTGAACTCATTAATTTATACTTGTAAGAGGCATAACATATTACTAACTCAAGATATTAGGCAGATGAATTGCAGAGAAAAGCCAGAGCTCCACTTCACTCTACTAACCTAGAGTTATCTATTTCGTCAGAATTAACAGGTAGCTTCCCCACCCTTTTTTGTAAAATGAAAATTAGCTTTCTTCCCTAATGAATCTAACCAATATCCCCTCTCTTGCATCTCAAGTGTGGCCCACTTCAGTAAGTTCAAGGTTGTGAATAAAGAAGTCTTCCAGGCCACCTCCCTAACTCATTGAAATCTTTAGAAAAATTTTGTGTTTTCCTATTTCTTTAACTCCATTTCTTCAAGAGCTATTCATACCATAGTAACTGTATACAAAAATCAAGAAATGTTAAGCTAAAAGTCTGAAAGACAAAAAAATTCAGATGTGGATTGCTTTTCAATTTTCATCTCAAAAATACAACATATACAAGCAAATGTTCCTCACAACACTAAAAGTTAACCCAAAACACAGGTATCACTGATGAAAACTATAACAAAAATTTGATGATATCACCTCCAGAATATCATTGAAACAATCAAAATATTTTAAATATTTCACTATGATAAAGGACTTCACTCAAACCAGAACATACAGTGCAGTATCGACTTATTTCTAAACACTGGAGGTAGAAACACCTCCACTCATTTCATGATGAAGTGCTGGGTTTTGACTTTTATTTTGTGAATTGTCCAGAACAATTTCAATAATTACTGCTGGGGGAAAAAAAATTCTCTCATCTGTTGGGATATGAACCTTTAGTGGGTCACAGTTTCCAGTGAATATTCTGAGCAGTTCTCAGTTCTACAACACACAGGAAAACCATGATGATTTTGCAAAAAAAGAATGCAATGATTAATTATTCCCTATAGCAAGTGTATAAGCATTCAAACACATGGGGAAAAAAAAATCTTTCAAGTTAGTTAAAAGTCACTACTACTTTGTAAGGAGTACAAGATCTGAATTATTTAACTTTTTGCCTCTGAAAAAAGGATTATGAAAATATGGAAAAGAATACCTAGACTTCTGCCCACATTACTCCAGAAATCCATGGCTTCACGAAGATCAGATCCATGTGGGATCCAGGTTACAATTAATTCAACTGAACTTTATGAGTTTGATTTTGCCCATATCTTAACTTCATTTCACACCAAAAAAACCATTCATTATCAATATTCTTCTAACAGAAGCAATGGCTCACAATGAAACAACTGTCCTGTCTATATTTTGGCATTGATCATTCCCTTTAGCCACTTAATGATACTTGTTTTCTTAATCAAGCAAGCACAACTCTGTTTCTTTGCCTTGTATTTTAACATATCATCCTAAGGACATTGCTAACCATTTTAATTTTAGTAGCTCTCAACACTGATTTCACATATCTCTTTAATCTTTCCAAAAATTACATGTTATATAAGATAAAGCAGCTGCACCCATTACATTCATGTACTAGGAGTCCAACATTTAACATCAAAAGACTTGGAAATGAACAAAAAAAGCAACCACCTGCTAACTACTTTTGCTCTTACTAAAAAAAGGTGTTTACCCACCCTGAAAGAAAACGCCTTCCTTGTTACTGAACAAAATTAAAAACAACCCAATTTTTGCTGTATTACATTGTTTCTAAAACCTCTGCACACTTTTTCTTTTCCTTTCCCTGGCAGTTAGGGGGGAAGGGGTGGGGGGGAAGAAGAAAAAGGAAAGTGAGTAAAACATTGGTAATTTGTTTAGCTAGTGATGCAGGCTGTTCTCCAATCAAATTTTGTTTCCCCAAGGAAGATATCAGTTTTAAATTACACAGCAAGAAAGCAAAAGAAAGGAAGCAAACAATCAAAACCTTCCCAGGAGGGGTAAGAGTAAGGCAAGAACTCCAGAGATCCTATTTAATAAATAAACACCTTCATTTTTGTAAGTTAATTTCACCACAGGAAATAAGTTTAGTTTTAATTATATTGCCTTGTGTCATGTTTTATAAAAGGTACATGAAGCTCATTGACTTTCTCTTATTATTAAAGCCTTTTTTATGCTAGAGAGACGTTGCATGTAGATTAAGTCTCAGTAGAGCCTTAGCTCAGTGCAAAGTGAGGTAAGATGCAACAGTTTTATTGCTATCCCACACTTGTGACAACTACTGAGAATAAAAACAAAAAGTTATTGCAGGTGACTTGATTTTTCAAAAAACCCAACTACACATAAGAAAATGTTAAAAACACACCTGTATGAAAAAATATGTCATTCAGTCAAAGCCTTTGCTGACACAGATATAGGAGACACACAGAATTTCAAAAATCCAGAAGCCAAAAATGTAATAAAGGAATAAATAAAGCTTTAAAAATTAAATTCCAAACCGAGAAATAACAGAGGAAAATAAATTTGCTTCTGAAGTTCAGACACAACAAGAGAGACATATTGTGAGCTGAGAATAGTCTTTCTTAACCTTCTGGCACCATTTTTAGATTTTAGTTTAAGACAATTTTAGGGGGCAGAGACTCTAAAATCATTCATCCCCCTCCGTATTCAACCTTTCCCCTTTAACAATAGAGAGAGACAAATGCAAAGAGAACATAAGTGAAAAAATAACAGTTTACTAACAAAGATAAAGAAGCAGTAAGCACCAGGTACAAAGGTGCTGAGTCCTGTGACTCCACACAGATGAGAGAGAAAAAGGACAAAAACACAACCACCAAGACTGCTGTTCCAGAATCTCTCTTCCCCCAAATAGCAGCAGGAGTGGGGAAACCAAAGGCTAGGAAAAAACTGTTGTGCACAGAAGGCTCTAATGCTGGAAAAAAAATCTTGGCAGTTGTAGGGCTGACCCCTACAAGCACTGCTGGAGCTTGGGGCAAAGGCTGGAAACTTGTGGAATGGCTCCAGTGCTACTGATATTCAGAAAAAAAAAAGAGCTTGGTGCAAGTCCATCCCTGTTTTTAAAGGGACCCAGCACACCCTTGATGCCTCAGGTTTTAGCTTTATATTTTTCAGACTCTGTACTGCTTTAGTGTGTACTTCTGAGCTTCATATGAGGGGATGGTGAGCTCTCTTCACAGAGTAGGGAGACAAAACAATTCCTTCTCTAGCTGGGGACCAAGGACAAATGATCCAAATCTCAGGCTCAAGAGCATAAACAACAGTGCATCGAAGAGAAAACCAAGAAGGATGGGGCTTCATAATCTAAAACTGTAACTGGACAATTAACTCAAATAAGCAAATGGACCTGAACTTATAAAAGTGAGAAACCTCATGACCAGTTGTCCATTTTGTGACCATTTTGGGTTCATCTTGGCTGTAGCCCTGGCTGGGCTCTTGTGTTGCCCAATATGGATCCATTGAAGCTTATTAATAAATCCCTACTTTACTCTTTAACTCTGTGTAACCTCTGTTCTAGGTCAGCCCTCAGAAGGCATCACTCTCCCTTCCATGAATCCAGAATAAAACACATAATTTTCACTTCCCAGCTTGCCACATCTCAGAGGCAGTAAAACAGACTGCCGAGACTGATGTAGAGGAATTATGGAATGCATACTTTTTGGGTCACCTAGGACAATACCCTACAGCACCCAGTCAGTGAATGCAGCAAACTATGGGAATGTGTGAGTTCTATTTTGAATGCTTTAGGAGGCAAAAAATAATTTTCACATCACTGCCTTTTTTAAAATTTATTTTGGGCAGAATCACAATACCACGAAGAATTTTTTCCGCTCCCCAGTCTCAGAAATTTTCACTTAAGGCAGCAGTTCCCATCCTGCTACTTCTGGCTGAGTGTCAAATGTTTGGAAACACTGCCAGCTATTTCTAGATGCCTGCTGTGACCAACAGGTAGCTTGTTCTGTGGCCTGCTGAGGAAAAATTATATATATTGATAAATTTGTGAAGATTTTTCTAGTTTTCTACTAACTTGCTATGAGTGTTCAATAGCTGGTACTACATAACCACACAACAATTTCTTTGGCTTCCAGAAGAATGAGAAGATAACACATCTCTGTTAAGATGTGTTAAGACCACAGAGCACATGAAAAGTTTATTTATATTCCAGTCTGGTTTTTTCTTATGCAAAGAGGGCATGAACTTCTTCTGCTACCAGCCTAACACCTTTCAGGAATAAACATTTATTTTGGGAAGGGGCAAAGCTCTTACACAGCCCCAACAATCTTCAATGAGATGTAAAATCCTGAAAAACACTTTTCATATGCTTTTTAGACTGCTGCATAGGATTTTTCACCTCAGTTCCCATTACCAACATTCACAGTATGTATGGAACAGGTTAAAAAGTTTTTAAGAAAGGTTTCCAAGGATTTCTAGCAATCATTACCTAACACATCTACTCACAGTTCCACATCCATCTCTAATTCCTCTGTGCAAAGTTTGCAACTGAAAATTAAATACATACAGTATTTCTTTGCCAAGCTGTCTGACACTCATTCCTCAAGTTGTTTGCCCTTCATTCAATTCAGAGAATCAAGGCTTTGATTCAATTCTTAATAGCAAAACATTAAAAATTCCCTTTAAATGTTCTTCCTCGTACTCATTAATAATCACTGAGTAATTCTGGTGTCTGAAATGACAAGAAGCCAGGCAATATTTTAAGAGAGCTTGGCATCCTCATAATATTAGGATGAGCTAATAAGTAATTAACAATAATACAATGTTTTTAGAATTTCAAAGGAAGTCTTTTATTAGTGGCAGATGGAAGAAACAAAGGGACATAGACATTTACTAGAACCATTCTCACTCTGATGTCAAGGAGAAAATTCCAAGATGCATTTTGGAATTTTGAATGCTACAATGTTGACACACCTTTGAAATTTTAAAAACCCTATGCTCCTGAGAGTAAGCCAGTTATCTTTTATGATTTATGGTGATGCTCTTAAGAAGCAGAGTCAACTTTTTAAACAAATAGGAATTTACCTAGAGCTGTCAAAACACAGTGAATTTTGAATCCAGAATTGACAACTTTTAGCATGGAAGCATGCTGTCTGTACTGCAACATTAATTCCAGTAAGTTAAAGAACTCAGAGGCTTCCAAAGAGTATAGAGAACAAGCCAGCTGTAGGTTGTACAGGTGGCCCTACCCAAGTTGCATCAAACAATAGAGTTCCTTTTTCTAAGGCTTTTCATCATAATTTTGTTGCTGTATTCCTCTAGTCAATGAGTCTTTTCAATCCTCTCATAAACACACCTTCACTGAATTACAAGGCCACAAAAACAATGACAACAGCAAGCCAAACAACAAAAAAAAAATCTTCACACACTAAACCAAAAATAACCCATAAAACCCATGCACATCTCCAGGGATAAATTTAGTATAAATTAGTTAGACAATGCTGTGAGGAATTTGTTATTTTACCAGAACAGAGTAGTGGGAGAACAAAAAATAGTGTTACTAGGGAAGTGTGCATTAACTGGAAGTTATTCACCACCTGTACTTGTCTTGAAAACTAGTTTTTAATTTGAAAAATTTTGAGGACTTCTTACTTTACACACAACATCTGCCCAAAAATGATTAAGTATGTTTTTTTCTCCTATATTTTAAAACTTTATTGCTGAAGATTATATGAATAAACCTAGATAAATAGGTACAGAGAAATTCTACATTGCTTGAGGCAAGAGATTACATAGAAACAACTGCAAAACACTGTTTTGTGTTTGAAGAATAAGTTGTAAGGGAAGGTTTGCATGGAGCAATATTTTCTTTTACCAGTGCAAGATTACCAGGTATGAAGAAATATGAAGGAGGTCTAAAGCTGAAGCTGGCTTTTTATCTTCCCTGCTTATTACTGTGGAGACAGGTAAATAATAATAAAGATTCAAGTTCCATATGTCTGTGCAGTCTTACAAACAAGTCTGTCCAATCTTATTACACTTCATTAAATTTCACAGTAAATATGAGGTAGAGAGAGGTAGACACAGGAGGGAAAGAGAAAAGTGAGAAAGTTCCTAAAATTCAACTGCTTATCCAAAAGCACAAGATCATCAGCTGGCATTAGTCTGATGTCTCTGCAATTTGCACTTATTTTCAATTAAGCCATTTAACAGGATCTAAGAGATTACCTCAACCCTTCCATTTCCTTCTCTGACTAAACTAAGGTACAACTTGAGTAATAGCTCTTCACTCAATTATATGCCAGCATACACTGGCAGAACCTCTTCCAAGGTGGAGAATCTGTAATCAGGTCTGTAATCAGGTGATTGTCTAAGCATTGAAGATTCTCACAACAGCTAAAGCAGAAAATTCCACTTTACACAGAACAATTTTCAAGGGGAAATGTTGCAGCTGAGTCAATCATGGCACAGAGTATCACCAAACAATTTCAGAAAACTTTATGTATTCACCCATACAGAGAAACATCTTACCTCATCAGAAGTCTTCTGCCCCTACAAAAATAATATCATTCCACTTCAGAAGGCTGCAGGCATCTGCCCTTCTTGTCCTTCAGCCCAGCCTTTTATCCCCTCCTGTTGATGCCCTGCACCTGTGTGCCCTCTGCTCCCTTGGGTGGTTGGTGAGTGCACCTGGGCACTCCTTACCTTCAGTGCTGCTCACCTGCTTTTCACACCTGTAGCCAATTGGGGATGAGGTAATTGAGCTCCACCCCAATTACCACAAACTCTGTGTCTACAGGGAAACTTTTGAATGAAGCTTGATTTTGAAAACTATTCATTTCTGTGGCTGTTCTAGACATGTGGATATTTACTTTTAATAAGTGCCTACAAGGGCTACATCCTGGGGCTAACCCCTAAAACCCCTAAACCAGACAGTTGGGGGCTTTCTGGAGACTCTTACAGTTTACAAGTAAAATACAAGTAGAAAATGTAAATATACACCTAAAATTGCCTAAGTTTCATTTAAAAAACAAACAACAAAATGACAGATAACTCAGCATTTTTCCAAATCAGTCAGTAAAGGTGTGCTTTGTAGTCTTCTATCTAGACATGCAAGCACTGCCAGGAATTAAAAAAACCCAAACTGCTGGCTTGTATAGGTGTTTAAATCTACAACAATTCAAAGCTCATGTATGCATTCATTTTTTGGTTTTGGGGGTGTGCTGGTTTTGCAATAATTGATTTTAGCAATGGAACCAGCACAGGGTGGGTGTGATGTATTTTTATGTTTTTCACCAAAGTTATTTTAGTAGGCCTTATTCTGTATCTTTGCAGCATTTTTAACAGGTACATCAATGGAGAACCTCCCTCATCCTTTTATCTAAATGAAATGTCTTCTCCTGGTGTGGACACGGAAATGAACTCTCTAAACACTGACCATGTTAAACAGAAATCTTCATAATTAAAGATATACTGTATGAAACACTTCTGAAGTACTTCCAGTTTTGTAGCAGTATTATTTAAGTCAATAGTGGCTACATTCATTAAATTTCATTCATACCACAATAATGTTCTCCCTAAAGGTATATGGAGGGCAAGGTGTTATGCCATTAATGTGGAATATAAATAGCATTTCTTTGGTATTGTCAGCATGATTCAACCAAACTTTAATCCAGAAGTCTCAATTATTTTTTAACCTAATCCAGTGTGTATTGTGACCTGATGTAACAAACAATAACCTCCCTGCCAAAGGCCAAGGCTTCAACACTTCCTCTGTTAGTGGGCATTACTCTCTGTGTGGAGGATTTCTCAGAAAATCCTTGGAAGTCGTTGAAACTGATATCCTGAAAATTCATCAGAAAGGAAGTGATTAGCAGCCAGATACACTGGGGAAGCTCACTAAAGCATTCTATAAAGTTTATAGCTGAATTCACTGCTACTTTTTCCCTAAGAAGTTAATGGCAGAAAATTCTAGATGCCACCTCTCCACAACAAGAAGAATCCACACAAAGGAACATGAAGAGTGTAGATGAAAATATGTCAATAAACTCAATAAAAGCATCACAAAATACCACTTGTTTTCTACTTTGGGATTTCTTATTTTAAGCATAAACTCAATGTTAAAATTTCTTAATGTCTCCTCACAAAAGGGACAACTCTTGCTTCACCCTATCACCACGGGGTTAAATCTTTTTTGTTGTTATATACTGGAATGAACATTAGAACTTTCATTTTCATACATTAAAATAAAAGAAAAAAATTTCAAAACACAAGAACCAGCCCTGGGAATCCAAAAAATCAGTGGTTAGAACATGGGAACAGAAAATTACAATGACTGCCTTAAAATAAAAAAAAACTAAAAACCACAAAATTCTTAAGATTTAGGTTTCCTCAGTAATTTAGACATTATCTACTCTGAGAAAGATGGCTAAGCCAACCTGCTTCATGCATGTAACTGTTCATTCTCCCATCAAAAACTCCATCCCTCATCTGACAAATATTCATCCTGGAAACAAAACAACCTTGCAATTTTCTATCAAACATAGAACTTTATTGGAATGGGTATGCTTCAACATTATTGTAACTACTATATTACACTTAATTAATTTAATCTCTGTTTACTCTCTAAATTGACTACTGTTCCACATAATATAAATATTTTTTGGAATCATGTGTTGCATCCATACATTCTTTACAAGTGCACTGCATTCTGAAATTAATATCAAGAAAGTTTCATAACATTACTATGCAGTTCGTTATGCCACCTATTTTGGTTTTCTTTTTTATTGTTATTTAAACTGCCATTGCCTCCTTTGTAGTGAATCAGTTACTATAGAAACAGTTGTACATGCAAACCTGAGTTGAATTCACTTGCATGGCATAAAAAAATTGTTATTTGATTAAATAGTTTGAATTGGTGGAATAACAAAATGTGAAAATTCTCATGTGGGCTACAATTCACACCTTGCCTAGATTCAATATACAATGTAAATAGTGAAATTTTATAAGTTGGTAATAAAGAAACAAACAGCAATGTTTTAAGCATGCCTAATCCCCTCTAATATTATCACTGAGTTATGTATTTTATTGAATTGCTCTTCCAGTGAAAGGCTTTAAATGTAAAGATTTATTTCCCAATAAAACTCCAGGTGATTCATCATTCCAGTAATTTGTATTAATTTAAAGCTGCTGGATCAGTTTACTACAATAAATTGTCTTGTGTTGATAAAAAGAACTGCACTGGGTTAAAGCTACCAATATTAGGATGTCTAAATTTTCTTTCAGTGCTTTATATAAATTAAAGCAAGACCAGGCTGAGACTTTACAACTGATTTTTCACCAATTCCTTCCCTGGTTAATAAATCAGATTTATTTTTCAACTTTTTTCTTTTAACAGATGAAAAATATGAAATGCACATACACCCCAAAAAGAAATTTTCATACATTTGTAGACTGCCTTATCCTTCAGGATTAAACAATTAATAATTATTTGGCTTCCATAATGGGCTATAGTTGGTTTAAATACAAATTGTACTGAGTAACACCTTAGCTAGCTCTGCTTTAATTACTCTGACACTGAAAAAAAGGCTCTTAAAAGCTTGCTCCAACCTAAATACCCATAACAGTTTTTACAGGTGACAAAAGCCTTTCAAATAGTCAAAATCAGAGCTGACAGCTCACCTTCCATCAAGAACCATGCTAATGAGCTTTTGATGTCATTTCTATGTGCCTTACAGACCCCAGCTCCTCCAAAAACTGCTGTTCTGATCTCCTCAGCTTTTGGCCAGTGCTGTTCCACCATTTAAATATCGAAGCCAAGTTGAAGTTTTTTAAACATATTTGATTATTTGTTTCACTCAGGACCTACCTAGAGTGAGACAATTAATTACTATTATTTGTGCTGAACTCAAAAGAAAAATGTTCCAGTGGTTTCAAAGAGTTTTGAATCAGGCCCAAAGGGCTTAAATTGGATCTAATTTATTCCTGGACTTTACTGACCTTCTGCACAGTGATGAATTTAACCTATCTTAAAATTACTAATTAAACAGGCCAAGAATATATTTTTAATGGCTTTTTCAATTTCAACTACACTTAAAAATTGCATCTGTAAAATTTGGAAATTTTTCTGAAAGCTTTTCTGGATCTATATTATGGTTTATGTATTTGTAAATTATTTTAAATTATTTTCTTTTACATCACTCAGTTATTTCTGAAGCAGTAGATGATACTGATCAACATATGCTGATTAAAGAGTACAATTGCATGACAATGGCTAAATTTTTAGATAAGGCAAACTGATAAAAATAGAAGGGCATAATTCAGGGAACAATTATCCACCTCAGGTGAAGGAGTTCTACAGACTTAATTACAAAAATGTACAGAATGCATTACTGTCAATTAGAGCACACCCTGTGCAATTCATTAAAGCCCTCTCCCCTGTGCAGAAGTGACAAATACTTCATTATGCCCTGGAGAAATAAGGAGGAACAAAAAGGGGTAATGTCAAATGAAAAAGGGATTGATCTGTTCATAGCACAAAAGTATATTATATATATTATACATATATATTAAGGAATCTGGATGAAAGGGATAAAACTAGAGAGGAAAAAGTGCCTAAGGAAAGGTCTAATTTGTTTACAGAGGAGTTAGGATGGAGATTTACTACGGTAATTAAGCTATTATTCAATGACAAAATGAAAAAAAAGAAGCAATTACTGAAGAAACCCCACTGACACTTGGCCTAAAAAGATACATACCTTGCCAAGAATGGAAAAGGTAAAATAAACAGCAACAAAATTTTTAAAAATGGTTTTACTTAAAACCAAATGAACAGATTTAGGCCTGTCATCATGTCATTTTCCACTTTCCTGATCTTCTCCATATTCCTCTCCTGCTGGACTGAAGTAACCCTCACAGTTTCCCATACATAGAAATAGAGACCACTTGACATAGTTTGGAAGAATCCAAACTAAATCCTCTTTCCTCTGTCACTCTTTGAGTATTTAGTTTCATTACTAGTACTGTTTTGAAATATAAATTTTAAAAAATAATAATATTTAAGGTAACATTCATGTTGTGCTACACAGTAGCTGTACTCTCATTAACATTTCTGTGATTCTTGATTCAGGGACAGAAACTTTACATTTGCAATGGAGACCTTTTTCAGTATTTATATTTCATATGTCTTAGCTGAATTCCAAGTAATCAGGCAATCCCAGTAAAGTGGGTAATACTAAGATGAGATTTTCCAGTCCTTCTAAAATATGTCCAAAGTCACTGCAAAGTAAATCTAGGTAATTTTACACCAGCATTCTCCAAGTCAGCCAACAGCAGGCACTCATCCAGCCCAGCACTGAAGTCATATTATATATCAGAGGTAAGTCCCATGTGAAAACCATGATCCAGTGTAGGAAACCCCTGATACCAAGCTCTTCTGCTTTAAGCCTGCCTTGATAATTTTAGACCTTACTGGATGTTTCAAAATTTAAAAAATTAGTATTGATTGCGTATAATTATTTGCCTGTTTTGACTTAAAGCTTTAGAAGATTTTTTTTTTTTTTGGCAGTTTCTCCTTCTTTTTGCATTTCAGTTCTTTTCTCCCAAAGCTATTCTGTGCTTTGCAATACTCAGACAAGTGATAATTATTTCCTATACACAGATTTACACATAACCTGCTTAATTTTAGTAATTAACCTCAACACACTGCTATGCGGGTAAAGGATGAATAGAAAGTAGGTTTCTTAACTTGCCTGTCACAAGCAAATATGTCAGCTAAATTCCAATTAAAGGCTCAGTTTAATTAGACAGGGGATTGCATATGAGTATCCAACTGCTATGACACCATGCAGGAACTCATTCTCCTTTTACATATTCCAAAACTTATCAAAATGCAAATCAAAACAAATCACGTGCATGGCAGTGATTTAGGTCCACTTAACTGCACTCCTAAGGAGAGGGAGGGAGATGCTGAAGCTGATAATTTCCATTCTATTGCTAGTTCAGATAAAATGCAAAAAAGCCTCTCAATAGGTCATATAGTCAGGGAAAATGAACTCCAAATTAGGACAGGGTAGGAGAACAACTTTCTTTAAGACTTGTCTCAAAACAAAAGCGATTATTTTTAAGGAAATCAAAGTAACAACTAGCCAAGTCACATGGAGCAATAATGTATTTCACAACATTCTGTTCCTGAATCCACATGTCAACTTTCATGACAGATAAGTGCAGTCAGATTTATCAAAAAAATTTCTAATACTGCAACGTAACCAGGTCAGGTATAAATCCTTGCTTTCTGCACTATTAAAAGCACACCACAGGTCAGGATTCAACATCCCACCTTCAACAAAATCTCTGTGGCAACTGCACAGCAGCCCTGCATGTGGATATTAGAAGTAACTGAAGAACAGAATGTAATCTTTAACAATATTGTGCAGAGAACTGTTTAAAAATTACAGAACTGTAGAATCATTAGGTTGGTAACTATCTTTAAGATCATTAAGCTCTACTACAATTGCACCAGGGTTGACAATTTGCTTATCTCTACCACTGACTTACTCAGTCTGCCCATCTTGACTTCCAGACTTCCACTGCTGACTTTTTCTTGAAAGTTAAAAGGTTTTACATCTTTTCAGGAACGTGAAGGGGAAGTGTCTCTTTAAAAAATTAAATATAGGGACATTATTTGGGAGCAAGATTGTCTTTCTTTCCATTCATGTCAAACACAAGCTGATAAGTTTGAGCAAAATACAATTTTTCATTATCAATTTATTCAACAATATCAGGGTGGGGGAGGAGAGGGTGGAATGGGACAGATGATAAGGGACCACACACATACACACTTTAAAATATACTTTAGGCCTGTACTTAGTATGTTCAGCATAAGTGTCTAACAGCTGATTTCAAAAACATGATTTCAGGTTTGAAGGAATATTAGGAGAGAGAAAGAGGTGCAAAAATAGTAATATTGTGAATACAGGAACAGAAATTCTTGATCTAATGAAGACAAAAGGGATGAGAGGCATAAAGGCATCATGATTTTCATGCAGATGTCTTTTGCACCCATACATAAGACCATCATTTTCTGTGAAAAGTTTTTCCTTCAAGAGCTGCAAAAGCAGAGGACATCTGAAAATTTTTCTGTTTATGTCCAATTTTTAGCCATCAAAAATATTTCAGTTTTATCATGTTGTTGATCATAGTCCACTGAAGAATCTAAGCATAGAAATTCAATATGCTAAATTTGTACCATAGTTATACACTTAGGAAAGCATGTAATTTTTACTAGTTAAAAAGAAAAGCAAGCAAAGAGCTAAGATGCTATTAAATCACTAAGGCATATTGCAAACAGCCGTGTCAGTAATGTATTTTTATGTTGCAAAGGACAGCACTGAGCAATAGTTATGCTGAACTATGATTTGTTCATTAAATGATGGATCTTGTTCTATTAATTATATGAAACATTCTCTAGGCAGACATGTTATTCAATTTGGTTAACAGTGATAATTCTTATTTTAAAAAATTACAATTCCACCTGCAGAATGTATTTGACCAGGTTAAATTTATTCAGAAAGTAAAATATGCTTTCCTCTCTCATATGTTGTGTGACCTATTTTATATAAATTGAGAATGTTTAGACTTCAGAAAAGATACAGAACAAAAACCTAAATCAGTACAATATGCAAAACAAAAAAATCATATTGAATATGTATCAGGGAAAATTATTTCTTCCCCAAATGAACACAGAATTTCTAAAGGGGATTAGGAAGCGTTATGGGAGAAATATTGCAAATGTATTATTGGAACACAAATGTGCCCTTTACTTCTTGACACTTCATTTGGAAAACACCAAGTAGGTATTAATTAAGATAACAAGTGACCCGTACTTTTAATCTTTTGCTTTAATGACTGATGAAAATTTATAAACTTTAATGCTACTTCTTCACTGATGCAGAGCTAAATATACCAGAAGAGAATAACACAGACCTAATTTAGCTAGTAAAAATTCTCACTTCTCATTTCAATGGATACCTCAGAAACATAGGCAAAAATTCAAGTATTCCTTGATTTCCTTCCTCCGGGAAAGCTCCCTGGGAAGCAGAAGACAATTTGTCAGTTTCACAGAAGAATTGTCAGCTCATGACAAGTTACTGGGAAGAGCTCTGCACTGTGTGTAGGAGCTAGCATGCCTAAGAACATCTGTGCTAAATTGAAGTCTCTACATTTATCTGGTTAAATTTTCCATTAGAAAACTAGGTCCTACCTCCCTTCTAACTGCAAAATTAATAAAAGAAAAATGAGCATTTGCTTATCCTTTAAAATGTATGTGCCAGCTAACACATAACCTTTATTCCATTGTCATTGACATAAGCTTATTTATCTCAAGGAACAAGGGGAGTAAATCACCCCTCCTGCAACCACAGAAATTCAGTTGTACACTTGCTTTCAAGAACATAAAGCAAGACTTACACTGATAAGAGCTATTCCTACATATACAAAATGTTTACTTCAAACAACAACATACCAGGTAATACCAAGTATTTTTCCACTGTTTGTATTGTGATATCAGCTACATTTCTAAGGACTAAAACATTTAAAATGGAATAGAACACCGTGGTTATGGAACTCTCTGAGCTTGAAAGAATGTGAGCAAGAAATTTTGGGAGCATATCAGTATAAAGTGACTCAAAAATAAGCTCTATCTCCTTGCATACTATAGTTTAGTAGATATCAGTTTATAGAGAATTATCACGGGCTCTCTAGACAGGTAGTTCCCAGCATAGCTCGCCACATCAAAACTCACTACTTTAAGTGAGTACCCACTGATCCTGATCCCCACAATACATTCTGTTTTGTATTTACATTTTACTCAAACAATGGAACAACATTTGGGTTCCACCTCAATGCTGAAATCTTTGAGTACTATAACACTGTCCAGCTGCATCAGAAAAATTCTAAACTTCAGTTCTGTTTTCTGATATGGAGAATTTCCTTTATTTCATTTCATTTTGTCTTTCTTCAGGGAAGATATAAGCAGATGAGAAATTCAAAACAAAAAAATTAATAATATTTTTGTAAACCCTAATTACCTAACCGTTGGTAGAAATGGCATCTTATCTTTAAGAAGCTCTTAGATGCTGCTGAGCATGGAATGGCTGAAGCAAGTGAACATTAGCATTTCCCATTGCCCTTTTCATGATGTCCACTATGAGCATTAGCTCCAGGAAAACAGCCACATAGCATATTAAACCATCAGGGACTACATTTGTAAGTAATTTGGCAAACGGCTGGTCGCTGTCGACCTTTGCCTGAATTTCTCTGTGATTTGCATATTGCTAATAATGATATTCAGCACGGAAGTTTTCTTTGCAATTAGCTCTTTTAAGTGCATCAGAGCTTTAGAAGACATATATTCATTTGACAGTCTTCTAATTGCTTTTTATGTTGTCATCTTTAAAGCAAAGGAGCTTTATGATCCTAAACCTTTAAAACATTTTAATTTTTCTGAGAACTTGATACGAAAGGGCTGAGAACTGTGGTCAGATTAAACCAGTGTAACTAATTTGAAGACACATGAAGTCTTTGCAATGCAACATTTCTGTCAGTCCAACATTTTTCCTCTTTACAAAACTACACAAAAATATGACAAACCACATCTTGTCTTACGAGAGTAAATATTTGCTTCATACTTACTATTTTTCCTGCTTACTGTCTAGCCCAGGCTAGCCAGATTGCTATAGGAAATGTGTTACACATACTAGCTAAATGCAGATTGTTTCCTTCATATCCATATTAAATGACTGTGAGAGACTGAAATGTTATGGGTAATGGCTTAAACATTGCTAGGAGGGAGATTTGCCCATTATGGCTAAACTAAATAAAGAGGCTGAGACCACCCAAGCCCACCCCTCCCTCACCTGGCTGCAGCTTTGGGCTGGGACTTGAGCTGCCAAACAGAACCTGTCACAATAAAGGTGACACAATTGTTCAAATACCTTTGGTCTAGGGACTGTTTCCTTGTCCCTAGACAGGAATGTATCCACAAGATCCTCCTGTGCCTAGGCAGGGGAATGTATCCACAAGAAAGCCAAACCCAGCAGCTGTCCAGGCTCAGGCTGGGGGAGGCCATAGCCCATGGGCTCATCTGCTGAGGCCACGTTTGCCCAGCCTGCCCCACAGCCAGGAAGGGAGGAGGAGAGTTCTGGGAGATCCAGCGGCTGCTGCAGGAGTCTGTGTCAAACTTGCCCCCTCCAGGGAAGGTGTCTGGGCATTCCCACCCAGCCCAAGTGTGTACCAACCCACAAAACTCCATCTTTGCAGGGGACCTTCAGCGCCGAGAAAATCTGATGGAGAGCATCCACAAGACTGGGGGATCTGTAGATCATTGGGATCTACAGAGTGGTGATGTTTTCTACTAAATTTGTCTCTGTCACTCTTCCTCTCCCCTCACTTCTTTTCTATTTCTCTCTGTCTCTCATTTCTTGTTGAATAAAATGATACTACTGACTTTGGCATACAGTCTGGTTTGCACCTTAATTCAGGCCGAGGCCTTTCTGGTCACTTTCATAAGCGGCTCATGACGAGGGGCTGGAGGCCTGCGCACCAGAGCCAGGCCCGGCAGGGGCTGTACCAGGGGCACAGGGCCCGGCCCTGCCCAGTCCCAGCAGAGCCGCTGGCTCAGGAGGAAGCCGCTCCCGGGATCCCACTCTGCACTCCAGGAGCTCAGACAGGAGGAGGAGGAGGAGGAGAAGGTGAAGCCCAGCTCCAGGCCCCCAGCCCTGCCCCGCAGGCCGGCAGGCCGGGCCCTCAGCAGGCAGCGGCCGGGGGCGGGCGGCGGCTCAGGCCTGTCCTGTCCGACTCTCAGGAGGAGGGAGCCTTGGCCAGCATGGAGGAAGAGCGGGAATGCGATATGGATCAAGAGCTTTCCAAGCCGGGAGAGGCTCCCAAAAAAGACCTTGGCCTTTGGGAAGAGCTGACAGTCCAGGAGTTTTACCAACAGCAAGAGGAAGTTTCCTCAAGCGGAGATGCGAGACCCCAAGAGCACTCGCGGCATCAGTGCGAGGTAGGTGAGACAGTCCAGTGGGGAGATGGCGCACGGCAAGAGCCAAAGGTGTCCCACTGGGAAGAAAGTGGGACAGTCCAGGAGCTCTCCCAATGGGACAAAGAGGATGAGACATGCCAAGAGCTGTCCAAATTTGAAGATCTGACATGCCAAGAGCTGCCCCTGGGGGAAGGGGAGGGACACAAGGAACTGTATCCTTTGGAAGATACAGGAGCTCATATGCACTTGTACCAATGGGAAGGACACCAGAGAGAGCCAGAGTTTTCCCAAGAGGGAGACAACTGGGAAAAAGAGCTAACCCAAGCAAAAGACTATAATGTCCAGCATCTGACTCAATGGAAAAAAGATGGGAGCAACCAAAATCTGTCCCAAAGGGAAGAAAGTGTCAGCAGCCAGGGGCTGTCTCAATGGGGAGAAAGTGTCAGGTACAAGATCTATGACAAACCCTTACACCCAGAGAAGGACAAGTGTGCCCAGCAGGGGCCCAGCTCTCTCAGCAGTGTGGGCACCCCGGTGGCAGCAGAGGCAGCCCGTGAGCTGCCCAGCCCCTCTCCTGACCCGGGGAGTCCCAAAAAGGACGAGCTGGCAGCTGCTGCTGCTCCGGCTGGAGCTGCTGAAGAGGTGGAGGAGCCCCTGGAGCCTCTGGCTGCCGAGGTGGAAAAGGCACCAGGTTCTCCTGCTCACAGTGAGGAGCTGCCATTGGCAGGGACAGAAAGCCCAGTCCCTGCCCCTCGCAGCCCCTCAGGCTCTAGCGAGGCTCTGCTGGACTTAGCGGGGCACATCAGCTCTGAGGTGGTGCTCAAGGCTGTCCTTGAGGTCCAGGCATCTGGGCAGCAGCCAGAGGAGCAGGGGGACCTGGAGCACAGCATGGCTGCAGAACTGGAAGCAGAAGCTCCAGGACAAAGAGAAGAGAGCCCGATCTCTATCCCCCCCAGCCCCTTGCCCAGCCCACTGGGAGCCCAGGAGCTCAGGGAGCAGCAGGAGGAGGAAGACAGGGGGTCAGTCATGTCAGAGGAAAAAAGCAAGCATGGGACCCTGGCTGGGGAGCTTGAGCTTTCTCTGTGCAAAGATGAGGAACCCAAAGAGCTGTCCCAAATGGAAATCACTGATTTCCAAGAAGGCTCCCAAGGGGAAATTTGTACTGAGCAGGAGCTTTCCCAAGGAGAAGCCAGTAGCTCCCAGGAGGGATCCCAAAGGAAAGGCTTCAGTAAGGAGGAACTGCCCCAGGCAGAAGCTGATAGGTACCAGGAAGGGTCCCAAGGGTCCCAAGCCAGCAATGAGCAGAGATTGTACCCTGGAGATGCCAGTAAATACGAGGAAGGGTCTGAAGGGATAGCCTGCTCGGAGCAGGAGGTCTCCGTAGAAGAATCTGATAGCCACCAGGAAGGGTCCCAAAAGGAAACCACCACTGAGCAGGAGCTGTCTACAGCAGAACCGAGTAACAACCAAGAAAGGTCTCAAGGGGAAGCCAGTACTGAGAAGGAACAGTCCTCAGCAGAATCTGGTTGCCACCAGGAAGGATCCCAAGGGGAAGGCAGCACTGAGCAGGAGGTCTCCCTAGAAGAATCTGATAGCCACCAGGAAGGATCCCAAGGAGAAACCAGCAATGAGCAGGAGCTGTACTTGGGAGAATATGGAAGCCAGCAGGAAGGATCCCAAGGGAAACCAGCACAAAGCAGGAACTGTACTCAGGAGAATCTGGAAGCCAGCAGGAAGGATCCCAAGAGGAAATCAGCACTGAGCAGGAGCTGTACTCAAGAGAACCCGGTAGCCAGCAGGAAGAATCCCAAGGGGAAACCAGCACAAAGCAGGAGCTGTACTCGAGAGAACCTGGTAGTCACCAGGAAGGATCCCAAGAGGAAACCAGCACTGAGCAGGAGGTCTCCCTAGAAATATATGATAGCCACCAGGAAGGATCCCAAGCAGAAGCCAGCACTGAGCAGGAGCTGTACTTGGGAGAATCTGGAAGCCAGCAAGAAGGATCCCAAAAGGAAACCAGCACTGAGCAGGAGCTCTACTCAAGAGAAACCGGTAGCCACCAGGAAGGATCCCAAGAGGAAGGTAGCACTGAGCGGGCGCTGTCCTCAGCAGAATCTGGAAGCCACCAGGAAGGATCCCAAGAGGAAACCAGCACTGAGCATGAGCTGTACTCGAAAGAATCTGGTAGTAACCAGGAAGGATCCCAAGGTAAAGCCAGCTCTGAGCAGGAGCTGTACTTGGGAGAAACTGGTAGCTGCCAGGAAGGGTCCCAAGGGGAAGGCAGCACTGAGCAGGAGCTCTCCTCAGCAGAATCTGGTGGTCACCAGGAAGGGTCCCAAGGGGAAACCAGCACTGAGCATGAGATGTACTTGGGAGAACCCAGTAGCCACCAGGAAGGATCCCAAGAGGAAACCAGCACTGAGCATGAGCTGTACTTCGGAGAACCCAGTAGCCACCAGGAAGGGTCCCAAGGGGAAGGCAGCACTGAGCAGGAGCTGTACTCAGCAGAATCTGGAAGCCACCAGGAAGGATCCCAAGGGGAAACCAGCACTGAGAAGGAGCTGTACTTGGGAGAACCCAGTAGCCACCAGGAAGGATCCCAAGGGGAAGCCAGCTCTGAGCAGGAGCTGACTTTAGCAGTATCTGGTAGCCACCAGGAAGGATCCCAAGAGGAAACCAGCACTGAGAAGGAGCTGACCTCAGCAGAATCTGGTGGTCACCAGGAAGGATCCCAAGGGGAAACTAGCACTGAGAAAGAGCTGTACTTGGGAGAACCCAGTAGTCACAAGGAAGGATCCCAAGGGGAAACTAGCACTGAGCAGGAGCTGTACTTGGGAGAATATGGAAGCCACCAGGAAGGATCCCAAGGGGAAACCAGCACTGAGAAAGAGCTAACCTCAGCAGAATCTGGTGGTCACCAGGAAGGATCCCAAGAGGAAACCAGCACTGAGCAGGAGCTGTACTTGGGGGAATATGGAAGCCACCAGGATGGATCCCAAGAGGAAACCAGCACTGAGCAGGAGCTGACCTCAGCAGAATCTGGTGGTCACCAGGAAGGATCCGCAGAAGAAACCAGCACTGAGAAGGAGCTGTACTTGGGAGAACCCAGTAGCCACAAGGAAGGATCCCAAGGGGAAATTAGCACTGAGCAGGAGCTGTACTTGGGAGAATATGGAAGCCAGCAGGAAGGATCCCAAGAGGAAACCAGCACTGAGAAGAGCTGTACTCGGCAGAATATGGAAGCCAGCAGGAAGGATCCCAAGAGGAAACCAGCACTGAGCAGGAGCTGACCTCAGCAGAATCTGGTGGTCACCAGGAAGGATCCCAAGAGGAAACCAGCACTGAGCAGGAGCTGACTGCAGAACCGTGCCACAGGAAGGATCCCAGGGAACCAGCACTGAGAAGGAGCTGTACTTGGGAGAACCCAGTAGACACAAGGAAGGATCCCAAGGCGAAATTAGCACTGAGAAGGAGCTGTACTTGGGAGAATATGGAAGCCACCAGGAAGGATCCCAAGAAGAAACCAGCACTGAGCAGGAGCTGACCTCAGCAGAATCTGGTGGTCACCAGGAAGGATCCACAGAAGAAACCAGCACTGAGCAGGAGCTGTACTTGGGAGAATATGGAAGCCACCAGGAAGGATCCCAAGAAGAAACCAGCACTGAGCAGGAGCTGACCTCAGGAGAATCTGGTGGTCACCAGGAAGGATCCACAGAAGAAACCAGCACTGAGAAGGAGCTGTACTTGGGAGAACCCAGTAGCCACCAGGAAGGATCCCAAGGGGAAGCCATCTCTGAGCAGGAGCTGTACTCGAGAGAACCCGGTAGCCACCAGGAAGGATCCCAAGGGGAAGGCAGCATTGAACAGGAGCTCTCCTCAGCAGAATCTGGCAGCCACCAGGAAGGATCCCAATGGGAAGGCAGCACTGAGAGAGAGCTCTCCTCAGTTGAATCTGGTAGTCATCAGGAAGGATCCCAAGGGGAAGGCAGCACTGAGCGGGAGCTGTCCTCTGCAGAATCTGGTAGTCACCAGGAAGGATCCCAAGGGGAAACCAGCACTGAGAGGGAGCTGTCATCAACAGAATCTGGTAGTCACCAGGAAGGATCCCAAGGGGAAGGCAGCACTGAGAGGGAACTGTCCTCAGCAGAATCTGGTAGCTACCAGGAAGGGTTTCAAGGGGAAGCCAATATTGAGCAGGAGCTGTGCCCAGCAGATACCAGCAGCTCCCACAAAGGGTCCCAAGGGGAAGTCTGCAATGAGCAGGAGCTTTCCCTAGAAGAAGCTGGTAGCCACCACGATCTCTCTGATTGGGATGAATATGTTGAGGAAGAGTTGTCCCATGGGGATGTTGAGAACTACCAAGAAGAGTCAGACTGGGAAGAAGGCACAGAGCAGCACCCTTCCCAAGGACAAGCTGGTAGCTCCCACAGTCTCTCTGACTGGGAAGAAGACAGTGAACATGAGCTGTCCCATGGTGATTTTGGGAACTACCAAGAAGAGTCAGACTGGGAAGAAGGCCCAGAGCAATGCCTTTCCCAAGTTGGTAGCTCCCACAATCTCTCTGACTGGGAAGAATATAGCGAACATGAGCTGTCCCATGGAGATGTCAGCAGCTGCCAAGAAGTGTCGGATTGGGAAGACTCTGTTGGCCAGGGCATGTCCAGTAGGAACAGTAAGAGACCCTCCGTGGAGTCCAGCTGGGCGAGTGACAGTGACCGAGATCTCATGCAGGACAGCTGGGAACAGAGCATCGGGGCCAAGCCCTTGCTGCATGAGGATGACGAGTGGGATGAGATAAGTGTCCTGGAGCTGCGTGAAGATAAGGACAGAGAGCGGAGACCGGCAGGTCTGACAGGAGGCGGGTTCTTCATGCACGTCCCTCGCCAGGCTTGGGCTGAGCTTGGGGCATCTGGGCCGTACCTTGCCTTACCTCCCCATGTGGAAGGCCCAGCCCCCAGAGGACACACGGCCTCTCCTGCCTTCCAGGAGCAAGAGGATGCCACACCACAGGTGCTGCAGGCGCTGCGCAGCCTGTTCTGCTTCCCCTGCATGGCACCACAGCCTGAAGATTAGGGCACGCTTCTGATAAAAAGAATATGGGGAAAAAAAAAAGAAAAAAAATAACAACAAGGAAAAGAATAGGAAAACTAATAAGAATTAAAACATAGAGAAAGAAAAGAAAGAATAAGAATGAGTATAGGAATAAAAAAGGAATGAGAAAAAAAAATATAAGCTGATTTAGAAGATAAAGTAGTAATAGAGGCAAATATTAAGAAGAAAAAGAACAGAACAAGGAGAAGGAGAATAGGAATAAGAGAATAACTAGATGTAGAAGATAAATTAGTATTAGATGTAAATACTAAGAAGAAGAACAGAAAGATAAGAAAAAGAATGCAAAGAATAAGAATGAGAATAACAGTAAGAAAAATAATAAAAAGAATACATTGGTGTAGAAGATAAAATAGTGGTAGAAGTAGATACTAAGAAGAAGATTAAATAGTAGTACTAGTAAATTACTATTATTGTTATTACAGTACTATCAAGGTAAAACGCACATCCTCTAGCATGATAGAAGGTTTCGTTTGGGAAGGAGCTCAGAGATCTTCCAGTTCCAACAGATTTTCCTCTGCTCTCTTTCTCCCTCTGAGATCTCTTTCCTATTTCTTTGCATCTCTTTTTCACATTTCTTGTTAAATAAAATCCACGTTAATAAAAATTATGATGTTGTCATCATATGGTCTCATTTGCACCTCAATTTGGGCACAGGCACCTCTCCCTAAACCGACTGGAACACATTCTCTGCCCAGCCTGCCTTCAAAGCACAGATTCTCCAGCCCTCTGAGCATCTCTATCTCTCTCCTCTGGGCTCATTCTAGCAGGTCCACATCCTTCTTATTCTGGGGCCCCCAGACAGGATGTAGTGCTACAGGTGGGGTCTCACAAAAATGGACTGGAGGGCCACAATCACATCCTTGGACCTGCTGCTCTTCACTCCTTTCCATGCACCCCAGCACATGGCTGGCTTTCTGGGCTGGTAGCACAGATTGCCAGCTCACACTGAACTTCTCCATCTGCACCCCAAGTACTTCTCCTCAGTCCCTGCCTCACTCAGCTCCCTGTCCTCTACAAACCCCATGCTGAAGGGGAGCTTCATGCCCTCTCTGCATCATTTGCAAAGCAATTCAAGCACCCCGGGGCCAAGGCAGAGCCCTCTTTGAGGGACACTCCTCATCCCCAACCTCCATGTGGACATGGAGCCACTGACCACGACTCCCAGGCTGCCTTCATCTGCTCAATTCCTCTTGCCCCTGCATAGCCAGGCATGGCGCTGTAGGGCTCGGGGTGTCTGTCATGTGGCACTGGGTCTCACAGTGGCTCTGGGCACATCAGCATTGTCAGGGATGGAAATGTTATGGGTAATGACTTAAACATTGCTAACAGGGAGTTTTGCCCATTATGGCTAAACTGAATAGAGAGGCTGAGACCACCCAAGCCCATCCATCTTTATCCTGGCTGCAGCTTTGGGCTGGGACTTGAGCTGCCAAACAGAACCTGAGCTAGATAAAGGTGATGTTACTGTTCAATCACCTCTGGTCTAGAGACAAGGAAACAAGACTAAAACAGGAGAAAGAAAGCCAACAAGTATCCACAAGAAAGCCAAATCCAGCAGCTGTCCAGGCTTGGGCTGGGGGAGGCCATAGCCCCCAGGCTCATCTGCTGAGGCCACGTTTGCCCAGCCTGCCCCACAGCCAGGAAGGGAGGAGAGTTCTGGGGGTGCCGTATAACCTCTGGTCACGGGCAGTGAAGACCCATCCTCCCTCACACAAACTGGCTCAGCTGTAAAACCCCCACCAGGAAGGGCCACATCCACAGGACATTCCCGTGAGGAGCAGCTGAGGAGGTGCCAGGATCCATCCAACACCCCCAGAGTGCTCCCCACACTCATTTCTGAGGCCTTGCACAGAGCTCTGCTCCTGATGCTAAGGGATACAACTGATCCAGAGGCTGCTGCCTGGTACTCTGCCAAACTTGCCTCCTCCAGGGGCATTCCCACCCAGCCCAAGTGTGTATCAACCCACTGAGCTCCATGTTTGTGGGGAACCCTCAGCACCAAATCTGATGGAGAGCATCCACAGGGTGCTGTTGGCATCCACAAGGGGTGAGTTTTTTCTTCTTAATGCATCTCTATCCCTTTGTTTCTCTCCCCTGCAGCCACCTCTCTCTCTTACTCTCATTTCCTGTTACATAGAATCCTTGCTATTAACTTGGTGTATGGTCTCATTTGTGCCTTCATTCAGGCAAAGACATCGCTCTAACAATTTTAATAACCAGATCATAACCATGACCTTTTCTCTGATTTGCCTGGAAAGATTTTCTTCTACCCTCTAAAGCCTATGCTCCATTAGTTGTGAGTTCTCCCCTCCCATTAGTAATCAGTATGGTTCTCGTATTCAATCTTAATAAAAGGCTCCACAAGCTTTTTGCTCCAGTAGTGCTAATCACTTTTGCCATTCTACTTTCAACCTTTTTATTAACAAAGTCTGGGCTGACATTAACAATTCAGCAGAGCAGGAGATCAGTAGATCAAAGGAGATGGTGCTGAGCACATTCCATTGCCAACCTTGCTTTGAAAGTTTCAGATTTAGACTTAAGACTGCGTGTCTTCTAGACCGAGCATCCCAAACACGCAAATCAAGGCTGCCCAAAGGAGCAGTGCATTTGGACCCTCACAGTTCTCTTAAGGAAGAGCAGTAGGTGAACTTCCAGTCTGGCATTCTCCAAAAAATATCTTTTAGTTTGTATACTCAGAGTAAATCAGCACCTGCCAGGAGATAATACTTCAAAAAAAACTGAAATACCAACTAATGAGCAAGCAAACTATCACATGGTAGCATCAATGAAAGGAAAGAAAAAACCTCCAAGGCTATAAATACCACAACCTTAGCAAAGAGACAGATGCACTACTGTAACAAATTGGCTTTTACATGGATTTTGGTTTTGGAAATTTAACTTGAGGCAATAAACTCTTATTTTCTAACCTCCATGTATGATCTTCTTTTAGTTCAGTCAGTAAAAGAATTCTTTAGTACTAGTAAATGCCTTTTCTCCCATTTCAGGATTTCAGTAATGACTCTATTACACAAGTTTTAAACAGTGTCCAAGTCTATTGACCTGTCCAAAATATTACTTCCATTAGAGTTTCCCTTATTTGACTAGATTTTTACAGTCATTTACAATATTTGGGTAGATTTTTACAGCTATTTAAAGTAGGAGGAAAAAAAAAAAAAAAAATCCAGGAAAAAATGCCCATAAAAACACCAGACCTCTTCGGGGCTCAAATCCCAATTGCATTTTGAAGAGCAAGTTGGGTTTTTTCCCTTTTTGATTCAAAATTTTTATTTTATTACTCTGTTTACTGAAGTACAGGGTAACATATTTTTATGAAGAATTAAAAGATTGTGGTTTTTTTTAGTCCAAGATTTGATTAATCCAATTGTTCAAATCTCTCATTATTAGCTTAAGAAAGGGGGAAAACAAGAATAACAATATAATGTGTCTAATGTTGCTATTTTGCAAGTAAATGCCATATGAGATGAAACTTATTTTTGTGAGAGGCACCTAACTGACACCTAAGACCAAGCTAAGCTTTCTGCTCTTCTGTAATTGGGAAACTTCAGTGAACCAAGGCTTTCCCTAGTTCATTTGGAGAATCTACCACAACTGGTTGGTTCAAGCTCTTTTGTGAAATTTTAAAAAACAGACTCACAGAATATTTAAAATAACATCTAATATAATTTTCATTTTGTGGAAGATGTACCATGGAAGTTGGTTTTATACAGACAGCTAGTGCAAACCTGCAATTTATCAACCTCATTCTTGTGACTTAATGTTTGCTAAATACTCATTTCAAAAACTAAAAATATTTGAATTTACTACATGTGGTAAATTGCAAGTCTTGGCTCATGTCAGCATCTATTACATTGATTTCCTGTCTTTTCATTTCATTGCTGGGTTATTTTCATAGTTTATGAAGACATCTCATGCTTTCATCTCCCTCACTCTTGTTTGTTATTCTGGGTATTTTTCTTTTTTAGAAATGGGAAATAGATACTCAATTTTTACAGAAATTGCTATTGTATAATCGATCATGAAAGCTGCACTTAATTTTATACTTGAGGAATGAAGAGTCTTTTTTCAAAAACTCCAAACATAACTCCAAATAACTGCTTTGATAACAAAATTGTCCTTTTTAATGCCCTCTATGTAACAATCAATTGTCCACTTACTGTAAGACATAGATGCAAGAAGATAATTTACACATTAAATAACCAGTGTTTTTAAAATGGCATCCATTTTTCCATTTGTGTTCTTTTATCACAGTTGCATAAAACATTCTTAAAAATGTTTGAGATATCCTGAAAGCTACTTGCAAGAGATATTATCCAATGTTATAAATATCCTGTGCAGCATGTGAAAAGTTTGTTTATCAGAAAATGTAGAGGTTCTTCCTTGCACTTTGAACTTGGACTACAATTTTCATCTTACTGTAGAATCAAAGTTAGACTGTATTTATATTTGTCTTCTGAATAACCCATTTTTCTTCTAAGCAAAGGGACAAAGGAGGTCTCAATAACTGTTTAATAAATTACTGTAGAACAGAAATAATCCCCATCATGAAAGGTGATTTAAGTATGAAAGCAGTCTCAGGAATGGCTTCAGATCCTCTTACTTGGGATATTTTCAGTAAAATCAAATATAACATGAAACACAACCCCTAGACAACACAAACACATTTTTGGTCTTGGTTTTTTTTTTTTTTTTATTTTTATATAGAAGGATGCTTCAACTGGATGTCTGCAGAAATAATATAAAAAGTCAATTTAGTCACAAAAGACTCTTGGATTAAAAATGTCTAAGATTTACTAAAATACACCAAAAACTAACACCCAGTTCATAAACCAGTGTTATTCAGGACACTTCTATTGAGGTCAAATTTATGCTAGCTAAGAATCCAGCCTCAGATTTAATGATCTAATTGGCAATCAAGCAGAAAGATAGGTTTACAAAATCCACAGTGAGGAGACAGAAGAAAAATAGAAAGAAAGAAATATTCTGGCAGCAATCCAGCATTCCTAACTGAACTAATGTTCAATTACTGTGAAATGTTTTATGGAAATAAATGTTAGTTCTACAGGAATCCCAAATGAGTTCATTACAATCAATGCTATTAAAACAAAGTGCTACTAATATGCCAAACAACTGTGATTGCAGTTTCATAAAGTAGTGTTTAATATCCATCAGAGATTAACAAAAATCTTCTGTAATAACTAAACATAATGATGTGTCTAATTTAAAATTATGACATGGATGATAATGTTAATTAGCCTTGCACACATAGTGCAATGTGTAAAAGACATTACAATACCTAAAGGTTACTGAAGTATCACAAGACTACTTTTAAGGTGGTTTTTATCATCAGAATAGGCAAATCATAAAATCATTGCATCATATAATCATTCACTTGTTTTCATTTAATTTTTTTTCCCCCAAAGCCAAAGTGTTTAGGAACACATTCTTTTGCTTACAAAGTTCTAATTAGTATGGAACTTATACCATGGAACTTAATATTAATTTTCAGATTGCTAAATGACAGCTAAAAAAAGCCCAACAATTAAGTACTTACACAAATATATGCTATTAGTAGATACCAGCTCCCCATAAAGGGGAAAACTATGAAATTATGTGAAGCTGTTCAGCCTGAATGTTCCCAAGGGCCTCTCCCAATGGAGAACATATTTTTGTTAGTGTATACCGGGTGATTTTATCTGAAAATATATTTACAAAGCAGTTGCACAGACACCACAGTGGGTACTGAAATTTCCCTAATGGAGAAGGTTTCACTTAAAACACACACACACATAACTTAGCCACAGATTTTAAACATAAAATATCTGTGGAGTTAACAGTTGAAGCAGCATCAGAAGAACGATATCTATGTAGAAAATGGTGCTACTCCTACTGTACATTCTAAGGGTCTGTGCTTCTCAAGAAATCTTACAGTTTCCTATCTCCTTTGGAGCTATGTAAATTTAGGCACCATCTTCACAGTTTGAGTAAAAATTTAGTGAGCATTTAGGACAGACAGAGGTACACTGGTAACAATTAAATTCCTACATAGTTACCTGGATAACAAATAATTTTGTATAAAATCTGTGATAAAACCACAGTTAACTGGCTACTGGCAATAGTAACAAACTACTTAGAAAACCAAGGGGAAAAAAAATACATTAAACTAACATTTAGTTAGCCAAAAGCCTCCAAGTGCTCTGACAAAGGCATGAATCTATTTCCACCCTTCCTCATCCACCTGATGGATGCATTACCTTTTGCAGCAACCTCTTATGGAACAAAGTTTTCTAGTTCTATGTTTCAATATAGGAACCACTGCTTACAGGAGTACTTTCTGCAGCTTTTACTCCCATAGTTATTTTAACAAGTACTGTCACTTTTTATCTTCTTGACCTAATTCCGTTTTATTCTAACACAGTTTCTTTAGAAACTGACTTTAAAAAAATACCATGTAAGCATGCATTGACCCTCTTCCCTGCTTTGTACAGCATAAATGACATCTGTAGATTTTCCAATTTCTACAGATTACTAAGTCTGGGAGGTGACCAATGAAGTAACACTACTTCCTTCTGTATCCTATGTTTTGTTTTTAAAGCCAAACCACATTCACTGAAAGGTTAATGGTCAAGTTAAAACCCAAAACTCTTTGTAAGTCGGTAAGATTTGCAATTTTAATGGCTTTTACTCATGCATTTACATTAAAAAATACATCAGTATAATACAAACATCTTAAAAAAATCTGAAAGTCAGGACTCCCTATCCACAACCAATTGCTAGTCTAATAAGTTGTACTACCTCTCGTTTTATAAATCTGCTAATTTTTTGCATGGTAAATGAATTCTTTGCTGCACATAGAAAGATCAACCATAAAATATGTATTGTTCTGAAATGACCTATAATTGCCATCTTTATTCTCTGCTGAAAAACAAGAGACATGACTCTGCTCCCTCAGACAGGGACATCAATTGTATCACTGCTTTCTACCTTCTTTGGCACCATATTGGATTTGGGTAGCAAGGTTTTAGCAACAGTGTGGTTACAGGGATGATTTCCCCAGAAGCTGCTAGAAGCTACCACCTCTGTATCTCAAGGAACAAAAGAAAGTTCCAAGAAAGACCAGATGCTGGCCAAAGCTGATCCCAGCAGCAGTGGTAGTGCCCCTGAGACAACAGATTTCAAAAGGGGTTAAAAACCAACCCTACAAAATCCAATCATTACCCAGTGATTTCTTCTCCTCTACGGAAAGTTGCTTTGAGTCAACTTCCAAAGACAACAGGAGTGTAAAATTACTTGATATGTTGGGAGAGCCAAGTCAAATCAGGAAACTGGAGCCTTCTCTCACTAAGCTGTGTTATCCCATGAAATGGGACCAGGAACTGGGTTATCCTGTTTCAAACTGACCCACAAAAGCATCTCTGTCAAACAAGGCTCCCCTGCCTTTGTCCAGAACTCATTCAGAGACAATTCATGAGACCAATAGATAACTGTAAATATTTTGGACATACAAAATATTCCCACATTAAATACCAAAGAGATAACTTTTAGGAGGGATGCATCTCAAAACAGATCTCTTTTTATTAAAGGACTGAAAAAAAAAAAAAAAAACCAAAAAAACCACCAACAACAACAACAACAAAAAGATCAAGAAGAGATAGAATTCTTGTAGAGTGGAAGTTATTTTCTTTTATTTAATTAGAGGTACACCTAATTGTCTACAGCAGTTGATCCTGCATGTAGCTTCTATCATCTTAATTGCAGAAACCTGTGAAAATTTCCCCAATCAATACAATTAGGAAAGTATAGGAGATAGTTTATCAATGTGTGTGTACAGATGTGGATTTTGTGTCCTTGCATTAAGTTTTATGTGCTGCAATTAGTAGTGGCTTAATACAGAACTCTAAAACTGACCTGAGAAGAAGACAGTATGTTTGAACACTACTAGCTGTGCCAATATTTTGTTGGAGCTGAATAGTTCTGTTCCCAGACAACATTCAGATCTGACCAACACCAGCTATTTTTAAAAGCAGAACACAATTTATATTTTCTCCTCTCATTCAATGTTCTTCAAGTTTAAAATTACCATATGCAGCCAATGCAGTACACTGAGTGATTGCAAATTGCCAGAAGATTCTATGTACACTTCAAGAGCTGTTCAGATACACCAAAATCTCTGAAAAATTTTTCTTAAATCTGTATTTTTACAGGTTTTTACAAACTTGTACATAATTTTTCCATATTATATTCTAGAATTGCTCCTTCTATGAGAAAGTTAGGCTACGTGTTTTCTCATTAAAGACATAATTAGCACTGCATAAGGACAAAAACTGTTTTACCAAGACTGGGATGCAAAAAGTGACTTTCCAAATTGAAAAGCATTTTAATGATTTAAAATATCCTCTTAATAGTCTTTGCAGGATAGTAATTTCACACCACAAACAGGGAAAATGGTACCATTTAAAATGAATAACAGAATAAAGCCAAATCGTCTTGTTCCAGTAACTTGATGCTAAAAGAAAAAATTAACATTATGTAGCATTAAAGTTCCTCTTTTCCTCTTCCATCTCGAGGGCTTTTGTTCAAAATTTTATTTGAAAAAAATATTTCATTGAATACAACTTTTTCTTTCCCTATCCCTGTAGCCACTTCCTATCAACACCAGCATTTTTGCATCTGTGATTTTGATGAGGTTTTAAATCACAATTCTGTCACTGAGATTATTCATTTGAAAGGCCACCACGCCACAATATATTTTTGCCATTCTTAAAACACCATTAATATTAAAAATACAAACTTTTACTTCAAAACTTTTCAGTTGTTACAAGCACCTGTTGCTACTTCTTGAAAGATCAGCACTACCACACTGCTCTGAGGATATCACAAGGGTGACCCAGAAAACACCAGAGAAACAATGTGTCTTCCCTTTTGACAGTAACATTTTCAGTGCAACAGGTTTTTATTTTCCCCTGCATTTTCTCCTGACCAATATTTAGTTATACTTCAACTAAGGTTTATCTTGCAAACTACCAGGTCTGATACAGCTTCAGGTAAAACAGCTACTAAGGGATAATATTATTTTGCATTCTCCAGCTTTTGGTCAGAAATAGTATTCTCTACCAAAATACCCAAACAGTTATTAAAGAAAAAAAAAAATCTGGTTTGTTTCAGTTTTTCTGGTGTAACATCACATAGCAAAAGTATTTCCACTAGGATATGATTTCAAATGGAAATTAAAACAATTTCATAGAATTAGATGACTAAGTAAACAAAAGCCTCTATTCTTTAGAACATGAAACAAATTTGCAACAATTACCTGGAGAAGAATCAACTATTTTTAAAATTTGTTTTGACACACTTGCATTTATGACAAGCCCAACAATAATACAGCAAAATTTTTAGGGGAAATAAATTAAAAAAAAAAAAAATTACTCAGAAAGTTGTTAAAAGTAGGAAGCCTAGCTGAAAAAAATCTATGAGAAACACATTTTTATGGGAAAAAACTTCTTAAAATGCTAGCTGTTCAAGTTTTACATACCATTATTAAAAATACAATTCCTAAACTGAGATAAGTATAAACATAAAAATATCATCACATAGAGTATTTATGGACAGAAAAGCTATTTTCTGGGCTTCCAGGATCATGGAATACTTTAAAAAAAAGATAGCAGGCAAAAATAAATGCCTGTAATTATAGTAAGTTTCTCTGCTGTGGAAACTGCTGTTCAGCAGTAAATAGAAGTACAAATAATTATTTCCTGCCAAAAAATATTCAACTTTATGTTTTATCATTCCAACAGTTATATTAACAAGATAACAATATTTTGTTCTCACAACTTTGAAAGCAGAAGCATGTGAATTAATAGCTAATTCAGATTTAAAATTAATGAGCTTTACCACGTTGATTTTTTTCCAGTTTTCTTGAATAGAATTTCCTTTAAATATTCTTTCACATAACACATAATCTACTAAGTCCCAACTGAGCAATAATAAAGTCTTGTTAGTCTTTGTCACCCCATAATCATTCATGCTGCATTTTAAACCATCAACATAAATTGCTGCCTTGGGAAATTATTTTGGAGTTATGGACAAATAGGTGTCAGTTTAAGTTGTAGTTTGTTCTTGTAAAGCATTTTGTACTAAAGAAGGCTTACTGGGCATATGAGAAGGTTTTCTTAATAAATTACATTTCTTCTTCTGTTAAGTGTGGATTACTCCTGAAATAGGTCAAATCCTAACTGCCTACCTATTTTCTAACAGCTCTATTTAAAACCAGCATTTTTTTACACAGGTGATAATGTAGGTTTAAATATTTTAAAGGAACACTTCAAAGCAATTCTAAAGAGGGAAAAATAAAACTTAAAAACCCAACCAAAAAAAAAAAAAGCCATGCAGAGGTTTGTTGTTTGTTTTTTTCCACAAGGAAGGAATTTCACAGGACAAGTGCTTATTTCAAGGGATTCCTTTAATTTTCCCCATACCTCATTGCCAAGTCATCTGTTTCTGGCATTTTGACAGCATTTATAAATGGAACCAGCCACTCAGTTGTTGACCTACCAATTAAGCAACACTAGCAAATAAATCAGAATTCACCTCTGGGCAGTGGGCCAGCACAAATCTCACCTACCACTTAGGTGTTGTTTTTGACTCATTTTGAGAATAGATTGCAGCTAAGTATTCCATTAATGGATGTTTTCATTTTACCCAGAAATTCAATTTGTGTCTTATCCTTCAGTACCACACATTCAATAATATCTTTTTTTTTATTTTGGCATTAGTTTTAAAGCTACAGGATCAGAATATGTTTTATGAATCCAGTCAAAGTCCATCATTAAATGTAGAAAGAGAATTGTCACCAATTTTCAGCATCAGCTCCCTGTAAAGAAGCAAGGTGCTTACTTCAGATTTGTAAGGAGTGAAGATAGCAAGCAAATTTTACAGAGACAAAGCTGGAAGATTAATTACTCCTTGGTTTACACAGAAGTTATTCTGTCAGGGAAGAGAAGGTGAATTTTACAAGGCTTTTGAGCATTCTTGCAGATCACCTGAGACATGCTCATATCTTTGCAAAGCTAGCCCCAGGTGTGGGCACCCTGAAGTCACATATTTCATACAGAAGGAGACTGAGACATGGTGCTGTCAGAAGGCTTCCATCAGGATTCCTTTCCCTCCTTTCTTTGAGTGTTTCTTATGTTGTACCTTAAGAGAGTATGAACAGAAATATGGGACTACAGTTTTAAAAGTTTTGACTGAATTATTATAAAATGGTAATTTCTGTAACCTCAAATATGGAACCACATTCTCTGACCAAATAATATTTATCCCATGCAAAAACGCAGCTGTTTTAATAAACAACAGAAAGACTCCAATACTTTGAACCCAGTAATTAGCTTCTTCCTGAGCAAAAATAATAAAGTTGAGATAGATACTGCTTGAGCTCTTAATGCCCTGCATCTTTTATCCTAAGAGCACTGAAAGGATTCAGTCTCTCATGAGAAACCATTTGTCTAGGCAAAGAGTTTTCAGACAGGAATCCAAACTACAACTCTTCCTTGGAAGGACATATATCAAATTCTCTTCCTCTAGTCTACAGGGAGGCAAATGTTCCTGCATAATTTTCTTTTGTGAGGTCTAGGTAGGTCTCACCTTAGCATGCAAACTTTTGGGCATTTCAGCCTACAGGAGCTTAGTCTAAACATAGAATCACCACCTGAGATGACCTGAAAAGCATGGTATTCCATCAAGAGCTCAAGAGTTAGAAAGCTAGACTGAATTTTTGAATTTTGGATTTACAGATTATTAGATACCTGAAAAAAAAGAAAAAAAAAAAAAAAAAGAACTCCATTAATCTGAAAGTATGAAAGAAGAAAATTAGAGATAAGACATTATTGGGCTTGAAATTCCCACTTCACAGATGTCTCAGTCACTTTTAAGCCTTTATTTTTCTCCCACAGCATTTGTAGGTGCTCAGCTCCCTCTCTGTCCCTAAATCTTAAAAAGCAAATATTGAAGCTTCAAGACAAGAGTTGCCAGCTCCCTACAGGGGATCTGGAAATGAAGAGATTTCAAGTCCCCTAGGGAATATCTTGGAATCTGACCCATTATGGCACAGCCAAGATCATCAGCCCTGTGACAGGAACCTCAGAGGTTCAGCTCTTGGTTCCAGTCAATTGCATTCCCATGATATGGAACATGGGACACACAGCAGACACAGGAGAGCTGAATGACCCCAACCTCCTTCTAAAAAGACTGCCTAAAGCTTTAAAAGCCCAGCTTCCCAACAGAACAAACATGAGAATGGTTAAGAAGCCAGTAGGATTTGCTTTATTTTGTTTTTAAAGAGTTGTGTCTCTGCAAGACATTTGAAGTAAAAGTTATAAAAATATTTCACACCAAAAGTTTTGTTTTGCTGCACAGCTCCCTAACTAGCTGTAATTTAAAGATCTGCTCCTGAATAGTGTCATCATTTTTGTCATTCCCATATCCTTAAACTTTTGCAAGGAAAGTTTTCAAAGAGCCAGGACCCCTTATTGAAATGTCTCACCAAAAGAGGGAAAAAAATCTTAATAAAAGAGCTTGCAATTATTAATAGGTTTCACTTTTAGTTAGTTAATGATCCAATTCAGCTGTGATCAAAGCACAATAGCTAGATAATTCAGGATAGAAAATGGAGTTAATTTACTTAGATATTACACTTCTTTCTTAATGACTTTATTTCAATGGGGTTTCAATTAGTTATTAGGTTATTTTACTCATTAGTCCAACAAGCTGTCTGCAGGCAATTAACATGTCACTCCTCATGAAAACAGAACTTTTTTATTCCAGAGGAATGTTTTCAAGATTTATATTATGGAGACTTTTAAAAAAGTTTATAGGAAAAAAAGTAATTAAGCACTAGAAGCTCGGTGAATTAGAAATTTCTTTTTGTTTATGGAATTGAACTGCAATGAAAAAAAAAAGTTATTATTAGTAAGAGCCATTTACTGATGCCTGATCCAGTTTTCAGTTCTGATTGCCAAACATGGATTTCCCTTCATAAACTGCAAACCCCTCTCTGCAACACTACATACTGCTATAGAGATTTTTTGTTTTACTTTTTAAACCAGTGACAACAATGTTTTCTACAGATTACTTCCCTCAATTTAGCTGTTCTCTGCTTTCTAAGCTCTTTAGAACCCATCCCTCAAATCAAACTACAGGGGTAGTGTAAGAAATGAGTTAACTTTTAGATACAATTAAATGGGGACAAAGCCATCAAAGCAAAAGCAAACTGTTTATTAGCAAAATAATACTCAGCTGAGCCAGGTGCCTGTCTCCTCCCAGAGTAAAACACACACACATCTTCCAACAAAATGGCAACTTTTTAAACCCTTTTCTGCCCAGGGTGGTCCCTTTCCCCTTTCCCTTTGGATGGATATTCAGGAATTTATATTCTCTCCTGACCACCTACTCTTCTGTCCCTTCCCCTCTGATCCTCCTTCCTTTTTGGTCATGTCTACAACTCTTCCCTCTCCCAGCAACACCCAACAGATCAGCCAGAACAAATCCAAGCCACAAAAAACACCACATAGAGCCAAAACCCTTCCCTCTTTCTCTTAACAACCCTTTTGGCTTCAGCAAAATCTCATCTCTTACAGTAGAAAGCAGGATAAGTAGAGAAAGGGGAAGGTTTCAGCTGTGGCCTTGCAAACCTCATTACCTCCAGGATAAGCAATTTAGACTACTCAGACATACTGGCCCTGCAGAAGGCAGGCAGAAGTGCTTACTGGAGAGAAGCAGAATTAACTTATCCTTCTAAATGCATTTCCCAAGAGACAAGATCCCACTGACTTTATCAGCCAAGCAGAAGTGCACAAGAGTGGGTCAAACCAGCTCAGAGGAAGAATAATGAGCTTGACAGGCAGTGCTGCTGGGAAAGGCATGCAGACAGCCATGGAGACAGCCAGGCTGACAGGCTTTTTTATTGGTTTGTTTTTACCAGTAGTCTGATAAAGTAGGATGATCAAACAGAAATGCACATTCATAAAGTCATTCTCTGACTCTCTGAACCCTCTTCTCTGTTATTTATGGCAAGATAGGAGGTCAAATCAGAGAGGTTTTACTTGATGAAGAAAAGCTGCAGGAAGGATTTGCTTAATTCCAGGAAAGGGGAAGTTTCTTCTTGAAAGAAAATTACTAAGCACATCCTTCTTAAGAACTAAGAATTTCCCAACAAATTTGTTTTCCAAGTGCAATTTTGCATAAGCAATTTTTTTTCTCCAACTCAGAGTATTTGAATTTTTGTTTCATTTTTTAAAATAAGTCTTTTTAAGGAATCATTTGCTTTTGGCCCAAATAGTAACACCATGCCTTTTTCTGTGGTTCAAGACAATTTTATTGATCCAATGGGTGACTCATGGCAGTATGACCTCCTGCACAAACAACACTTCAAAAGAATTTCAGAAATTTTCAGAAAGTTGAACTCAAATTGAGAGTCTTGCAGGTATCACAAGATGAAACTTTTTTCCCTCAGGTGCCCAGTACAGATGCAAATGCCATATGATCACTGCTGTAAGAATTTACAAGATGCTAATTCTGATTTACAGGATTGGCTTAGAGTCAGATTAACCTTCTCCTGTGAAATTCTAAATCACAATGTGCCCAAATTAATGTTTAACATCATCATTATGTTGTCATCAACCTTGACAGTTTGAGGTATTTACCACATTTTTCAAGCAGTATTTGACACCATAGAGGACAGAAGTGAAATTTTAGCTTTTGGGATGAAAAGAAATGGAGTGCAAATGCTCCGTTGGGAAAAAAATCAATATTAAAAAAAAAAAAATCAAATCTTGTACCATAAGGGATTAACCACCATGGGGAAAAAATCCAATTCCCTGCTACCCTAAATATTTCTGTAGAAACTTCAATATTTTAGGAACAGGTGATGTATTACTATTCCAAACTTTTAACCTCAACAACCCTGTATCAAGGGCTTAATCTCTCCATAGCACAAGTGTCAGTTTCCCAATTTTTTTCATATGTCATCCCATGGCTACCTTGTCATTCAACAAATGTTTCTTCCACAGGTAGAACTTATAATTGTATTCACATCATCCTCCCACCTGGTCCCATACAAGCAGTAAGGGCAGAAGGTCAATTAGAGAGTGATGTTAGGTAAAAAACAGAATCAGAAAGGGGCAGGGGGAAAGAAATTAAAAAGAAAACCATTTCAGTTCTGGGCTGAAAGCAATTTACTTGTATCCAAACACTGGTTTTCTCTCTCCTACTCAAAACCAGAATAAACTGCTTCAGTCAGTCCTGCAGATTCTCTAAAGATTTAGAAGTATGTTCTTTGAACCTGGGCCTCCCAAACACTGAATTAATGTGTTAGCCAATTTGCCCCTCA
The DNA here is from genome assembly GCF_022539315.1 of Serinus canaria. NCBI lineage: Eukaryota > Metazoa > Chordata > Aves > Passeriformes > Fringillidae > Serinus > Serinus canaria. The sequence continues at coordinate 7,105,788 of NC_066317.1, read as the reverse complement.
AGCTAAGGAGGGTCAGCTCTAAATCTCTCCCTTTCTAGAGCAGCTTATTCATTCTGCTACAGCCACTTTGAGGAAATTCAGTCAAGTAGCAAAGGTTCTCTCTTTGGAGAAGAGTCCTTACTCTTTGGAGTGCCCAAGTATTTTATCTTAAAAATGCAATAAATAAGTACTCACAGAGTCCCTACAAAAGCCAAACCAGATTGGAAGTGATTGTCTCTACAAAGGGATCAGCTAACACCATTTATCTGTCAGACTAGACAGTGAATGAACTATTCTCTCTTGCCTCTGAGCTATTTTCTGAACAGGATCTGGTGTCATGAATATAGCAAACAAAAATGCCTCGAGGAAAAATATGCATTCCAATATTAAAATTCCCATCATTATGAACTCTTCAGAAAACAGAAAAAGCTAAAAGCTTTCCTTCATTTCTTAACTTCATGGGGAAAAAAAAGTTACTAGCAACAGGGACTACAACTATCCAGCAGTACTATTTTGGACAGTTTCTAGTTCTGTAGTGCTTTATATGCTTAATAGTTCCCAATTAACTCAGGCAGAGGAAACTAATTTTGAAATTACTGTAGAAAATAGAATGCAGTACTCCATGCAAAAATTAAACTATATGAATATATTTGCCCAAGCCAGACATTAAAAAGGAGCACAGAAACAGAAAAATCAAGGCTGAACCAGCTGTGTTTTGAGGGAGGTAAGAAACACGAAGAGGATAACTTGTTTTCAGACAAAACTTGTCATAGTTAAGACAGCAAAAGTGAGCTGAAATTGTTAAGCAACTAGAGTTTCTTCAGTTTGTCCAGAAAGTCCTGTTTGGTGGATAAAATTTTCTGATCATCACAGAAGTCAGAAATAGAAACAAATAATATCTAGAAAACCACAGATTCCAGCATCTAAGCAACTTCCAGTTCTCAAAAGCACAGCAAGAAATAAAACACTTCTGACCATAAGTTTTTGTAGGGTGAGGAGGCATCAGGATGGTCCATGCTTCTTTCCATTTGGGGGCTCACCTCTCTGTTCATTGTTCATGAGTGTATGAAAAAACTTGGACTGCCCAAAGTTAATAGCTGAGCACTGACATTTTCCATGCTCAGTTTTTCTTTGGAGAAGAGTTTATTGACTAAAGTGCAGAGAAGCATTCATTGTGCAAATGCTGCATGAATATGTCCAGTAATATTGAACTCTCCAGCAAGTAGAAGTGTTCAAACTATTCAGTGAACTAATTAACTGAATTCATCTGCCATTTATTAACCTTTTCTAATTAATGTTCTTTCAAGTAATAAAATACAGAGCAAAGTCACCCTAGGGGGAAGTCTAACAAAACAACTGGCAGAGAGACAGCTTCAGGAGTCAAAGAAAAAGTGTGTAACAAAGTAAATCATCATCTCTGTTGTAAATCCAAACCTGGATGAAGTTGTTAATAGCACATAAGCTGCATGTCAGCTAGTCACAGCCACAGCTCTGCTGGTCCTCACAAAGGCTGGGTCTGTGGCTTCACTTTGAAATAATTTTGAAGTTAATTGGAAATGAGTAATTATTCACTGCTAGTAAAAATTTAGTCTTTTTGATATTTTTCCTCCTGTATGTTGATTTTCTCACAGCTGGGGAGTAGCTTCTCCTTTCTAGGATATATTTTTTGGTGACTTCAGGGTGACTCTGAATAGTGTTCTAAAGCAAGTTAGAGGAACCCTACTGTGCTATTAAGATATTGTTGCTCTGTTGCTACTCTGCAGAGATGGATAATGAAAAGCACACACTCCCACCCAGCAGGATTGAGAATTGAACTGGCCTCAGTCACAACTGGGGAAAATCTCAAAGCTGCATTTGGTCAATTTATTTCTTTTGTGAGACAGGAGTTCGAAAATAGGAATAGGAGTGAGGAAGTTGAGAGCTTTAGAAAGGCAGGAAAATCATTCAACCACTGTCACGGGTTAAACAAACTGGATTATGAGAAATTAACATGTTTCAAATTACAACAAAGATTTAATTCCTGATATGGGTAATGGCAAACCCATGCAAAAAAGGAACAAATATTTACAAGCTCCAGAAAAACACCTTCACATGCCATTTTCCAAGCTCAGCTTCATCCTGGGGATGTACAGGCTCTGGGATGGGCTTATTCAGAGGCTCCTGTTCTTTTGGGGAAATAGATACTCTTAGGTGAGTACATCCACTACCTGCAGTTGCTCCAGGGAGCAGAGATTACCTTGTCATTGCTTTTTCCTCGTCCTATCAGACAAGAAGATGGCTAGACAAAAATCTGGATGCTCACTTTCTGACTTTGCTGGAAATACTTAGAAATCCTAAGTATTTTGATCTTGCCAGAAAATTTCTATCAAACCTTCAACTTCAGTGTTCCTTCCTCATCCCCCCTTCTGCTGTTTTCTACCCTTAAAAGCATTTTCACAGAGAAACCATCACCTTTGCTAGTGAGCTTAGCTGTGTCCTCAGGTGGGTCCCCCTTAGAACTGGCTGGAACCAGTTTGAGCAGCCCTGACCTCTCACAGAGGCCAACCCTGCTGCCTCTTTGCCCCCACTAAAAAAAACCCAATGCAGATGATGTTCCTTACCAAAACATTATTTTGAGCAAAATTTTTCTAGAAAAATGTGAGTTTGATGCAAATGGTTCAGGCTAGTGTATATTTAGCAAATGGGGAGCAGGGAAATCCACAGGGCTTTACATCCAGGAGTTTTAGAAAATACTCAACAGGGTAAGAATAGCTTTCCTGAGTTAGTGTCTAAAATAATGCAGGAAACCATTTAAAAATGACTGCATAAAAATGACTGTGTTTCTTGAGCTCTGAACCAATGTACACACTTAAGACATTTGTACCCTGCCTATGAATGCACAGGTAGCCATCCCACTTCCCCATTTCTGGTGGGAGATACTGGGATGAGAATGCAAAATGAAAGGTGTTTCCACCAAATTCTGCCCATTTTCAGCCTTCCAATGCACAGCAATTCTTACTCCAGAGGTAACTCAGCTGCACAGCACTTGAACTGTGTGCACTTGCTTAACCTTCATTAGGGAACAATTTCAAGGGAATCTAACTACACAGGCCTAAGTCAGATAAAATTTTTCTTTCCATGTCTGTACATTCCCTAGATTTTTTTCAGGTTTTATTATTCAACAATGTTTAGTCTGTATTTTAAAAATGCTCCTTATTACTTCCAAGTCAGCACTTATATGTTATGGGAAGCATTAGGGGTTTGCCTGTAAAAGCAAAAGAATGAAAGTTGTGAAGCTGGGGAGAAAAGAAAATATTTTTTGTCATTGTTCTGAGTTGGTCACAGATTTCAGTGAGAAACTCCTCAAGAAAAATTATTCCCTGTGCTCACTCCTGTTGCAGGATTAGAAGCTCATTTCTCGTCAGTGAAAATTCGTGCATAAAAATGATGCTGAGCCTCTGCCCTTTATCCTCTACAAAGGCATCCATGAAACTCTTTTATCCTGTTCAACCCATCAAACATGCTCAGAAAATATTACTAAATCTGCCAACAAACCAAGTTCTCTAATAAAATATAAATTTAGTTACTTGAAAATAAGGGCTCAGAAGCCTTCAAAGGAAAATTGTTAGGCAGCCTTATGAAAGAATCACTAAGGTTACTGACACCAGAATTCTAACCAAAACTCAGAAAAAGCACAAAATTCTTTATAGCAACAGTTTTAAAACATAAGTTATGGAATAACATAGTTACAAGGGGAAAATAAACCACAGCAAAAACGCAGAGGTTCTGAGGTTCTTTCAAAAGATGTGCTCTGAAAGTGGATTTGCATTCACATGAAATAAGAAACTGCAAAGCAGATAGTGCAAGAGTGAGAATGAGTAACAAAAAGACTTGGTGTGCTCTTTCTCCTTCACAACCTTCTTTCATTTTACTGTTTAAGCTCCCATGAATTTGGCAGTTCTCTGAAGAGGCAGCTGTGTTTGCCAGGAAGCTGGCTACAGACTGACAGATGAGAGCAATTATTAATTAGAATCCACTCAGAAAAACTCATCACATTCATTGAAGTGTAGGGCAGATTAAAGTTTCTGGTCAGGTGTCTCTACCTGTGAATGCAGACGGTTTTAATCTATTAGGGGGAGGAGAAAAAACAGACAAAAAAATATAACTGAGAAGCAAATTCTTCTCTCACTTGGATTATTAGTCACCTTTACATGCATCCTGTAAGCCTAGGCCTATTTATCCAGCTGATCTTTATTTTCTCTGAATAAATAGATTTTTCATTACATGAATGAAGTGAAAGACCAGTTATCAAAGTATGGTTTCTTGAGAGAGAAGGATGATAGTGGGTTTGGACAGAAAAAATCAATTGTGGAGTTTCTCAAGGCTCAGTCTTATGAACCAATCCAATGTAAAATTTTTATTGGTGACTCAAGCACAAAACCCTTCAGAATGGCAATGAAAATGACTGGATTATTTAAAGTCACCCATGCACAGGAAGGCTGAATATCACCCCCAGAAAAAGCAGATGAAATTCCCAGGATCAGTTTTAAAGCACAAAGTGCAGTGTTGAACAAATACTACTACAGCAAGAATAGGTCCCCTAAGCTTTGAGAGAAGGCTGAGAAAACTCCATGTACTTGGCTTTTTATCTAAAAATTAATATTGTTGCTTTCTATATGTGTATCACAAGTGGAACTGTCACAACAGGAATCAAACTGCATGAAGGGCAACACTGGCACATGAATTAACTGTTAGAAAAAAAAAAAAAAATATATATATATATGCCGGTAATTAGATGCTTCCCAAATAGCAGAGCATGGAGTTTCTGTGTCAGCCTTTTTATTTACAAATAGAAGGATCAGAAAACGTTGCTGGCTTTCAGCTGAAGCTTGTTCATTTTTTTTGTTGTTGTAGTATATTGCTTACAACAGAAGAAGACTAACTTCAAAACCTCTCTCCCTAATAATGAAATGTTTGCTCTCTTTCAGGTGAATAGAAAGGATTTTTCTACTGTAACTGCAAAATTCAATGAGCATCTACACCAGCTAATTTAAGGGTATGTGGGTGTGTGTACCTGCTGAAAAAAACATTCCTACATTTGGGCAAGGTTGGCCACATGAGGGTAAAAAAATATGGTTAATCTAATACCAACAATGTCAGGGACTGTCATAAACATTCCCAAACTCAGAAATCCTGGGATGTGTTGTACTGAGGCATGACTGTAAAGATCTTTTACAAATAGAAGGACTTGTGTGTACTTGTGTGTATTTTAGGAAAGAGGAAGGGAGAGGATGAGGCGTTGCCATTCTCTTTTGTATCCTCATCCTGCAGGGGATGCTTGCAACTTCAGGACATCAAGGCAAGTTGGAGTAACTTCCAAGGTCAGCCACTACTCACAAGCTAGAAGCACCCACAATTATCAGCAGTCATGATGCTTCTGCCTTAAATGAGGTAAGCATGCTAGAGCTAATCCTTAAAACCCAGAGAATTTTATAAATAAATAAATATTAGAGAAAGAGGGAGTTAAAAAGACCTTCAGGAAGGGGAATGTGACATCACAGAACACAGCCTAGAGCTCTACCACTACATTAGGTTCAAGATCAAGCTACATCCACCATTCAGCAGCAGCTGGCTAAAAAGATGTACATGCCACAGAACTGGCCTTAAAAAGAAAAACAGCATTTGAAAAAGCTTTGCTGTTGTTATGCATGTTTAGAGTAAAACTCCCCAACATTTTCAGTATTTCTATCCTATCACTCTTCTAGAAGAAAAAAGAACTTTCATACTGCAGGAATACTTCATGACTCTCCAGGAAGGCTTCCCCAGCTACCATTTCCAATAAAGAATCATGTTAATGTCACACTTTAGCTACTGGCAGTTCCTATTCTTGCTTTTGGATGCTATACCCACACAACTCAATCATAACCACCCCAGCCACATCAGCTCAATTCTTTGTTAGGGCACAAGACAGAGTATTATCCCCTTCAAACATTACTGCCCAGCTTTAAATTTCATGGCTGTCACATGTAATATCTTGAATGCAAGGATTAGTAATGCTTCCCAGTGAATTTCAGAGACAATACCATACCAATTTTTATCAATAAAGATTTAATACAACCTTTGGAATCTTTCTTAATTTTCTTTCAAATAAAGGTAATAAATTTACTGGGATTTCCTCACATATTAGAAGAAAAATGAGGAGACTGTGTTTTTCTAAATTGGGTTCCAACACAAAATTAAAATGCTACTATGCTTTAATATACAGCATATCTATGCATCTACTTTTTCATTTTTCAGAGATGATTTACCATTCTCCCTACTGTGGCTGTAAAAGATGTTGAATTCTTCAGCATGTGACATGAACAATCACTTCTTCAGGCTCTCTCACTCCAAAAAGCTGGCACAGAGACAGCTGGGGTAGGGCTTTAAAGAGTACTGACTGCACACCACACAAAACTAGTTTAGAGTAGCTGGTGAATTTTAAATCTGCCCCACAGCTGACTGCACTAACAAGAAATGATGTATTAGTCCTTCCCACAAAGGGAAAATCCTTATGCAGCTTGCAGAACAAGGCTTGCAGTTAGGTTGTTGCAGTCTGGGGCTTGAAACCTGGTGGGAAATAGCTTTTGACAAGAGGGCAAAGGCAGTCTGTATTCAAATACAGCTCCTGTATTAAGTGCCCACAGCACTGCCTTTCACTCACAGGCTTTAACCTCTTCTCATCTCAGACTTCAGGCTTGGGCAGGCTCATTCCTTCTGGAGGTTCTCTATGTAGCTTTGGAAACCACTGCTGAGCACAGGGAATTGCCACTAGTTCTTTTTTCCCCTGGGTCATTTTTCATCGTTACTACATTGTTCTTCCAAGTCTCCATATTTTACACAGAATCCATACATCTTATTTTCTCCCCTTCCTTTGGAACATAAAAATGAAGTGGTGCAACACAGAGCAGAGTACAAGAATAAAGGCTGTTCCTCCTACTTTATTTCTTTAGAGAAGTTCTCCAAATTCTCAAATTGAGATTCTTCCATTCTGTGATTCAAAAGCAGCTTCAAGTATTAAGCAGATGCACACTCAGAGTTTACATGACAGCTGCATTTCCTGAGATGAAGGCAGCTTCTTCCCTTCACTACTCACTAGTCCCTTTTTCTTTCCTGTATAGGAAGAGTCTGATCCTGGCTGTTTGATGGGCTCCAGTTATTGTTGTGGCTCTCACAATTAACTCTTTTCTACCTGGTATCTTAAATTTGTCAAGAGCCCTGGAAAGGGATTTAATGCCTGCAGGCCACCCCAGCACCACGTTCCAAGGTTGGGAACAAATGTTTCTCATCCCATTCCAAAGAAGAAATTAAACTTTTAATCAGTTGCTAAGGCTGATGATGATAATAGAAAAACTCAAGTGTGGAGCTGAGCTGTTTACAGAGGTTATGTGAAATTTGGATTTTCAGTTAAGTCATGACTAGGGGGTTGTTATAGAAAATGTCTCAGTGTGTGCCTACAAGGGATAGAGGCTAGGGAGATTCCTAGAATTTTCATTTCATTTTCAAATGAAATTTTCCTTTTCATTTGAAGACATGGCCATAAAAATGCCATGTCTTCAAATATATCCTCTCATATGCTTCTCTATGAACTTTACTCTCATTTATATCTGTTTTGAATGACAGAGGACTTGTAAGAAATCACTTTAGCAGATAGCAAAAAAAATTTGAAAGAAGATTTTTGGGTTTTTCCATTTCTGTGGTTTTTTTAAATATTCTACTATTTCACTATCTCTGGGTGCTATAAGATTATCATTCCAAAAGCATATGAAAAAATCACCTCAAATAATTTATAGTTGACAATGAAATATAATTATACTGAAATATATCATGGCAACCTGATAATTGAATCTCTTAGAATATGACTCTTCTTGTGCCAGTAAGAGGAACAGATGAGAAAATGAAAATAGTAACTGATATGTGCTGTTCAAATGCATGAAACCTGGATGAATATCAGTGAACACTACTGCAGTAGCAGATACCTTCACGTGCTCTCAGAACAGAGGTCTGAAAGGGTTAGCAAAAGCATGTGAGATAGCTGTAGGCTGTGTTCAAGAGAATGGTTACACACTAAACCATTTAAAATTTTCATTAATATTGCCCAAAAATTGTAATTCCAAGCTAAATGCTCTTGGCCCATTCTAAAGAAGGTAAAACTCTATAATAATAAGTTGTTTTCGGACAAACAAATATGCAGCTCAATTTTGAATTTTTGGAAGCTTGTTCAGTTGGCATAATTGTTCAACAGATAGAGAGTAAGTAGTTTGAAAAGAGAAAAGAATCCCCTTGCTAGTCTTAAGTCTAGGGTGATTTCTGTCTTAGTTTACTGCCAGAATAAGTGTTTGTCTACCTTTAACACAGTCACAGTACAGCAAAATCAAAATATTCTGATTTCCTATCAGATGGACCTTCCCATCCTGACAGATAATGGTCAGATAATCAAAACAGAAGATACCCCAGCACCAGTTCCTACAACAGTCCTAAAAAATGTGATTGCAGGGAGGTCCTGTTCAGTTTAGCTCTAAGCACAGCTTTTCACTTAGCCCTGTGCAGCAAAACCTTTAAACATATCTGTGTTTAAATATGCTCTTGAACCAAAGCCATAGCTAGCTATCAGAAAGCATCTGTTCTTTGATGCTGCCTCAACCTGGTTCAGCTCCCAAATTTTCTATTTAGCATAGGAAATTTAAGTCTGTTCCAAGACTTGTTTTCTGGAGTTCCTTGTCACTAGGATGCAGATGGATAATGCTGCAATTTGTAATTCATATGAGCAACATCCTGCCCATTGCATTTCTTAAAGTGCATGTGCTTTAGATGTGATTTTTACCTAGGCTGAGAGAGCTTTGCTCCTGATTGGGGTTGGGAACAAAAAAACCCTACGGACTGAAAAGTAAATAGTAATAGGAAAATAGACATTGGTACTGCTAGCATGCTATCATGGTGTGGTGGTGTTTGAGGGTCCCCAGGATGAGGGAAGAGATGAAAATCTTGACTCCATTTTCAGAAGGCTGATATTATATATAGATATATATATTAGATAATATATTATATTATATTATATTATATATAGTAGATTATATTAATTATATGATATAGATTATATTATATTATATTATATTATATATATTATATTCGATATTATATTATATTATATTATATCATATTATATCATATTATATTTATCATATTATATCATATTATATTTATTATATTATATTATGTTATAAGGAAAAGAAAGGAGACAGAAAGCTAGAAAGGAAAGGAAAGAATAATAAAATCTTTTGAGCACTCACAGCTTTGACACAGCTTGACCTGTGATTGGTCATTAATTAAAAAAAACACATGAGACCAATCAAAGATGCACCTGTTGGTAAAGCATCTCCAGACCACATTCCACAGCCATCAGATAGCTATTGTTTACATTTCTTTTCTGAGGCTTCTCAGCTCCTCAGGAGAAAAATCCTGGCAAAAGTTATTTTTCAGAAAATATGTCAGTGACATCATGGCTTGCGTGCTGACAACACCCTCATCAAGGAATCATAAGAGTACCCAGGAGCTATACAAGTTTGCAGGGGTTAGATACATAAGTGATCTCAACTACATGAAATTCTTTATTTTTACATTTAATTTTAAAAAAGAAGACAAAGGGGATAGAAAGAACTCTGGGAGGCAAATGTCTGAGACCATAATGATGGATTAAAGTACAAGGTCAGGTCGGCAGATGAGTTATAAATTGCCATTGATGGAGGTATGAGAGTTTCCTCTGCTGAGGGCTTGCCCCATACAAGTTCATGATTATAAGATCAAAAGAACTAGAAGAACCATTGAGCTTAGTTTTAAATTGAGGCAGCAAATGTTATGATATTGGTGGTGTGCATCAAGTAGCCATCCTCCATACAGACCTTTTTATATCTTAAAAATTTCATGCATTATATGCAGATAAGTATTGCCAGGAGCCCTTTCTATTACCAGATCCTCCTGTAATGAAAGATAGGGATGGAACTTGGAAGGAGACATTGTCATATTTCCTTCTTGAATTAGCTAATAAAAATTCTTTTAATAAAGCCCTGAATACCAAGAGGGCTAAGCTTTTACATTAGCAGCACTGGTACTTTATATCAGTCCCAGTTCAAGAAAAGGTATTATTTCTCTTCATAATTATTTCCTGTTAATACTGCTAATATCATTGCACAGTATTTTAACAGAACTCTCTTTGATGAATTTTAAAAGTAGAAATGAAACTGTGGGCTAAAGTTGTTCTTTAGAGCTTGCACTTCCATTTGAAGTGGAAATGAGGGATTTTGATTGACCTCATTTTCTTTGTTCTTGCGGTGGGTGGATAGCCACTTCTGAGGAGTGCATGAAATACAGCAGCTCCTTTTGGCCCAAGACCACTATCTCTGCCCTGATATTATTCATTGGCACAATTAATTACAAAGAAGTGCTGGGATTTATAACAGAAGTAAGGTGACAATGAAAGGCTACAAGAATTAAGCCCTGTGAAGCTTTCAAGTAGCAAGAAGTCAGGTCCCTGAGCTTACTCAATAAAGCCTTTCAAACATGCCTAAGCCACATTAAAGCCAGTTTCTAGCCATCATCTCTTTCTTTTGGAAGGTGTAATGTTTTGAATTAGAAACCAAAATCTTAGTTCTAAATTTTAGACACCACATGAGGAGGAAATACACAGTTGAAACAGCCCTGTACCCAAAGCAGTAAACCCTTTGCTTGTCTTTCCCTGAGAATGGTGAGGTACATTAGGAAATGACAGAAATGCAGGTAACAAGGCTTCTAAAACATTTCTTGTGGGTCAGGGGACCAAAGGAACACTGTAGGATTTCCTTTAAGAATGTGTTTAAAGAACTTTAATTCTGTTTTTAAAAACTTTGCTAGAAGTTACAAATAGGAAAAAACATGCTGATCTTTGCAAATAGGAAAAATTATTTTAGCCTTGAGACACCAGACAGAGTAGCAACACTCCTGTTTCTATATTCTTTCTGTGAGTATTCCTTAATTAGTAATTATTAATTTGTGCAATAAAATAGCTTTAGCCACATCTCCTTGTGGCTTAAATAATTTCTTTTTGTATCTCTACATTTTATGTAGTTGCCATAAACAAGACTGGATATGAGAGGTCCAGATTATCTTTTGCTGTGTTTGATCTATGGAGTCCTGGAGATAAAACTGGAGTTGACCTATGTACATTAACAGTAAACAAATTATTTGTGAAAACTTTAGATTCACATCAGTAATATTGCCCAAGTGATGACCTTTAGCCCAAATTTATGTTTAAATTTACCCTTGAGCTGCTATTATATATATATGTATATATGTATGTATATAATAATTTACTCTTCCATGCAATACTTTGTAGTAGTACAGCACCAACTGTGCAAGCCACTAAGTTCAAGTCAGTCAATGTTCCCAACACAATTTAGCTAATTAAAGTTTTTTGCTGTCTACCACAATGCTCATTATCCAATCCAAATGAGAACTGGGGGGAATGTTTGTAATGATATTTTAATATATCAATCAGAAACAGCCCAATTGTCTCACATTACTTCTGATATGTTTTTAAGACATTGCTGTGTGTCAGTGAGCTTATCGTGCTTAACAAAAGTTTGTTATTGTAATGATTTGTACAGCATTGAACTGCAATTATAAAAGCCTATAATTTCTTTGTATTACAGAATTATTCATATTAGCATATTACTAATAATTCCTCATTAGTCATCAGTTCTTTATGAAATAAGAGAGAAAGCAGGCCCCTATCATCAGGGTGTTAATGACTATGTTTAAGTAGAAAAAGAAGATTTAATTAGTTACTTATTTTACTGTTCCACAGGGACAAAAAAAAATTGATATTATTGTTGAAAAAGCATGACTTAAAATTGGGAATTACCATAAATAAAGCTGACTGATGTTAACTCAGGGCTTTTTTCTACAGGCCTTATAATAAAGTCATCAATTATATGATCCTAACCTGCATTTTTATGTTCAGACAGTGAACAAGATGCCCAGAAAATAGTTCTATATGTCAGCTTAGTCATAATATGATTAAGACCTTCCTCTTACTTTTTCTAGTTATAAAATAAAAAATGTGGGACTCGAGGCAATTAAAAGGCCAAACTAGTTAAAATTATTGGGTAGTTAAAATTATTTGTGCTTTACACAAAAATTGTTTGTTTGACAAAACATATTTCTTGTGAGATCATTACCTTTATGCAACACCTGGATAATAAATTCAGGAATCTTTTGTTCTGAGCTGCTCAGCAATTCATCATGCAAGTTTATCATTTCAGTTTTATACCAACACTGAAGCAGCAATCTGGTTTTCAGTGGGCTTTATTCCTACAGTTAAGGCAATGTAATGCCAGCTTAGAAACTGCATTTTGTATCATCATCTGTCACAAGATTACTGTGTGATTCAAAGGAAGCCACTTAAACCAGACTTTTGAGAGGAAAGATGTTCCTCATTTTCTTCCTGCTTATCTTGTCACAGCAAAGTTTTCATTTTCAAAAATGCAGCTCCAACTGAAACTAATAAAAGTTGGGCTGCGAAAAAAAACATAAAGCAGAAAATGATGAAAATCTGTATGTAGATGATTCAAAATGGGCAAAGACTTTCTTAAGTCTGTCTATTTCTAAAGTTTAGGCTTCACAAATTGGTTTTATTTGAGAACAAACAAAATAGAAAATGCAAATATCCTCATGTTGAACTATTGGGAAACATTAAAACCAGTCAGAATGCCAGAAATCAAGGGACAAATACATTCTATTCACTATTTATGTTTAAAATGGTTTATGGCTAAGTCCTAATGGGGAAAATCAGTCTCCAGTGATTTGCCTGAGGTTTAAAGAGAGCACAGGTGATAGCTTTAGAAACTTCTAGCATTTATTTACTAAGCTCCTCTTTCCTGCTGTTACTATCCATCCTGTATGAGAAGTAAAATGCACATATTGAACTATTTATCATCTTATTGCATTTCATGCCTCAAGGATTAAATAATACTTAACAATTCTGAAGAATGTTGAAACACCAAAGCTGGAAAAACTGTAAAAGATACTACCAAGCATAAGCTTGAAACCCTTATTTAGTCATCCAGGTAAGAAAATGGTTTTGGGCATCTCTTTCCAAGGTGTGACCTGTCTGAAAGTAAATATTGTTTGCCTCTGTTATTCCTCTGAGCCCCTATAGGTATAAATTTGAGGATGGGATACATTGTGTAGGAAGGGTTCTGCTCCCTCTTCACTGCCTGCAGAGGAAATCTAGATGACTACTTTAGATTAATTGCCTAAAAAATGAGCAGCAAAATAATGTGAAATTAACACCAACCAGCTTCCATTGGCATTCATCTAGGAATGGAGGGATGACAGAGGAATTCTTTCCTGTACAGAATGACCAACACTTGATTTTTCATATTCTTTTACAATTAGAATTTATTGAAATTACTCAACAATCAATTTGCATTTCTTTCTCTAAATAAGGATTTAAGTACACTTTACCCCAGTTCAAGACTTCAGTGTTATTTTGTCTCTTATTTCCCTTAGGTTCTGAGTTTTTTCTTTCTTTTTCCCATTCTGCTACAGCTTTCTTGTATTTTAATGAGAGAGGACATAGAGGCCATGTCACTGATACCTGCTCACATGATTTAACAGAGATAAGAGAGGAATCTCTCTCTCTCTCTCTGTCTCATGTCCCTTTGGAAATAAAAAAAATCTAATAATCTTTACTAAATTACAGGACTTTTAACCAGTGGTTTCAACTATTTTTCTGTGCAGATTTGCTCCTTCAAGAATGAAGTGAGCTGATTCACAGCCTACTTACATCCTACCTGAAAGTACTACTTTTCAACAATCTTGTCAGCTGGGGGAAAAGAAGTGTCATTTATAAAATTATCACTTTCTAACTTTGTTCTTATATGCTAGTGATAACTTTGAGACATCTCTTATTTTTTTCAACAAAAAGGAGGTAAAATGTTTGTGCATAAGATGTGATTTTTAAATCTTGCAGTTTTACAATTTACCCAGTAGCTATAGATGCTTCTTGCCTGGAAGCACCACCCATGGTCCAGTTCCCATCCTGTTGTCCCAGGAGTTCCAGCTCTCTGCTCTGAGCATTTCTGGTTCTCCTTTTATGTGTAGGGAATAGAGAGTAAATGGTCAAGTGTCTCCCACTGCAAACCCTGGAAAAAAGAAGCAGCAATGTGTTCTGGACTTGATGCTCACAGAATGGTAAACAATGTTTTCTTGAAGCTGTGAGTATCCCTGGCTGTGTTTTGTTCTTGCAAAACTGGTCTGTGGCATTTTAAATCTCTTCTTGCCAGTTGAGCCCTGTGTTTTTGTTCATTTTTCTTCCCACTCTGATACACAAGTGTTTATGAGAAAAAAATAGAGATAAGAGCATTTTTTTTTAAATAGTAGCAGTAATCAGCCATTATATATAACTGTGTGTTTTCCTTCTCCTTTATGTCAGAAGATTTCTTGTTGTACTTCACAGATAACAGCAATGCTTAAACTTTTCTTCCAAAATAACATTCCTGATGGGTTTTGTTAACAGGTTTATTTCTTATGGTTCACTGTGTGTCTGAGTGACCAACACCCAGCAATAAAAAGTGACAGCTGATGAATGACACTGTGTATTTCAGAATAAAAAAGGTTGACCATCAGAGCCTGAATTTTCAGTGCTCTGTGATGCTCACTGTGAAAACCATGTGCCAATAAGTAGTACACAAAAAGTAACCTCAATCAGGATGAATCCATACTTCTGTGTTAAGTCATACAAAAGGCTGTTCCTCTATTTCATGTCTGTTGGGATTTGTTATCACCACCCACTATTCAAAAATTGTGTTATAAAATGCCCATTTCTGACTAAGCCAGGCTAGTGGGGCAAGTTAACAGCTTTGTTTCAGCTACTGTTGCACTGAAAATGACAGGATGAATTAAAGGCCTTTTATAATATATGTGTCATAGCAGGAATATTGGTATTCAGCTGCATTATCTGAGCCTATGGGGATCTCCAGAAGGCAGAAGACAAGAATAACACAGAAAGACTTTTTGGTGTTGCAACAGGCTTTTCTGTGATCATTAAGCTGACTGATCAATGACAATATGATAGAGGAATTACTTTAACATTATACATACATGCATGTTTATATTTATATGAAAATAAATAAAAGTGTGAAGAATTAAAACAAATATCTTGTGCTGATACAGCAAAGAGTTTTTACTTCCCTTTTCAGCTTCATATGGAAGTGATTCACTTCTGCTGATAACTTTGGTAGGCTGACTCAGGCTCAGCTGTGCAGCCCAGCCAGGAGGAGGGAAAGAGGCAAGAATGCTAGTGCCAGAAACAGGAGAGAAAGGAAAAGTGATTAAAGGAAGGAGGACAATAGGATTTTGCCTTTCACTGGCAGGGCTGATAAATTAGATCAGCTTTTATGTAGAACTAAAATTTAAAAAATGTATTACCCAAAAGGCATTAGGAACTCACCTTAAAGCCAAATGGAAGATAACTGTGTGCTCCACCAATTCATTTGTCAGCCTCTATCTTCAGAGACAACAGCTGTTTCCTTAAGCTCTGCATTTCAGTGTTAAAAAAACCTTTTTTGCCATAAGGCTTGCCAGGAGTTTAGAAACATTTTTGCAGTGAATTTACCTCAGGCTTTTATTTTGCTCACAGTGGTGGTGCTGAACTCTGGAATAATTAGGGCATCATGCCCTGGTAATGTTTCTGCTTCTGCTGTACAAAGCATCAGAGGCATATCTGGGGGTCAGTAACTTCATGTACAGTGTGGATTGATCCTGTCTGGATGCCAGGCACCCTCCAAAGTCTCCATCACTTCTCTCTGCAGCTGGACAGAGAAGAAAGAATACAAGAAAATGTTCATGAGTTAAGGAGTGGGAAAGAGTTCATTCACCAAACACCATCATGGGAAAAACAGACTGGAATTATAAATATTAATTGAATTTATTACTAACAAAATCAGAGCACGATAATGAGAAGTAAAATAAGACCTTGATAAAACCTTCCCCCACCCTTCTTCTTTCCTTGCTCTACCTCCTTCCCCAGGGAAGAGAGGGAATGAGGGTTATGATCAATTTATCACCCATTGTTTCTGCCAGTGCTCAGGGAGAGGAGTCCCTCTCCTGCTCCAACGTGGGGTCCCTCCCACTGGAGACAGTTCCCAGTGAACTTCTCTGTCCTGGGTCCATCCCATGGGCAGCAGCCCCCTGTGAACTGCTGCAATGGGAGTCACTCTTCCAGGGGGTGCAGCCCACAAGTCATACCAGCAAACCCCTCCAGCCTGGAGAGCTTTGCTGGTAGGACCTCTCCTCTCCTCTCCTTCTTCTCTCCAGGGATCTGCAGTTCCTTGCCAGGACCCTGCTCAAGCCTCCACAGGTTTACAGCATCTTCCAGGCATTCCCTGCTCCAGCTTGGTCATCAGGGTTCTCCATGGGCTGCAGGTGGATCTCTGCACCCCTGTGGATCTCCATGGGCTGCAGGGGCACAGCTGCCTCACCATGGTCTGCACCATGGGCTGCAGGGGAACCCCAGCTCTGGTGCCTGCAGCACCTCCTGCACCTCCTTCTGCACTGACCTTGGTGTCTGCAGGGCTGTTCCACACGTTCTCACTCTGTTCTTTGGCTGCAATTACAACTGTGCAATAATGTGGTGGTGCCTGAGGGTCCCCAGGACAAGGGAAGAGATGGGAATCTTGACTCCATGTTTCAGAAGTCTGACTTATTGTTTCATGGTATTATATTAAAAATGCTATACTAAAACCATACTAAAGAAAGAGAGAGGAGACATCAGAAGGCTAGAAAGGAATGAATAATAAAATCTTGGGACTGATCAGAGAGTCTGACTCAGCTGGAATGGGATTGGTCATTAAGTAAAAACAATTCACATGGAACCAACCAAAGATACCCCTGTTGATAATCAACCTCCAAACCACATTCCACCATGTAGCCATCAGATAATCATTGTTTACATTTCATTTCTGAGGCCTCTCAGCTTCTCAGGAGAAAAATCTTAGTGAAAGGATTTTCAGAAAATATGTCAGTGACACAATAACATTTTGGTTTTGGTTTTGTTTTGTTTTTTAACTTCTTTTTAAATCTGTTATCTCAAGGGCATTATCACCATTTCTAATTGGCCCAGCCTTGACCAGTGGCACATTCATCTGTGGACCTGCCAGGGATTGACTCCTCTGGACATGGTGGAAGCTTCCAGCAGCTTCTCACAGAAACCAGCCCTGTCAAGGGATTTGAATAAAAATGATGTAAATATTAATTGTATATATGATAGATAAACAGAAAAGGAAGGGTTTCTTGAAGTCCAGAAATACTTTTTGCATGCTTGGAGCTGCAGATATATTTAAATTTTGCATTTAGTGGAAAACACATAAGGAAAAAGAGACTAGGACCATATCTACTCATCCACTTTATTTATTTATTTTTTTTCCAGTGTCAAATGCTTTCTTAACAAGATGAGCCATTACTCTCATGCCCTCAAAGAGGCAAATTGAATCCACTGTCCTCAGGCTGCTTGTTTTCAAACATTGTGGTCACAGAAAAAGCCAGTGATTATTAGGAAAACTGATTAATTGATTGGCAGATATTTATGGGAAGACTCATTTAACCAGGCACTGTGGGAGTGCTGTGCAGTAGCTAGATTATATGTTTCAGAGCTCAGGGAGCTGTATGAACACAAAGTGAATGAAGCAGTTTTGTTTGCTTGTATCCACAGTAAAGTAATTTCATTAGGAATAATTAGCAGTTCTTCAAAAATAATAATCTTCAAATAACAGTTTTTGGTCATATGAGCCATTAATTCTCTCCTAAGCAAGGAGTGTGAGGCAAAAAGCCTGAAACATTATTGCATTCCTCCAACATTGTAGTTGCCATCATTTCTTTGAAACCCTTCCCTTTCATGTACAGTTCATTACCACTGATCAAAGCACCTGTCTTTCTAATAAAGTAAATTTTTCCTTGTAATCATTTGCAGGTGTTTCACTTCGTGTAACATTTTGGATGTTCTTTATTCTGAAATCTCATTTCCAGTCTTGGGCTATGGTCAGAGAAGTGACACTATAGAAATATCTTGATTTATTTTATTTCTTCTCTCTTAATGATAGCCACAGCAAGTCTTTCATTTTAGAAGTCAAAACAAGATTTTTGTAACTGCTAGTATTGTATTTCAAAACTGGTGCTTGCAAAATCAGCTGTTTGTCTGACTGCAATGTTGCTGAAACAGAGCATTTCTTCACACCATATAAGAGTACCTTTAAAAGTAATTTCTAATCTTGCAATTAACATATTGCATGCACAAACCTCAGTAATGACTGAAGAGTTACACCTCTCACTAAGCAGCAAGGTGTATGGTAGCCTGGATTTTTGTCTAGGAAAATCTGCTTTGCATATTGGGAGGACTGAAACCCAACTGTTCAGCCCCTCTGTCTAGCTCTGATCTGTCTCTGATTCTCAATAAAGATAAATTCACAGTAAATTCTCCATAAATTCACATTTTGTAGTGTGGGATTTCAGTGGGGTTTGAGGATATGAGCAATGTCCTGGACTAACATCTCTAGTATAGAAAAGTCAAAAAAGCTTTAACTGGCTAAGATGAGGTCAGAAGGGATGGCAGAATCAGCAGACAAAACTCTGAAGGTTTAGTGGGTGATTGTCAGGAAAAAAATAAAGACAACTGAAAAACATGCAGTCAAAGGAGGATTCCTGTTCTTCCAAAATTTTCTTTTTTGGGAGTGCAAAATGCATTAATTTTTTACTAGAGGTAGAAGAACAATGAATCAATTTTGAAATGGCAGCATTTGTTGATAGAGGTAAGCAAGTGTAATTTTTCCATGCATGCTGAAGAAGCTGTTTTTATTTGTTCAGGAATTTTCTTTTTGTTATGCTTTGCATACATTTACAGCAACCTTAGTAAGGAGTCAACATTTTTATGCCTACTAATAAACTTCCCCATTCCAGATTATTATTCTGTTGTTAAACTACCTGCCATAGAATTGATTGGCTTCAGAGAGGTTTTTCTGCTACTTCTCTTTAGGGCTTTTTTGTAAATAATATTGTTTATGTGTCATTCTGGGGTGAAGCTGAAATCCTCTGCTTTGTCAGTGATAAAAACAGAGATTTCTCGAGCAGTTATTCTATATTTCCATGAACTTCACCTATAAAAATGTGCAGTGGTGAAAATGTATGACAAAAAGAGATATTGTGGTGTGCACTGAGGTACCTTATCTCATTAAAGAGTTTTTAATATTTAAAATGCAGACTGTACAAAATGTGTATATACTAAACATACTTATAGAGCTAAAGAATTATGTCTTATAAGCCTGGGGGTATGAATAAATGCAAAGACAGATATAGTAGTAGGATGTATTCAGTAGCATTAATTATGTAAGGGTTGACAATATTTCAGTCATATTCCGCTGTTTTACCATGCTAATAACCTAAATGTTCATCACAGAGATTTTCCATGCATGTTTTCTGCCTGAAGAAATGTGTTATTAATTATTACTGTTTGTTTGGGGAAAAAAAATTGCCTTCTTTGAGGTTAAGTGGGATCCATCCCTTAACAGCAAAATTTAATCTTATTTTCAAATCACATTAAAACCAACCAACCAACCAACCAAAAAAAAAAAAAAAAAAAGCAAACAACATAAAAAAGGTCCCTGAATGTTGGGACTTTGTAACTGAGCTGAAAAAAATCTTATTTGTAGAAGTTAGGCATAGAAAATAGCAGGTAAACCAGACCAGCATAATTATTCCAGAAAAACATATAGGTTGGGGAAGCATGTTTTTAGGTTTTTGAAGATCCACCAAGTGGTATTCAACCAGATATCATCCCAACACTAGGAGATTCTTCCACCCCTTTAGGAATGGTCTCTTGAATCCTTCCTACAGACAGCTGGAAGCCTCAGGAATTTGCCTCTTTCTTTTGCCATTCTTCTTACATTGAAGGCAATGGAGACAAGGAATTTGCCAGGCTTCAAAATTAGAGCTGTCATGGTATCTACACATCCAGACACTTGATTTATTCCTCCAGAAAGAGGTGGATTTTTACTATAGTTGTATCATGACTTTTAGTATTTTTAGACAGACCTATCAGGTATAACAAACAGTAGAGATTTTCAGAGATTTTATTTTTTTTTTTCCTAGCAGTGACTCCCTGCACAGTCAAGTCAGAGCAATATTGTGCTTTGCTGAAAGCCCATTTTAGGCTTCTAGCACTGAAGGAAGGTCCACATGTACTGATCATCCTGCTGAGAATGGAAACAGACTGATCAGCTCTCTGTGACTGAAGAGTCTACAACAGAGTCAGAAAAAGGAAAATTCCACAGGCTGAGTTTTTAAAACTGTGTTTCTATTTTCTCAGTTTCTGATGCAATAACACATGATGTTGCTGACAGCACATTAATCCAACATGCAGTAAGATGCTTTCCATTTTAAGTTGTTTGGGTTTTTTCCCTTCTGATTTTGGAATGCAACTTGGCTTCCTCTGTCCAGCATAGTAGAAATCTACACCAGAAAATTATTTGTGTAGGCAAGGCATTGAATTCCCAATGCCAGATGCAGTAAATACAGCAAATTCAAGCCAAAGAAAGCCAGAATTTCTCACTGGACAGGACAGATGACTGTGGGTCCCAGCTGTTCCTGATTTGACGGATGTGGTTCTGAAATCACAGTACCTCTTCATAACCTGGGTCCTACTTCTTTTTTAGAGTTTTTGGGTCAACTATCACATGATAGCTCAGAAAAATGTCCCTTTTATAGAACTGGGCAGATGCCTAGAAACTTTTTAATATGGAAAGCTAGTCATAAAATCATTACTGCTTTTGTAAGTCTATATTCATTGCAATAAAGCCACACAACTGCTACATCCAGACAAAGATGATAGGATGATCTCTTATACAGAGATAAGAAAGATCAAATTTTAGAAAATGATCAGAGTCTTAGAGATCCTGACAGTGTATATAATGTAAAAATGCCAATCTCACTGGGAACTTAGAAGGGCCCCCATGATGTGGTAGATGATTTTGCCCTCCAGATTTCCCTGGGGTGCAAGCCTCTCCTTCTTGATGTATGACACAGACTGGGGGTTTTCAGCAGTTCCTACTCAACATGGAAATTACAGATGGGAGTTTTCACCTCAGAATAATAAAATCAAGAGAGAAAAGTAGCTGCATGCACAACCTCACACACAAATCCTGCCCTGAAAAGAGAGATGTAAGGAAGAGTCATGGCCCTATCAGCAGTGCCTGGACCAGCAGGCCACATCACCAGGAAGAAGAAAAGAAATTCTACTTCTGGACATCTGTTGAGCTTTCCTATTTTTATGGAAATAAAAGAGAGCCAGGAGGCCCTGTCAGAGCACTGGAGCCCACTGGACTTCAATGTAAAGCACATCAGACACATCCACATTTCCTTCTCATGCCATTTGTAGGAGCAGCTGGGAAAAAATGTGTGCATGAATTTCATTACTGCTAAGCTGTAGTGAAATAAATAAAATTTGATACATCATTTTAATAATATTCATAAATGTTCAGACAAATGCTGAAAAACAAAATCATGGTGTTGGGATTTATTACCAGCCTTTCTGGTCAGCATATTGTGTACCATCACAGATTATCTCTTTTTATACACACAAGTCTCTTTAGAGCACTGTTTCTATATTTCTTGCAAATGGGAGACAGCTCCTGCTATGTTATTTTATTGATGCAGTGCTATAAGTGCACTCAGCAAAAGTCCATAAAGTCTCATTTCAATAGACCTTTTTTTATTATGGGCTTTTTCTCCTGTTATGTCCTCACTTCATGTTTACCTAACTGTATTTTCTCTGATCAGAAGCCTCTGATAATCAAGACATTAAGGACTATGTGTTTAATTTGTGCCTTTTTTTCTTTTTTTTTTCTTGAAACATGCCTCTTTCAAGATACATTGAGGAAAGTTAAGTGCTCATCCCACTACTGCATTACCTTTTACTGACCCCTGACCCATGGAGTTCAATCAAAGTCTGCCCACAGCCTTTATAAGAAACCCAAGGGGGACCCCTCAGGAGAAGAAATGAGTTGCTTTTGGCAGAATCCATTGTGCCCTTTAATATTTTATGAAGCAAAATGATGAGGCTCAACATGCTCTGGCATTCTGCCTACTTCGGTCCAGTCAGAGCAAACATAAGCTGCTTGTCAAGTCATTATCCAACGTGTTTTCATGGCCATGATGACCCATCAGACAATAAAAGCAGTCTCAGGAGACAAGACTTAACAGTATCATGATATAAGCACAGGCAATTGCAGCTTCCAGAGCTACCAAGGGTGGCTCAATAACCTCAAGACTTCAGGCTGTGGGAAAAAAAAACAACCAGAAGGTAAGTCAAAAAGCATCTGTCAATCATCTATAGTAGGAGAGCATCACAAAAGAAAGCACAAACCAGTTCACACTGTGAGAGAAGGGTTGAGTTAATGTGTAGAATTTATAGCAATAGCAGACCACTAGAAAATTAATTCATAAGATTAGGAATAAATCACAAAACATTCTGACTAGTAATTGGAGACAGCAGATTTGTAGTGAAATTGGTTTATTTGCATAATCTGAGAGTGAATCTTTGCTTCCTTTAGAAACCAAGTCTGTATTCTATCCTGATGTCATTATATCTGCAGAGCCAGGAGCTGGACCTGATGATCCTTGTGGGACCCTTCCAGCTCAGGATGTCCTATGATTCTTCTGCACTCCCCTGTCTGAGGATTTTACCTCAGTGTGGTACCTCAGGAAGTTGTGAAATGTATTTATTAAATTCCCTCAGATCCCTCTGTGCTTTGCTATCAACTCATAGCCAGCAAACATTTGCTGATTAGTACTGCCACAAAACTGCCTCCTTCTGCTCTGCATTGGTTTGGGGTGACCACCAAAAGTGTGCAGTTGAACTACAAAGGTATGCAAAGAAAACATGGGAAACCCTGGCAGGGCAGAGGCTGAGATGAACAGAATAGTTTTCACCTGCTCCCTTTGTGCTCCAGCTGTAAATCAGTGGTCTCTGAAGAATAATCTCTCTTTCATGTCTCAATTGCTGAAAATGTCTGCTAATTGTCTAAGCTTCTTCAGAATTTCATAAAAATCTTGGTGCTTTTCCCATAGCTCTTTGCTTTAATGTCTAATAACTAGATAATGTCATTGGGTGTGTGGACACAGCTCCCACTGGCTTCTAAAGAGAAAAAAGAAGGGAAATTTAACTTCATCTATGTAAATGAGGCCTTGTCATGCTCTGCTATGCTGCAGAAACTAAGGCAGCAAAACCACGTTTGTGCTAGCAAAACTCTTTATTTATTTATTTTACAAGAAGGCAACTTGTGCTTGATGCAAGAGAAAAATGAAAGAAAGTGTGAGGAAGGGACTATGAGGAGTATGAGTGCACATTTAGCCCTTTAAAAGGGTGCAGCCATAAAACCAGTGCTTAATTCAAAACCTAGGCCCCAAGAGCAGTAAGCTGCATATTAAAATACAAATTTTTGGCAGTAAACAGATGAACTTTAAGAGTGCAGTGAACTGTGTGCCCTGTATATACATATTAATCAAAAAGCCTTTTGGTTAAACCCATGTTCAAGGTATGATTTAGAGACTCAAAAGCAAGAAAATGACCAGGATGGGCCAGAATTATTTATTTCTGAGTACTAAACTCAGAGGTTTATAAGACTGAATATTGTTCCTAGACTTATTCAGTGATATCTGCAAAAGACTGAGGAAAATAGTTTGACTGGTAAAAAGATATTAAAGATATCTATTAAGATATTCTATTAAAGATATTATATTGTAAAGTTATTTATCAAAGTAAGTATTTTTACTGTTTCCAGCCTTCAAAGTAGCACCCCCACAACAAGGTTTTGATTTCAGATTATCATCATCATGTTTACCAGAGAAGAAAAACCACCACTTGCTTTTCGTTTATCAAAAGAGATCATGACATTAAGCACGTGTTTTCTTTCTTGTCTCATTTCTGGATGCTTAAATATGTTGTTTCCTGAACCTTTCCACAAACACTCATCTGTGTCCTCTCTTAGAGAAAGGCTGTCATAAGAGATTGGTTTACCCCAGTTTGGCCGATCATATTTTGAATTTTTTCACATTTTGAATATGCAAGCGTTGAATGAAGGTGCCAATGCCATTATGAGCTTGGGTTAAGCCTTCCTTCTGGAAAGTAGATACAGTACTGAGATGGCTAAAGCAAGGTTGTATCTTTCTCTCTCATCTTTTTTTCCACACTGTTGCACTGTTTCAGTTAGATAAACAACCAGGATTGTTTTCCTGTGTTGGACAGGAATCCTGACGTTATCTCTTTAAAATGCCAGAAGACATTTATTCTTAGAGATTTCTCTGTGCACAAATGTACTTAACTGGGAGTTGTAAGAGAATAATTTACATGAGTTCAGAGGCAGTGAAGCATGTGGGTGAAGCATTCCTCTCCAAGTTCATGTCAGCTGATAGACAAATATCTTCAATGGCTTCCTTTGATTTGTCTGGAAGCATTTACAATTAATTGCTGCTCCGTGATACTTGTTGTACTTGCCTGAAAATTTTCTAGATTAGATGTCTGTTAATTAAAGCAGAGGGGACTTTAATGGGACACAAACATATGACATATCAGATTGGAATTTAAGCATCAGTAAATTTGGGAATAGTCAGCAATTAGTAAGTATATGGCTAATTATACAGTGGTGAGAAGGAGGCTGAAGAAAAATGTAAATTATTTCCTTATTAGTCTTTATTCTTAACCTTCTGTGCCTCCAACAGGAATACTC
Source organism: Serinus canaria (assembly GCF_022539315.1). NCBI lineage: Eukaryota > Metazoa > Chordata > Aves > Passeriformes > Fringillidae > Serinus > Serinus canaria. The sequence goes on along the minus strand of NC_066317.1, from coordinate 7,080,982 downwards.
TAACTTGATTCTCTATCTAAAGTTCAGAAGGCTCAGTCCTGACATTACCTTTAGAGTTTCCAAGAAAATGGATAGAATTACCTTTTTGTTTTTCTGATTTTTTTTTAAGAAAACATCACATTTGGAGGAAGAGGATAAGACATCTTTCTGTAGAATCTTCAGTGTTTGGAATCTGGAAAAATCAGGATTTTTGAAGACTAAAAAGCATATAACAATTGTTCTTCTTCCAGTCTCCCTCAAGAGCTGTGCTGTTGTCATGCTTTAGGAAAGGTATTCCACAATTTTGTGTTCCCACTGGAACAATAAACCACTCACTACTCACTGTCTCTCCCACCTTTACCCACTCCCCAGTGCAGTAATTAATTGGAGGAAAAAAAGACCAAAATTACTGGGATAAGAATAACTTCCTAGAAGCAGCAATAAGATAAGCAATAAGATAAGAAAACAAACAATAGCAGTAAAAATATAAATAAAAATACAAAAGAGACACTGCAGAGTTCAACCTGACCACAGCCACTGCCCCAACCACTCCCTCCAAGCCAATATTGTTGATATTGTTGATCCCCCTGTTGTTAGGGGATCCTAAAATATGCTGTATGTAGTCTAAGGAAGAATAAGTATGCAGGAAAAATAGATTGGCTGTCTTTTGTGTGAGTAAATCATCTTTTATAATAAACACTAGATATCACCCAGGTAAATGGGTTCCAAAAGAGAAGTGGTTTTCAGTGCAGACACTCCCAAGTTTCCTTGGGTCCTGACATTTTCAAGTATGCTCCCACTCCAAATCTCAGTCTTTGTACTGTATTCCCTTTAAGACTTTGACAGTCATAATTTTCATTCACATCTTTAGTTCCCTGGGTCTAAACAATTATAGGTCCTCATAAACTGAGATGACAGAATCCTAAAATGAGCTCTAATTTGAGTAATCTTTTCCTTTTACTAATTTAAAAGCCCAAACTGCAGTCTATCATCTTATGCAAATGTATGAAAAAAAATATAAAATTTTTCATGTATGAAAAAAAATATAAAATTAGTATAAAGAGGCTGTGAGAGTGACTGCTAGTGATAACTGAGTCAAATATTTGGCCATTTGCTGTAACCAGGTGCTGTAAGAGACTGGAATGTTGGTGCTAATGGCTCAGTGTGCTGGGGATGCACCTGAGACAGGCCACCCTGGTGCAGAAGGGCCTGCTCACCTGGAGCTCCAAACTGGGTTCTCAGATAAATAAGGGGTAAGAGGCAAATCCTCTGAGGTGGGTAAGTCCTTCTCATCATGCCATTGTCCTCCCTTATCCAATGGCTGCAGCTGTGACAATGCCAATCCAAGGTTTGGGACATTCACCTGTGGGATGAAGGGATTCCTCCTCTTGGGTGATGGGCCACGATTGATGGGCTGTGCTGAGGTGTCAAGAGCCTTACATGGTCCTGTGATCCCCAACACTGCATCAATCAGGAGTCTTGTGGTAGGTATGACTTTACCCAGCGTGAAACTGCCCTTCCCTGGGCAGAGTTTGTGCTCTCTGGATTTGTTCCCCCATCACTTGATGGAAACAGTCTGCAACCACCACCTCCAGAAAACTGCAGCCACTGAGAGGACCAGGAGGATTGACAAGATGTTGGTGGAATTTACAGAGTGGTGTTATTTTTCTCTGCTTCTCTGCCACTTTCTTTCTCTCCCCACTCTCCTTCTCCCTATCTCTCTATATCAAATTTACTGCTAAATAAAAATCCATTCTATTGACTTTGGCATATGGCCTCATTCGTGCTTTAATTTGGGCAGTGGCATCTCTCTAATAATTTTAATAATTGGATCTCTGCAGAGGCCCTTTTACTATTACATTAAGACAGTCACAAATTAGCAACGCTTTCTACCAGATAACAGCACAAAAATTCCAGTATACAACTGAAAGATGTATATAAACAAGTACAACTGTATACAAGCAAGTATAGACTTTTCATATCATTCTTCCTTTAGCAGTCACCCACTACAAAATGCAAAACTGTTAATGAAGTGAAAACTATATTTATTAAAATAGTTTAATTTAAAATAGCTCCACATCCATGCTGCACAAAGGAAAATCTCTTTTATCCCTTGCTTTGATGAATCTGGCCTGTGATCTTGTGCACTTCTAAAGATGATCAAATTGAGCAAAGAACCCCATGAATCCTAACACAGCACTCTGACTGATGTTCTTAATGAACACAGCATGAGATATTTAGGCTACCTTGAGGACAACTGATTCCATCTAGCTACTTGTATCTTCAAACAGCAATTTAGTCAAGATACACTGGGTCAGCTATTGAAACACTCACACAGTAGTGGCTCCTATGGAGCAAATTATATTTGCACATTTTGCCATGCCTGACAGTATTTCTGTCTCTAGAAAAGGGTTCGGTTTATTTGTTTTAAATTTATTTTATTTTACTATTTATTCTGTTTGCCACTACTATTATTATCACAGTTTTTAGGAAGAAAACTGATGGAAAAGAAAGAAGTAAAACAAAAATTCTATGCCATGTGAAAACAACATTTAGATGTGGACCATGAATGGAAATAATTATTTAATAGCATTCTCTTCTGTAATTTCTGCTGCCCATGGAATATAACTGCAAATCACTGAAACAACAGCATCTTTCCCCATCTACTTCTTGTGCCATCAGTGTATTCATATTTCTTTTTCCACGTGACCAGTTTCACTGTCCCTTCATTTGAAACTTGACTCGTTTGGACTAACACAGGTTCTGTACCTTGGGCTGATGATTAATAGGTATTCCCCCACTCAAAAAAGGGAAGGTGATGGTATGATAATATTATTATCATATTATAAATATGATAAGCATATTATCATACCATCACATTTTGCAGTTTTTGTCTTGATTTTACAATGAAATTAACGTTTTGATGTGAACTTTAGTGTCCAGTAAAATGTAGCTATAACATTTCAGAAGGACCAGGGAATCATAAAAAATAGAGACAAGTTCAAGTTCTACTGCTTGAAATTCCCTCTGAAGCTCCCTCAAGTTTTGCCTGAGTTTTAAGCAAGGCCATGGCTCAGTGGAGTCCTGCAGTCAATTGAAGATTGCCATCACATTAGGGCAAGTTTTGTGCTGGTGTTGAGTTTCATAAATACAACGGAATTCCCTTTCTTGTGAGGCCACCATGGCACATTATGGAAAATCAATATTTAATTTAAAACATTCAGTAAAATATCCAGTATATTTTCGTGCTGCATCCCTTCTTTTTTCGTAAAGCCACCTTTTCTTTTTCATTGGAGAGAGAAAAATATTTAGACCTGCTTTTAATAAGTTCAGAAAAAGAATTTTTCTTTTATCCAGGCGAGAGCTACACTAAATCCCTTGCAGAATCTGCAAAAACGACATGGTGTGAGATCTGTTCATTAAAGAAGTGTAACAGAAGTGTTTAAAAACTTTTCTTTTACTTCTGTAGAAGAAGTGCAACAGGTTATAAATTCTCTGGCATGCCACTTTCTGCTGAAGCACACATGTACTCTCAGGTGGGTCAAGCTGTTAGCAGCCACTGCTCCTTGAACTGTGATGCAGTCAGGTTGGAAAGACAGGGGGTAAGGATGGTAACCCACAAGATGCTGCTGGCAGAAGGAGTTTGTTAAGACACAGCCATTAAAATATCTCAGTTGCCAGGCTTGGTTCATCCTCTGGCAAGCTGAAAACTTGAAACACCTGCAGACTTTTCCTGTTAAGATAAATGTAAGCATGCGATGAAAATGTAAACTTTTATTAGTTTAGAAGTGCTGCTAGAAGTCAATAAATGTGGTGTTGTACACACCTTTTGCAACTAATTTCCCAATTATTATATTTGAGTTCTACTGCTGGCTCTTGGCAGGCTTATAAGATATGGATGCTAGAAGTGTTAAGGTTGGAAAAGACCTCCAAGATCATGGAATCTGTCAAACCAGCACCACTGTGCTCACCATTAAAGCATATCCCCTAGTGATACATGCACCCATTTTTTTTAAACACTGCCAGCTATGATGATTCTACCACTTCCCTGTGGCAGACTGTTCAAATGCCTGACCCCCCTTTCAGGGAGGACATTTTTCCCCACACCTTACAGTTCTAAGTAGATATAAAGATACATTTCAGGGCAGGATATAATGCTTATTATCAAGAAAGAAAAATGCTGCTGTCACATCATGCTATCAAACTTCCTGTTAAAAGAGAACATAAACACTCTGGTACATTTCTCTTTACTTAGTGCACTTCATGAATCTAATGCTTATCTAGGCATATCATTTTCCAAAATAAGTGTTGGTCTTTCAGTGGATCAATTACTTAAGGAAATATGCATACAGCTCTATTCTTCATAATTTCATCATGCTGCATATTTTCTGCTTTGAGCTTCAGAGATGCCATTTAAAGAGTTCAGAGTATTCACCATGAGTCAGCCTTCATCAGCTGTTTAGTTGGGAAGTAATTATTATGAAATGTTTACCAGTGTGTGCAAGTGGAGAAACCTTAAAGGGGAATCAACCTACACATGCCTATTTGGGCCTTTCTGAAATTCTTGATTGGGCATGGCAGCCACATTAGGATCAGCATATCCAGTGCTCTGAGCTACTCTTGGCATTCGTGCCTCTAGGTGGGTGAAAAGAGGCTGGATAATAAATTTTCTACATGGATATCAGCTCAGATTTTTATACAGCTTATTTCAAATTTGAAGATCAGTGCCTCGTTATTCTGACAGCCTCCCTCTTGTGTTCCTGATACATTCCTTAGTGGTGTTCTCCTTGATGAAGTCTGGCTTTCCTGGGATAATGGAAGCTTTGAAACGCCCCCACAGCAGATATTAAGGCTACTTACCTCTTCTGATTTGTAACAAAACCATTTGTGGGCTACCATTTGTTCACAAGTGAGAAGATTTCAGCACCTTGTCATTGAAAAATTTGGGCAAGAACAAATGGAATAGCTACTCCTACTGGACCAATGTCAGTTTTTTTGAAGGAAAATTCCATGTTTTCTAAGGAAAAGGATTGCAAACAGAAATGAACTAACAAATTGCATCTTGGAAAGTTTAAGAAATACTGAGAATGACTCACAATGGTTATAAAAGGCTCTAATGACTGCTCTGGAACTCACGTCATGGATAAGTTTGGTAATGAACATCTGACTGGACTATTTTTAGGTATTGTTCTAAAGTATGTAAAATATCTTTCCTACAGTTGACTGATTTAATTAATGAATGTTCAAACACAAGCTAGAAATCATTGAGGTAATAAAAGATAAAGAGCAATTTTCTGAAATTGCTATTGGATTTGCTTTGGTTGCAAAGCATAACTATGTTATCAACAGAGATTTGGCTGTCTTCATCCAGACTTCAATGACTTCTGTCAGGAGAAATAAAGCCAAGATTAACATATTAAACTTTGTAATTAAATAGATATTTTTATATTTGGAGATATATTTTCTCTTTTTATACTTGTAGAAACAAAAGACTAGGGAAGGTTAACAGGAGTTTTTATATCTGTTTGGGAGAAAATAGAGTAAAAAAAACAGTGAGACATTATTTTGAAAGTGGTATTCACTGGGTTCCCAAAGAACCATAGCTGATTATCCTCCTTGGAAAATAAAAGAGCATGTACAATATGTTGGGAAACAGATTGAAGCCCCCAGTATCAGGTCTTAGACATGCCAAACCTACAATCCAGGGGCTTTTTCCCTGTGGCTGACATGGAAAATTCAAAACAGTCACAGAATACCAAGATTGTCAAATACTACTAATACATCAAGTATGTATTTATATGTATGTATGTGGGTATGTATTTATATGTACATAGGTAGGTGTGCCTGGTACCTGAGCTGAACAGCTGGATGTGACTTTTACAATTTCTACCCACTTAAACAATCTTCCCTTTTAATGGGAAAGTCAAGAAAAATAGGTGGTGGAAATAAGAATGCCTATTTTATCATGAATAAAAACACTGAACTTATGAGAATATATACACATGTCATGGAAATAACTTAAAATGCATCAACACATGAGTTGGTAAATTTGTAGCTTTAGGCTCTTTTCCCTCCCCAGGACATCCTGTAGCTTTGGATACCCACAAGGGGTGTCTGTATGTATATATATTATATATATATATATATGCATTTAAGCACATATGCTGCCCATCCCTGACTGCATTATAGTAATGAATTATGTGGCTTTTATGTTATGCAAAAGCTTGTTCCACCAAGCGTTCTATATAAATATTTTGTATGTGCAATTAATTACACAGACTATTTTGCCATTGTTGAATAGCTGAGGGGGAAAAATGATAAATGTTAATGAAAAATTCAATAATAGACACTACTGAATTTAAAGGGAATTCTGTCATCTTCCTCATTTCAGCTCTATTTTTTATCATGGGAAGGTACAAAGAAGAGTAAAGATGTTTTATTATTCTCCAATTCAAATTCTTCTTCTTCTTCCATGCTGCAGGAATACTGGTACCCTGAGTTCAAAGAAACTAATCCTTATAACTTGCAAATACTTCTCTCCTACTGAACTCAATTGCAAAGCTCTGAGCTGAGTTGAAAGTGAGCCAGCTGAGAAATAGATTACAAGAAGGAATGGGAGGAATTTTCTCATAAAGAAGGACGGCAGTTGTGCATTAGAGCGCACGTCACGTTGTTTCCTTTGTGTACCCCTCGTGTTTTAACAAGATGCAGAGGGGTAATTCACAGGGAAACTGTAGGATGATCCATTAGCTTCTGGAAGGAATTTACAGAGCAGCTGTGCATCTCTTAAGCTTTCCTCTTTTTAAACTGCAGGAATTTGGCTCTTTCAGGTACCCCACTGTGAGAGACTGGAAGGGTTTCTTGGTCAAAACCGTTCAGGTGCCTCTGTGGGGAAAAGGGTCAGGTCAGGTCTTGTTCTGGTGGGGCAATGCCATGCTCCACACCCCCCAGAGCTGTATCCCATCCCTGGCACAGCAGAGACAATGCTCCACACCCACCTCTGGAGCCCCAGTCCAGCCCCACAGTGGCCAGATGACCCAAAATCCCAGCTGGGAGGAGGGCTAGGAAAGCCAAAGGGTGCTTAACCCAGGACACAAGGCGAGCACAAGTCTTGACCCTACCTTCCCTTGGATTCTGTGTCAGCTGAGCACTGCTGGGACCCAGGAGTGGTAGCTATATTAATTATTTTCTGTATTCCTTCTCTCTTTCCCTTTCATCTCCTTCTTCTAATTCCATCTTCTTGTAGTTTTGAATAACTTAAAACCAGATGGGCTTGGAATTTGCTGAGTTGAATGGGCTAAGTTAAAGCTTTGTGAAGTGTTTTATGTTGATTGAATGCTGCTCTGAACTTTTGCCAAAGCTCTCTGCTCTTCTGAAGTTGCCAGTAATTTTTTGTTGTTGTTTTGACCTCTTGAGACTATCTTGTCAGTATTTCTCTGTGCATCAGCCTCAGAGTATATAAAAAATCCATAAGCCCTTTTAAGAGAGAGTTTTTGGTGCCTTACATTTTCATTTCCACAGTGAGAAGGGTGCTCTTGAGGTGGCTTATTTTATATGGAGGTGACTGCAAACTGGGAAATAAAGGAAAAATTATTTAATGGTCTAAACTGATAGTCTCCAGCAGAAAGGCCCTGGAAACCCAGATAGAAATTGATATGAATTGTTCTCCACTGATGGAGTTGCTAAAAGCTTATAAAGTTTATCCAGCCCCAAACATGGAGGTGTGGACTGACTTTTTCCTCTTTCCCTGAGTATGGATCCTGGGGGGGCTCCCCTAAAACCTGGTTGGTGGGAGGGATAAAGATGGTAATTTACGACATGTATATTTGTTTGGGTTATAACAATCCCTAGACCTCTAAGAATATGGACTCCAAAAGGCAAGGAAACCAAATTATTGAAAATTTGCTTAGCCTTGAAGTTTGTATTTTTTGACAAGGAGTGCAAGGCATTTGCAATATAAATATGTAAAGAAGAACCTAAATTGAACTCACCATGCTATTTTGGAGCTCATGTTACAAGTCCAGCAAGTATCAAAAGTGGTTTTATTAAATTGTCTAATGTTTGATATGGTATTACTCCTTTATTAAGGAGTAAGGAGAATGTAAAAGGCAATTCTTCACCCAAGAAGAACACTGGATCAGGAAACAAGAAGGAAATCACCAGCCAATCTGTTGGACTGTTTGGTCACTGCAGCTGAAAGACTGATTTAATGAATTCTTCCCCCAAATCCTCTTTTGCATCACAGCTTGCCTGCAGTTTTAGAGACTCACAGGGTGTGGAGTGATGACTTGCATAGAGTGAAATTTTCATTGTAACAAGACTTATATTTATTGAAATAGCAATTGCTTGTTATTTGACATCTTGTACACTTTCCTCTTCTTTCTCTTCTTCTCTGTCTCCTAGGTTAGGATCCAAGAACCCTTTCAAGAGGCTTGTGAAGCAGGTTTTGGGGGCCTTATACCCATATCTTTTGATCCTTTCTGAGTTCTTTGTTGCCTGTTTGTACAGCTTTCACAAGCAGTGTAAAACAGAATGCATAATTCTGTTTTCACCAGAGCTTGGCAAAGCCCTTAGTGGATTCCCTAGCTTTACATAAAACCTCCTGCTCCAAAACTGTTCTAATCAATTGGAAGAGTCCCACTTGGTACCATGGGCTACACATCAGACTCTCTGTGGGGACATCAGAATGCAGATTATGCCACATTTCCTTTTTCCCTCTGACAGTATCTAATTGCAACCAGCCCTCTGAAAGCCACGTGTCTGGCATCCCTAAAATAAACATTTCCTCACTTATTGACTAGTACTAATCCCTTAGTCCGTTACCTTTGGAAACCAATTACATTTCTCACATTTAAAGTCTTTATCCTCCACTTAGAAACACTGTTGACATACTGGAAAGAGTTCTGAAAAAAAAAGTCACAAGTATTATCCAAGATCTAGAATATGGAGTCCAACTCCTGGCCCTTCACAGGACAACCCCCCACATTCCCATAATATGCCTGAGAGCATTGTCCAAATGTTCCTTGAGCTCTGTCAGGCTGGTGCTATGACCACTGCCTTGGGGAGCCTGTTCCAGTGCCCAACCACCCTCTGGGTGAGGAATTTTTCCCATCATCAAACCTAAACCTTCTGTGACACAGCATGTATGTTGAAGACACCACAAACTACTGTGGCATTCACATTCTCTGAAAAATCCCTTTGCCTGGGATTTTTTCTCCTGGGAAGCTGAGAAGCTTCAGAGAAAAAGGAAAATAATAATTATCTCATTTGCTTCTCCTGTGTTGTGCTCATGTGGAATGTGGTTGGGGATTGTTTACCCACAGGTGATTGTTCCATTGGATTCTGCTGTGAGTTGTTTTCACTCTTTGGCCAATCAGGGCCAAGCTGTGTCAGGACTCTGGAGAGAGTCAGGAGTTTTCATTATTATCTTTTTAGCATTCTGTAAGTATCCTTTCTGTATTCTTTGGTATAGTATTCTTTAATATAATATAGTATCATAAAGTAATAAATGAGCCTTCTGAGAACATGGAGTCAGATTCATCATTCCTCCCTTCATTGGGGCACCCCACAAATACAATCCACTGCAATGGCTGTCTCCCACTTCAATCACAACACCCCTGAACAGAGAAAAAACACAATTTATTTTGAACAGCTACTCATTTCCAGTAATATTTTTCACAGTGTTTTAGTGGGAGGTTTTACTGAGAGAGAGAGTAGGATGCTCTCAGAGCAGTGTGCTTGCATTACACTTTGTAACTCTGTATTTCATCTTTATACCACCCAGCACTTGCCTTTTTTCCCTTCTTTTGAAGAGGGGGCTACTTGCAATATGAGCCTTATTCAACATATCACAGAATCACAGACTGTGTTGGGTTGGAAGGGACCCAGAAAATGAGAAGGCAGAAAAGAAAAAAGGCAGAAAAGAAAAGAAAGAAGGCAGAAAACTTGTGTCCAAGTTAAGCTCAATTCTGGCCCACTGCTTGTAATAGTTTTCTGTCTTCCTACATAATATTCTCCACTTTCATCGTTTTCCTTTATACTGAAAACTAAGTTTTGCACATTTTTCATCCACCTTGTAGCCTTCAATTATATGGTCCCTTTGTCACTTTTCAGTGGTCTCCTTCTATTCTCTCTAGATATTTCTAGAACCCTTTTGCAGCCTTGTTACATTTGATTTAGCTTCCTTTGCTTCGCTCTCTTTACCTCTGCTTTGTTTGCCAGCTAGATTCCATCTGGTCCTTTCAATCTATTCATGTTGTTGGATTTGGGGGGTTTTGTGGGGGGTTTTTTGTCTTCCCAGGGTGAAACGAATAATGCAAATTACTTTGCTGCTACCAAAGGAAAAGAGCTATGTAGCTTTAGGTTTAATTCTTTACTGCTTCTCTTGCCTGCCTGCAGTGAGTGGCGTCTTTTGATCGACTTTTATGTCTTTGCTTCAGCTTAACAGCTGAATGTATTGATGCAGCAATTTATTAAAACTCATTTTGATTTCATAGCTCAAATAACAGAATACAAAGCTACGGTTTCCAGTTTTCTCAAGAAAATGGCTTGTTTTAGAGGGAGAAAAGGAATTGCATGCTAATGAAGGTGTAGATAAAAGCTATTCAAATTCCTCCACAGTCCTGTAGTTACATTTTCTTTCAAATACCGTAGCTGTAGCTAAGGTAATGTATGTGAAAACAAAGACAACATTACACATGAGGTACAGTAAATGCTAAACTGCTGTACATCCATTATACAGCACATCTGGCATGAATGCCAGATCTGTAAGCAATACCTCTTATGATTAAAACATCTTGAGACATTATGTTACCAATATTTTAACACAGAACATCATCTCTCAACTAAAAATAAATAAAAAGATTAAAGAGTACTTCATGAACAGAAATAGGAAGTGGAACCTGGCTCCAAGTGTTGCCATTTAGGTTACAGTTAACTAAAGCAGCAGGTGGTGAAGTGTCTTACTAAAGGCAAGGCACCTGCCCAAACAGATTTTACTCTCATGTGGATTCTTCCTCTCTGTCTTTGCCAAAACCTGTTGTTACATTTTGAAATTCACTTTTGTGTGCTCGCATTTGGATCACTTCATCAACAGTGCACTCACAAACTCTGCCCTCTGCCCCTTACTCATCATATCTGACACTGTTCCCTTCTCCAATCTCTTAAAATACTGAAAAGTATTAAAATGTCACTGCCAAAACTCTCCAGTACTGGTGCATGGATGTGGGATTTGTGAATGGATGTAAAATCCCTCATGCAAATGTTTACATAGGGATTGGAGGAATGCCTTAGAAAACTCCAGTCAGGCCACGAGAAGGAAATCCTTATTAAAGGGGAAGATAGAACTGTAGGAATGATCCTGACTTTGAAGAATAAATTATAGCTCTCTAAAATTACTGGTTACTGCACATATTACAAAGATATTTGGGTCAATGCTTTGCAGTGCAATTTGTTCAGGAATTTCTGTTTGTTTGGGGCTTTGTCTGCTTGTTTTTGAAGAAGGCAGCTAGTGCATGCTCTGTAATATTTTAATTCTATTTTGAAGTGATTCACAGCAAGCTGCAGTGTTTTATCCTAGACACAGGGATGCATGCAGGCTTGTTCCTTCAATGGTTCTGCAGCATATGATTGAGGCATTTGTGAGCACACAGCACTTGTTGGCTTGGACTTCTATATCAGAGTGAGATCATTTGCAAGTAATGTGGATTTCAGTCATGAACTGTGATCTCTTGAGGTAAGAATCCTTTGTAGACTTGACTTCTTGGTGTCACACTCAGAAGTGAATGCATAATACATCATCTGCCCACATGAGCTCCTGCACTGCTGGAATCAATATTTAATTATTAACATCGTTGAATTTGAATTTTTTAGCTGGAAAAGGGTAGCCTAATTGAGATGTGTTTGAGAAAAGTAACTGTGTTATAAGTTTATAGGTAGGGTGCCAAAAAATCTGACAAATAGGGTACCAGGGAATGAAACAGACATCCTACAGACACATGGAACAGCCAAGTCAAAAGCTCCTGGCAATACTGCTTGAGACAAATTTTACAAGCATTTTAGAAAAATGTCCTAGTATATTTTAGAGAAGCTGGTGTTTAGTGATGTATTATTTCTTATTTGATTGATTTCTGTTAGGATTAGGAGCATACTGTGTTGCAAGAGGAAAACTGAAATGTGTAAAATAATTTATACAGGCTCTATATTGAGGGCAGTTTCATTCATTGTAGAAATAAATCTACTCCTCTGTTTGAAACTATCAATTAAAATGATAGCCATTATTCATGAAAATAAATATATAGAGTGCTACTCATGACAGGAGAATGTATCATGTATAAGTGGTCAATAAATCATGTTAGGGGAAAAGTGATATGGAAAATGGTGGCACTTAAACTTTCAATTTTCATTAAAATTTTAACTTCAGCAAGTTGTTCAGTAGTGAGACAGTCCCTGCCATGCAAACCCATGTGAGCACTCCTTGCTGTTCAGAAATTTGGAAAAAAACTACTAAAAACTACTGCTCCTGTCTCTGCTAACTTCCAATATTTGCACAGACCCTGCAAAGGGGCAGTGCAGGGTCATGCTCTCCTACCCCCTGTACTCACCCCTCTCTTGGTTTTGAAACCTGTGCTTTTAATTACACTCAGTTTGCCATGAGGAACATGGGGAAAATACTCTTAGTGAGATAGCACAATGGAGAAAGTCTGTTTTATGACTTATTTTACTATTTTTTTTCTTATTTTTCTTACCTCCCTTTCTTCTCGCTTTGTCCAAATACACCCTTTATCTGCCATTAGTACCTAAAGATGTTTGAATCAATGGGCCACCTACACTTAAGTGATCACACTCAGGGTTCAGAACATTTCATTCCAATTCCTTTGCTTTGGCAAGATCTCCAGCAGAGGTTAAATTTAGTGACAATTACCATATTGGCCTCTCAGACCCTGCTAAGGCACAATAATTGCCATAAGTGTATTCCCTATGCAAAATTATATGGAACATCATGAAAAGATATTATGCTTATAAAATTAGCCTGGTACCTTGGAAACCTGGTTATAGGAAATGGTGCAGCTAGGATTAGCACCAGAATGTGGTTACATAACCAGTGGCATTGCTCCTCCTCCCACTCTGTCTCCTGTCCCATGGCACTCCATCCTTTTCCTTCCCCCAAGCAGACAGGTGGAAAGAGGGGCAGGGCCATAATTCCATTTTGTTTTCCTCCTGTCCTCAGTTCCTATCTGAGTGAAAGTGCAGAGCAATCAAGAAGATGGAAGGCTGCAGTGAGGGATGGAACTGCATTTCTGCTCTCTGCTCCCACCTTCACTTTGGCATGCATCATCCCCAGTTGCTCTGCTGCTAAGCACTGCAGAGAGCAATTCCCAGCTGGAGTTAAGAACCAGCCTTACAGATGAAGACAAGGAAGGTGAGCAGAGTGAGAAGGCAAGAGGGCTAAACAGATTCCTGACTGAAAAGAAAGACCCAATTAAGACAGTGGGATTTGGGCCCTGAGTGCTAGAGTTTATGGCAGTAGGGATCGTTTGGTAGCTCCCTTTTGGCTACTTAGCAAGACTTAATCAATTTTTCAAGTACAGCTTAATTTTATTCATTGCCTTAATGGTTTTTATTCAGCTTTAAATTTTCTGTCTGACATTAATCTTTCCTTAGAGTTCCATTTTTCAGAGGGTTTTTATATAAGAGGAGCTTTTTAGTCCTTATTTTGTTACCTCTTAAAATTACCTTACAGGTAACAATTAAACTGCTGCTATGCAGAATAGTGTCAGGTTTTACATGCTTCACTGCCAATAGAGCATCCCCCAAATCCTTCACTGCAATTTTAGGTAAAAACTGTTGGCTTTTACTCTCAACAAACTCATAGCACACTGTCACAAGCAATGCTTTGCACTGACCTGCTGGCTCAATGAATCTGGTCTGTTGGAAGAAATTAGACTACCAGCTATAGAAGTACAAGGAATATCTGTTCAGCTGCTACAGAGGCAAATAAAAGCCAAATCCATTTCGTTTGTGAAGGCTATATATTGCCATCTGACAGACAGGATAGCTCACTTCTCTAGAACAACTCATGTGATCCTTCAAGTGCTCTTGAAACACTGCAGCAGGTTTCCCTTTCTAGGAAGAAAGGAGAGCTTCAGGAATAACAAGGCTTCCCTGTGGATTTGTGGAAAATGCACTAGTTATGGTAAACACATCTATACAAGTGCTTGTACATGAATATTCTGCATATCCTGAAAGTTTCAGATCTATAAATAAATGTATTTATCTATTTGAACACATATATTTACATTGTCTTCTCTTGTATCCTGTCTTAAGGTAATTTTCCTCCTTTAGAGTCATAAGATATTCTATTAAATGATATACTGGCCAGCCTTAAAAACAAAACCAAAAACTTCTTGCAATTCAAAACCAAAAACTTCTTGCAATTAAAAACCACTATCTCTGCAAATTAATCAAAGCAAAACTACTCCAAATTAGTGCAGATCTCCTTATTTCCCAGAAATTCCCTGAATTCCCTTCAGCATTAGTCCTCACAGTCTCAGGCTATGAAAGGCCCTGTTTTTGAAGTATTGATTCTTTTAAAAGCAATCTCATTTTTGTGGGGCATGTGAGTTACCTGTAAGAAAAAGTGGTAAATCAGCATCAACCAGCAGCCCTCAGAAAAGAGCAGAGGAGATGGTCATTGGCTAAAGCCAGTTTGGCACCTCAGAGGTTTTTGGGCTGGTGGTGGTGTTTCTGATGGACTCATGAAAGGACTGACAAGGCTGGGACAAATGAAAATCTCACAGGATGAGGCTGCTTGCTGTCCCCTCCCAGCTGGCTGAGGCTGGCAGGGTCTCAGGGGATTATTACTGAGCAATTTGAGTTGATTTGTTCTGGTTTAGAGTTTGTGGGTCTGGACATAAAGCAAGCCCTGAGGAAGGGGATACAAAGAGAAGATCTATGGGTAGGGACTTGGTTTTTCCTTGTACTGGTGAGCCTGCACAGAGAGTTACAATTAGCAATAAAGTCCAGAGAGTCCTTTACAAATCATGAGCTAGGTGAATCCTTTGCCATCAGAAGAACTCAATGCCTTTAAAGAAAAAGCCTTTCAATGAGTGTCTGTTGAAATTCAAATCCTAATTCATTCCAGCTATGCTTGGGCCTCTTTTAGAATCTCTTTCTGAGAACACTGAAGCAAGCAGACATTGCTCCTAGAAATGAAAATTTAACTGCACAGGTTCCATATTCATATCACACAAGGTGTATTTTTTTTCTGTGGAGTGGGAAGCTAATTTAAAAGGCAAAGGGCAGGAGGGGGAATGTTCCAGTTAAACCTTTTCAGGGCCCTGCAAGGGGAGCAGCTGAGCACCCACCATTCTGTTATTCACATGTAAGAGAAGCATGGGTGTAACCATCCCATGTGACATTGAGGAAACCAAAAAAAAGCTGTATAAATAACAGATACTTTCTGAAATTCTCCCTGTAGTTTTAAAGGTGACCTATAACTGTTTGCTTGTTTGGTTTCTGGAGATTTTTTTCTCCTTAAAAAAGAGGATTTCAAAATGATGGTGGGTTTTTGAAACCTGCTTCAATTTAAAGCCAGTATTAACCAGCAGTTGTACACATACATGAGCAAGATTGTCCAGGTGAGTATAGAGGCCTGTGAAGATGTTTAAAATAATTCCTTGTGCAATATAGATGTGGAATTGGCACCCCCAAAGGCAACTCCACAAACCAGCAAATGAAGTGGTGACTCCACTGAACACAGAAAATGTCTGAGGAGACGCCACAGCTCCAGCCTCATTATTCCAAGGTAGATAAGACACATGGCTGCTCACTACAGAGTGATGCCAATTTCCTTTAGACATTCATCCGATACTGATGAATGTCTAGATAAAGAAAAATCATAGAAAATAATAAAGAAAAGCAAAAAATTATCAGCAAGCAAACCTTCTTTTTATTCCTCCTCTTGCTAAGGTGGCAGAGTATGTGATCCAGCTGTCCTGTGGGAACACTCACCCTCTGGACTGCCCAGTGTCTCACCCTCTTTCCCTCCTGTCTAGGACCAGAGGCATTTCTGAGGCTGCCAGCAATGATGAGCTTGCACTCTACTGAGGAATTGTCTCCTGCTTTCTGCCATTTCTGTCTCAGAACACCATCAGGCTGGAATGGTCAGCTGAGGGAGATCCATTTCCTTCTCACTGCTCCCACAGAGGAGGTGTCACATCACTGGAAAAGGCAGCAGTGCCCCACCACAGCAGATGGCACATGGCTGGTGTGTGGAGGCTCCTTGGTCCTGGGTGAAGAACAAGGACTGTGCTGGCATTGCCAGCTCCTTCTCACAGAGGAAGGATTGCAGCTGGCTCCTCCATTGCCATGCAGAAAGGAGCAGGAGAGGGCTGGGATTTGACACATGTCTTCTGGGGCTTGAGTCTGAGTGGATGAGCACTTTCACAGGCTGCTAATTCACAGGGAAGTTGGCAAAGCCTTGTACACCACAGGACGTTGAGCTTTTATTTACACTAATGTTAGTTTTTATGTTTTAACATAACATTTATGCCTGTGCAATCACAGAGGAGATTTTCAAGTCTGAATTTTTTTCACTGCAGATGAATAACTGTAATTACATCTCACTAGAGCAATGGCAAAATGCTTTCTTAGCTAGGAAGAAAAAAAACTGTAAAGAGAAAAGGTTTTTCTGTACCTGGAAATGAATCATACTTGTGAATAAATTCCCTGGACTCAGTCAAATTCTGAAACATCATGTGTGGGACCCGGACAACCCCTCCTTTAGCCAAGTAAATTGACAGTCTGGAAACTTATTATTCCTAACTGGGATGACCTCAACACAGCCATTAACACTCTAGAAAATACCTGGGATGCTTCACCTCCTTATTGTCATTGCCTCTTTTAATTAAACAGTAAAACTGAAATCACTTGTAAACTTTAATAGCAGCTAAAAGAAATACCTTGAGGGTGAGGTGCTAAGAGAAAATATTCTTCCTATTTACTGTATTTTCATGGAGAAAAACAGCTGTAGGATTTGAAAGAACATTTGTTGGGAAAATAATTTGCTAAAGATAGAAAACATGGTGGGGATTTTCAGCAAATTCCCTTGCTAATAGATGAACAGTAGAGCTTAAGCCCTTCTAATGAAGATGAGTTTACCATGGAATAAAGTTGTCAATGATGAGCAGAAAATAGGGCATTTGTAAATACAATGTAACTCAGAATGATAAAGCACATCCAATTTATGCAAAGATGTGCTTGCAGAGCACGATAAATAATATCTGCATAATCAATTACTGGAAGAAAGACTGAATAAATTGTTTTCTGTCAATTTATGGAAAACAAGCATAGACCAAAAAAAAAAAAAAAGACAATTTGACATTAGCCTTTTAACTAGATTGACAAGCACTAAACCCAAACTTACTAATGATTCAAAGGACACAGTATTTATAACT
Organism: Serinus canaria; assembly: GCF_022539315.1. NCBI lineage: Eukaryota > Metazoa > Chordata > Aves > Passeriformes > Fringillidae > Serinus > Serinus canaria. The sequence continues at coordinate 7,063,547 of NC_066317.1, read as the reverse complement.
GTCTATTTTCATGATCCATAGAAAATTTGAATTAGGGCAAGAGCAAAATTCCTATTTTTAAAGGTAAAAGACAGGATACACAATTTAATATTATGTATAACACATCCCCCCCACCCTCATTTTTATATATATTTGATTTTTCCTTGTATATAAGAGTCTTTGGTTAATGACACACATGGATTGAGAAGCATGAGGGAGAAGGCAAGAGAAAAAATATTTTAGGCTCATCAATAACTAAGAATAATGGGATACTGTATGCATTTGAATTACCTCTAGTAGATAGACATTTAATGGCTGGATGCTACATCCACTGGTCTCAACAGAAAAGTTTTTTCAAGCTGGGTGAGCTAGCCTTTAAAGAAGTTCTGAAACTACTTTAAAACTGAGTGGGAAAACTTGCAAATTATACCATCACTCATTTACAGAGCCATCAGCTTTATGGTGCTAAATATCTCTATGATGCATGCAGTGGCTCTAGAAAGCTTCAGTAGCTGTTTAGGATACCAAGAATACAAAAATGAGTGATAAGCCATTTAATATCCAGATATTAGCTTTGAAAGACTATGTCACTGAACAAAAACAATTCTCTAATCCCTCATCCTTCCATCTATCAAAATAAAAATTAAAATGCAAATATTTGGGAGCTGACAGTACATATAACTTTTGCCTGCAAGAATATTCAAATGATTTTTATAATCTGCATAAAACAATTTGATCTCCAACTTGAAAAACATTTAGCAGTTCTCAACAGTCTATGCAGGATATTAAAATTCACATAACCACCAGAATCACTCTCCATGTAAAACATTCAGCGATGCCTGTAGCTGTACATGCTCAGTCAGTAAATAAACCACTGCTTTTATTTTGCTGTTATTTCAGCCTTATCAAAACCTCTCTCATTATTTATCTATGAAAAAGGTGCAGCCAAGTTCCAGAAGGTTAAAGCTTGTTGTTTGTCCTATTTAGGTGACACAGCCCTAATTCCATCAGCTAAGCAGATGAAAAAAGAAAATCAATAGCCAGAGGATATGATGCTGAATGGGAAGTTTGATTGTGAATGAAAAGAGAGAGTGTGAAATCTATCCCCTTAAAACTTGCTTCTGACTCTGGGATTCAGCTAGGTGTTTGATACCTGTCACTATCTCTCCTTCGGGGAAAACACTTCAGATTTCCATGTGCTGCTCTAAAAATGCATGTTTCAAGCAATTATATAGGTCATAATTTGATTGCTTGATTGGCTATTGTATTTGCGGGGTGCCCGGATGAAGGGAGGAATGAGGAATCTGACTCCATGTTCTTAGAAGGCTAATTTATTATTTTATAATACTATATTATATTAAAGTATACTGTACTAAACTATAGTAAAGAATACAGAAAGGATACTTACAGAAGGTTAAAAAGATAATAATGAAAACTCGTGACTCTCTCCAGAGTCCCAACACAACTTGGCCCCAATTGGCCAATGAGTGAAAATAACTCACAGCAGAATCCAATGGAACAATCACCTATGGGTAAACAATCTCCAAACACATTCCACATGAGCACAACACAGGAGAAGCAAATGAGATAATTATTGTTTTCCTTTTTCTCTGAGGCTTCTCAGCTTCCCAGGAGAAAAATCCCAGGCAAAGGGATTTTTCCAGGGAATATGAATGTGTCAATTTGCCATAATATGATTAATGGAAATAATGAGTTGTTGGGGGGTCTAACATCTCCCCAGAGGTTTCACTTCAGCCCATAAGCCTTGAGGCACTGGTTGCACTTTGCCACTCGAGTGCACAAAGGAATTTTTTCCTGAAACCTTTGTGGCTGTCCCAGGACACCAAGGCTTCACTGCACAAAGCTTTACCTGCTGAAACATGGGCCTCACATAAAGACTGATGTACTGAAACCCTGAAAAAACAGTTGTTGCTCTCTTTTCCCAAACCAGTCAGCAATTACACACAGGAGATAGGGCTGGGGGGGAACCTGAGCACAGACCTCAAAGCAAGTGGAGCAAGCACCCCATGTTTGTAATATTTATAGGAAAAAGAGTTTCAGCTTCAGTGAATGGGACTCTCCCAAGGGCTGCAGTTGTTGTGCAGTCTAATTTGGCATCAAGGTTAGGAAAATAATATGTCTTGTGCAGAATGAGGGGATTGAGCCCTCAGAGAAGCATTGGTAAAAATTTCAGGGGGGAGAACCTGTTTTCAGCATTGTAAGCACCAAGTATTTGGTCATACTGCTGCAATCAGCCCGTACTTCAGGTGGAAGACAAAGGCACATGGATATTTCCAGGTGGAAAAGTCCCTTCATAAAACATGTGGTATTTTACAAGAAAAACACTACACAGATTTCCAGCCCTCTGACCCCACCCACCACAAAGATAACCAGGCAAAATGTCAAAAAAAAGTCCAGACTGAGGGTTTAACAGAGCCATTTGTTCTCCCTGATTTTGAAAGAAAAGGTGAGAATTAAGTTGTCATTAACAACTAAATATACATTTACTAGCATTGGTAGATGGGATTTTTTTTGGTCTGGATAAGGTGAATTTTACAAATGAATTTTACAACTGCTGATAACTGCATGCTTACAGCAAATTGCACTGAGAGTACAGCGTGTGAGGAATGGAAATAGTTCTGACTTTAGGGCATCCACCTGTGAAATACCACATGCATGCATTTTGCTGATTCCTGTGAGCTTCCTTTTGAACAAATCAACCACCAAACCACCCAGGAGATGGAAAAGTGGGAAGAAGTGGGAGTTAGGGGATATATTTTGTGATGTGGTATAACACAGCAGTAGCGTTCTAATTAACTTTCTTTTATTTTTAAAGCTAATAACAAAGACTGCCACTGGCACATTAAACACAGGGTATGTGAGGAAATAAATGAAAATAAGTGGGGAAGCTAAACATTGATTTCCTTTTATGTAATTCTGGTAATGATCAGGGTCTCATGATGTGCTGCTCCTCTAAAAAGATGTGTGACCCAATCATTCACAACCTTGTGCTGCCATAAAGATGATCTGAAGCTGGCTACCTGTGAAAACTCATGCAAGGAAGTTTTAGAAGCAAAACAAAATTTAAAAATAAAATCACTCATTAGCAGAAAATAGCCAGAATAGCATGAGTGTTAAATAGCTTTGTGTGCAGACATGATTTCTTGAGATCATGGGTATCTGCTAGCAGTAATTCTTGAAGTTACTCCCACAAAGAGGTGCAATCCTCACCTTTCAGGTGCAGCTGTAATTAGTAGCAGCCAGATTTTAGAGTTTTCTAAGCTCCCTGTCCTACATGGAGAAGCAGTTTGGTAAGAAATGCTGAAATACACCCTTGAATGACTTTCACCTTATGTGTTTCTTACCAGCAGCCAAGGATCTGGGCCATTAAGTTCAAAGGATAGAACCTGCTCAAACTTTAGCATTCCATTTAACATTAATTTATAGTTGAACTTTTATGGAACTACAAAAGCTTTACTATCTTTATTAAAGCCACCTTTATTACGTAGTGAAACTACAGCAAGGAGATTCTGGGTTGAATATTTCATTGATGTAATTTTTTTTTTTTAATTTTAAAACAAAAATCTTGGGGAAATTTAGTGAAGGCAAGGTCTCTGTGCCCAAATACTTCAGATAGAAAATGATGACTTTTGCAAGCCACTGAATGAATTCTGAGGTAAAGTTCCACACAGGTTCTTTGTCAGAGTCTAAAATTAAGAAAACATCTTTCATAGTTTGAGAAAAAGCTGTATAAATATTCCTCTCCCTACCTTGTCATCTATTTTACCATCCTGGCTGTTTTTCATGTTGACCTACTCACACACATGATAATGAAGTCATTAGCTACATTTTAATTTACTTCTCATGCCTTAGGAGGTCATAGGTCTGCCCATTAACACAAAATTCTTTTCTCTGCTGCAATTTGCATGAAGTTTAGAAAAAAATGTTTAAAGTCAATATTTCAGCTAAGAAGATTCGACAATTTTGAAAACAATTGTGGAAAAAAATAACCTCTGACACATCAAAGCAGGGATGTTTTCTACAAGAGAAGAATCCATAATGCATGAAAAAACCTGATGGGATGCTTGGGATGGGGAGCCACAAAGATTTTGAAGCACTGCACACTATTTGATTGTAGGAACAACCACGTGTTGTCTGACATGGGGACCAGTGCTGTTAGCTATATAGGTTCTCTCACCTATGGCAAACCCATTTTTATATATTAATGCATTTCTTTCTATTTTTTCTTTAATTTATAATCCTGAAAAAGCAAATCATATGCATAATTTGAATTTTGTAAACAAAATTTTACAGAGCTCGAGAAATTTCACTTTGTAGTTGTAGAGTTACTTTTTGACACACTGGGAAAAAACCAAGGTCCAGAATGTTTTGGTCATCTGTAAAGCAGAGCAGCCTATATTCTCTAGGAAAATGAAAACTGGAAGGGAATAATCCCACACTTTCAGCATTAGAGAGAAAATGAAAAAAGGTATTAAGACAGGCAGAAGCCCCAAAAGTTATACACAAACCCAAAATTTATTTTCAGGGTCATCGTTTGAGATTAGGTATAGGAAAGATTATTTTTTATGATAAGGGTGGTGAAACACTGGTTGCCCAAAGAGGTGGTGTTGTCCCTTCCCTGGAAACATCCAAGGCCAGCTTGGATGGAGCTTTGAACAACCAGGTCTAATGGAAGTTATCCCTGCCCATGCCAGGAGGTTTGAACCAGAAAACCTTTAAATGTCTCCTTCAACCCAAACCATTCCATGATTCTATGACCTCCTCACATTTCTTAACGCATGGAAATTTCTCCATCGGCTTAGGGAACTCTACAAGAAGGAGGGACAAACTTACAGGAGTAAGCTGAAGAATTTATAGCTGTTCCTGAAAATGTTGTATGCAGACAGATGCTGCATGGCCTCCACAAAGGAATCAGCCCACTTCTGCACATAAAATCTCAAAGCAGGGCAGAATTTATTAAGTGTAAAACTGATCTCTTTCTAAACAAGGGGCAGGGGGGGGAAAATTAAGTCCTCTTTTGCTTCCCTCAAAACTGCTTTTGAAACCTTCTGCTAGAGTGTGAGAACTTCTGCACAGAGGACTCCTAAGAGAGGCAGAAATATGACTGAGACAAATTATTGTAGAGAAGGAGCCAGCCTTTTGCAGAAAATCTAGCACAGTGCTCATGCCATCTAGTCACCAATGTTAAATTAATAATGCTCCCAGAAAGTTAAAAATGCCTTTTCCCCATCACAGTTGCCGCCCTCAACTTTCTTGTTAGTATATTTCATAGAGAAGGAACGGAGGTCTTGAAAAAGTGATAGTTTGAAAACAGATAAAACTGGCTGAAATGGGACAACTTGAACACAACTTGAGATTGCATTTATGTGGCTAGATTCCCACAGGGACCTTTTATACAGCTGTGTCCTTTTTATTATCTTTATTAAAAATAAACAACCAAACTTTGGTAGGGTAAGGATTGTCCTAGACTGCCAAGCAATGAATATTCCATTTGCCATCTGTTAGAGGTGGGGCAGTTACCTTCTGTTAATTGGGCAGTTTTCTTTATCTCTTCCACAACCCATCCTCCCTCCAGGAGATATCTACTCTTAATGGGCCATGGAGTGTCACTGCATGGCTGATAAAATTCCATCACCCATTGGGAGATGCTGCACCCAGGGGGAGGAGCCAAGCATTCCTACCTGGATATAATCTGAGATTCCATGACAGCAGAACAGCCTTTGCACTGGGTTCCCAGAGGAGCAGCTGCCTCTTCTACTTTATCTTCAGAGGAAGACTACACCCTTCTACAGGATCCCTGCTCCAACAGAGCCATACCTGGTACCCCAGGAGGACTGCAGCCACAATTCCAATTGGACCAACACCCTGACCCACAGGGTGTCAGTATTCTGACCCTGTCCGTGTTTTGATTTGTTAAATAATAATAATACTATTAAACTGCATTTTTTATATTTTTTATTTTCTTCCCTAATAAAGAACTGTTATTCCTGCTCCCATGTCTTTGCCTGAGAGCCCCCCCTTAATTTCAAATTTATAACAATTCAGAAGGAAAGGGTTTACATTTTCCATGTCAGGGGACGCTCCTGCCTTCCTTAGCAGACACCTGTCTTTCCAAACCAAGACAGGATCAGAATGGGTGGAGATATTCACTGATTTCCTACAGACCCCTCTTCAGTTTTATTTCACCATTTTTTCCAGAGGACTCTTGTTTATGTAGCATCTGATGCTTTTCCCTGTTTCCCAATAACCACAATAGGCATCACTGCTACTCCTTCCTACCCTACCTCAGCTGTCTCTAGGCTCTGAAACTTCTGATTTCTCATAATGTCACCAGTAAAAACTGAACTTGCCCCATGAATTTTAATGATTGTTTAAAACTTTTTTTTTCTTTTAACTGCTAGCGCTTCCAGGATTTTTGCTGTTTGATGTTGAGAAGTATGGACATGTAAAGAAAAGATCAAAGTACATTTCTGGTTAATAAAACTCAGCAAAAATTACTGCTCAAAATGCTGGCAAAATTAGACTTCATCAAAGAATCATGGATGGTTGAGGATTGAGGGGAAACATTAAAAATCAGGGTAGAAATATTTTTTAAAAAAAAGAGGAAGGAAGAAAAATTTGGTTTTAGGAGGACAGCAGGGAAAGATGCTACACATCATTATCTAATTTCATATTTTTGTTTTCTCACTGGTTTACAGATAAAGTATCAGAAAGCAGATTTGAAATTCCATAGATTAATAATATTGGTAGTGATCAATGATGATATCTTCTGAAAGAAGGCACAAAATTTACATTTGATGTCATAATAGTACATAGTCAAATTACTCATAAAATACAGAAAAAATTACAGACTCCTTTTCAAGAACAAGAACTTTAGGTATAAATTTTTATTTGAAGTACTTTATTTGCATTTTATTTAGAAAACTGCTGTGTAAGGTGTGGTTCCTCCTACAAGTTTAAACAGCCACCTTTAATTTGAGTGTGTAGATGAGTACTTGGGGTTACTCTTCCATGTTCTTCCTTATTCCAACAAATCCAGTCCTCTAAATATAACCAAAAAACTTTTGTCTGCTTTTGCACTAGTACAGAATGCTACAAAAAATTTCAGTCATCCTTCCATGTGAGTAATCCAAATAGGACATGGAGTTCAAGGTGAAAACCCTGCTGATTTTATGAAGTTGTCCTGTTTCACTATTGACTGACTGTGCTCCCTCCAGTTCTTTGTGCAAACTAAACTTTACCTGCCTTGGCTGTTACTGGGCACTTGCACAGGTGTTTCATTACACTTGTCCCTAAAGATGGGAATTTTTTTCTCCTGATAAGCAAGACAATGAATAGTGAAATAGATTTCACCTGACAGGTGGGAGCTTTATTAATCTAGCCCCCCAGGAGAAGGAGAGGTGCAGAACAGCGTGATCACAAAGTGTTATTTAAATTGTCCAGTGCAGTCAGACTACAGGATTTGCACACAAGTGTAGGGTGATGACACTGAGCTCCCCTGCAGAGCACTGGGGCAAGGATTCAGGGGCAATAAGTGCCCAGGGCTCTTCATCTCTTCAGAAGAGGAATGAGAAAGCCAGTGGCATTCACTCAGAGTGAGTGAAATTTCAACCCACACACAATCTTAGCCTTGCCTCTCAAACTGCCTGTGTGCTCAGGCTGCTGTGGGGGAGATGAGCATAAAAAAGTGTCTTGTCTAGTGACAAATTAATTTCTTCTGACCTGGGAAAAAAGCAACCTTTCAGAGACTAGAACATGCCAGAAAAGCAGTCTTTCCCTAAGAAAAGGAGAGCTATAAGAACAAAGGAGGTGTAAGGAAATGCCACTACTTTGCCATGCTGTAAGTGGTAAATATTTTCTAAATAGAGACAGTTGGTTTAGGTGGCTATTTTTAGTCTTTCATTGCATTTTGAACAGAGATTTCAATTGCTGTCACTCAATTAAACTCATTAATTATAGATTAGACAGATAGATACATAGATAGACAGATAGATAGATAGATAGATAGATAGATAGATAGATAGATAGATAGATCTTTCCCCTTACTTCTTTCTTTGAATAGATTATACAAGGGAATCACCTACTGTTCATGTGTGAATCTGTTATTTTCAATAACTGAGATTTAACTATTGAAAAAAAACAAACATCAAAACAAAACCACCATAAGCAGACTCCCTAAAAATTCACAAAGTACCAGCCCTCTTCCTGAGAGACATCATTGAGTTAAGGCCACATTTCAGTTTTGTTATGATTATAATGGATTTAAAATATTTTCAGTAAAATTTGCAGAGCTTCTTGGAATTTGGCTTTCCAGTCACAAGTTATAAAAAAAAATTGCTTTCAAGCAATTGAATAACTTCTAATATCAGATTCTCTGAGTAGAAATAAACAAACAGAGCTTTGTACTGATTCTTGGGGAAGAATCTTATTCACAGCATATTTGGCAGTTTGGATTCCAATCCCCTTTTTTTCCTGCTTTGCTCTCACAGGAAAAGCAGAGTATTTTAACCAGTTCCTCACTAGAAACATTTTAGAAACTGTGGTTTTGATTCTGATTCCTTTACAAGTAGGTAATGCAGATGTTTCATATCTCACAAAATATTTTTCATGAACCCTCTTTTGTTTTTCTTCTCTTCCTTATAATTCAATATTTCTTCCTTTTTGTTCTTTAATGTGCTCTATTTTTCTTCCTTCTTTTCTGGTTTTTCAATATACAGTGCATTTCACATCCCTTTGCATTTCCTCCACCTCCTTTGCTTCTTTTATGTCCTATTGTTTTCCTCCAACCTTTCCCACCACTATTTCTCTTGGAGCTGATACTTCACTTCTTTCCCCTCCATCAATCTTTCAATGGGCAGGTTGATGCATTGATTTGCACGGGTTCTCTAAAATAATTTCAGTACCACAGGAACATTCAGATGTACACAAGGCATGTTCATTTTCAATCCATTGGAGAACTGAAACTGCTGAATAATTTCACTAGCAGTGGCAATACTCAATTTTTCTTCTTCAGAGGCTGCAAGTTTACCAGCTAGGCACAAATCACATGTACCAGAGTCATGCCCATCAAAACTGGAGTCTGTACCCTGCCCTGCTCAAATCTGCTGCCAGACTGCTTGAAAGAATTCACAGGAAAGCACACAGCTGTGGCAGTTTCTAACTAAATGAATAATGCAGCATCAACATCTGTAGGATTTTTGAAATGCTACACATCCAGCTCTGAAGCCTCTGAAGAGGACACAGATGGTAATAATGTTGTTCTTGCAGTGGTTCCACCAGGAATGGTCAGAGTTTCATAATCAGACTGGACACTCAGTGCCTGAAACAATCCTTTCCTTTAGCAGCACTAGCTCTCAGTGCATCACAGAATGATAAATGCTCACTTTGTGGGCTGCATTTAATTCCAAGCTTTGTTAAGCTAAAAAAATCCAGTAATGATATGGACAACTTCAAGCATGGATACAGATGCCAACACCAGTTGATTGCACCCAGCAGGTGAATTTAAACTGACAATCCAAGCTAAGGTAGAATAATTAAAATAAATTTTCCATTCAACACAAAAAGCATGAGAAAGTCCTATGTTTACCTCAGGGAACTACAAACAACTAAGCCAACTTCTCCTAGATGCAAAACAATATTATTTCATGGCATAATGGGCATTTTTCTGCTTTTTAAATTAAATCAGTATGCATTGCCTACTGAAAGAATAGAAAGAAATAAAATGTATCTCTGAATGCAAGCAAATATATCTGTTCATCACCCTCTGGTTTTAGGACATCAAAGAAGAGCACAAAGTCTTATAATTCATTCTTTGCCTTACTTTTTTCCATTAATAAAAATTGTGTTTCAGAGACAAAAAGCAAATACAAAAAGAAAAAAAAAAAAAAAGCTGCTTTTCTCAAATTAGAATCTGTCCCTGGATTCAGAAACAACCTAAAAGAACTAACTGAAAAATCAACAGTGCTGAGAGTCAGAGGAATTAAAAGGAGCTAATAAGGAAAGCCATGACTGTATAAAACAAGCTTTGGGAGGAGGCATGATGTCACCAATCAGCTCCTCTGGACAGCTGTAGTCTGAACTCTTGATCCCAGACACAACTTATCTTCTTAGCTGGGATAGGCTCTCCAGGAAAAATGAGGATTAGTCCCTTTATGTATGGGCACAGCTGAGACAAGTCCATTACAAATGTTAAAAACTGTCCCCAGACCATAGAATAATATTTGGAAAGCTTAAAATACAGGAGGAAAGCTCAATATGCAAACCCAGAAATTCCAGGAAGCCTGTCCAGACAAGGAAGGAAAAGGATGCATTGCTTTATCAAGGGTTCTTGATTAACCCTATTCATAACTTTATAAATTAAAAAAACCCTCTCTTCTCAGTTTGCTTTAAATTTAGGAAAAGCTAAGAGCTTTAGCAGAAGAAACCCAACAAAGAGCAGTTCCTTTCCTCCTTTAATGGTGGAAACAGGATATTCAGAGACAGCTGCTCACCTCTACCAGACTTGGAGTTCATCACCAGTAGGCTCTTTAAGCAAACAGCATAATTTCTTGGGGAAAGCATGAAACATTCTTATTCCTGGGAATACTCTGTGCCAAAATCTGAAAAGGATACAAAAGCTGTTACAAAAGCTGTTGCAGCCAAGATTAAAACCCAGTAAGAATTCTGTTTAAACAGAGAGGCAAAACTGAGGACCTCTGTTCTGAGTGACTTCTTCTATTAAACTAGCAGATAAAAGAGAACATCCAGATAGGGACTGGAAATATACATGGAGTGTGTGTGTGTGTGTGTGTGTAGACAAAGAAAAAAAAAAGTTAAAAAAAAAATAGTCACCTTTAGGATTCATGTTCCTCCACAGAGAAAAATATGTACACCTTGATGCACAGAATATTAGCATTAAGCACATGCAAGAATCTGAGCTTCAAACCAGAACACAGAGGGCCTCAGCAACTTGCCCAAGGTCAAAATCTACAATCCTTGTAAGGCTCTTTGATTGTGATTTGCTTTCTAATGTAGGGAAAACTCCCATGCTGAGGGATGTGCAGGCATACCAGAGTTCCTTCTACCTAATTTACTATTCATATAAAACTTAAAGAATCTGATCTCAGTAGATATTTGTTCACATCACAAAGCCACCATGGATTTTCAAGTAATCTGTTGGAGTCCAAAGACTCAGGAGAGGAAAGACCCAGAAACCCAAAACTGAAGGCATGCTACAAATCAGGATCACAGGATATGCTGACAGATGCAGTCAGGAACCTGAAATAATGTTTCCATGCTCTGTGAATAGTTTGAATCCAGGCTATCTCCCGGAAATATTCATATGTAAAGCATCTATCAAAAAGTTAATCATGGAATTACTACAGTAATAAAACCTCTGCTCTCTTGTGAAACTTTTACAGTTGGTAAGGTTTCTCTTTTTTTTTTTTTTCCCTGCCTTAAGAATCTTCTCCCTTTCACCACATCTGCTTCTATTGCTAAATTTCTTAGAACCTCCTGATACCTACTCAAGCACATTATACTATTATATAATTATACTGAATATATTATCTATATATATATTATAATATATATAATATTATTATTATATTATTATACATTTATACTCTCTATATATAATAATTTATTTAATATACTAAATATTAATTGTATAAGTAAATATTATATTAATAAAATAAATATTAACTATATTATATATTATATCTTATATAATTATATATTAATGTATATTAACTATATATATAATGTATAGTGCAATGTATAGAATATAATATAATGTATAGTATAGTATATTAATTGTATAATTTAATGTATATTATAATATATATGCTACATTATTATATGTGTATTATATTATATTATCTTATATTATATTATCTTATATTATATTATATTCTCTTATATTATCTTATATTATATTATATTCTCTTATCTTCTATTCTCTGTTCTATTATGTTATCTGTTCTATTCTGTTCTCTGTTCTCTTCTGTTATCTTCTGTTCTTCTGTTCTCCTCTTCTGTTCTGTTCTCTTCTTCTGTTCTGTTCTGTTCTGTTCTTTCTGTTCTCTTCTCTTCTCTTCTTCTCTTCTCTTCCTCTTCTCTTCTCTTTCTTCTTTCTCTTCTCTTCTCTTCTCTTCTCTTCTCTTCTCTTCTCTTCTCTTCTCTTCTTTCTCTTCTTCTCTTCTCTTCTCTTCTCTTCTCTCTCTGTTCTTCTGTTCTACTCTCTTCTGTTCTGTTCTCTTCTCTTCTGTTCTGTTCTGTTCTTTCTCTTCTGTTCTATTCTTTCTCTTCTCTTCTCTTCTCTTCTCTTCTCTTATCTTCTCTTCTCTTCTCTTCTCTTCTCTTCCTTCTCTTCTCTTCTCTTATCTTCTCTTCTCTTCTCTTCTATTCTCTTCTTATATTTATTCATTCTTTTCTTCTCTTTATTCCTTCTCTTCTCTTATCTTCTATTTCTTACTTCTATTCCTTATATTCTCTTCTCATTCTTTATTCTCTTATATTCTATTATCTTCTCTTCTCTTATCTTATTTCTCTTATTCTCTTCTCTCTTTCTATTCTCTTCTATTCTATTATATTATATTATCTTCTATTCTATTTCTTATCTTATCTTTATTACATTATATTATCTTGTTCTATTATCTTTTTCTTACTTCTCTTTATTCCTTCTATTTATTCTCTTTGTTCTCTTATATTTTTATATTATCATCTTATTATTATTTACCATTTCTGTGATGCACTCAGGCCAGCAAGGGTCTCACTGTGACAAAGCCTCCTGCAAATCTCTGAGCCAAACCTAGAAAAGGCTTTAGACACTCTTATTCTTAGTTATACAGGTAATTCCAGTTGAACAATCACTGCAAGGAGATACAAAATTATAAATATTGTGAAATAATTTGCTGATGTTCAGCAGCCTCACTGCTGAAGCAGTGCCCCTCTGCAGGATGTGTCCTTAAACATGCAGAGAGCTCATACATGTTTTTTCCTGAGAACATCAAACCACAGGATCTTGTCTCTGATTTGCCTGCCAGTGGAGCAGACTCTGCTTTCTGCTGCTTATTTGCCACCCAAATTAGTTCAATAAAACTCTGGTGTAAGGAATGCAAACATTTTTCCATGACACCTCAAATGCTCAGAACTGTGGTGCTGTGAGCAGGGCAGAGAGCCCTTATCTATCTGTACACCCCTACCTACACATCTGAGAGTATTTCTATCTCCAGGAGAGAAGCATCACCCCAAATGAGCAAGCTGATCTATAGCAGGCACTGATACTGCTGATTACCAATGCAAAGCCTCAGAACAAAGGATCTGTTTGGAAAGATTGTGATTTGTAGACTTAAGATCTTAACAGTGTTTCAGAGTGTTGAAGAACCTCACAGAGTGAGAACAAAATGTCTTATGAAAGTTTAAATTATGTAAAATACTGAGATGTATTATATGAGGCAGTTTAAATAAGGGCAGAATAAAGGCTAAATACTTCTGAACTGTCTCAGAAAAATTAATCCTTCTAAATTCATGCACCATTACCAGACTCCCATATTAAAATGCCTCCTGCCTTTAGGCTGATGTGGTTATAATTATTCACTTGTTTTAATTCACATTTTACGTACTGTATGTATTTTTATGCAGCACCAATTGTGGTGGCATCCAACAATTAAAAACAGGCATAAATTAATCTCTCATTTACAGGGGAAACATCTCCAATTAATGAACTAAAGGACCTTCTACAATTTTTAATTAAAGTTCTGAATCAGCCGATACGTCTATAAATCTTACGAAACGTGAACTTTTCAGGAGGATCTTTTTAACAATGCCTTGGAGGCCATTTCATCCCTGTTGCAAAAACAAAGCCTAAGCTTTTTGTCTCCTTAACTACTCCTGGGTGCCCCAGGAGCAGGCAATGTCCTCCCAGCACCATTTGAGCAGTAGTGAGTGCATTGACTCCTAGCCCCAGAAGAGTTATGTGCCATTTTTAGCACTCACTCCCTGAATGACCCTGGGAAAGAAAACTGTGTGTGGTTTCTTTGTCTCACAGAGGAGCCACCGTGCTGAGTTGGGGAGCCAGGAGGAACTGGCTGTGTGGAAATTGTGATGTTTTCTCTGTAAATGTTATTGCAACCACCAGGCAGCACTTTCCTTGGCAGCACCCATTCTCTAACACAGTTCCCATCTTGGATCCAAAGCTGCTGATTGGGATATAGATCCACAGAGCAAATGAGTATTTGGGGCAAAACCCCCAGGCTTCTTTCTGGGGTGGGATGACTGTAAGAGCACCCTTAATATTAATTAGGTTTTTGCAGATCCTGAAGGAGAAACAGGAATAGTGTGGTGACTATTGCCAAAAAACCATAAATGTCACTACACCCAGCAGCCCAGCAGGCTTTTTCTTGTAGCCACTCACATGATGGCAGCTGAAAGGAGACTCTGGAATATATAAATCTCCCAAGCAGTCTTGCTCCCAGAAGGCACTCAGAACAGGAACACGTAATGAAAATGTTGAAGTGGAAACAACAGAATTCAGAGCTCATGGCAAACATGCCCCGAAGGAGAAAGAAAAAATTAGAAATAAAGGTACATTTCTAATACATATATGTGACAGAAAACTTTCTTTTTTTCAGACACTATCAGCCCCAAGGCATCCTTTTGATAAGAAGGCAAGAGATTGTGGCAAAGATCCAGCTCCCAAATAGCTGGGTGCTAAATGGACAAGTGGTTGAAAATTAAAAATCAACATTGCTTTTAACTTGGTACTGACCACCACTTTTCTGCCATTAAGTAAGCATCTGCTGTACAGATGGAGATATCATCCTATGAATATTTGACTGGTGAATATCAGAATTATCAATATTTAATGTGAATACTGCTCCTGAGTATGTTGCACTGCATAAGCTGTATTACAGACTAAAGTCCAAGAAGGTATTCATGACTTCATTACTGTGGAAATCTGTGACCATAATAAAATAATATGCAATATTTTGTGTTAAAATTCAAATATACAGTAATAAAAGCATATGTACATAATACTGATATTTTTGAAGAACATATTTTTTAAATCTCCTGGTGGACTGGGGCAAAGCTGCCACCTTTCTTTAGATGTAGAATGGCATTTCTATTGTTACCTTTTGTAGGCTAGGAATATTCATGTTGAAATGATTGAGAACACTACTCATCAATATTTAGATCTGAAAGACACATGAGAAAGTTATCTATACTAAACTGCTCCTCAAAGGATCTAAGACCACATTTAAAATTTTAGAAATAGAGCTAATGTTTGCAAACCCTAAAGATAGATTTATCCTATACATCATGAAATATGTCCCTATTCTAAATCATGAGTAGGAAGTCTAATCAAAGATTACCCAACTTTCTTGGGACAGCCAATTAGAAGACTTTGAATAATTAATTTGTACACTTCTCCTTGATTACCCCCTGCACAAATGCATATGTGTGTATATTTCTATAAAGTTTTTGTACATATGGGAGAAGTGCATTCTTTTAATCACAACCATCCTAAAACTTAAGGGCAAAAATAAATTGCTCAGTATAGAGCTATGTATGTCTCTCTTCAGTGAAATTCTGTGTCTCTGCTTCATCAAAAAGGAACCACTACATGTAGGCAGAAGGGTCCTGGAAATTAAATTAATTGTGCCATGCAGAGGAAATAAAACCAAGCAGCTCCATAGCCTGACAAAGTGAAATGGTGATAAAGGCAGATTTTACAATGCTTCCATCTGTCATATACTTGTCATATGTCCATTGTCATATACTTGCCATCCTGAGTTATATGATACCCTATAAATCTGCTTTTTAGTTTAAAAGTTACAGTGTTCTTCTAAAATTGTCTCAAACCAAGACAGGGACATATGTATAAGTATTTGTACAACCAGAGCTAAAGAGAAAGGTTATATTGCAAACTTAAGCACTGAGATACTCATTAATGTCAGAAACATTTCCATTTAGAATTCCTGACTATATAACAGTGCTTAATTCCCTTTTCACTTTATTTTCTAGAACCTCTTAAAACCTTACTCCCTGTTATCTTTAGCCCATTGTCCTGATAAGCTAAGTTCCCAAGGTCCCAGACCTGGTTTATCTGATCTCAGATACCCTGCCCAATTAACTCTCATCTATTTGGCAGGAGGATTTATTAGCTGAGGCATAATGACACACTGAATGCAATGCCTGGCCAACTTAGAAATGAGGCACAAAAACTTGTGTCTCACTCCAAAAGTTGTATGGGCACACAATTGTTTTCCCAAATTCTCACCACAATATTCTCTGCCTTGGGTTCCCACTCCCCAGCTCTTCCACACCTTTGAAACTCCATTATCTTTCCTGGATTCTATCTTAATTTCATGCATAATGAACTGAATAGAGGGCTGTGATTTAATTTCAGTGGACAAGTAATCAGACCAGAGATATCATTCCTGCAGTAAACTTCATTGTGAATTTCAATGGGGGGAAACTTCCACAGGCCAACATTAGACATTGGTCTGGAAATTGACTGGGGACAAGCAATGTGGTAACATGGAAGGAAAAATTGGGATATTATCACTTAAAATAGGAGCTTGGTATCTCCAGCAACACAAGGCACAAGCAGTCCAAGGAAATGCTTCCACCCTGGTCTCCCCTGTGCTAATGTTATCAGGATTTCTAGATGGTTCTTTTTATTTTAACTTTATTTAAAGTAAACACAGATGCAGTGCTTAGTCTTGTACCTGGGACCTGATCTTGTAAAAAGCTGAAAATCCTGAACCAAAGTAGAGCCAAAGAGGTCAAAACCCATGGAAAGCTCCTACACAGCAGGCTTTTAATAACTCAAATAATTGTTTTTTCTTGTTTCTGTTCTGCAGGAGTCACTGCTTGAAAATTGTGAGGGATGTTAAACACAACTAGGTATTTTTTTAAGGCTTTTCATAAGGTGTTTTCTTCACAGAAGTTGCTAGCTAGAGTTTGGCTGAATATGTCAGGTTTATCAGACATGTCACTGACTCCAGCAGGGAGGGTTAGATGCTTATGAACAAGCCCTGAAGATACAGAGACAAGTTTCTCATCTCTGAAATATTGCATATCCTGTGTTCATCAAGTCTTTTTCATCCATTCCTGAAAAACTCTGTAGACAGGGTCTAAATAAAGAAAACAGCATTTCACTGGAGTGTGGTTTACTTTCCTCCCTTCTGACTGATATCCAGAGCCTAAAATATACCTGGACCATACATGAGAGGTATGTTTGAGTTTTAAAAAAGCCCTGCATGTTTTTGGAGACATGATCCCTGTGGTGATCATGCAGTATTGGTACTTTCACACATCTTTAAGCTTTCTGCCAGGAAAGGAAAACTTAAGATCACAGTTTGGGCTCTACAGTATGCCCAGGAATTGAGTATGAAAAACAGCAGCTGGTTTTTTCCTATTATAACTCCCCAGTTGGCAGATTATCAGCTTGGAGGCCCTACAACCTGGGCTTATGCCAGCAGAAGAGCAAACAGTTGATTACAGAATAAATTCCTCATCCTACAGATAAAAAAAAAGGTCTGTATTTCATCAGAAGGGATATTCACAGGCAGGGCATGACAGAGACAGCTTCTCACACTTGGGTACACTGAGAACTCTCTTGGAGGAGCCCACCTGGCAAGCTGGGGGTGGTGAACACAGTGCCCAGCACCAACATCACCCTGAGGCTGCTCTCAGCTGCCTGAGCAGTAACTCTCCTCAGCTCTGGGCTCTCATCACCCTCCATCTAGTCCCTGGATAAATCCCAAACACACACTCAGGGCTGCTCTTTGGTGACAGATTTTGATTTTTGGGACATTTTCAGACATAAACCCCACATTTTTCTAGCTCCTATAAGCTCTAACACTCTTTACAGATGTGAACAAACTCCCAAGATTCTTCCAGTTGCCTTCCTTGTGGTTGAGATCAGGACCATGAAACACAAATATTTCTAAAAATCACTGTTGTTTTCAGTGAGAACCTGTTTTTTCTATAGGAAGTATTCCTAAGAAAATCTCAAACTGCATTTCTCAGTGACTCAATAAAAAACTCATGCCATGTGCAGTGCTTTTGGGTGGTAATTAAAGACATTCAACAAAAATGCTGCTGCTTAATTAAAACCAATAAAAATTATTCCACATTAAAATATTTGCCTGTTGCCTCTCAGACTTTATTCTAGGTATATGACAGGATTTTTCCAGCTAATCTTACCTGAAGCAAGCAGGAAGCTCTTTTTGCCTGGATGAAATCTTTAGGAAAAAACTGTATTTTCCTATTCTTCACACTGTTAGGAATTTTATTGTGTATTTATTCTCCAAACATGTGGTCCCACATGCATTATTTAATTTCATTAGAGATAATGGACAAATGGATACAGACTCTACTTCCATACTGCTTGTGTTTCTTTGTAGGAATTGTGGAGTTATAATCTGTTTATTATCCAGTAGAGGATAATAAAGTGCATCAGCCTCTCCAAGTGGCTCTCAGGTCTCTCTAGTGCAGTTTCTTAGTGTGTAAAACACAGGTGTGCTCTTAATACCTTCAAAACAGAAACAGAAACAAAGAATTACCTCCCTCCTCCATGTCATGTGTCCCCTTCCCCTAATTTGTTTGATGAATTACACTGCAGTTATCCTTGCAGAATTCACTCTTTGGTCACATGCTGAGCATCCACAGGCTCAGTGAAGGAAAAGAGAGGGAGCCAAGGAGGGAAGAGAAATGTGGAACTCACCCAGGCTGTCACAGTGATAAATATGAAGCTGACCCAGGTTCAGAGAAACTGAGTGATGTCTTCAAGATCTCAGGCAACGTGTTCCTGGGGATTGGTCAAAGGAATGGTTTGGAAGCTCATTCTGGGTAACCTAACAGAAAAACCATCACATTAACCTTAAGCTTAAAGGTCTGAACCTTTCCTTTCTAATTTCTGGGTTTGGAGCTGTAGACACACAAACAAATGGCAAATTGTGTTGAAAAGCACCTTCTCAAGAAAATATTTGTATGTCTTATTTGTTTTCTGGATGAACAGTGCTTAGGCCTATACTGAGGTGAGCAGCAGCAAGGGAAAATGACAATTTTATAAAACAAAGCTTTGTAAAATCACCTCGGTGGACCAAAATATTTTCACAGAACAGATTGTCCCTAATGTGGATTTTTTTTCACCACTATAATTACATCATAAACTAGTCCTCTAGCAGAGCTCCATTTGAGCTAGCTCCAGCACTGGTATCAATATAAATTCTCCAGTAAAATGCTTAATTCCACTCTCCTGAATCCAAGTCAGAGGCTTTCTCACTGATTATCCTGTTCTTGATTTCATTTTCTCCATTTCTTTTATTTTCCTATTCAAGGAAGTTTAAGTAATTATAAGTTAGTCTCTTTATTCTGCATAACCATGATGGCAAATTCAATAATATCATAAATTTTCAGGTGTTATGCGTATTTTAATTTCACCTAATGAAAGATGAAAGGATTATTAATACTAAATATTTTGGCTTACCCTAGAACACTGCATTTGATTTTCCACTTTAAATGGTGGTATGTACATTTTCATTAACTGGTCTTTGCTTCTTAGCATCCTCTTTTCCTCACAGGCTTCACAATTTTGATACCTTTAAAAGCCTTTGATCTGCCTTGCACCTTAAAATATTTAAACTCTTTTTTATTTGATGCAATCATTCTTGTGGTGTTCTTTTGATGTCTTCATTGTATTCATTGCATTGCTATAACTGTTTTGGCTTTCAAAGAGCCCTCTTTGTTCAGAGACAGACATTAATTTAGCAATGCCATTTTCCTGGCATGACCATCTACAAAAATCTGCATTCTGTATTTTTGATTTGAGTGGCTTATAGATTATGGCAATTCTTAATACTTACCTTCATTCTGTGACATCCAAGATTGCCAAACACAATGAAAATGCCTCCTCTTATATCTGGCACTTTTCAAGACTGTTCCAACATCAATAAGGGTTAAATAAAGGATAATCTCATAGAGCAGTAGAGCAAGAACTTCTTGAAATATTAATAAAATATTTTGCTGCTTTTTTACACTGTGCTGTTGTCTGGTTGACATGCAGATATTTGAGACTTTTATGTTTTTCCAATTTTTTTCTGCCTCTTAAAAATGAACTAAGAACTTTGCAGTGCACTTCAGCTTCTTAATAATGTGAGTGCAAAGAGTGCAGAGAACTGATGGCAGCAGGCTGGCCATCTGACCTCTCTGTGCACTGCAAACTGCATGCTTAGACCAAAAAATTTCAGTGGTGTGATGCTTTGCTACCAGACTTTTAATTATAGGTGGTTGTTGCAGTAAGGTAGAAAAATCATAGAGAAAATATTAATAAAATCAGGGCTGCTCTCCTGGAATCAGTGGCTGGCCTTGTCAAAGCCAGCATTTGCAAGCTCCCCTGTGAAAGCAATCCTGTTGTGAGCAATTCATTAACACAAGGTATTCCTTAGTAAAACAACTTGCACCTGTATAAACTGGTTTTGCACCGTTTGATAGAAAAATGAAAACCATTTTTCACAAACAACTCCCCAAAAGTCTGAGTGACCAATCAATACAGAACAACAACTTGTTAGTAATTGGCAAGCAACTGCTAACCAACTGGAGTCACACACAAGGCCTGTAGAACTGTAAAAAGAGGAGATATGTGAATAAAGAAGGGCCTTTTCCCACCATAAAGTCAATGGAGTCCCGTGTGATTTATTCCCATAGGTGGGGGTACACAGCCTTTCAGGAACAGTGTGATTCCCTGACTGCCTGGGCTTCTGTAGCTTGTGACCATGTGGGATTTACTAGAGAACTTTTCTAGGATGCTCATTCCAAGTCTCCTGTGTGGATGTTAAAAACTTCTTACCAGAGGCTTGGTGCGCTCGATTAGAGGAAGTATCCTGTGAGTGCCCAGCATGCTGCAGTAATGAATATCTGCTACTCAAAACTGGCTTAGAAAGTTCCATCTGATCAATTTTGGTATCATCTCCCATCTGTGACACTGGGATTCATCCAGAGGAAAGAAATCCCCAGCTCATTCACTCATTTAGCTTTACAGTCTATTGTTACGAGCAGATCAAAACAGATTTAGGACAACACAGAATCTGTTCTCCTTCACTGGGTCATAATAGACCAGAACTATTTTCATTCTCACTGAAAATGCTTAAACAGAAGCAGCCATATCTGTTCTAGGGATTTGATTATTAAGTATCTCCCTGCAGTTGTGCAGAGGTCCTAAACCAAAGTGACTGGAGAAGAATTTCAGCCTTCATGTGGAAGAAATTGAAGGTTTTTATCCGCCATGAATGTCAACACCAGCAGGCAAATAAAACACCCTAACCTCATAATAGGTGACTCAAATAAGACATAGCATGAATTAATCATTTTGTAGGTGTCCATTTTCAAAAACTTTGCACTTTTGGGAGACACTGAAGAAGTGATTTATGGCAATAAAATCTTCCAGGACACCAAAACCCCTGCACTTTCACCTCATTTTTGAAGGGATGCTACAAGTCAAGATCAATGCATATTCCCCATGTTTTGTGCTGTGGAAGTTCAGTTTCCAGTGCCTGTCATTCATAATTCCCCAATGGATCACAGCACAACACAGAAACTTTGCTTTCCCCAGGCAAAGCCATAATTTGCATGAGAGGGGTCACACTCAGATTTTATCCCACAAAAAGAGAGAAGACATTTCTTTTGTGACTTTTTTTGTGACAATAAATACATGAAATAAATGAAAATTGAGGGCTTTCTGGAGTAAACTATTTGTGCACCTTTCAGTCATGCAACCCCTCCCTCTTATCTTGTTCAGTATTAGTTTTTCATAAAAGAAATAATGTAAAGGACACTAGAATCCTGTGCTTAGCTAAAAGTAAATGCAATTGGTAAAAATGCTTTGACAAGACCTTTACATGCTTCCTTTCCCTACAAAAATATAATCTTCACATTCTGTATGTCTGCCAGCCAACACTCTTTTATAATTTCAAGGTCATTATTCCCATTTTAAAAGTACTATCAGTGAAATAAAGAATATGGTGGAAGTTTTGCTCTACTTTTGCAGCCCTGGGTAAAATGGATGTTTTCAAGGTTTAATTATTTGTGTGACTGTATCTCTGCATTATCTGGTTAAATAATATTGAGAAAGGTTAACTACTGCATTAGTGCTGATTTTTAAATAAATGTAATTTTGGGAAGCTGAATAGAGGGGATGAAATTACCAACAAAGAAAATGTCCTTTCCCTGAAGTAAGCCCCACAGACATTGTAATGTAATTTCTTGTTAATGAAAGCATTAATAGAACTTTATCACAGAAGAACCCTCTGAATTTTAAACTATCACAGATCGTTGTTCAAGCAGGGTATGACAAAACCATTTTATATTGATTATATATTTCATTTGCACAGCTGGATACACTAATGAAAGATTCTGAGTATATTTCCCAGGAACTCAGAAACAATAATTAAAATAATTAAAATTCTTTCCACAGCATAAAAAATCGACAAGTACACTGTCATTTTCAGATCCATCATGAAGACCTCTGTGATGTGGTGGGGGTTTTACATCTAGATGTCTGCTGAAATCAAAGGGCTGAGGCAGTGAAAATATATACAGTGAGAATATTCTGTGCCTCCCTTCTTGCTCATGCACCCAAGAGCTGAGCATGAAAGATGACCAAAAGGGTTTTTAACTGGACTTCCTGAATTATTATTAAGCAAAAAGCAGCCCAGGCTCACACTGCAAGGCACCCCTTGCTCCATGCACTCATCCAAGAGGATTCCCTTCTGCAGCCCTGAAGTTTACACAGGTTCCTTGTGAGGAGCCCAAGCTCCAACACCAGTTGGTATGGGAACATTAGACATTTCTTCCAAGTGCACACAGCCATATTTGCATGCAGATGGAAAATAGTGTATGGTGGCTCATTAGCAGCACCAGCAGCTGCTCTGTTGCTCTGTCCCATCCCTCAGAAACAGGGAGAGGGCAGCTGGACACCACCTCCTATGGCTCAGCAGGTCCCACCTGGCCCTTGGGCTGCACATTACATGGCCCCACTGCACTGTTTGATGTGCTGAACAATCTCTGAGTTCTTACTGAGGATGTTAACTGATGATGGGATTGCTTTGGTGCTCCCAATCTCGACAGCCTTCTCACAAAGGCCATCTTCTGGCTTTTGCAGTTGCCTGAAAGGGAAAGGGATGTAAACACTAGAGGTGAAAACAGAATTGCTGTGTAAGTTACAAGACAAACAAAAGCTGCTGATTCAAGAGACAGTGTAAACTGGTTACAGCTGAATAGCAATTTTGTTCTCTTCTGATACATGTCATGTCGAGTATTTATATAAAATACTGTTCAAGTGGACAGGCTTAAAGAAAGTGGCATCATTTTTTCACCTGAGACTTGAGAAGAGCAGATAAACACTGCAAATGCCTTGCAAACACTCAAACAGCACCCAGCACCATGTGATCTTTCTGTGTACACAGCAGGCCAAGAGATCTGCTCGACACCAGCCACAAAGCCAACGATCTGTTAAATGCACCATCACATCTGTTTTCAGATGTTATGACAGTCCACACTTGCTTCTCTAATTCTCACCCTACACTCGGGCTATAGCATAATTTCTAGTTGTCAGGCATGGTGTAATTCTATTTTAAATTTTGCCAAAGTGCAGCCTTGAGAAACTACAAACAGCAGGGGCCAGATTTTAATAAGTGTCTCTGTTACCATCACTTCAGCAACACGATTCCCATTGCTGTAATCACAGGGGGCCTTTAACATGCCTTCAGGGACACACAGTTAAAGCCCAGAAAAATGTCACCATTATTAACTGATTACAAAGAAAGAAAAGTGAGGAAGCTGTTTTAGCATTGCTGGAAAAGTACTCTGCTAATGAAGTTGCTATATTTCTCTCCATCACTACCAAATGGTGGTGACATCTATATTTATAGAGGGGTTAAACCACAAGACACTGACCTTTATTACAATTTGTAGCTGAGGATTCCCTTACAATGCCCAAGAACTCCCAAGACTTTTTTCAGCTGTTGTGCATGCCTTCCCTTGTCTCCTTTCCCATGTCACAGTCCCCTTCCTCAAGCTGTGGGTGCATCCCCACCCAGTGACATCCAGCAAGGCACCCCCACTTTATCCTTTTCCCTTCTTCTGTCCTAGGAATATGGTCCTGTTCACCATCTTTGCCAGCTCTATCCAGCTGAGCTTGAGCACCTCATTACAAACACATGCAGGGCTTTGACTGGCAGTAACCAGGGGAATCTTTTTTTCCACAAGCCCCTAATAAACACAACAGTAAAACCAAAAACTTGGGAAAATTAAAATAAGCTGCTTGTGAGTTCAGTGGGTGCAGCTGCATCACTAATTTAGTTTGTTGTAGGGTTTATTTTGAGAGAGAGGCTGTCTTGTGTCCATGCTTGTTGTCCCCTGATATTCTTTAGCAGGAGAACTATCATTCCAAGCCATTTCCGTCCTGGTGGAAACCAAAAACATGGAGCACCCAGGTCTGTCTCCAAGGCTTCCCAGTAAATCTCAGAAAGGAAACCAGTGTGAAATTCATGCTGAGAAAGTGCAGTGTGGATGCAGGTTTAAGAGACATAATAAAAAAAAATCTAACCCCACACCTCTTAATAAAGCTGATGGACGCACTGAGCAAATTCCACTTTCCCCTGCTCCTTACAGAATTATTAAATTACTCCAGAAAATTGTATGGAAGTGGGAGAACAAAGTAGAAATAGGAAGTTAAACACAGTAATAGATTCTTTCTCATTTTTGCTAATAGTTCCATGAAGAACAAAACTGATAGTGATGTCATGAAGAGGGGGAGAGGATGTAGCTGGGGGAGGAGGAATAGAGTCACCTGAGTGAATCAACCCAATGTGCCTCAGGTGGAGTGGCTGCCCTAATCCAATGCAGGAGCACACAGCCCTTTGGGGAGGAAATACTGAAAAATGGAGCCCTCTGAGCACCTGTACAATTTGATTTTCACTGATCTCTGAGTGGTGTCTAAAGCCAATACTTATTACTTTACTCTAGGAATTGAATTTGGTCCTGTTACTATTAACCAAATCAATCCATTTTTCCTAACCCAAAGCATAATAATAGTTTAAAGCCTTTCACTGTTTCCCTGGTGAAACAACTGTTGAGAGCACTCACCGACTTCCAAACTCCTCTTGGGATATCAGCCTGCAAATTCTGGTTATAAAACCATGGGGCTTTACTGCCTGTCCAACCAGGTAGCAAGGCTATCAGGTATTCTGCCCACTGTCCCTCTTTATCTATTTCCCCTTCT
Source organism: Serinus canaria (assembly GCF_022539315.1). Lineage (NCBI taxonomy): Eukaryota > Metazoa > Chordata > Aves > Passeriformes > Fringillidae > Serinus > Serinus canaria. Next base: position 7,038,277 of record NC_066317.1, on the reverse strand, counting down.
CTGCATGCACAGTGCCAGTGAACTCCTTCCCTCTGGGCTGCCAGGAGGAGCCACTCCTTTCTTTTCCTCTTCCCATTGCACCTAGGTGTGCCACCATGTGCAGAATTCACACTGGAGGGTGTGCAAGGTTCAGAGAGCAAGAGACACCTCAAGGGGGAACTAACAGTGGAAACCTGCAGCCTGGTAAATTTCCTGGGAGTCATGACCTGTGGATTACAGCAAATTGATCCAAATCTTGCCCTCAGTAATCTGGATTTTATTTTCAGCATGCAAATAAAAAACCTTTATGAAATTTTATGTGTCTCTACCAATCATGAATCTAAGGGCCTCTCACATATGAAAACAAAATTAAAGCAAAATGAAATTCACAGCTGTTATTTTTATGTAAATAAATATGGAATTTTATAGAAACACAAGCACTTTCCATACCTTAGACTCATTATTCTGCATCAAAAGATTATTTAGGACTTCTCTCTTAGCAATAGGTGTTAACTATTCTAGATTTTATCATTATGAAAACACTTGTGACTACCTCTAAATTTCAGTAACAGCATAGGGAAGTTTTATTTCAATTTGTAACAAAAATATTCCCATAATGAGCTTATGTATTAAAAATATACACCTAGAGCAGTACAGAAATTTCTGACCTCAGGAATTGAGATAAATAGTGGGAGTAGAGTAACCTCTTAAATCATTGGTCAGTTATCTGCTACTAGTCCTACATTAAACAGAACTTGCAAAACAAGGATTCAAAAGAAAAAAAATATTAAAATTCATAAAAGTAACAGGAAAATGACCTTAGGAGCAAGCAGAAGGGAAATGGAGTCCATGTGAATTTCCAGCAAGGAAGGACTCAGAGAATTTCACTGATTCAGAAGTTACAGTAAGGTACGGTAAAATCATCCACAGGAGTGAACTTCATGCAGGTCCCAAAGGAGAGTCAATATTGTAAAATACAGTGCAAGAGAAAAGGAACTTCTGCACAATCTGGAAAGGACAAGTTTTGCTCCCAGCCCCTGTGAGCACTGGTAACCTGACTAATGTGCATTTTGGGCAACACACTTCCATCACTCAGTCAGGGCCAGGAGAGAGGGAGGATTTTTAATCCATTTTATATTATGTGTGAAAGAGAAGGACAATGATGTGGCATTTATTTCAGTTCCTCACGTCACAGGTTGTATACAAAAATGCAATTCATCAATGTCTTTCTACAAAAGGCAAGACACTGTAGCAGAAAATGCTGTTCTATCTGATTACAGTCCTGGTTTAATTAATGTAATATGTAGCCAGGACAGTAGCAGGATAAGTAAACAAGCTGCTACACCTAACAAGACTGTGTTTGGAAAGTGAAATATACTTCCAGTGTGCTAATGATTTTTTGTTATTCTGAGAGTAACGATGACACGTTCAAAAATAGTTGCTGTGAGCAGTTTTGCTTTGCCTTCTTTATATAATTATCCTTACAAGTTCATCTAAGTTATTATTTAAGCAATTACGTGGAGCACACCTTTCTGGAAGAGAGCAGTTTACAATCCAGGGCTGTGTAGATCAAATTAGATCTCAGCTGCATACATCATCCAGGAAATTTCAGCATTTGCGCAACACATTTATTCAGGTGGAATTTAATTAAAGCCAGCAAATTAAAGCTGACTACTGACTCATTTCAGAGCATTGGAGCAGAGACACAGACAGTGACACTGGAAGAAATTTGCAACCACCTAGGACATTGGCATCTTTCAGTAGCCCTCAATTAGCAATTAATAATTTTGTGAAATTTAAATTCGATTTGCACTGAGCAAAAACCAATTTGAGAAGGGAGACCTGTGAAGCTTTGCATTCCAACAAGGCTTGTCACTCTCATATTTTCTGAAAAATCCTCTTTGCCCAGGATTTTCTCCTCAGTTTCTCCTGTGTTTGCTGCTCTGGAATGTGGTCTGGAGATTGTTTATCCAACATGTGAATTGTTTTAAATAAATGGCCAATAGTGGTCCAGCTGTGTTGAGGCACTGAGGAGTCACAAATTTTCATTATTCATTCTTGTTAAGCCTTCTGTCTGTATCCTTTCTCTTTCTTTAGTATAGTTTTGGCATTCTATAATAATTAATATAATATAATATGTAATGTAATATATAATATATAATATAATATAATAAATAATATATATAATATAATATAATATATATAATATAATATAATATAATATAATATAATATAATATATATAATATAATATAATATAATATAATATAATATAATATAATATAATATAATTACTATATAAATAATGTATCATAAATGATAAATCAGCTTTCTGGGAACTTGGAGTCAGATTCTCATCTCTCACCTTGTCCTGGGCACCCCTGAAATTACCACAAAAGCTCTCAAAATGTGCAAGCACTTAAGTACACAAATTTTGAGCCCCACAAGCAAATTGTAAGCACACTGTACACTTTGTATATGTACATGTAAACCTAATCCAAAATCCCTGGATGTAATTTCAGGCCATTTTTTTCTTTGCATCCCCATGGATATAAAAAATAACTAATTCCTTTAAATCTTAAAACAATCTATATATTTGGAAAACTGTAGCTGTGCCTCTCTTTTATTTTACTTTAGAAAAAAAAAACTCCTTCCAGGAGTCTTTTCTCTCAGGTGGAGCACCTCCTTGTCTTCTCTCTGGAGCTGCTCAGCTCTGCCCCAGTCTGATCTGAGAAGCTTTCCAGAATAGCTCAAAAATGCAAAAGAATTGTCTTACAAGACTGAATGGCCAGAAGCCTTGCCTCATAAAAATGAGGGTTAAAAGATCTTAGGCTCTGGCCCATGACAGAATATCACCAAAATGCAGAAACTGCTCTAATGCTGCAGTAACTGAAGAGGAGGAATAGTTTAAATATTCCGCATCTTTCCTAGAGAAATAGATTATACAAAATAGCCTTGCTATGTTCCCATAGGTTTAAGCATTTTAGCATTTTCAAAACAAAATCTGCCTCAAAAATACACATTTTGAAAGCAGAGGGAAACATAAATCACTGTGATTGCTAAAACAAGTGAAAAACAATGGATGAAACTAAAAGTAAGTATCAAATAGCACAGAGAATTTCAACAGAGTAAAATGGTGCTCAGTAAATGTTCACAACATTTAAATAGCTGATGGAAGCAATTCCAGGAAGAAAAACTGGTAAGTAAATTCTAAATCAAAATCACAGCAGAAGGAAAGAATCAGAGTTAGCATCACCAAAAACATATGAAAAAAAAAGTTTTGATTTTTTTTATGAATATCAGGAGCACTTAATTAAGGCAGATAATAAACAGATATGTCCCAACATGAAATTTTTCCTACATCCCAACAGATCCATCTTCTGTGTGGTTTTATCATCTCATGTGCAAAACCACAGAGGCTGCTCATAGAAACACAGAGGAAAAGCACAGACATCCTCTGTTTTATGTGATGGAGATCTGTGTGCTGGGAATTTGGGATTCAGCCTGGAGAAGAGAAAGCTCTTCTATTAGGAGACCTTTTTGCAGCCTTTCATTCCTCAAAGGGAGCTTGTAGGAAAGCTGGGGGAGACTTTTTAGCTCCAACAGGACCAGGAGAAATGGTTTTAAGCTAAAAGGAGACGGATTCAGACTAGGTGTCAGAAGAAACTTTTCATTAGGAAGGTGGTGAAGCAGTGGCAACTCCTCATTCCCAGAGAGTTGGTGGATGCTCCATCCCTGGAAACATTTGAGGCCAGGTTGGATGGGGTTCTGACCAACCTGGTCCAGTTGAAGAGAACCCTGCTCTTTGCAGAAGGGCTGGACTAGATGGTCTTTGAAGGTCCCTTCCAGCCTAAACCATCTGTGATTCTGTTTCTAGTCCTCTACTTCATGAAGCCAAAAAGTGCTCATTACATGAAGAAGAGCCTAGGGCTACCCAGACAAATTATAACCCAAATTCTTACATTTCAGTGGTAACTTCATTGTGCAGAGACCAAATAAAGATAGAGTTGAAGAGGTGGGTAATATGCAAAATTTTCCATGTACCTGGCTGACTGGAATGTGATAGAGCTATCACTTTCTTTTGCATGAATATTCTTTAGTCCTATTAGATTTATGAATTTTTCTCAAGCAAGCTCTCATTTTCTTTAATGCATTTGGTATGTGGAAGTTCTCCTGGAACAGTTCAGAAAACTCATCTGCAGGCTATTTTTGGTGAAATGTTGCTTTATCCCTTCTGAGATCTGGTAGTGGGTGCTTGCTGGACTGTTTCAATCATTATACTGGCTAGCAATCCTTCTGCAAATAATAACAAATCCTCCTCCCATCACATCCCCTCCCTGGCATGTCCTGGAGTAATACCTAGGTGCATAATTGCCCCATTTCAATTAAAATGTCTGGGACTTGTGAACATTTGTGCACTTCACCAGAAGATGTTGGGAGATTGATGACATGTGATCAGCAGCTCACTATGGAGCACAACTGCTCCAAATTTGACCCCTGTCCTCAGAAACCTGCTTGTACTTATGAATTGGATTTAAAACCTTTGCCTAATTTTGAAGCAGCTATAGAAACTTGCTTGGAAACAATTTTTAGTGCTGCATCAAAGTACAAAAAGCAGTCAGGGCAGGTGCAGATGCTGATGCTGCAGGCACAATGTTTGGCTGGGATAAATCAACAGATTTCCCACAAAGCTGGGCTGACTTTGACAACTGCAGAGATTTGGCCAGAGTTATTGATCAGACAGGTAATAGATCTGAAACTTAAGAACTGGGCAGGGTCTTCACCACTTTACTTTTAATATTAATGCCATAAGGGCACACAGAAATAAGGGTATAATTTTATCAGAAAAAGAGGCAGAATGGTGCCTGTGCTTGGACATAGGAAGGAGAAGAGTGCTTTAATGCGCTCTTCTCTTTACCAAGAGAAGAGTGCATTAAAGCCATCAGTAAATGTAGATTTAGGAGTTAAAACATTGGCAAATGGTCATCTCTAAACAGTGCAGTGGTTATGGGAACACAAGCTGTGCAAAAGCTACAAATCTAAACTACTGAACCCTTCACTAAATTCTAGAAATGTCCCTTTTCAACTGTGTATTCTCCCCCACCAAAAAAAAAATCATTTATTATATAGGCAAAAGTGCACTTATTTAATATGAAATTATGTGAGTTTACAGAGCACTATGCAATTTTTTGCCTTAAATGCTTAAAATGTAAAGTCCTAATTTTACTAATAATTCACAGAGATTCTTACCAGGTACCTTACAGCACAGTTAACTGAGCTACACAGAATAAATGATGCCTGATTGTAATTATTTGCAAAATTATCCCTAAAATATGTGACAGGTTAGGAATTCAGTGTTAAACATCACCTAAACTAACACTGAAAAAATGTTGCAATTAATAATTCCAAGTCATGAAGGAGTGGATGATATTGTTCAAGATAAATTCTATTCAACATACAAAAATAAAAAATTAACTTGAGTTATGCAGCACAGTACAAGGGACAGAGTGTAAAAATACCAATCAAGGCCAGCATTCAGGATTCAGAGCCAGAAGAATTTAAATTAAAGGACATTGACATTATTTTGATAAAGGTTTTGTTATTTGGGCTGTTCAAATATCTACCATTTTCCCCACCACATGCTGTGTTTACAATTCAGCACCCAGAAAGATTTTATTGAGGTTTTGTTCCCAATATCTACTCCAGTTATTATTTTTAGAGAAAGAGTGCAGACACAGGTGTCTGGCTAGACTTTCCATGGGTCAGATAAGGGATTTTTCCTTGTCTCATACACATTAACATCCTTGAAAGATTAACAGTTTTGTTAGAGTCCTTACAAGGTGATACAGTTTAGTATTTAGTCAGTTATTCCCCAAAGTTTAAGCATTAGAAATGACATCACTAACACAGTGACTGGTAATGCTTTCATCTTTGTGGCCATTGACAAATTCAGATTTATCCAGATATTTTTCAAAATCTGCTACCATCTACATAGAGTTTCTTTGGGAGACAATACTTTTCTCAGTAGATTATCTTGAAAAAACTGAAAGTGATACAGCCAGCCTATTATATCCACTGTGTTTTGAGGTACAGCATGTAGAGATGCAGCAAGGAAATAACTTCTCATTTCTTTGTTAAAAATTCTATTTATTTTTTCCATTGAAAAACTGTGTGCTTGTTTCCCTTCCTCTTCTCAGTGTAACAGTCTAGTCTTGCCACTTGTGTTTACTTCCCTGCAACAGTAGGAAGAAAAAAAACAGCCAAGTGTGACTGTAATTCCACAAAAACTGGCTGACAAGACCCTCTAGGAGGCCAGATGCTTCTAAAACTTCTGAGAATGAGATTTCAAGTTGATGGTTTTCTCCTAAAGCTTGTAAAAGATATGGCTTTGAGAGCCTGCAAAGCTCAAATCTTTTCTCATTACCTCTGTAGAGCAACTGCAGCTGCAGTACAAGACCTCCCAACTTTACAGACAAACACCTTATCCTTTCCCAAAGGATCAGTTCTGTTGGAGTGCAGGAGCAGTAAATTGTGGCATTATCCCCTGGGATGACCCTGCCAAGCTGCAGGGCTAAGTGGCATTCTCTTGGCCTGCTGGAGAGACAGAATGCACACCTCAACATCTTCAGGAGCTGGAAAAATGGTTAAAGAACACTGCAGAGATTACTTTGCCTTGAAATACAACTGCCTTAGATCTTCTTTCTCCAACTCTTGGAAGGCTCAATGGGGGAAAAAATGTCACCTACTGAAAAGGAAAATGGATTATGTTGAATTTTCAACCCTGACCAGCTCTTCCCAGCTGCTGAGAACTCCAGAAGCTGCCATAGCTTGCATGCAAGAGAGGAATACTTTGGCAGCTCCTTATCAGGGGGCAGCAAATCTTCTGCCCTTTCACATCTGTATCTTGGAGGTAAGAGAGAGATTGATGTGGTGCCCCAGAAAATATTAACTAGTAAATTATCAATGTAAGGCTGCTTTCTTGCTGCTGCTGCCAACAGTTATGAGGAGTTCTTTTCTCCTCAGAGAAATTCATGAAAATTTCTTTTCTCTAAATATTTTTTGATGGGTAAGACAGCCATAAACACAAACAATTTCATTGTTCAATATGACCAATATAACTTTTAAGCTGCTTTAACACCGACAGAAAGTTGTTTTATTTTTAGTTTCTGGTGAGGAGAAAAATGTCAATCTGTAGATTCTGAGTCTGACTACCATTTCTATTAACAGCAAATCTGGAACAGGAAATGTGGCTGGACATTTCCCTCACCAAGGATCTCAGGACAGCACCAGGTTAAAAGATGGAGTAGAATTGACATTTAAAAGAAGCTGCTGTGCATTGATTTCATTGCCATGTCAGTCACTAATTCTATTTTGTGACCCCAGACAATTAATTTTCTCTCTGTTTTACTCATTGTCTCTGTTGTGAAATGAGTCCTTTATAGCATTCAGCTGTTGGTTATTGTAGGACTCTGTGAAAAGGGGGTCACAAACTGGTTTGTTTTCATCAAATAAATAAGATAGGCTGACACTTTTATACATTTAAATGCATAAAAATTCTCAGTGTTCTTTACAAAGAATCAAGGGGAAAAAAGTCTTCCAATGTTCTGTCCTTTCGAAAGCATACTCATCAGAGTCCATAATATATTTAATTGAATAAATCACCAGTCAAGAACATATAAAAAAGCACATCATTACACCAGAAATATTTCATCGTATGTTTTGCCATTTTTGAAGTAAACCTCTGAATTTTTTCACCCTCTGTAATCATTGCTCCTCTGTTTATTCAGTCCTTTACATTTTCAGACTCAGCAACTTTTTCACTGACCATACAAGCTGTGATGGGATGTCAGGTTTTCTTTAATTTTGTGGCTCACAAAGCAAAATTTCACTGGCCTTGCTAACTAACATTTGGACAGAGAATAAAAAAAATAAAAAAATAAATAAAAAAAAAAAAAAAAGAGGGAAACAGAAGAGCATTTACTTGCAATTTGAAACTTGTAACCTGCAATCTTTGGCTGTACTGATCTGAGCCCAAGGGAGGAGATCTGAAATCCTGGTCCATAATCAAACACCCCTCATTTATGTCTAAAAGAATGGATAGTATAAAATATGAAAAAGAGGGTAAGACTTGTCTAGGCATGGATACAGACTGGGCCTGCATTTCTTGCTTGGAGACAGGCAGCTCAAAGCTCACAGACAGATATAGAACCATTTCCCTGCCCTCTGATCCAAAAGAATTTGGAATATAATAAGTTTATTTTAATTTAATGTCTCACAAGATCTGTGTCCTCTTGTCCCCCAGAAGGGTTTCTGGCCCTCTGACTTAGATCCTTGGGAACCACAAACAATCTGTTCATTTTCAGGCAACACTGAGGAAAAGCATCCAAACAAGGGACAAGTGCACACTCTAAATAGGAAAAGGTCTGTTAAGGTTTTTTCTTGATTCCTTTGCCCAGTGTGCCTACAAGGAAAGCCCTTTAAAGTGCACTGCAAACCCCAGCTCTTCCTCTGAAATTCACCTCTTTTGGCTATGCCAGTGCAGACATTTCAAGGGATACAACTGAGCAAGAGCAAGCCTTGGTAAAGACACGAGCCTGTGGCTCCAGACACAGCTTCACAAACATGCAGAAACACCACCAGGTTCTTTCCTGCAGCAGACTGCATCCTTGTCCCTGCAGAAATGGCTAAAATAGGATAGGACCATTCCCAAACAGGAATATATCTCATGGAGTGTAAAGAGCCATAAATTGATGATAAAGCTGAAGCTTCAGAAAGTCCAGGTGCAGTGTGGTGTAAAAGCTGACAGTGACCCAGCTACACACAAGCAACACTAAAATCAACAGCTGTTTCAACACCATTTGGGATGACAGCCTTCAGTCAAACAGCTGAGGTCCCTCACTTTGCCACAAATCTGTGGCTAAATTAAACTACCCCCAATTTATCCACAAGAATTGGTAACATTACAAATCTACAACAAATGCTGATTTTACCTTATATTCACCATGTTCCTGCTTCCAGATTCACTGCCTTTTATGCTTTCAGGTTCTCTGGAGTAAATGCATAGCAGCCTTAATTCTGCAGTTTCTCAATGAATATATTAATTTTGATCTCTTCCTTTTCTGGAAATCTATCAGTGAGGCATGGCAGTGTAAAGAAAAAAATGTAAAACCATTAATAGCAATTTTTTGGTGAATACAGCCTCAAAAATGTCAAAAAGCAATGGCTTGATCAACAAGCAAATGCCAGCTGAGAATTCCACAAGGAAAAATTCCAGCTCATTAACACATAATAGAGAGAAGTAACCAGCATCTTTTACTGAATGTAAAGGAGTGAATGCCAAATATCTGTTCTTTATGTATTTATCTGGATTTTCACATTACCACATATAATGCAACATTATACCATAATGACCTAAACCCCAGATATTTAAGGTCTGCACAGACAGAAGATGGAGAACACAGGAACAACAAATGAGCATTTTCCTTGCTTGTCCTGCCAGCCTTGGAGACACAAGTGGAGTCTAACACCCAATGACTCCCAGGCTGCTGTTAAAACCCAGAATATGGAATGATGGATCCAAATTTTCCTGTGGTAAGCCAGCAGGAGCCCACATCTTGTGTATATCACCAGCCTGCTGTCAAAATTGCATTTCCTACTGCTCTGCAGAGGTGTGGATATCATTGCCACGTCTCTCAGAAATTGGGCAAACAATCCTTTGAACCCCACAGATGTGAGAGGGGTTCAACCTTGCTTTGATTGTATCTTTGAAAAAAAATGTTCTGATTACCAAAAACACAAATAGACAGCACAGGAAGCTTTGCATTCACACTGATTCCAGTGCTCAAATAGTACAGCAAGAACTTTTCTTTGAGCAAATTCAATCTTTGCTGAAAACTCCTTCCTCTTCCTTTCTGAAGCCCATAAAGTTAATGATGAATGGAGACAACTAAACCAAATAAAAATATTATTTCTGTTTTGTTAAAGGACAGGAAATACAGCTGTTGCTTTTTAGAATAAAGTAGTAGACATCCTAAGCTCTTTGTGCTGTGAAGCAAAAGCATGAGAATGCTTCCTCCACAAATACATCTCCCTATGGAGACAGACATATCCACCACAGACACCCACCTTTTGGAGCTGGCTCTGCATCTTTTGCCTTTTAAGCCTGTCCAAAAGTGATAATGCAGGGAAAGAAGTGGATGTCAGGGAGAAGGTTTCATTTACATCTGTTCTGGCCCAGCACTGAGTCCAGCAGAGACAATATGTTACCAGTGTAGATTTGACAAGCTCTCTGGCTTTTCCATTTCTGCCTGCAAGTGATTTGGACTATTATGCAGGGTTAGAAAGCTGTAACTCAGTTTCCTCCAGCCCCAGGATGAAAGGTTGCTTTGGATGGTGATTTACATTGAGATTAATCACAATCATGGCCATGGCAAATGGTTATCCTTCTGTGTTCTAGTAATTTAATTTTACTGCACAGAACAAATCGAAGACAACTGAGTTTGTACTCTTGGTGCACTTTGGAAGTGTCCTGGGTGCTGCTATTGCACATTGGCTGCCCAAATGATTATTTGGTTATTTTTTATGGTTAATTTTTTTTTAACATAGCTGGGTGGTAAGCCTTGTGTCATCAGAATGAATCAATTGTTGAAGCAAATTGTCAAATAAAAGTGGACAGTTTGGACCAGCAGCCTGAACATCTGATGGGCCATGGGGTGCCTGGATCCAAAGCTGTGTTTCAGCATGGGATGCACACGTGGGCAGCTGCACCACTTAGCTGTGGGTCCAGGGTCAGGCTGAAACACCCCAGGCTGGTTTGAATGCTTCCTTCCAAAGTCCAGTGGGTTTCAGCCTGCTGGTTTTTACTTGGACCCATTTTTTAACAAAAGCAAATGCAAATGAGAAGCTCCCCAGAAATAGCACTGCATAGCAATTTCCTATATAAATGCAATGGAAACAGATGGGACATTCAGCTCTGTCAGAGGAAGCCATTTGGGTTTTGGTGACTATTTCTTTCTTTATTTTTGATGGTATATTTACTCTCTTTTCATTGCTGACTTGTTTCAACACCTGTATAAAACAGAAATCCACCCTAAATGAGAGCTGTGTAAACTCACCTTGGTAACAGATGCAGCTTTGTCAGTCCTGATGAGATTTTCTGACCAGTGATGTAAACTGTACAGCACACCCCTTTTTAATGGCCATCAACAATGTTCACTTGGTTTCTACTTCCAGAAAGAGGGACTAATTTATGAGGGATCATTGGAAATCATTTCCAAAAGCATGAAAGCTTCCTTCAATTTTTATGAGAAAAGTTTTGTGTGAAAGATGAAGCAACAGATAATTTATTTTGATGCTGTATTTCACACAATATTTGTATTCTACATTTTCTACACTATTTACAGGAAAGACCAGTATGGTGATCTAAATTCAGGACACACAGCTCAGAGATTAATTTAGACCAGGCTTGGGGCAACACACAGCACACAGCTTATGCAATTTATTGTCACCATTCCCACTGAATCTTTGCTGATTAACTCAGCTGCAGGGGAAAAAAAAAAAGTGACCACAGTTTTTCTTTAGGAGCATGGTCAAGGTGGCTGGGTTGTACACTGATGTTGTACAGCTCTGAAGGAACCCCCTCCAGTGTCTTCAGCCAGTAAGGAACTCTCCAGTTAAATGTTTCCATCAGAAATTGCTCATTCACACAGAGACTCAACCACCAAAATCCACCAGAAGAAAATTTATGGCCATGATGGACAGAAGCAATGCAAAATCCCAGCTGTCTATTGCTGGCACACAAAGAAGCTGATTTAATTTTGAAGAATGAACTTTTCCATTTTCCAGTCTCCCACACTCACTGTTTTCTCTCACATTCTGTGAGTCTTATTCTACCTTGCATGTAGTGATTACTCCCCAGAACAAACTACTACTTGAGTTCCAGTCTCAGGAAAATAACAAAATTGCCAAGCTAGGAAGTATTTGATCTGCTTGGTCTTCTTTTTCCTAGCCTCAAGCCCACCGTATTGAATCTTTTAAACAGAAAATTCTCTCAGAATAATAAAACCATTTTCCTTCAAGCAGAGTTTCTCTTTGGACAAAATGGGTAAATAAATATGCATCTCTTCAGAGAGAGCCCTGAACACCAATTTTTACAGTATTTATTTCTCAGTGTTCACTGTGCTGCAAATATCTGCACTGGATAGATGGATACAAGGATTTTTATCATGAAAGGCTTTCCCTGTATCCATCCAAGGTAAATGAAGACTAATGGGAAATATTGTAACAGTTCTCCCACCAGCTCAGCCACATAATAACTTTGATAACCCAAAGAAAGGCTCATTGGGTTGTGCATGACATCCTGGAAGGCAAATCCTGAAAACTAGGGGTGGTGAGGGGAAAAAAAGGGGGGAAAAAGCAGAGAAAGAGAACTAGAACTCATGTTCTGTGCTCCTTAAAGATGAGAGGAAAATGACTGAGTTCAGTGTAGGGAAAAGGAGGGGAAATATCTGAATTAACAGTGTAGTTAAAAATCATCAACTGTTCTTCTCTGGGGTGTAAAACAAATTATTTCAATTTTATAGTAGTCTTATAAAATGGGGAGCAGACATTCTTGTTCTGCTTGATCTGCTTGCAATGTGGTGTCTCCACAGCAGGACCTGTGGGACCTGGCCCAGTCTGATCAGATCACAACTTCAGTCTTTCCATTCTAAAATAATTATCAAATATTTTTTTTTTGTATTTATGATAGCACAGTCTTCTGGACTGCTGCTGCTAATAATAACATTGAAATTAGGAGCAATATATTTCAATTGGATTGCTGTTGGGAGTCAGTATGGAGAGCTCCATAGCAGCCATGGGAAGACAGGAAATCCCACTGGAAATTCATTGCACAGCCACTGTTTGAGACAAAAATAGAAAACTGAGAAGTATTTACTTGCCAGTGCAGGATGTGATTAAAATGAGATTTCTATTGAGAAACAAATTAGGACATTGTGTTATTTTCATGTATCCAAAAAATGGATGACTGTAAAAAGACTTTGTTTACATACTGAAATCTGTTTATCTGATATTTACAGATAAACAAAATAGACAAGAATCTGGAATTTTTCAATGCAAATCATATGTTTTATTCATCCATTGAACATTGTTTTTTTGTGAATTTGTTGATAACCTATTATTTCAATAATGAAAAACAAGTAAAAACTTCCCCCAAATGAGCCAATTCCTTTCCTACTTACTATGCAAATAGAAACAAACTATATTTTCCATTTCTAATTAAACCTCTACCTGTTCCTCAATCAGGTAAATTGCTAATAGCTCCTTGCTATATTATTTTTGGGACTGAGCAGAACTATTCTGGTTGCTATAATTAAGACTTCTAAAATTAATATTTAAATTTTATAAATGCTGGACTGTGACATCCTGAGAAATAATAAGTACAGGTCTGATTGCAGACCTGAAGTGAGCTGTTATGTGCATTTGACTTTCCTTTATCCTGCAGCCTGCACCCCTGTTCACTTGAATGCTGTTAAGTTCTGAAGCTGATTACAGGGGTTGGTTTGTGACTCACCCAACCCTTCAGGCACCTAAAAATAATGTTCTGTTGCTTTTGTTAAAGGAAAAAAAAAAGAAAAAAAATGCTTGTACCACTTCAAGCAACCTGAGCTGGACTTGAGAGTGAAAGCCCAGCCTGGTCCAACCAATTCAAAACCCTCACATCAAAATTAAAACTCCATTTTTTTCAGTGCTGAAGGCAGGGAACAGAAAATTTGTGGTCTCACCAGCTGAACATTCAGCTGAGATGGATGTCAGTGTCTTGTCAAGTCTGTCTGCAGCTCTGGTCTTCAGGTCTAAGGCTCTCTAGGCTTTGATGCCAGCAGGGAATTTGAAGTAGGGAACACAAGAAATGAGTGAAGTAATTGCTCAAAAATAGCAAATGAATCCATCACTGGTCATTATCTGCAGTGAGGTTGTGTTTGGGAAAGGGAGAGAGAATTCAGTGTGCATGTAAAACCCAGAATGACAGGATTCCTAGAAAAACAGGGAGAAATACAAATTACTTTAAGGAATATTATGAGATAACTCAGTTCAAGGCAGAGAGCAGCTATCCATTACCTTTCATGCCACTGTTTAAAGACCTTCAAGAAAAGGCTGGACTTCTTCAGATGTTTTAAAGGACCAATGTTGTAACATTTTTTAAGCTTTTTTTTTTTTTCCATCCTCAGAAATCATGTTCTGAATCAGAGTTTTGATTCCTGTAAATTCACCCAAACATTAAGAGCAGGTCAATATAAAGAAGGCTAGAAAAGGGAGACAGAGGAAATAAAAAATTCTGCTATGGCACAAAAAATGAAAAATGAACCACTTTAAGAGTCTGATTTTCAAAACTTTGAACCTCACCCCTATAATGTGCAACAACATAACAACCATTTGTTAGCAAAAAGAAGATTAAGGCTTAGTGGAGAAAGGCTGCTTGCCCTGCAGTGACAGAGTTAATGGAATGCCTGAATTGCCTTCCAGAAGCTTCTCTCTATTGATTTATACAAGAACCTAGGACAACTACACTGCGAATTAGGATCTTCAATTAAGTACTCAGAATTTGGTGGGATTGGTGCCAGCCACAGCAATTGCTCTCACTTTTTTGCACAAATAGAAGGCCACATCATGTCTGGAAGATTCATCAGGGAAGGTACAGATCTTGAACTGAGAAAAAATGGATGTTGGCCACTTTCTGTGTTGTCTTCATTCAAGGACCTCTTGGGGAGCTAAAATGGTGTTTGAAGGACCAAAATCAATACAACCAGGCAAGGACATTTGCAAATAGTCCCCAAATGCATCTGCTCATGTCCTGCCCTTTCCTTCACTAAAGAACTGTAGTCTCCTCCTGTATGAAAGCTCTTCTCCTGCTCCACCTTTTCAAATCCTTATCAGTAATTTTACCCCAGCTTTCCTACAGGATGGGCACAGAAGATGGATGATCATTAAGCTCCCTACCATATATTTGTAAAATTTCACAAATCCTAATTTCATTTTCCTTCTGATTGCCCTTTCCATTTCCTATGCTCATACTCAAAAGTTAAAAATACAGCATCTAACAGCTCCTGCTTTACATGTTGCTGCAATCATTGCACAGCAGCTCCATACACAACTAATTAGGCACCAAGCATCAGTCTGAACTACAGCTCACCAGTTTTTTTGCAGAACATTTCAAAAGAACAGAGAATTCAGCCAGCTCTTACTTCATGTGACTTAGCTTGTCAATAAGAGAGGAGGTTATGATATTTTCACCTTAATTATCCTAACTTTAAAATTCCTCTTTCAAATAAGAACAGTATTGCAGAAGGGATTTCACGGGTTTAATTATTCCAAAAACAGGCACTGCTTAGAAAAATGAACAACTGCCTGTAATTATGGTTGCATAGGGGTTTCTCTGCTTAATGCAAGGTGCCCTGTTCATAGTCAAGGTATTTTAGTGGGAGAAGGACATAAAATGTCACAGGATGTGCTGAACAGAAAACTTTGCTCTTCTGATAGAGAGTTAGATCATTTTTTTTTTCAAATTGCAGTTTAATTTATTTTACAATCTTTAAAAAAATGCCAGTCTATTCTAAAAACCATAAAGAACCATGTAAAGATAGACAGTGTAGTTTCTAAAAGTGTAAACAGGATTATTTTAATGACAGTCTACCTCAAACTGTCTTGTTATTGCTGAGAAAACAACAACACTCTGTGTGTGTGGTGAGGTGATTCTGGTGACCACATCCTGTTATTTTCAGAATCAGGAATTCCAAACACTCATAATATTTACATCTGGTAAACAGGCATCTAATGGAATAATTGCATTTTCAAACTGAGAAAGAGAAGATTATTCTGAAAGTGCTAAGCCACCTTTTTTTTTTACTTCCCAACCAGGAATCTTTTGTGCTCTAAATATAACAGTGCTGGCATTCAGAATGATCAATGAGTTTGAAGTATTTTCTTAAAACAAAATTTGAAAATCAGTCATCTAACATTCAGTTTTCCACTAAATTAGGCAAGAATCCTTGTCAAACATATGAATTATTTGTGAGTGGGGTTATATTTGATCTTGACACGTTCATGTTTTTAGCGTTCATCTTTGTCTAGGTAGATTCATCTTTCCCAGCACGAGAAAATGCATTCATACACAGCTCTATTCATCTTTCTTCCTGAAATAATAGCTATGCAACAACACTGTATTTAAAAATGTTTTGTCCCACAAGCTTTTTCTGTTTTTTTTTTTGTCAACTGACAGCTTTGAGACTGCCTGCTTGTGTGTGCACACCCTTGTGTGTTCACATGCACTGTGTGCAGAAGAATTTCTCACTCTCATCATGGGATGGAGATTTCCTCTTGCAGCTTCTGTTCAATAAAGGGAAACAAGGGCTTCTGCAATCAGGAATCAATGACCATTTGGAACCATTCAACCTGGACTTTTTCCTCTTGATTAGTGTGAACAGCAGCACTCCCAGTGAATGAAATTTTAGTTGTATTAAGTCCAGCTGACAAAAGTCCATTAGAAAAAATGCACTTTGCTATGCTTTCCTATAATGCTACTTCTTAAAAGAAAATGTACCATATTTTTTTTGTCAATTGGCAGGCAGAAGCTGAAACTCATCCCAAGTGTCTCTGTACTTGCTAAAAGAGTATTTCATTATAAAGATACTGCTGCCATCTATTGGGTGACATTACTAAAGAATTATCCCTTTTCTGGATTCAGCAAGGACAAATAAATTGTGTCATTCACCTTTTTTCCCTGTGGACTTTTATTAGCAAGTAGGTTATAGCAACCTATATTTGGTTTGTAGCATATCCTATGTAAGGAGCTTGGTCCTGTCTTTGTCACCATTGCTAAATTTCATGAGGAGAGATATTTTGGAATAGCAGTGAACTTTAGTTTAATAATGTGGTGCTGGAGCAATGGAAAAATTAAAAAATCAACAACAAACCCACCATTTAATAGTGCCTCACATCTCAGAGAGATTTTACACAGATATTTTCATGCTCAGTGTCGCTGGTGGAACTCCATCACTTGCTGTGTTTGAATAAAAACCTAATTTCCATGTAACTGGCAATCTTTTGCAACACAAAGATATTTCTGTGATATAACTGAGAGAGACTTCACAGTTGGTTTTTTGTTTTTTTGGGTTTTTTTCAGCAACTTACTGAGGCTTCAAAGAAGTATTTTGCTCCTCTAAGACTGATTTTATTTTTCCTATAAAATTTTAACTGAAGTTCTGCATCCTTCTGTGACATCCCTGCATGTATATCTTTGGTACATAAAATGTATTTTAATGAAGGATGCAGGCATCAGAAGGATGAATACTAAAACCACATTTTTGAGCTTTGAAAGTTGTAGTTCAGTCCATAGTGGGACCACAAGGAGGTAAGCACATATAGTAAAATAAATGCAGTGACTGGTTGAAGTGCCCCCCTGTGCTCTGCCAGTTCTGGTGGCCTTGGAAGCTCTGCTACAGAAAACATACAAACAAATAATATTGACAAGATAAAACAGTGGCAAAAGATTTAAGAAATCCCCTTTTCTGATTTCATCTCTTGCCACATCTTTCTGACAAGGAATAATTGTCTCTCTCCTCTCTCTTAGCTTTCAGGAGAGCAAGGAGGCATTTTACCTTTTGTGGCCCAGAAGAAATTAGCTGGCTGCAGAAAGTATCACACACATTGCTGATGCATACAGCCCCAGTAACTAGATTGACTTTTTATTGCTGAAATGGACTGATAAAAGGCCAGCAGCCAAAAGCAGCAGGAAGAAAACTCCTCTCTATTTTTAAACAGAATGTATATCACTCACAACGCTGAAGCAACAGCAAGCTGGGACCTCACAATGCTAACTGTGCAGGCCCTGCTGAATTGCACTTTGCAACCTCTTTGATTTTTTTTTATTACTGAGTTTAAGCCCAGAAGAATTTAGCTCACTGTGTGCTGAGGTCGAGAAAAGCCATCCCAGACAGTACAAAAATCTTCTCTGCCATTCTTGGAAAAAGAACCATTTCTTCAGGCTAGTGCTCTCCTAGGTAAGTACAAATGCCTCCCATTACCATTAAGAGCCCAGAAAGGATAGCTATTAAATATTAGACTGGGACTCAGGAGATCTTGCATCTAATTATACTTCTGCTAAAGCATTTCTGCATGACCTTGGGCCAGACACACAAAAATCTATCTCTGCTTCAGGCTACCACTGGTAAATGGAGATAATGATATATTTGCCCCTTAGAGCAGTGTTCTGAGGTTAAACTCAGGTTACTGTAATATTAACATTTGTTTTTGCAGTATTGAAACATAAAAGCACTTAAAGACCTATTGCAGTAAGATTAGCGGGGATTCTTCCTATTTTGTGTGCTTACCTTTCCATTAAAGAAAGGTAAGCACAAATTATTAAACAAAGTGTGTTATTTTGGAAACAGTCACTGTTAGGCAGCAGCAGGAAGATTTGTGTGTGGAAGAGCACCCACAGAAAAAGAATGTGCCCTAGACAGGGAAGAAAATCCACTCCTGTTCTGTGGAAGACTGCAGAACCTTCCAAAAGAAGGGCTGATAATGTGAGCTCAATTCAGAATTTCTCCATTATTGAAGGGGAAATGTCTGCAGATGGCAACAGTGGGAAATTACAGCCTTTGCTCTGCCACCTCCAGTTGCAAAGGAGATTTGAAAACATGGCACCAGCATAATATCAAAATCGTGTTGTGAGGTTGGAATTTTTTTGTGGGTTTTTTTTTAATCATTTTTATTTTGGGTGTAGAGTTTTTTTTTTTGTTCATTTTTCATTTTTGATTTTTTGGCTTTTTTTCTTTTTGGATGGACAGAAAGTGAATTTACAGAAAATACAATTTAGATTTGCTTTAATACTAATTTATAGCAGCAGTACAATTTGAGTTAGATTGTAGTCTGATTTTGATATTTCTACTGCCCTAAAAAACTGACCTTTTTATTCAATTAAGAAGATGATTTCCATAAGGATTCTTATCCTTTCTGCAGTATCTATAGCTCAGTAATACTTCACAGTTCCCAGGAGGGGTATACTAGCCAAGTTCTTACTTTAAAAACCTCTTGGCCTTTGGTTTCACAGAATCTTATTTTTTCAATCCTAATCCTATTTTGGCAAAGTATCTCCTGGTGATACAGTAAATATACCATAAGAATGTGTTAAAAAGAGAGGAAAAGCCAGCATTTTACTTTATCCAAACTGGTTTTCCATCTACACCAATGCCAAATATCTCACAGCCATGGAATGCTGCTTCTCTTGCAGCAAGAAAATTTGTAAAAAAGAGGTCAAACATTTTTTCCCCTTTAAACCCAAGGGCTGCAAAAGCAAGGAATGCTGTAAAGTGAGGTGGCCTTTTAGCTGCTCTACAAAATGCTGCTTGCAGCTGAATGTCTAAAAAAGCAAATTCTAGCTTTAAAAATGGTATTTTGGAAGCTTTTTTTTAGTGCTGTAGAGGCTGAATAGACACAGGGTGGAAGATAAGGTTGCAGGCACCTGTTCAATCTCATTTCTGCATCAGTTAAGTGTGGTGATTTTGAAATGCACTTTTTTCTGGATTTTAATCTTGGTTTTATTTGTCTTGGAATGTATCTATTAATTAAACTCATGCCATTAAAATTACTAGAAATGTAAACAACTCCTTATGTGTTAAACTGGCCTCATGCTTCCATTCACCCCAGGAGCTGAATGACAGCTTGTCAATGCAATGAAAAACAGGGTTTTTCCATCTCTGACCTGAATGGAGCACATGAGGAAAGAGGACACAGGAATGTGATGAGCTAGAGAAATATGGTTTTGGGACAGTATTTTTGGCTTGGTAATCAAGAAAGGGAAAGAATTAACTCCTGGTTAGATAGCAATGATGAAAAATATGTGTGTGTGAGTGTGTGAAATGCCTTCTCTCTGTTGTACAGCTATCCTTCGGTTCAGGGAATTAATTTAAACCACACTTTTCCTCTAGTGGCTACTTCAAATGTCTCCTTTTACTCTGCTTCAGAGGTTTGAAGTCTGGTTTTCTGAATATCTAAAGGCCAACAGCTAGAACTAAGTCAAAACCACTTGTATCCTGAATACATGAAAGTCAAAAGACTGACTTTGCTAAAACAGTGTGTGCCAGGCTTGGGAGGCAGCTGTTTAGATCTGAGGACCCAACACCAACCACTTCCCTCCTTGGAGAAGCAGAGAGCTTCTCATGACAGGAGGTTCACAAGGGAGGACTCCCACCTGTCCAGAAAACCAGATGTAGCTGAAAGCTCATTAGGAGGACAAGGCATGCCTAACAATTCAGATCCTGTTTGTCTCAGGTCAGATATTTAAAATTATTGGAAACATCACAGCTCCAGCCTCAATCACTTTGAGCCTCCTTTAAGGAAAAGAAAGCAATATAATAATGGATAAAAAAGAATTGTGCATGTATAATAATGGAACTCAGGATGATGAACCTTAACAGTCCTGTCATCTGTGTCTTATGCAATGCACTGCAAAACATAACAAAGTTGTGCAAAAAATGGCAAAGATTTAGTGGCACTAAAGAGCATGCCACACAGCTTTGACTCAGGAGTGGTGCAACTGCAGATCAGCCT
The DNA here is from genome assembly GCF_022539315.1 of Serinus canaria. NCBI lineage: Eukaryota > Metazoa > Chordata > Aves > Passeriformes > Fringillidae > Serinus > Serinus canaria. The sequence goes on along the minus strand of NC_066317.1, from coordinate 7,017,695 downwards.
TAATTCTCCATTATGATAATTCATAAATTTCAGTGGTTGAATGTGTTCATGGAGCAGAAAGTTTGGGAATAATTCTGAGAAGAGAGAGAAGTGTTTTAATAATTCACACTGACATCAATGCACTCCTGACATTTTTTTTTACCTTGTCTTCTTAGTGTATTCCTCTCTATTTTACTTCATTCCTTCTCTCTTTCTTGCCTGTATTTTTCCAGGCTCCTCCTTTTCTTTCCAGGCTCCTAAACTTTTAAGTCTCAGTAATCTGTACTGAACACAAATAAAACAAGGGTTTAATAACTCCTAAAATAAACAACAATGACCTTCTTCCCTCAGTTCCCTTTCCCCAGGAAAAAAAGAGATTGAGAGGGTTCATCTAATGGTACCAACTCTTTTTATCTACTTTTTATTTCAGCCTGTAAAGTAGGCCTATGGATGGAAGGAGATAACTTATATGACAGAGGGTTTCTGGTATCAAGGGGTTTTGCTTCCTTTTGTAGCAACCCCTCAGAGAAACAATAAGTGAGGCAAAGAGATAGATATGCTACAGTATTAAGTCTCTAAAGTACCACCTAAAAAATTTACTTCTACAGTTGAATAGTACAGCCTGCTCCAAAAAAGCAGAAACCAGAGGCAGATTCTAGTTTATAAAGTCACTGAAAATAGAAATGTTTTTGCAACTTTTACATTTCTGGGTTTTTCATGCAAATGCCTCTGACTCCCAATTTCATTTTAGATGGGCACTGCATTTCTCACCTTTCTCCTTTTCCCTCCCCTGACAGGCACTCATTATTTGTATGCCACACGCTCCTGAAGGGCATCCACTTTTTCACAGGAGAACAGAGACAAATATTTAAAGCTGGGGTGAAAACAGGAAAACATTTCTTAGCCCCCAAAGTCAAGGCTTTGCAGGGCAGAGCTAGTAGTGCAATCATGCCTAATAAGCAGAGATCATGGCAAAAGGAGGGGCAGAGGACAGCAAGCTTCTTCCAACATCCCCAGCTCCACTCATGGAGCAGCTGTTTGGGAAACCCATTAGAACAAATTTATTGCCATTCCTGTAGGTGCCAAATGCTCCTTAATAAACATAAATAAGTCTAATAAAGGAGAAGATTAGCTATAAGCATTGGAAGATTTTCAGTCATATTTTCTGCCAGCTCAGTCTGATGTCACTTCAGAAAATTCTCTGATCCCACTGCATAGAGTAGACACCTCCATAATTTAAACTGTAGTTATCCTTTACAGATCCAGCTTGATTTAGTGGAATTAACTAAACTGAGAATTAAACCATGAGAAAGATAAGATAGAGTTAGACTAATATAATTAAGATAAAGATAATTGAAATTTATTTAATTTCAGATTAAAATGAAAAATCATTTTTCCTGTCTGCTTGTGGTGTTGGCATCTGAGACATCAGTTTAACAACAAAGAAAGAAAGAAGTGGTAAATTGTGACTGGACTGAAAGAAAACCCAAACTTGTTTTGTGTTTGAGTCCTTATGAGTTAGTGAATTCAAGTAAATACTTTACATCAATCAGGCCCTGATCCTGAAGGACTCATAATGGGAACTGCAGATGAAAAGTGTGCTCCCAGTTTGGAGGTTTTCTCTCCTCCTTTGGGTCCAGGTGTCCCTAAATCCAGGTGAGGCATCCCACTGAAGATGCAAAGGAGCAGTAGCAAGGTTCCCCCCAGCTGACTCAAAATCCACATTCACTAAATGAGCTGAATCTTCACTACAATAAAAACAAAGTATTTGCTGTTTATCTTATGTCTGTGTTCAGTTAATTTTTCCATATCAGCTCTCTACAAAAATCCTGTATTGCCTACAACAAATGCAGCTGTAAGGATCTATGGATTTGCAGATTGTTTGAACCACAGCAGCAGCTCCTTATGTTCACTACAATAATATTCAATTAGCTCTAATAAGTGTAAGTTTTAATGTTTAACCCAATGCCTCTCTAAGGATATGCATGCAAGGAGGTGTAGCTATTAGCTGGTAAAATATAACACCATCTGATCAGGACAAATTATTTTCAAAACATAACTGCCATGAAAAGCTAGAATGAAAGATAAATTGACAGCACAACTGCTGCTATATTCTATTTCCAGCATTGTAAATGGGATATTATGCCATAATTTATTTTAATGAGTAACAATTAAGAAATGGTCTCTCAAGTTGCATGTAATTTCTTTCAGTTATTAGTTATTAGTTGTTCGTGCATAAATGTGTTTTAATATTGGCTTATCTGAACTCTAATAAGTGATTAAAGCCTTTCAGTATATCTGGGGTTTTTTTTAAGTTGAGCATTGCAGAGACAATTCTAACACAAGGCACTCATAAGAAAGAAATCAGTAAAACTTGGAGAGATATTCCTTAAGCATTACAAAAAAATTATGTAGAGCAATATGAGAAAGGTGTCAGAGAAAATCCTGATATGCTCAGCAGTGAGTTTTGTTTTATCTAACTGCAGGTACAGTTTAATGGCCTCTGTCTTAATGAAATATTGAAGTTAACCTGGCTGTAGAGTGACTAGCTCTACCAGATATTCTTTCACTTTATTAGAATAAAGAAACACTGTCATGGGAGGCTGTGCTAACAAGCCCAGACATTGCTTGCATTGCTGAAGAATAAGGTCACCTCTCAGAGGAGCATGAAGACCTGGAGAAACTGGCACCTCTTTGACTGAAAAGGCATTCCCCTTATCTCACAGAAAGCAGCCCATTTTGTGCTGAGAATGGCTCAGAACAGCCTCTCTGCTATCAGCCACTCTGATAACACCCAACACTTGTTGTGCTCGCTCTCACCCAAGCTCTGGGGGTCACAGGGGGGAAGGAAGCAAGTGCTGAACATTTCTCTTCAGAAGGCAAACACCAAGCTGACCTAACCCAGTGCACTGTGACCCCATCACTCTAAATCTCATGGGAATCAATGCCTCTTCTCACAAACTGATCCATGGAAATGTTTTTAGCCAGGATATAATGAATTATCTCCGTGCAGAGAATTTTCTTTCTTTAAACTTACAGTATTCTGTCAGGTTATATTTATGTTCTTTAGGACTCTATGCATCCAGAAAGTTAAGAATCATGAATAAACCTTTGAGGATTATTTTGGAAGTTGAACTGTAGGTCATTAAATTTAGATTAAATTGCTTCAATAGATGTGGGTATTTCTAACCACTGTGCATATGTTACTTTTGCTGTATTTTAAAACATATTTCTTATTCCAGTTACCTTTGGCTGTCTCTAAAGAACATCTCACTGTAGTTATTAATTTTCTCCTGCAACAACCTTTCAGGCTGGTAAGAAATGCACCGTGATTTACGAACCACTCTTAATTACAAAGAGTCTTTGTGGCAACTGGAAATAAATAAATGTCAATTAGGATCACATTTCAGTGTCCCATAGACCTGAATTTCAGTAGAAACCAACAGCTTTCCTTGTTTGAGCTATGCAGAGAGGCTCGATACCTGAGCAATTTTTAACTATTAAAAGGATTGAAGACAAAATAGGAAGCCATTAAATTTTACTGTTTCTAAACAAATTAAGTTTTGTCTGGGTAAGACTGCTGTGATCAGCATGCAGGTTTCCTGCATGCCATTTCTCAGGATGTCAGGGATGCTTTTGTGAGGATTCTTCCCTTGTTTTTCCATTGCAATGAAGCAAAGCCTGTTTTGTGGAGATACAAGGTTGACTAAATCCTTCTTAAGGCAGCAGCACAGAGAACATGAGCAGTGCAACACAAGGGGTATTAGAGTCTGCATAACAAATTTATTGAAGCCCTTATTTTCCTGTACATTTAACATCTTTTCTTTTCCTGCTGAAGATTATATTCATCCTGAAACATTACCCTTCAAGTGTTAAAATGACAAGTGCTGATGAAGGTAAAGCTGATCAGCTGCTAGACTCCCACTGCTGAACATTATAAAGTTTCTGTTGTTCAAACAGCTCAGTTAATTATCCAAATGTGAAGGATATCAGAAGGGGACCTGCTGAGCTTTACAGCTGACTTCCAGGGATTTATCCATAATAGAGCTGTTATAAGAAAATTATGACAGACACAACGTGCGGGGACCTCTGCTCACCTCCCTGGAGGATTTGTGCAGGACCTTATAATCAAACAGAGTTAGGACTTTCCTCAGAATCAAAGGGAAGCCACACTTTGCAAGGGAAATGCAGCCCAATCAACTTCATGGTGTTTTATCTCACAAACCCAGAGAGGATTCTAGACTCATGCATTTTAATTGTCCACTGCAAAAAAATAAAAAAAAAAAAGATTGGCACTCCTCTGGTGCCAGGGAATACTTTCTCAAATGTAGGTTCTCAAAATTATTATCATGCCTTGCCCACAGTTAAAAATGTGGTCCTTGCTGCTTCTGTGTGAGGTTTTTGAGAAGCCAAAATGTTCCTTTACAGCAAGAACTCATAGTGGGTCTCTATGTGACAACAGTTTTGGCTTTTCGAGCTGTTACAGTCAACATTTTGTGAACCTGGGACATCTCACAGCAAAATAATTCCAAATAATTGAGGAGGCTTCACTGGCTACGAAGGAGTGCAAAGGAATGAACAGAACTGAGTAAAACATGCTCAAATCAGAAAAGACAGAACTTGAACATATCTGCCAAGCACTGGCTGATACTGCAGCAGCTAAAGTTCTGTGACACCTTTATTTGATGGTCACAGTCACTTGGGCTAAACCAAAAGACATCCAACTCTTTCTTACCCTCCCAGAAACCATGACTGGTGCACATGCCACAGTGCTGAGCCAGAACAATGCTGCTTAGTAGTTATTATTTTCTGTAGTTGTTATTTTCTGCTGTTTCCAGCATTCACTCTCCAGCACAACTGCAAAGAATTTAATTCACCTGTGTGAGTGTGACCTGGCTGGGGAAAATGGCATGGGCTCGTGTTCAAGCTATGAAAGAGAAACCTGAGAGCACTGAGGAATGTTTTACTGGGGAGCTGATCTTTGAAAATGAACTGAATTAGTTTACCCAAGTTAAATAATTAATTTTCCATGACAAACAGTGGGAAACATTAATACTATTGCATCTTACACCAAAGTTCACCATTATAATGTGAGAAGCCTTTTCGAGAGGCCTGTCACCATTGCATCTAGACACTAATTAATCATCTCTAGACATTCTTAAGTTTTATTCTCTCTTTGAAACATTAATTAACTTTGCAGTATACCTTCTTAGCAGGTGCCCCTAACAGCTTCTATGAAATAATGTGCAGCAGAATGAGCAGCTTGGGGTGTGATAACACCAGTGAAAATTATGCCCTGCAATTATTACCATAAAGTCATAAATAGGATGGTATAATAATGGAATCATAATGGAAACCACCTTGCCATAATTCAGATAATCCACATTCTGTAGAGCCACAGGATAATTTGCAAAATTAATTTGACCTGATAAATGGTCATCAAATTTTGATTATATTAACCCAAACCAGTGAAACGTTTCCCTGATAGAACCATTTCCTTCCTTCCTTCCTTCCTTCCTTCCTTCCTTCCTTCCTTCCTTCCTTCCTTCCTTCCTTCCTTCCTTCCTTCCTTCCTTCCTTCCTTCCTTCCTTCCTTCCTTCCTTCCTTCCTTCCTTCCTTCCTTCCTTCCTTCCTTCCTTCCTTCCTTCTGCCACTTCCTTCCTTCCGCCACTTCCTTCCTTCCTTCCTTCCTTCCTTCCTTCCTTCCTTCCTTCCTGTGTTTGCAGACTCAGACACTGAAAACAACATTTATTCTTTTTTCTACCAAAGACTTCACCATCAAGATTGGAAAATCCAAGATGCTTTTCAGATTTTATGCCACAAGCTCCAGAAGAAACTTTTTAAGAGTATTGTTCACTATCTGTACCAACTAAAATGTTCTGTCATTGGGAATATCTCCATTATTTTGACAGGGTCTAATTGTGATTTATGTCTCTTTAACCATCAGGTTACTTTAAAGAAATATGATTTGCTGTTTGTTCCCTGAGCCCTATACCTGAACTGCTCCTCCTCTCATTTAGAATTGCCTAGTCAAACTTCTTTAAAGTTGCAAAAGCAAACATCTTGAGATATGTGTACATTAAAGTCCTGCCAAACACTGAATAGGAAGCTGATGTAATTTTTAATGTGAAATTCCTCAGATGTCACTGTAGGCTGAGGCCAAAGTTCCAGGCAGCATTCTGAAAAAGGAAAATGGCTCACAGCAGGAAGGTTTTGGTTTATGAAAGCAATAATTGCACTCTACAGTTACTGAGAAACCATCTAGCAAAATTAAAATTAAATTTGCCTTAAATGCAGAGAGCATGCTTTAAATATTTGGACTATAAAGTCACAGATGAAACCTCTCCATTCCATGTTCTCTCCAGATCAGTGTCTTGGCAGCCCATTAGATTTAGAGGATTAATTGATTCTTCCATTCAACACTTAAATAAAAACCCCAAACAAAAGTACACCCACCCCCCAGCCTACTCTTCTTATAAAGAAGAGGGATGTGTGTGCATGGATGTCAGGACATCTGATTTTAATAAAATGCTATGTATTGTTCACTAAACAGAAGCCATTAACAGGAAAAACACATTACAGAAAATACTCATATTACTTTAAAATTTATTTTCACTTCAAACACTTTGCAATGAGGAAAAAGCCACTTCCACAGAATTTCTGGAAATGAATCTTTACTATTTCTAATGAATAGCCCAGCAATACAAGGATTCATTCACTCAGAACAAGAGGCCCTAATTTCTATCATCACTACTGAAATAGAGGAGAATTTTCCAGTGGTTCATCAAAGTGTTTTAACCACTGAACTATTGGTTACACACAGATCAGAACACTGGGAAGTATTGTCTTAAAAGGTGGAACACAGGATGTCTCTGCATAATAAAGCTGCTTTGTAGTTCTGAGAGAAAAAAGAAAATTTTGACTCCACTACCTGCAGTCTGGCAGATTGCACATTCCCTAAGCAACATCTCTTACTAAGATCACTGAAGACCACAGAAACAAAGCTAAAGAAAAAAAATAAAATCACAGCTAATACTGCTTTTAATGTAGACAAGCCCTGACAAACATCAGCCTGTCCTATGAAATTATGGTACCATTTTATTTTAAGAGAACCCCCTCTTGACTTGCACATGATATGCATACCTTACTTCTTTACTCTGCTGGTTTTACATGACTCAGGATGAGTTTATTTCTGGGAGGACAAAATTAATCCCATTCTAACAGGAAGATCTGCAAAGTCATTAACATTTTCAGTGAATGCACCATTTTCCCCCTGTTTTTCTAGAAGCATCATTCTTTATTGTACTCCCTCCCCTTCTCACTGCAATGTCTCATTTAAAGAATCACTGTAAGTAAACAATGTCTTCTGAAGCAACAGACAAGGCTTTCATGAGAAATAATTGTTTGACTGGTATATTTCCCAGGGGACTACAAAAATTATTTCCAAACTACACCATCCAGGAGAATAAAAAATCCAGCCATTTCTCATTAAACAAGGTCCCTTGAGGGCCAGCTCCCAGGGATGCTTCTGTGCTATCTAGATACTTTTTTTACACTACATTCCCAAACCCCAAATTGATTTCAATCAACTTTTTTTTTTTTCCCCCAACTCATTCCACATGCACTCTCTATTTTTATTTATTTCTATTTTAAAGTCCAGTGATTTTGAGATATTGTCTTTCATATTTATAACCTCAAGGGCATTTGAAGTTCTGATGACATTGAGATCACTAGATTCTAGATAACTCTCAACTTTTATCTTATTTATCATCCTTGTCTTGTTTTCCAGCAATATGAGGAGCAAGTAGAAAATAGCCTGTGCTTTTACTGAGTAGCCTGCAAAATCTTTCAGAATGGAGTCCTGTCCTCCAGGAAGAGGTACCCCTTATCAAGTCCATAATTTCCAGCCAGTCAATATAAACTAATTGAATTTTCAATGATTAATGATCTATCCTTTTTTATAGGCTTTCCTTATCTTTCTTTTCTTTTTAAATCTTGCCTGGGAGGTCTATACCAATTTTCAGTGATTTTTAGGTTTTAATTTGCCTATCTTTCTTCTTCATCTAAACTGTCCCTACTCAGGTGTTCAAACTACATATGCCATTTATTTCTTTTGTCAAGAAATCTTCTTGGTCCATATTGCCATATGTCTTTGTGTCCTGCTCTGTCCATGCCTTTTACTGTATGTATTTATCAAGGTGTTTCAACCTTTATTCTTGGGACATATTAACAAAATGGGTATTAAGAAAAAGATCTATTTGTGTACCAATTAAAATGCAACTGGATCTGTTTTTAGAAGAGAGCTGGCAGCTCTGCCTGCATGGCACAAGAAGCACTCTGAAAATGCATGCAGTCCTGAGGAAGTGAGGTATTTCAATGAGTGTGGCTTTCCTGTTTAGTGCCAGTTAAATCCAGATATTTTGCTGCTCCACCTCACCTGAAAAATCTGACCTTCAATTGCTTAAAATTGGGCAGTCATATCCAAAAATCACCATTTCAAAGAGGCTGTGCCACAGGATCCATGTGTGCTTATGAATCACCTTTAAAGTTATGTTTACAATTTTTACAGAACGTTGAAGACTCTTTCTACAAGCCAGCAGTGCTGTTTGTTGAGCCAAACACCTACACAAATAAAGAAGCAGCTATTGCAACCAGGAATGATTAAACTGTAATCAGACATAGGCTGAGCTGGGAAGCTCTGACCCTTCTGTGTGTTTACACTGCTTGGTGCTAACTCTACTCTGATGGCATGAAGCAGGATTAGGTCAAAGATAAAGATTTCTCACTATCAAAACTCCATTTCATTCAGAAGGTCAAAAGATAATGGGAAACAGAAATCAAGTCTGTGCTGCTGTACGTGCATCAAGCAGCCTGGGGCAGTCAGGGCTGCTCAGCACTGTAACTTCTGCTTTAGTGCAGTGTCTGTGCTACCCTCAGTGATTTTAACTTGTAGAGCTCAAGCAGAGCAGAAACCTGAATTTCTGAAACTACAGACTCGCCCCTTACAGAGTTTTTTTGAATGCTATGGAAAGGTTTGGGGTTACTTACCTAAACCATTTACGTAGCACAGCACAAGAATGCCTTGATTTGCTTAGTGGAAAGCTTTGATTCTTTTTACATCCATCACCTTGGAAACAAAATGTGAATATGTGAATTGCTCCCTTCACAACCTGAGAAGTGCTGCATTTACTGCCTTGACAGCTGATGTGCTGCTCACAGCCACTGACATGCACAGCTCAGCAGTGAAAGGCTGGAGCTTTCTTTTACTTTCTGCCAAGATGCCTCAACCCTGATTGGGAAGGAAACTGCAGGTAAGGACACACACGTAGCTCCCACCTTCCCACAATTTCTTCCTAAATAGTGTTATCTCTCTTTCTTCTTGTAGACTTTGTGACTCAGGGAGAAGACTCCTAGTCCATACTTATTAAAATGGTTGAAACATAAGTTTAAAGAGTTTCAGTATAAAGACTTTTTTTTTTTTTTAAATTAATGTATTTTCTATCTATTAAATAAACCAAAAGAAATCTTCTCATGCTGGCTAGTTATACTGTCATTCATGGTCCTACTTTCACCAGGCAGTATGATTCTAATGGAGAAAAACACCTATTAATTTTGCATATCATCAAATTATATTATATTCAAACTGACAACTAAAAATTTAAGAAATGTTTAGCCTACACTCAGGCCTCAAAGTTAAAACTTACTTTCTTTTTAAGTGATTGACTTAATTGCAGGTAGGATTCAAAGGGAAGAGGTCTTCAGTGCTTGCTACTTTATATGCAGTGCAATAGACACTGGAGAGATAAACACATCCATGGAGAAAGGGAAGGAGTCATCTCAGTGATTATTCTGTGCTGTGTGGTTATTCTTGCTAAATCTCTTGAGATGTCTCACCTTAGAGCTTTTCCTGGAGCTTTGTCACTTCTTCCTGCTGTTGATGTAGTAAGGCACACCAAGCACAGCCACATTCCTCCTTTGCCAGCCATGGATCCATTTCCAATTTCAATTACTTTTGATGTCTATATAAACTTTTTAACTCTGACCTGACTTTCAGGAGCAGTTGCAAAAGAGTGCAGAATAACAATCAGGATTCCCTTGAGCATAAACACAGACTTATTTGGGCACAGGTACTCATCAACTACAGAACACTTGTTGGCTGCTTGGATTCTTGTTACTGATACATGTGTGGGGCTGGTTTAGTAACAGAAGAGGTTCTAATAATCCAGCTGCTCTACAGTAAAATGACAAAAAATTGATTTGAGTGACTTGAAAAAGTCTTCAGTTCCCTTAGCAGAACAAAAATCTGATATATGTGAAAAATTACTCAAATATTACTCATGTAAGTACTCACTGAAGTACCCCAACAAACAGCCCCTTTTTTCCAATGTTCAGCTGTGGCTTTATCCCCCCTTAAACCTATCAGAAAAATAAAATTAATGCAAAACTGCTTGTCACTAAATGGGTTATATTTGCAGACATCAATCCATGCAGTTCTGGAGGCCTGGCAACAAGTTAATGAGGTTTGAGTATTCAGCAAGTGAGATAAAACTGACCCAGAGAAAAAAGAGAGCTGTCAGGCTGTCATTTCTGGCTGGCAGCATAATGAAACCTACAACAGAGGGCAGTTAAGAATAAATGCATAATAATAATCTGGTTGGAAATAAGACTCTAACAATAATTTTCCTTATTTAAGGATAACCCTTGTTAACTCAGTAAATTGTTTGTGTATTTATTTATTTGACAGCTATGCAGCAAAGGCAGTAACCACATGGAATAAATGTGTATTTATTTAGCAACTTTTTTTTTTTTTTTGGCTAGGCACACAGAGAGTATTTAATTTTAAAAACAATTCACCAGGAGAATAATTAAATCCATGTAACTCAAATATTACTGCAAAAATACCTCTCACAGGGTTGAGCAGCATTTCAATATATACTGCTTGAATTCTGATGTCAGTGCTCCCAATTGCAGGATGACAAAAACTGAAAACATATTATTGCTGAATATTAAATACACTGTTTGGATATACTCAGGACACACCAAAAGTGTGGATGTTCATTATAAACACCTCCATCAGAAATAAATTTCTCCTCCACAATCTGAGTCAAGGAGAAGAAATGAAGCTAACTTTTTCCTCTCCCCAAAAGAAAATTTGCCTCTATTTCCTTAGGTGGGCTCAGCACTCACTATCTGGATGCTCTAGAGTTTCTGATGCACCCAGCCTGTCTGCAACAAAGGAAAACAAATGGAAGCTGTTACAGCATCCATCCCATAGTTTCTTGCTGTAAGCTGATATTACTGATTGCAGCTGTTCACTGGACTGTGAGTAACTCACATCCCTGCCATCCCTGCCTCTGTGCCTTACACTGGATCACAAAGGCACCCACAGAGGGAACTTTGCATCAACTACTTAGATACAAATTGTGCCAGATACAAAAATAAAAATCACTGCAATTTGGAGCCTAGGACATTCCAGCAGGTAGGTGGAACATGATGAGCAGAAGCTCCTGAAAAGAGAACTCATAGGAGAATAAGTACCCTAAGCTATGGGATACTGAGGGAAATGAGGAAAAAATACCACTTTCATTCTATGGCAATTTTTTGAATGTGGTGCTTCATTATTTTGCCTTTTATTGCAATCATTGAAACACTTCCATGTTTCAGAACTACTCTTTCAGCATTGCATTCTCATTCCAGCACTTCTGAAAGTGAATTTTTGAGGAACAAGTAATGTCAAAAGAAAATATAATTCAGCTCTAACTTCGAAGTGATTTGATTGCCTTCTATCTCTCCATAGTCTGGTCAACACCTACAAAATACTTCCCAAGTTATATAGTTTGGTGTGCATTGCAAAAAGTTAGAAAATGTATTCCTTCTCCTATTTAAAACAGAAGTGAAACTGAAAAAATATCCTGAAATACTGTGGAAATGGCCTTATTCTCCAAACATAATAAAATGAACCAACAAAAAATCCTTCTACTCCTTTCCAGCTTGTAAAGGGTTTACATAGTAAGACAACATAAAACTGACATGTGTTCCCTTTTCTGTCTTTGAAGTCTGTTGTTTAACAATTGTTTGTCAATTGAAAATTTAAGTTTAACCTTGCTGAAGCTATATCTAACTTTAAATGTTTAGAAATATAGGGAACTCCTTAATTTTAGGCCAGAGCATGTGGGTGATGCTCCTATACAAATTCTAGGAACATAGGCATTTTTATTTGCTTTTCCATGTTATTCCACCTCTTTTGCATATTCTGTGTGTGACTGTTTTCCTCTGGATCTATTAACTTTAATTTTTTTTAAGTTTTATTGCATTTTTTATGCTATATTATGTGCTAAATTCTCCTTTTAAATAAAGCTGGAATTATACTTTAGCTCAAGATCAGAAAATAGTAAATTTTCATGTCTAGAACCAGGCAGTAAAACCTCTACATCTCTCTCATATATATGGCATGCCTAAGAGAATAGAAAATGTTCCAGGATGAATTTATTTTTTTATTTCTTTTGAGCAATATTGGTTATCCAACATGAAAAATCATGCCATTTAGGATTTCCACAGCAGAAGAGGATACAATTTCGAGGGAGAATACAGATACTTCAAAAGTCTATAACTATTTCCTCCTCATTGACCCAAATATGTTAAGTGTCATTTAACACTCTGGGTCGGTGATATTCAGGAGGCATCATGGAAGGAGCTAAAAAAGTGAAGGACTGTTCTTCTGCTATCATCTTGGTACAAAAAGGAGAATTAATTTTCCTTTAAAGGCCTTTTACCCTGCTTTGACAAAACCGTTCTCGGAACACTGTTGTCAATTCTATTTTAAAAATATCTTACTGCTGGAAAGGTAAAAGAAAAAAAAAGTAATTGCATTGATCTGAGTGCTGGAAATTTGCATGAGTTATGAATGACAGCCTGAGAAATCCCAATCAATTAAAAGAGAACTTTGGAGATCATTGAATTGAAGCAGAGAAAGTGGAAACTTCAATAACGTCAACGGGAAAGTTTCCGTTTTCAGCTCAGTATACACGATAAGACTTTGAGAGTCCTAAGTACCTAATACCATTTCAGGAATTTAGTAGAGGGTAAAGATTAAAGCTTACTGTCTCCACAGGGTGCTGAGCTCTTGATTCATGTTTTTTATAACATCAAGTCTGGATTATTGTAATACCCTGTTTGTACGCCTCTTTGATACCGTGGTTTGTCGCTCACGAGCTCCAACATGCACAGCTTAAAACAACTCAGATCCTCAGTGGAATTGAACTGCATCAGCATCCTACCAGACTTGATTGCCTCTTTGTCAGATTTAAAATGATTTTTAAATGTGTGTCTTACACACTCTTTTCACTTTTTTTTTTTTTTCAGGCTATCCTAATGATTTCTCATTTTCTCTGCTTGCTGCATATTATGGTGACAACTGCACGATTGGCTACAGACTCTGAGAGCAGCTGTGCTCTCAGCATAACAAGAAATACAGAGAGAGAAAGCATTCAGACTAAGATAGATATTAGAAACTCCACAGAACAGATTTCTTAATGCATGTTTTTGTTGTTCTCTTTCATGTTTCAGAGTGTGCCTGGCTGTGGACAGGTGACACTGAAAACTTGAGAGCAACAAGGCAATTTGGTCTTTTTTAAATATACTTTTCCCATTTGAAAAGTGTCACTGGAGAATGGGAGATAATACTTTATGAATCTATACAAATTAGCTATTCCAGTTATATAGTCTAATGAATCAAGGCAGTAAGTAATACAAATGATTTCTGAGAAGTCATGGAAATGGGAAGAGGCAATGAGTGATTGGAGAAGAATGGTGTCAGTGGATAATAGTGATGGCTTAAAGGTAAAAGAAGGTGTCATGAACAGTACATTACCACACAGGGTAAATCTTTTAAACTGTCAGTCACTGCATCTATCTGCATAAAGAAATATTTAAAGTAGAAAAACTAATAATCAAATATTTAGGCTTAATTTCAAGAGAATTCAGCACTCCAAAGACAACTGTAAATTCCATTGCAGTCTTCTAGTTAAGTAAATAGATGTTACTTGAATAACAGGGAGTACCAACACAAAACCTATTGCAACTCCAGCTCGGGAAAGAAATGTGCACAACACAAATGTGTACAGGAACTGAGTGAAATATTACATGAAGATTTCACTATTTTAAACAATTAATTACAGTATTCCAGTAGATTGAAAGATTTAAAATCAAGCCCTAGGAGACTATTGTGTAAGGGATCTTAACTCTCTTCTAGGTAAGGAAGAGAAATATGTAGATAAGTAAGACAAACTGCTATGTCACAGAATGCTATGTCAATTATCTGGAAGTATCTGAAGGTATAAACAACACTTGCACACATAAATTATTCAGCTTGGTCTACAGGAATTTAGTTATGCTTTTGCAGAAAAGGGAGGGAAGGGAGTTACTCCAAGCATTACAAAAGTCTCACAAAATGACAAAAGTCTTGCCTGTTGCAAAAGAAGCTGCAATGTCTCCAACCATTTTTCAGCTATCATAAGAATCCATTGGATTAATGGATAATCCCATTTGGCTAAATAGAAATGAACACAAATCTTTCTTACCCTGATGTCACCCCAAATAATTACAGGTGCAGGGATATGGCCCAATATTAGGTTCATAATTTCAAAGCCTTTTCCAGTATGAGGGTTTAGCTTTATTGTTGTCTTAGATAGTTTTGCATTTTCTGTGCCTTTATCCTGATTGCATAATTCCCTAGTTACACTGATAAAACACATTCATCATAAAAAAATTTTTGTAGGAATTTAGTTTTGGGTTCTTTCTTTCCAGATTAGTTTCTCCTCTAAAGCACTACTTCAGCATAATATTCTCAGATTTACAGCAGGTTTGGTGAATTTTCAAATTCACTGTAATACAGTAGTGTAAACAAGAATCTTCCTCATTCTGATTTTCCTGGACAGTCCCTTTTTTCTACTCATTCTATTCCTTATTTTTTATAAAAACACAGATTTCCTCAGAAGTTTTTTTTTTTTTCTTCTCACTTTCTTATTTATCTATTTGTTTGTTTTGTTTGTTTAATTGTTTGGCTGGGTCAGCTGCTTTCTTTGCTATGGCACTGAATGCATTTCAAAATGGGTTTCATTGATGAGCCTGCTGGATCTGCTGCTTACACCATTCATGACCTGCCTGCACTGCGCTGGAGAACTCTCTGAGTTGTGGTGGTAAGGACAGCAGAACAGAGCAGCCCTTCACTCTGATAAGGGCAGGAGAACTGAACTGCCTTGGAGAAGTAGATAAAGGGTGTAGCTTAGGCAAACTGAAGTCATGAAAAATGCAAGCAGGGTGCCAGCTCAGCTCTGCAAGGCTGACAAAACAGAAGTCAGGCAAAGCACTGATACTGCACTTACCCAGAAGCAATGGTCAAGGAACAGCCCCTGAAAAGGACACTGGACTTAGACAAGCACAAAAGAACAATGAGACTTTTATTATTTAAAAACAAAACAGGCACATAAACTAGGCATTTCACAGAATTATTTAGGATTTTTTTTATTTTTCACACAACATGACTTCTAAAAGAGAAAAAAGAAAGTGGTGATGTCATCTAGAGCTTTGCCTGCCTGCTGTCTCTTTTTGAGTCACTTAAAGAAAACAGGAGGCTTAGTATTGAAAACCCCAACAAAGGAAGGAATTGCCAGGAAGCATTGTGTAAGATGCCCAAACCTCAGAGAGAGGCAGACATGTCCCTGTCCTCACCATTTCCTACTGGATGGTCCCACTGTTTCTCAGCTGATTTTCTGTCTGGCACGGTTCAATCACTCATCCTCCTCGCAGTGCACAACATGACAGAGTCTTCTCACAGAACAAATGCCTAAACAAGGGAGATGAAACTCCTGTATTAAAGATCCTTTGGGGTTCTAGGTGTTCCATTCCATGCCACTGAGCTCAGGATCTGTTTTTGACAGCAAGATAATTTACTAATCTCTGACTTTGAAATCAGTTCTCTGCTCTTGTATCCTTTCAGCTGCCAGCACTCTAAATGATGCAAATATTAGAATGAACTGCTCTAGTAAAAGAAAGCCAGGAAGACAAAATATTCCTCAGGCTTCTGGTAATTATTTTTGCACTTGGGAGGGGGCATGGAATGCAAAGAGAGGAGCTAAGCCTGCCATTCACCATCCATTGCTTACTCAGCCAGCACACCCAGAGAGGTGAACAGCTGTTATTGGGCAGATGTGATGCCAGCTAGATCCTTAAAGCAGATATTCAAGCATATTTCCTTACAGTATATCTCATATCCTTTCTTCAAATAGTCACTTCTACACTAACTGCTGTGTTCAACCTGAGAGCCTGGAAATACACAGACACCTTATCATAAACAAAACCCCCCCAGGCTAGGTAACTCCACCATATCCCTCTTAAAATCACTATGGTCATGAAATTGAGCTCCTGAATTATCCTCTTTTAACAGTCCAACTGATAATTTCCATCTGCACCTAAAATTTGTCCACAAGTGTTTCTACTTTTGCAGAATTCACAATAATTTTTCCTCCCTAATTTAAAAAGAGCAGAAGCAGATGGAGTCCAAGGTAATTTTCCCTTCAGGAATGGCAGATATGTAAAATTGGATCTCTGGCATTTGATCCTGTAAATTCTCCCAGATGGAGAATGCCCTCCTAACATTGTTTTAAACTTAAATGTCATGATGGAAAACAGGGAATGCAAAGACTGTGATAGTATTACAGAGAGAGATGAAACTGATTGACACCAGCCATAATAATATTAAGAAAAGGAGAGAAAAAATTGTATTTATGTACATGAATTTAAAAAAATCATTAGGTATTAGGCCTATTTACATAAATTACAATATCCAACAGAGATATCAGCTACTTATAATAAAGATAAATCAGACTATAAATTACTTACCTTTAAAGTGGGTAGAGTCTTACTCTTATTCAGATCTTCCCTTAGATATTATAATTGTTCACTGAGGTCAGGCTTAGAAATCAAACAGTGTGGTGTGATAAGGTAGTAAACATTTTAATGCCAAAGAATAAATTTTAAAACTCTTACTTTATTTCAATTTAGAGAATTTTTTAAAATTTTATTTTAGTTAGATCATATTCTGATAGAGATCTTTGGTTTAGTTTAGTTTTCATTCCATAGAAAACCCAAATATTTTTGCTCTAATGCACAATTGCTATTTACAGAGAAAGAATTCAAACTATGATGCATTAAGGACATTTTTTTCTCTTGCATTTTGTTTCCAGCAATCACACCTGAAGCACGCCATCAAAATTATGTGATATTGATGCTACTCAAGGAACAGATAACAAAACACCCTAATGTCAAAAGTAATTTCATTTTTCCACCAAGAAGAATGAGGCCATCTCTAAACATATTAAAATATTATTCACTTTGACAATCAAACTAGTTCTGAGACATGAACTATTGCTATATTAGAGAAGGGAAGCAATCAGTATTTTTCATCTTCTAAGAATCTCTATAATACAAAAAATCCATCATTGTCTAATGGAATCATTAAGTACCTGGAAGGCAAATGTCTTTTCTTACTTCCAGTGTGAAATCTAGTTTGAAACAAGCACTTACAGTTAACTCACTTCTCTAACATCCAGGAAAGTTTGACCAGGAATGAATGAATATTATCCTTATCATTTTTTTGAAATGACATAAATTTTTCATCACTATTCCGTGGTGCATTGTTGTACCACTAAAGAGCCCTAAAGGGATATATATATATATATATATATATATATATATATATATAATATATATATATATATATATATATATATATATACACACATATATAGGGCTACACTAATACTCAACAGTGTTACAAATGATAATATTTCCAAAGATTTAACTTAAAACAGTTAGTTTTTCAAAGTTGTTAACTGTTATTACTCACTTGCTATGATATTTTTTTCTGCTAATCTATTAAACTTATCACTGTGTGTTACACTAATGGCCAGATTTGTGCTGTGCATGCTAGCTGCATTCTTTAGAGGCATTTTTAAATGCTCTTAATGTCAGTTTTAAAGCAAGCAATGGGGCTGTTAAGGATAGGATTTCATGCATTTCATGATGAAAAGCTTATTTTAACTGCGTGGTAATCATACCTTGTGGATTTAATGAAACTTATGCTATAAAATAAAATAAAATAAAATAAAATAAAATAAAATAAAATAAAATAAAATAAAATAAAATAAAATAAAATAAAATAAAATAAAATAAAATAAAATAAAATAAAATAAAATAAGGAATGTTGAGTAAACCTTTAAAATAATTTCATGTGTACAAATCCAGAGTTTGAGTTCTCCAGCTGGGACAGGCCAACCTTTCCCTGACAATGTACAAATTGCTGCTGCTCTGGGTCAGCTTTAGCAGTTCAGGGACCATCACAGAGACCACTTCAGGTTCGTGTCTCATGTAGTGTGTCTAATCCCTCTAACTTCATGAATCAAGAAGCTGCATCATTGTGATTGAATTTCTCTTTGCTTGAGAAAGAGAATTGCTCCTGATGCAGGGACAGGTATTTATTTTTTACTTCAGTCTCAATCAGCACAGCCATTCCATATTTTTTGCTTCCTTCTCCATTCTACACTGGGCTCATCCATATTGTGCTTCCTAAAATCCACTGCTGTGCCACACTCCTAGTGGAGCCAAGCTGCTAAAGGGACAAGCCAGCCTCAAAGACACAAAATGAGAGTTTTGTATCGTACTCTTCTCACAATGAGTGAAATGAGACTCAAACCCTTAGTCCTCTCCCACTGCAGTTCTCTGGACCTGCACAAGATGGGGGAAAGTACTAATTAAAATTACAGGAATTGTTACCATGGAAGCCTACTGTCAGTTTTACCAACAATATTAATCACTAAAGCCAGTGTGACTATCTCAATCATAGTTGTAGGCACGTGATTAACAGGGTTTGGAAGATGAAATAAATTGGGATTAGCTGACAGTTGGCTTTACTGTGATGCTGGAGATATAACACAGATATAACCCATAGCACACATCCATTTCCAGACTTGTCCAGCTGAGAGAAATCTCTTAGTCCAAGGTCCCTTAGTTGTATATTTTATCTTCGTGGCATCATCCTCCCATCACCATTACTAAAGCAGCCAATTCATTGCCATTAGAAATATATTTCATAGTGCTTAAAGAGATCTCTGAGCAGCACAAGTGAATTTGACTGGTGCTATCAAATCACAGTCTTGAAAAAGATTTCTTTTCCTGCCAACCCAAACTGGTTTGGAAAGGCCATAATTAGAGGTGTGCTTCAACATCTTACTGGAAGCCACTGACATATCTAGACACCTTTTTATTGAGTTATACTTTTAAAGGCTTTTTAATATCATTACATTTTAAAACATATTTTAAAAAACTATTTTAATGTTTTGTTGTATCATAGTTTTCTATAATCTTAAATTTCTATGTTCTTTGTTTGATGCATATATTTTTTGCCAATGTGCTCTGGTTAGTGGGACTTTCCAAAATGCAAAATGAATGATCAGTTTCCTTATTTAAGACCAGTGGCTAACATCCCTTTTCTGTGTGAAAATACAACTATGAAACCAAAGCATACAGACAAAACTCTTAGTTTCTATGGTAATGTCATGAAGGGGGGTAGCAAACATTATTTCAGAGCAATCTTCTCTTTCCTATTCAGATGGTTAGCACAAAGTATTTCCCAGTATTTTTAGTCAATAGCAGATCAATGGTTTTGTTTCTCTCCTGCCAGGCATACTACAGACGAGGAGGAGTCACACTGCTGAGCTATATTGCTATGGGAGATGGGATTAAAATAATCAATGTGACTTTTAACACATGTTTTTCATTTTGAAAAAAACTGTAAAATTCCAATTCTTGGATTGTCTCCTGCACTAGGAGGATGTTGTAATCGTTATTTCCCACAGCAACTAACTGTAGCAACTCAGGGATTAATACACTAAGTCAGATGTGGGGTTCATCTTGTCTGACAATATTTTTCAGACTGCCTGATCATTTGAGCCCTACCAAAACACACAAGAAAACTCATATTTCAGCAGAAAGAGGCTGGCTAGAGAGCCTCTGACTTTCATGCTGTTAGTGGAAAGGCTGTGTATGTTGCAACACCAGAACTATGCTGGGTGACCCATCATGAGGCTGCCAGAGTACTGCAACTCCTACTTGTAGTTATGGACTTCAGAGATTTCAATTCCCAGATGGAATCTAGTGTTCCAATCACATGGGTTCTTCTGAAACTGTAACTTAAACAGCAAACATTGCAATGTTTGCTGTTTAAGGTCTTCCTTGCTCATCAAATCAATTTGGTTTCCATTAAACATTATACCATATATCTCAGGAAAGGCTCAGGTAGTCCTTGACAGCTGGATGGAGACAGTAGTGCCTAATCCAGCATTATCCCACTTCACTGGCAGCACTGTTGCACAAGCCAGTGCCTCACTGGCCATCTGCTGCTAACTCTCTCAAAAAAAGGGGCTCCCATTCTTTGAAACAGGCATTAATTCTCACCCTGATAAAAAATGTATGAGTATCACTGTCATATTTTCTGCAAAATCCTTTCACCAGGATTCTTCTCCTGGGAAGCTGAGAAGCCTCAGAGAAAAATGAAAACAATAATTATCTGATCTGCTTCTCCTGTGTTTTGCTGCTTTGGAATGTGGTTTGGACATTGTTTACCAACTGGTCATTGTTTGATTGATTTCATGTGAATTGTTTTAACTTAAGGACCAATCACTGTCAAACTGTGTTGGGACTCTGGCAGGAGTCAACAGTTTTCATTATTATCATTATTATTATTATTATTATCATTATCATTATTATTTTGCCTTCTGTCTGTATCCTTTCTCTATTCTTTAGTATAGGTTTAGTATAGTATTCTTTTATATAATAAATTATCATAAAATAATAAATCAGCCTTCTAAGAACATGGAGTCAGATTCCTTCATTCCTCCTCCATCTGGGGAACCCTAAAAATACCACATATGAGTAATATATTCAACCATAGACACAGACAGAGAAAGAGATTAAGAAAGCAGCAAGGAGTGGAACTTAAAATAATACATATTTATGTCGTATCACCTTGACTACCAAGTAGTCATTATATGTTAACATCTTAATTACTAAGTGCAAAAGCAAATTTTTCAAAGCAGGTCTCATGAGTCCAGAGCAAGACCAGGAAAACTTCCTGTTCAGAAACCTAGAACAAATTATTCTTGCCAAACTAGGACAACAAATAATTAAACTTCCCAAATCAGTTTAATTTTTCAATAATGTTCAGTTGTGCATGGTTGTTCCTATATTATCAATCCATTCTTCTCTCTTCTGAATTTTGAATTTGAGCTACTACTAAAGGTGTCACTTGGAAGGATCCTGAATAAAAACTTGCTGAACAAGAAGCATGTTCATTCAGTTACATGTCCTCTTGCTTTCTATATATGCCTCTAAAGTTTAAATTTCTTCTTAAATCATTGGTTATTTGGGGTTTTCTGAATTTGAAATTCAAAAAGCTGCTGTAGTTTTAAAGTATTTTGCATATAATTGGGCACCTCTTCAGAGAAAGAAAACAGTCAAGGATGATTCACTGAAATTATTTGTGTTAGGGGCCAAACAGCATGAAATTACAATCAAACTGTAGCTGCCAAGGAAAAAAAAAGAGGAATAAAGGAAACATGCTTATCCTGGCACTTCTAATACTCTTCACATTACAGAGAAATGTAATAAATTTAGATGCATATAAGCATATAGGAATTTATTTGCACACAACATGAGTAGTTGGATATAGACTCACTCATGGCAGTGGAGAGATTAAAGTTAGTGTTCTTAATTTGAACATTAAGAATTTCAAAAACTTGAACATGAAGAAATTCCTAATTTGAACATTCAGAATTTCAAGAATTTGGGTGAGGCTGGGAGAGGCCAGTGTTCCACCCTGAGTGATCACATGCCCCTGAGCCACATGATGAGCAAGAGCAGCACCTCTGTCTCCTTTGGCTACCCAAGACTTCCAACTTTCCTCTGTACAGCTAAAAATGGCTGCAATAGAAAAAAGTGAACCTTTTTTCCTCTGAGACATTACTAAATGTATTTTGCATGCAATTTCAGCCTTTGCAAGGTAAATTTGGAGCTCCTGGCATGTTTGGAAGTGTGTCACCATCATATTTTCTGAAAAGTTCCCTTGCCCAGGATTCTTCTCGTGGGAAGCTGAGAAGCCTCAGGAAAAAGGAAAACAATATTATCTCATTTGCTTCTCCTGTGTTTTGCTGCTTTGGAATGTGGTCTGGAGATTCTTTATCCAACATGGGAATTGTTTGATTGGTTTCATGTGAATTGTTTTGACTTAATGACCAATCATGATCCAGCTGTGTCAAGGCTCTGGAAGCAGTCATGAGTTTTCATTGTCAGTCTTTGTAGCCTTCTGTCTGTATCCTTTCTCTATTCTTTAGTACAGTTTAATAAAGTATTCTTTTATATAATATCATAAAATAATAAATTAGCTTTCTAAGAACATGGAGTTAGAGTCATTCTTTTCTCCTCCTGCCATGGGGGACCCCAGAATATACCACAGGAAGAGAGCAAAAAATTATTTAATAATGCCCCATGTGATCCATTGGTAATATCTATCAGACAAAATAGTAAGGTGCTTCTTGTTTTCAAGTTATTCTTCAGCAATTGATCTAAAAATGTATAAAAATAATGTCCCAGCTTTCAGAGACTGGCCCTGTAGCTTTTACTCATATAAATCTTGATTTTACTGTGGACCCTAGGCTTCAAAAAAGTTACATGCTGAATTTACATCATAGAGAAGAATTAGAGAATTTACATCATTCATGCAATCACAGAATATCCTGAGTTTGAAGGAGCCCACAAGGATCATCTAAGTCAGTCCCTGGCCCTGTACAGAATGGCCCCAAAATCACACCATGTGCCTGAGCATTGTCTAAATGCTTCTTGAACTCTGGCAGGTAAGAATAAGTGACCAAAGTTATACTACTGACAAATACAAGTTTGTTTCCTCTTTGATCTCAGGCCAAAAAAAAAATCTAGCAACACTTAGAGCTAAAAAAATACCAAGTAATCCCATGGAAATAGAGCAATTGGATTAAATAATTCATGTTGGATTGAGATCTTTAATTTGCAAAAAGAAATAATGGAATTGCTTTCCCACAAGTATGCTACCAACTCACTTCATTTTTATCTTGTTGTAGAGATTCACCAGGAATTATTCCTGAAAGACATACAGAAACACAATTAGGGAAAAGGAAAAAAAAAAAAAAGAGATATCCAGGTAAATTTTGACAGCATTTCAGACTGTGAAGGGACAAACATTCAAAAATTGTGATACAACCTGGTATTTTCTGTAAGAATATTTGCAGTGCTCTGCTGGTCCGTGTTAGTATCTTATGATTTCTTCAAAAACACTGGAGTCAGCTGTTCATCACAGCTTTTTTATCTATTTAGTCTTTCTAGGTTTCTTAGTAATTGAAGTGGTTTGCAGATTTTCTCTAAATTTCTAAAATGTAAGGGATGAAACTTGCCAGTGTTTAAATATCTGTTGTTTTATTTGTGAGAAAGATCTGTCACAGGGACAGACAGTCTGTAAAAAATGCAAAGCATCAAAGTGTTTCATTCTACAGCATTTTTTCCCTTAGCCTCCTATTTGCATTTTCTAAATTGTTTCTGCTTTTATTTGTAATATACAGGGGAGCTCTGTCAGCTCCTGGCACTGTCAGAACAAGTCTCACTCTTTAGCAATCCAGAACAGCAAGTTTCATTTTCTCATTCTCTTGAGAAAAATTACTTTACACACAATCACTTGGATAGTTCTTTCTTTTATTGAAAGCTGACATTCTGCTCAAACCACTGGACTTTGTAAAATGAGATATTAGCATCAGTTCTAGGGAGGTCTCATTTTTTTTCCCATTTATATATACACACATATAAACACAGATGGAATTAAAAATATGAAGCTAGATTTACTTAAATATTTGGTGTATAGAAATTGGAATTATGGGATAGAAAGGCATCAAAAAATGACAACATTCTTTTATAGAGATTTTGAGAAGCTTACTGTAAAGAAATTGAATTTTTTAGGTTGTACCTGATCTATACTCAGAACCTGTGGTTTTCCCATGAACATAGCTGTAAAAATTCAACAAATGAAATTTATTTGTCTTTTTCTAGAATATATGACAAAAGAAACATTAGCATACTTTGGGTAGCTATATCCTATATTTTACCAGACAGGATGCTATTTGGTACTGTTGTATAATAAACACAACTTCAGAAATCACACTAAATTAAGTGACAGTTTGAATAAAAAAGAATAGGTTAGCTCATCTCCCAGGATGTGACCATGTACTCCTTTTAATGGGCCTCACAAATACAGAAGCTCAGCTCTCACGAGGAAAAGCTGAAACATTCCAGCAGCCAAGCAATTTAAATTCCAACCATTTACCAGGAGACACAAAGGTCAGATATGTACCAGTATCTCTAGGCACACAGATACCTTATCTCCATCTCTGAAGGAAAAAAAAATATTAAAGGAAGATGGTGCATGAGACTCAGAAATGAGATGCAGGCACTTCTGCTGGAAATAGCATCAGGTGAAATCCCACCCATGGGATGAAAAATCCTCCCAAACCCAAGTTCTAAAAGATTTTGTGGATTAAAGGAGAGTTCTCAACATCAGTCCCAAAGCATGATTATTCTTATTGAGGATTCTTTTTATTCTTACATACCCACTGTGTGGAGTGTTCTTCTCACATGGATATTTTGGGATAACACAACTAATGGAAGTATGACTAATAGCAAGTCAATAGTGGGGGAGTAAAGATGCTGAGAATCCATCAGAAAGAGTGACTCTGACTGTGGATGCCTGGATAATTGGGATTCCAGTGTTTTTTCCTTTAAAAAATCCAGTGCTTATCTTACTTTGAATAATGGAAACCAAATGAAAGCTGCACAGTTAATTTGTTTTACTTTAGCCTCCCTCCAAAGCTTTGTTTCCCCAATCTACTCAGTTCACACTACTGGCTAGAGCTGATCTCCTTCATAAATGAACCTCTTTGGAGATATAACTCTATTTATAAATAGAAAACAAATCAAGCAGGCAGACAGAGCAGTCTCTGTGAACACTGAGCTGAGACAAAGTTTTTTATCTGGGAAAAAAAAAATAACTCTTATAAATTCTTTGTTAAAATGCCTGGAGTTCAAAATGCAATTGCTAAATTAGGAGTGTGTGGCTACTAACCCTGGCATGGATTTAGTTTGGCAATGACTGGGAAATCAGCAGGGGCAGAACAGAAAGTTGGGAGAATGAGGTAGCACATTAGTTGAAGAGCAAATCCATTTGCAGAAACGAAATAAAAATCAGGATTCTGTTGCCCATACAGACCCTGCTAGATTCAACCATGCAGTTGAAAGACAAAAGCTTCACTCTCAGTCCCAGGAGAGATTTTTTCAGCCCTAAATTATTCCCAATCACTGCAATATTTCTAAAATAGTTGGGGAAATGGTTAGGGTTTGTTTTTTTCTTTCTCTTCTTCTCTTTGAGCTCTCTTTTAATATAAGTTTTAGCAGCAATTGATTCATTGCCCAGTTAAGTCAACTCTAGGTACATCAGAATCACTTCATGAATATTCACAGAGCTTAATAGAAAAGCTGCCCAAAAATCAGATTTGAAAGAAAAACCAGGACATCTGTCACACAGACAGGTAACCCTGACGAAGTATTTTGTTGGAAGAAACTGAAAGAGAAAAGTTAGCTGCAAAAATGAGACTTGCCTGGATTTTTACTCTAAGCAGCAGGGAAACTGAGTTGAAATATCTCTCAAATATGATATGTATTGTTGAATTTTCCAATGTCAACACTGTCATCCTTTCAGCAAAAGATCTGTGATGTAGGCTGCTTATTGAGGGAAGGAAGCATTCTTTGCAAAATAAGCTGGGCTTTCAAACCCTTTTAGAAAGTGTAAGGGATGTCTCACAAATTTTAGTAAGAATTCTTACCTATTTGCATCGAGTCCTCCTGTTGACAAGTCTTCTTCTCTATGAAAGGGCAGTGGGAGAGGATTTCCAGAGAGATAGGGCAGAGCTTGCTGCTCTCCTGTGTCCATTGTACAACTCCAGGGAGAGCTCCTACTGAAATCTGTCATCACTCAAAGGACCCAGACACCACTTTCTGTTCCATTTGCACTCCATTGCCATGCTGTACCACTTGGAAATGAAGGGATAAATGAGTTTTTACAGGAACAGGCCAGTGAATCTTCTCCTACACCCATGAAAACTTATGGAAACTCAAGCACTGAAAAAGCCAGTGGGATGTCCATGTCTTGCATGTGCTCTTCAAGACCTTGCAGAATGGTACAGAGTATTGCCCACACACCCATCAGGGCACTACAGGGTTTTTCCTGAATTCCAGATTCTATATTAGAATCATAGCCCACCATTTTGCCTACATGGACAATACCAGGAGTTTCCAAAGAGAAAATAAAGAAATCTGTCTTTTCTTCTTGTTGATGTGTCTATAGTAGCAAAGCACAGAGTGTCTCAGTTCCCTTCTCACTGCACAGCTCAGTGTGAGCATGCTTTATAAAGACATGCATTTTTTAAAAGCCATATGAGAAATCTGGGGTTGAACAGGCTACTGCAATTTTGGGTCTGCCCAAGTTTATTTTTATGTACAGCACTTAAAGCATATCAAAGTAATTAATGAGACTATAAAATGGATTAAGATCTTTTAGAATTAGAGAAATAATGCTAATTTTCAAAGAGCCAGACTTTTGAGCATTTGGTCAAAACTTTGGACAGAAAATATTTTGTACTTTTAAATGCTCACTTTCCATTTAAAATCTATTAAAAAGAAAACAAACCAAGTTCAAAGAAGACATTTGAGCTGTTCCTTCATGATCTCTATTAGTACATGTCTTCCTTGAACCTGAGCCATCATGTCTGGGTCCTACCCAGTGGAGCTTATAACTTTTTTGATCTGTAACTATTTGGTTTTGTGCCTCCTGGGCCCAGTCCCTCTGGACATACCTGACCTTAAAAGAATTGCTATTGACTCAGACATCATTAATTCAGCTGTCAACTTTAGCTATAGTTAGACTGAAGTTCAAGTTAAATCATCTTTTATCTAACCTAGTTTGCTGGAATCCACTCAGTCTAAGGGAGTTATCCATTTAATAAGAGACCTTTCACTAAGTTTTCCTTAATGCAGAAAGAATATATCAAACATGCAAATCCTTATGTGTTATAACATAAATTTATACCTACAGTTTAAAAACATTAGACTTCTCTTTTCCACACTTGGCTTCATTGTGAAGGTTCAATACAATCAGATTTGACATTTTCAAGCAGGTATTTCTCAGTTTTTAATGGCAAAACCCTGAACAGAATGTATATGAGGACGTACACCCTGTCATGTTCACAGAACTCCTAAAAAATCTGCTTCAGCTCCTCATAAAGACACCCTGGCAGTGATTTGCTAGAGAATCAAGGATATTTTCCTCTCACCCTGTTTTAGAACTAGTTAGTATAAAAGAAACCACCAAGTCATGTTGCACTGTAGTAATTAATGTAGCTTGAACTTGCAACTCTCCCAATTCAGCTTGGATGCACAGAGTGATAAACTTAAGGAAAAAACAAAAGTGTGCTGAAAGGCTCATTTACAAATTCTTTAAAGGGTATAGGGACAAGAGGGACTTTAATTCTGCCCGTAAGATGTCCTGATTATGCTTGAAATGTTCTGTGCAGATTGGCACAGTAGACAACCTCCAGGTACCATGGAATGGTCCCATCCAAACAGCCTGGGCAATAACATTTCTCCTGCCAGATATATCCATTACCACTGCCTCCCATTTTTGAAAAGCATGGATAATTGCTAATTATTTCCAATTAAATGCTCTACAGTAAATATTTTAAAAATATTTTAGAAGTTATTTATAGTACTATTTCAGTTAGGTAGTGAACTGCTATTATATCAGAGCAATGGTATTCATGAAATTAATTATATTTTATAATATATTATAAATTATCCCAATTTTATATATATAAAATTATATATTTGTTAAATATATTATCATAATATTGTATTATAAATATATCATAATATATAATACAATAATATAGTATATTATTATGTAATATACAATCTATATCATATATAATATACAAAAATGCATATAATTATTATAATATATAGTAATAATAATTATGTATATAATATTATAATATTATGTCAGAAATTATTAAACACCACATATTTAAAGTTTTTCTGATCTTAATGCCATGCCTCTGAAACAAAGGTTACAGCTGATACCTATGGTTCTATTCTAGCAGTGATTCTGGGGGCTTGGGGAAGGGAAATCTCTATAAATGTCCATTTCAGAGTGACTTCTTAGAAGAATGTTCAGCTGAGAGGGTTAAAAAGGTCTTTAGCAGTGTTTAACAGGTGGATATCTGGACAAAAACAAAGTGAAGATATTTTTCAAGATTTTTACTCAGTATATCAAAGTTTATTCTGCACATGATTAAAGCCATGATGCAAAATTTGAGAAAGTAGCAAACAGCAAGGATGATTTAAAGAGTGGAAAATCTGCCTTACAGGAAGAGATTTAATGGGTTCAATCTATTTAGCTCATCAAAGTCAAGCTTAAGGGATCTGCAAGAACAGACAGGGGGAGAGTGTATCTTTCACCAGAGGGTTTTTCCACAGAGCAGGCTAAGATACAACTCTATTCCTTGACTGGGAGTTAAAGCTCACAAAATGGAAATTAGAAATAAGGTCTGTTTTAAACAGTAGGAATTATTAACCAGTGAGGAAACTTAACTAGGGATGTTCTGGATTCCCTCATATTTGAAATGTTTAAAACAAAATTGAGTATTCCCTTTCATGTCTTAAGGGACATGATGTGGAGGCTTGATGTTGAGGTAAAAGATGATGAGCCAGTCTTTCTTGCCCACAGTTCCACATTTTTGTTCTTCCCTTTCTGGAATGGCCAATAACAAACATTTGTGTCTAAATTCTTCAGCACAGGCCGAGAAAGATCTGATTCATCTGCAAAATCCCACCATGGCCAAATCCAATAAATGCTCCCCTGGGGTTGACTCATCTTCTGGTCAATAATAACAATTAAAAAAGCACTTTCAAGGTGATGTTATCTGATCTACTCAATGAGATGAGTCTCCAGAAAACTCCTTTTTTGTTGTAGATTATTGCTACATTTTATTGCTTCAGCTATAATCTTGTTGAGAAAAGAGGAAAACAGCATGTCTGTGGAGTAAAGGATTTCCTATTTGCCCACTTAATGTTTTAACAGGCTATGATTACAAATTATGTGATTGAGATCTTAAAGAGTTGAACCTTTAGGTGCTTTTAGGACCCTTACCATTAGTTCTAGTTTTGAATTACTTAAATTAAAACAAGAAAATTTTTAAGATTAATTTAAGATTTCCTGGTGTAACTTTCTTAGAGGTTCTAGTTGTTTAGTTCAGTACAAAAAAAACCTTCTCTCTGCATTTCTAACGCAAAGATACCATCTAAGCAAGCAATCACATAACATTCCACCTGATTTCCCCTAACAGAGATCATTACAAACCAGCAAACTGCTGTTGGCTCCTAGAGTACAAGGCATGAACTCCTTATCCAGAAAGCTGCTCACTTCCCAGTGCTACAGCTTTTGATAAAACTTATTCTTGATCCCAATTAGTGCTCACTGTGTGCCCTGGACCCCAAGGACTCATTAACCTCATCATTTTCATCAGAGCTGTTATAAGTGTAAATGCTATTATTCACAGGGAAAAACCAGCCTTTAAAGTGCCTTTATTACCTTTTGAAGCTTAATCAGCACTTCAGTGCAAAACTGGTCTCATTACTCTGAATGACAGGGAATTTCCTATCTGGTTGGGGAATCTGAATGGAATGGAGCTGCCTGGCACTTCTACCAAAAGAAAATGTTAATTGACATTTATGTTCAAATATGGATTGCTTTAAACATTTCCCAGAGTGCAGCCTACATGTAAATCAAGGATCTCAAAAAATTCTCTAAAAGCTTTTGTTATTTCCTAAGTTTTCTCTGGAACAACCACCATGAACCTTCAGGAGTTGTTTTCAGAGCCCACTTCCCTGTTCAAATGAAACAACCTCAATCTCTCTGACCAGCTGCTTCTTATAAGCCCTGTATTTACTCACACTTTAATCTTATGCTTCTTTGGAGCACATTCACCAAAATGGTGAAGTGTAGGAAATGGTTTTCTTGGAAATGCTTTCTTTTGATGTTCTACTGAAAGGAATTGTGGAGTGGTTTTCAAGTGCCCATTATGATATTTACACAGTTCAGACAATATTTAGATATGCAATTTGGCCAGTTGGCAAATTAAGGCCTTCAGAATTTTGGATTTTATGCTGTAAAACACTCAAGGGAAACAACAACAAAAAAAAAAGCATTGGGAAATCTTAAAATGAATACAACAAATGCTGAAATTTTTTCTAATGCTTCATCAAAGGCTTATGTAGCTGAAAAGCCACCTAGAACAAGAGCTGCAGTTCACATTGGTGAATTAGATAAATGGGGGGGGAAATGAACACAGGCACAAAATGAAGAGCGCAGGGTGCAGGTAACCTCACCAGTAAATCTTTCATCAGCACAGTGTGTGGGAAACAACTGTGGGGAAAGAATGGGCAGGGAGTCTGGGGAAAGCAGTGACAAATCCAGTATTTTCTCTGTTCTGGCTGCTCTGCTTCTAATCACCCATTTTGTTTGTACCCAAACCCCCACCATCCACCAATTTCCCAAAGTTGGGTTCTCCTGCTATTTTATTGGAGACTTTATAAGCAGGAAGCAGCTTTAAGTTTGTACCTTCAGATAAGACACAGGAGTAGCACATTTTGTATCCCTCATTTGTCATCCCAAGTGCATTTCCAAAACAGGGTTTAGCAGGCAGTATCCTTTGAGGGTACATTTTATCCTCAAGAAAGAACAGCAAATTTATGCACAGCTCCTGTTAAAAGCTGGGATTAGGATTTCCAGCTGCTATGGAGAGGCATCCTAACACCTGGATACAAACACCTTGGTAGTGGTCTGGATGGAGACTAACAGGACACCAGAACATATCTCTACATGTAAAATTACCTTCAACCCAATTATCCAGTTAATGAAGCAAAAGTTGGACACAACCACACACACATATAGAGACAGTAAGTCAGCTGCTGCTTTTTTTTCTTTTGAATTGTTTTCTAGTGTTTGTTTTCTAGCTATCAGTCCTGAATCTGCAGAACCTGGCAGTTTAATTTTCTTAAGTTTTTTCCTATTTACTCCTGCTGTTAATGTGTTTGCATAATATGAGCCTGTTCCTCAGAAAAAGTCAGCAGTCAGGTTTTTTTTCATGAATACCATTGTTCAAAGACACCTATAGGTGTGCAGACCATTTAGCATTTCTTTATTTCTTTATATGATATATTGATTTTTCCTACAGGGATGGTGTGAGGGACTGAAATGTTATGGTTAGTGGGTTAAACATTGTTATGAAGGGCTTTTTGCCTGTTAGGATCAATTTTGTTCTTATTGGGCTTTTTAAATCTGAAAGTAAAATGCTGAGAAATCACTTACTTAAAATTTCTGCGAAGGATAGCAGACTCCCTGAGTTTCTCTGAGATTAATTTCCAGCTGAACTGGGGGAGACATTGTTTTATTTTGGACCAGCCACACAGACCACAGTGGGTGTAGGATTAAAGGGACTTGGTTTTTAATCTCAAAGTTCAGTTTCTTGGTAAACTCCTGCAGAGAAACCACAGGAGCTGCCTGAAGCACCAGTGCTGTTCTGGACCACTAAAACAGTCCAAAGAAGATCAATTCTGTGTATAAAAAAATCTAGGAAAAAACCTTAAATATAACCTTGAAACCCAGCATTAAAAACTGATTGATTCTTTTTTGAAGACAAAGGAATGGCAGACCTTGCACAATGGCAGGCTTTGGGCAGCATTCAACACATTGGGCATTATTCAACATTGATATCTCACAATATATGAAATATTAATTGGCAAACCTTCATTCTACTCAATGCACAAACAAGACCATAAAAATGAGCTTTCCAAAATTATAACTGGACAAGATTCTTTTGTTTCAATAGTTTTCATGGGGATTTTTTTCCTTCTCTCTTAAAGCCAGTGCCAGAACCATAACTTTAGAATTGCTGCACTGAAAGTATATAATTAAAATCTCTATTATGCACCAGAACTTTACTTCCAACTTATAGGATTATTGCTTTTTTTTCTCATAATTAAGCATTATATGTTAATTCTGCTTTCTTCCTTTGAGTCATTAGCATATAAATATAGACACTGACTCAATCTGTAATTCTCTGTGAAAGATTAAGCTTTTAAATTTCAGTGGACAAAACATTCATTAAAAAATAAATATGCTTCATGAAATTACCATTGCTTTAACATTTCCATTAATAAATGCACATCTAAAGTAGAAGCTATTTTAATACTAAATTGGACAAGATAGAAAAATGACATTTTAGATTATTAAATGCTATTTACTGTTATAAATGTTATATTTTCTTTAAAATATATGCCTTTAGTTTAGAGGCTATTTTCTTTTCCATTTCAAATCATTAAAAAAAATGGTTAACCACATCCTGGTTGACATTTCTTATCTTCTGCAGCAATCCAAAAGATCAGGTGACATAGTCTCAATATTGGTTGCCAAATACTGGCAATATTTTAAAGAAATTTGCTGGACTGGGAGAAATCTCAGAAATTTGTTTTTCTACAAAGTAAAAGGATTTAAATTTTCGGCTGCCAAAAAAAAAGGGGCAGAAATCTCAGTTCTTCTTCATACCCTATCCATTCTTTTTGCCTACTGATTAAAATTAGATATATAGATATTTTTATATATTTATATCCATTTTTCTAATCCTAAAACAGGCAAAAACCACTCATTCTAACCAGAGACATAGACAATTCTCACAGCATCACTGGTGCAAATAAAAGGCTGCTGTGTGAGAGATGGCATGTTTGTTTTCACTTTTACACACTGTTCCTCTACAAGGGGCAGCAAAGAAGCCCCTGGGCAGGAGGAGGATGTTATCCCCACCTTCTGAGCTCTCAGCCAGCTCTTAGGATGTGGCAGAAGCTGTGACAGGCACACCAAAGAGCAGCATTCCCCTCTCAGGCAGGGAGCCCACAAAAGATCAAGGTGCACACAGTCATGGGGTGTGGGACTTGAACTTTTTTTGTTTCACTCTACATTTTAGAGAAAGAGGAGAGCTTTGAAAGAGAATTCAGAATTAAGTAGCATAATCTTTCTCCTGCAGCCTGCCAAATGTCAGAGCCTCTTCTGCCTTCTGCTGACAGCCTTTGTAAATTGTTCTGAGCGATATTTGCTAATCCGTGGGGAATTTTCACATCTTCCTTTGCTTATGAATCAGCTGGTAAGATCTTGGCAGCTGACCAGAAAGACAGAGCCTGTTCCCTGCTGCCTGATCAATCAGGAAGGTTTCTCACTGCCCTGTGCTGCAGACACATTCCTCCACACCCTGAATTATCTCTGGTGGGCCGATTGCAGCGAGGGGAGCACGCCAAAGCCATTTGACTGGAGTGCATAAAACTCTTTATGGCTACACAGACACAGCTGCAGCAGCCATCCACAGCTCTGAGTGGCCCAAAGGAGTTTTCTTTATGGCCTTTTCAGCAGTTAATAAATGTTCTGGAACAGCTTCTCTGGCAAGTTTCCTCCAACAGTGCCCCACAGGTTATATAGACCACTAAACCCACTAAATATCCTGATGCCACAGAAGGATGTCACACAAAGGAAACAAGGAGCAATTCAGTGCTCCACATAGCCTCAGCTCTGCTCTGCAAGCTCTCCATCCAACTCAGTGCAGGAAATATTGGCAAATCCCACTGAAATATCACACCAGAGCAAGAAAACACTCATTCCCTTTCTGCCTCAGGCAAGACACACACAAAAATCACCTGGCTTGTCTGGTTTGTTCTCAGTGATAGCAGTTATCAGTGATGCCCCAGCTTCCCCTGTAGCCTTCTCCAGCTCCCTTCTCTTTCTGCAAGTCTTTATTTTTGTGAACTCTATTGCTCTTTTCCCCCTAATAATACTTTAAACTGTGTACCCTGTACTTTGAAGATACTCACCTCCCACTGCAATATAATTTGTAAAGCAAGAGATTTTGTGTCACCAAGTTTTGGCAGTAGGAGTGCTACAGTGAGGTGATACCGGGAGCTTCTTCCATGTCCAGCAAAGACAATCCCTGGCAGCTCCAAGACAGAGGTCAGAGGTGCTGGTTGCCAAGGCAGAGGCAATTAGAAGCTGTATTATTCCCTGTGAAATAAGGTATTTAAGAAGAAGCACCTGTGAAGACACCAAGATCAGTGGAGAAGGAGGGGAGGAGGTGTTCCAGAGATGAGATTCCTCTGTGAAGGACAACCACACTGGAGCAGGGGGATGCCTGAGCCCATGGGAGGTCCATGCTGGAGCAGGGATCTGCAGACCCATGGAGAGAGGAACCCACACTGGAGCAGGTTTCCTGGTAGGGCTTGGGATCCTGTGGAGGATCCACATTGGAACAGGTTGTCCTTGAAGGACTGCACCACGTGGAAGAGTTCCACAATTTCAAGAAAACCAGAGAAAACCTGATTTTGGACAAGCAGTGATATGTAAAGGGTGTTGAAAGAGGCAGAGAAGACATTTGAGTTTCTTTATGTATATCTTTCTTGTAGGTATATCTTTCATTCTGACTGGCTGCTCTGAGCAGCAGCATTTCCTCTGAAGAGTATAAAAGAAAATTTCCTAAGGAATATCTAATGATTTTCTATATGAAAAAGTTACTTATCTTTGCTTTTCAAGGAGAGATCTGTGTAAAAATAATCTTCCAAAAAATCCACGAGAATCAGTGCTGAGGAACAGAATTGGAATCAAATTCTAGAGATCTGGCCTCATAAAAGCAAGGCTTAGACCACAGCAGGGGAAAGACAAATTTCAGATGTAAATTCACCCTGATTTTACCTGTGTTGGTGTTTCAGCTCAAGTATTTAACTCCAGTAAAGTAGTAGAAAGGAAATTGATATCCAGGTAACTGTCCTAGACTATTAGTTATTTCTTCTCTTCCCATATGGTATATTGGCATGTTAATATTTTTATTTTATTTTTAACCACTGCTTGGAAAGGAAACAAATCCCCCTTAGCAAATCCAACATTCCATCATTTCCCAAAGGGCAGAGCAGCAAGCACAACCAGGGAGAGGAGCACTGTGTAGAACATGGTAAGCAGCTGCATTTTGCAGGTGACAGCTCTGTGTCTCCAACCCTTGTGCCAGGCAGCACCTGCTGTTCAAAGCAGTGCTCTGGAGTGAAAAACATCTGGCAGGAGCTAATGAGCTGCTGTGCAGCCTCCTTCAGTGTTGACACCACTGAGCAGAGGTGAGGCTGGCTTTCCCTCCCAGAGAGCTCTCTCTGCTGGTGCAGTGTCACTGAAGTTCCAGTCTGCAGTGGAAGTAATCATATCCCCTCCCACAGTTCCTCCTGTGCATTATTACTCATTTATTACCACTTTTAATTGCTATTTCTGGATGTACCCCTCTTTTCCTGAGCTTAGTGTTTCCCAGAGAGCCCAACAGAAATTAGCAGAATACAAAGATCAAGGAAATTCTCAGTGATCAAGAGATCCAAAGAGCTCATTATTAGGATAATTTATGTCATAACTTCTATCTACTACACACATTCTCTGACTTCTAGCAATGATGATGCTGCTGGTAAAATAGCAAGGAAAATACCTTTTTTTATTTTTTTTTAAACTAATGTATCCACTAAACACTTCAGATGAACCATAGAAATTAATCAAATTAGAAGGCAATGGGATTGGTGGGATTAATCACTTGGGATTAAGTTGCAAGAAATTTTGCTACATGTGTCAAATCAGAATAAATTTCAGTTAGGGAATACCAGGAGAAGCACCATGCTACTGGTACTCAAAGCTAAATCTCAAGATAAAAAGTGAAATTTTGTTTTTATGATCTTCTTTAATTTAATAACAAAAAAAATAATGATGGGCTCAAGGAGATCTGATGTATTTTGATAACTTGGATTTCTGTTGACAAAAGAAAATATTCACCAAAGATCCTGTACAGACTGTTGTTAAAAATTGTAATAAGAAATAAAGTATTTAAATGTTCCTTTTAAAAGTTGAGACATTTCCTTTTCATTGAGATGTAGTATTTAATAAAGAACAGATCTGTTTCTGCCCACAAAAATAACTGATTTTAATAAAACCAAAACTTCTTCCACACAAGTGGAAGACACTGATATCAGGGCAAATAACCATATATGAATAAAAGGCAGTTTTCAAAGAAATTACTGAAGGTAATAAAAAAACATAGGGCACTGCCTGACACAAGGAGATGGACATAGGGGGCTAGCCTGAAAAGAAAATATTTGGCCGGGATTTTTCACCTCCAGTTCAACTGAATCAGATCACTCAACTGAGATGCAGCTTCTCAAATGAGAAACCAGCTTAAAATAAATTCTGTCAAACTCAGCTGACCCTAAAAATTGATCTCTACGTTCAGGTGGATATCAAGGCATCTACTTCCAAGAAGCAATATAAGAAATATATTTCTCTTCTCATTTGGCTGGCTGGCAAGCAGAAAGTTTCATATGTAGCACAGTTTTATTTTTAAGTCTAATGAGTTTACTGTTTAAAAGCATTTGTGGGAAGGCTTGGGCTCAAAGATGGATTTCCCATTTTCTCACAAAATTAAAAGGCAAAAGTCACCTCAGGTTGACTTGCCCTGGTGAAATTGCTATGGACATAATAGTTCCCAGCAACTGGCCCTTAATTCAATTCACAGTAGTCAATAGCCATTGTGGACATTTGAGAGACCCTTTTGAGGGTCTAAATGTAGATTAGATCCCTTTTGAGAACCTAAGTATAGGTTCTGCCAAACAGATCATCAAGAGAAGAAAAAAACCCATGTCACCTCCACTGCATATCCTGCCCAGCCCCTCTCCACAGGATGGAATTCCAATTTGGCATGAAAATCAGCCTGATACTTTCTGGGCAGAAAAAAATAAATAATAATAAAAAACCCAAAACAAGATGAATGATCCCACCCCAACCCCTCCTTTCCAACCACTGTTAACTGCAGCTTGCCAGCAAATCATTTTTTTGAGAGTCTCAGGCTTTTCAGGCAGATTAAAAAAAAAGTTATAAATCATTGTTCTTGATAGCTGGGTGAGCCAGTCCATACCTCTCCACTCTGGGGTCACTTAAAAATGGTTACTTGGTTTAAAATGTTCAGAAGCAAAAAATAACCTAACCTTGTTCAAGCTCCCACTCACAGGTAACACAGCGATTCTTGTGCACAGACAGATTTGAATGGGAACATGAACTGAAAAGGTAATTAATTTATTACAAAGGGCTATTTTTATAGGTTATAGTAATGGCTTGAAAGCTTAAAGGTTTTTCTGCTTCAAATAATTATATTAATATTTCTTTTGGAAGATCAAAAGGAGGTTGAAAAAATGATTTCTTTAAGAAGCAGTAGTCCTCTGAAGCAATGCCATTTACTTGCAGCCGTGATGTGATTTCCTTTGGATATAAATGTGCTGAACCTCAATCAGGATGCAGAGCAGACAGTTAAAGGAGAACTTCAAAAAGCCCTGAAAAAGGGAAACCTGCATGAAAGTTCACAGTAATTTCTGCATACAGTTCTGAAAATGAAAGGGCTTTGTACCACGAGCTCTCAGTTTGCAATTTAAGGTGCGCTGCTCATCTCAGATGCTTTTCTTAAGACTGCTTTTTTTGCTTTAAGATTCAGACAGACAAAAATTAGCCTTCAGATGTTTTCTCTTTTTAAAATTCTGTTTCTTCTTACATTTCAGAAGCCCTAAAGCCTTTCAAATGGGGCTTTCTTTATGTAGCTTTTTTGGACAAAAAGAATACCATCTAACTGTATCATTTGCCACACTTTTCATATGAAGTGTTAGAAAAGTAACTCACCTCAGTGGGTAAGAATGACTAATCCCTCAAAAAATACGGATAAAGAAGATTGAGAATAGCTGGTATGGGGCTGTAAGATAAAGCATATCCTACCTTTACAAAATTTTAATATTTTAATACATTTCAAATATCTTTCTAATTATGAAAAATTAAGGCATGTGATTTTAATAAAGCACTGGGAAACCCTCCAGGAGACATAGGAAGCTTAATGCAAGCCATATGCAAATCCAGCCCTGTGAATTTGTTTTAGGTATATGGCATATGTAGAAATACATAAATATATGGGCTTAAAATTCTGGTTTGAAAACAGCAATTTTCATCTCAGAGATATTTTGATACAAATATAACAACCTGCTCCACACAATGAAACGTAAATAGTCATTTCCCTAGAAATGACTGACAGGGAAAAGCAGAAATGAAAAAAAATTGTGTAGGAAAAAGAACTATCTAAGAGCAAGACCCTTCAGAAAAATATTGACAGATGTAATGAAGAAGAATGTTAACAGAGTAGCTCATCCTCTTGCTGAATGCAGAAATAGTGAGTTTTATAAGATGAATTAATACAAGACAAGACAGTCACGGATTCCAGGAATGGCAAGTTGTCACAGCCAGATCCCAGGCTCTTAAAAGCCCTGAGTAAGTCAGAGAAAACACAGAAAATCAGGAATGTAATTTCTATGCCAGCAGCAAAGATGACAGCCCATCAGATAAGACTGATATAGAGATGATGAGCAAGACAAGGCTGATAGGAGCAGGAGTCCTTTACAGCTACACCACAGGAAACCAAACTGGCCTTGCAGCAGAGGAAAACAGACTGTGGGAAATGTAAAAAAGCATCAGGCCAAAAGAGGAATTAGATTTCCAACAGGAGACAGGGATGTAGCAGGTGTTGCAAAAATAATATTTTCCAGAAGCGCTCAGGCCGCTCGGAGCAATCCGTGATGGGATGCAATCATCAGATAATGGTCTCCTGGGAGATAATGTCATTAGCACAGACCACGGGCATGGCTCTAAATAGACAAAATGTTGCACATCAGGCTGCTTCAGTGCAGAAGGGGTCTTCTTTTTTGTCCCTTTCTGTCCCATTCCCCATTGCTACAAGCAGGATTATGATGCTGCTGTGTGCTGCACATGAGGAAACAATTGTGAGCAGAATTGCAGTCCCTTGCTGGGAAATCCTGGAGGTCTCAGCAGCAGCAACTGTAAAAGTCTGCTTCATCATTACTATCCTAAGCCTTACCAGAATGATTTCCTTCTATCCTGACCCCAGCAGACAGAATATAGCTAATAAAAAAGTTTCTGTAATACACAGACAAACAATCTGATAAGGATTTGAGGAGCCAAGTTGGACTCCATGTTTCAGGAAAGAAGATAAAGCAGGATTGCCAGGATTCTGCTGTGGGCTGGACACTCCACAGTTGTTCATGCATGGGGTTATTTCTCTCCTCTTATTTCGGTGGTGTCTGTAAGGTTCTGTTCCTCAAACACTTTAAGGAATGAGGGTGCTGTACAGGGACTGGCTGGTGTTTATGCAAGTCAGCTAACATCAGAGCTCAACATGTAGCATGGAAAATGACCTTTTTATAACTGCCTCAAATGCATTTGCAAGCTCTTCTGCTCCCCCCAGAACAAAGGGCCTTAATTCCAAAGATCTCCTTCTGTAACCAGCCCAGCTCCTCCTGGATGTCCTCATTGCAGCTAGAATTTCCTTCTCCTTGTTTGTATTGCTTCATACTGAAAAAAACACCCCTGACAGTAAATTGGAATATCACACATAAACCCTTAGATGGTTAAATTTGCAACTTGGAGTGCTCCTGATGATGAGTAAAGAGGACTGATCAAAGACAATAATGCAATTATATTACACCCTTGTTCAAAGTGAGGGTCTAGCAGGTCAGTTAGTGAAATTCCTTGCCAATGCTTTAAAATGTCCAAAAGTTTGACTGTTGCTTTCTCCTGTTTCATTACAGTATTTGATACTTTGTTTTGACATTTTGAATGGCATACAAAAGTTATTTTCACAAATACAGAGAGAAGCATGCACACATTTGATAATTATTTTGCCTACTGAGGAACTCTTTTATATGAGCAATGTGTAGATGACTATCTAAGATTAATCCCTTAAAAAATTAATCTGCTCATTCCACAAATATGATAAGTGCCCTTATTAAGAGGAAAAAAAACCCATAAACATAACTGAGGTTCACTTTGGGTAATATTTTTTTCTTGAAGGTTCAGCCAGACACGAGAAAGGAACAATATCTAATTTCCTAAGCCTGCATTCTTCACATCTGAAGCAACTAAAAGAGTTGAGCCTATCCATAACAGAGCAGGTCTAAAATTTTCCTGTCCATGTCTGGTTTCCACTTCCAACAATGACATTAAATGCATTAATGAGACTTTTAATAATTAATTTGTTCCACATGTTGGCGTCAGGAAGAGAGAAGGCTGAATGGCCCTACCACATAATGCACACAAGTTCATTGAGGTCAGCCTTGGTGGGAGACTATGAAGGTTAATAGTTTGCATTTTAGGAAGCACATTTATTGTAATGGAATGACTAAGAATTTTTTGTTTGTGTGTGTGTGTGTGTGTGTGTGTGTGTGTTGTTTTTTATGGGGTTGGAAAATGAATCTCACTACTGTCTTCCCAATACATGGCTTGCATTGTATATTAAAAAATATATAGTAGCATGTATCAAGGTCTAAAAACAAACAAAACCTTCTGCCATGATGAGAATTGATAAGTGATTTTCACAAGTTTTCATAAATTTGGGGAGAGTTTGGTTAGTTGAGCCTGATTATAAATGCAAAATTAGAAACATTAGGAATAAAGCTCAATGATCTAAATGCTCAAGAAATGAAAACCAGAGACATCAGTGTGAACAAGAAACTGAATGCAGAAAAAAAAGGAATAAATAGAGGACAACCCAAAACATATGTTCCAAAAAAAAGTATTTGTAAGGGTTAGTTATGTGCATATGTTTGTCCATTTCACACGAACATACTCCAGCATAAACACACTGCTCCTGATAATAGATTTGATGGTGACAGTCCTGGACTGTAATTATTATCTGGCCATTTAATAAACTGAGGTACAATCAAACCGAGATTTAAAGTTTGAGCTCTAACTGGTACCTGATTTTATATCACTGCTGCTAATCCTTACAAATCAAGACTGAACCCAATCAACATTATATTGAATTTATTTCCTGCTCTAAAAAGGATGGGTTTCAAGGAGTAGAATTTATATTAAATCAGGCTAATGATCACAAGAATCACATTTCTGCTACTGTCTCACCAAAATTTAAATTAAAGCACACCTTTAAAAATCTTACTTATTTTCCTCTGTTTTCTCTTTTTCTTCTGTATCAAGGGATACCAAGACTTCTATAATTCCTTTATTTTTGATTTTTATTTTCCTGGTCTTGTAACTTTAAATGTGCTTTCCCACATAGTTCAGTCACAGCAACAATAAAAATAAAAAAGGAATAAAAAGAAAAAAAGAAAATGAAGAAAATTTAAATCAAAATTAAATGTTGAAAAACAACATTTGAATTACAGTATTATAAAAAAAATAAGTACATTCCTAAGGTTCTATTCCATGACTTCCACCTGGCAGGAAACAGAATATTATCTGTAATGATTGCAGTCCTGGTGATAACAATTGCATTGACACCTGAATACCTTTATAAGAAAAAGCAATTTTACATTTCCAGAGTACACAGGTATTCTTTTCTTTTAAAGATGAGTTATAAACTGAAATTACTGTAATTTTTTTGCAAAGGTTAGACATCCGACAGAAATGTTAATAAAGGGTGTAATGTTGAGATTTAGATCAGTACAAAAGAGAAGTGAAAATACAGCACAAAATTGGAGTGGGATACATTCTGACAGAAAACAGAGAAGCAGCTGCAACAAATCAGCAGCACACTGTCATCTCCATAACAGCTTTCTGGGACACTGAGGCAGAGAAACAGAAGTGTTAATTCATTACTTTACTTTATGTTCAATGTATTCATTGCCACTTGGCAGTGTGCAGCCTGAGCCTGCATTCCCTTCTTTTTTTCTTTTTTTTTTTCCTTTTTGAATGTTGCATTTTGCTGCTGGATACAGAACTGACTCAGGGCAGCATTTTACAGCTTTTTAGCTCACTTTGGTATTGGATGAAAAACACTTTTGTGCAAACAACATCCAGGTAACAACGTGCATTACTGTAATAATTACTCTGGTGTTTGGTGAGACTGCAGGAAGACAACAGGAAGGAATCAACCAGTTTTGCATTGATGCAATGTTGTACAAAGCACTGGAGAGATCACTGTAATTTGGCACGTGCTAAATTACCCAAAAATGCAGCTCTAACATGCATCTGCTTTCCCTGAAAATAAACAAATAGGAAACAGGCAGGGGAAAGGAGGGTGCACTTGCCTTGCTAAAGAGTGTGAGTAAATAACTGAGCACAAAAAACCAGTGAGGCTAAAGCAAGGGACAGGAGCTGGATGAATCCTTTCCTCTTACAGCAAAAGCACAGCTGTTGGAAGGAGTAACCCTGAATGCAAAAGTAAAATTGCATTGGACTGCTCTGCTGCTGTTGAATATGCAGAAAGCTGACAGCCTGGAGTGGTGTTACCAAGGTGAAGTCATGTTCCACTCCCTGGAGGTCAAGGAATAGTGAACCTGTACCTGTGCCTTAGCTTCTCCAGTTATTCAAGTTATTTTTCAAGATTTATAGACCCTTGTGTTTTGTCACACATGTACAAATGCAAGTTTGTAACTCCCACTCACCCCTCAAAAAACACTGATCTGAAAGAAAGTTGATTCCTGCCATTAGAGAATGCAGGAATCAATCACCTTCTCCATGCAATTTCTCAAGGATTCCACATTCACAAGACAGTGGGCTTCTATTGCTATTTAAGGCCTTATGACCCTTAAAGATAGTGCTGTGTCTTCAAGTGTGTCCTTATCTTTATGATCAAAAGCTGCCAGGACAGGCTTGGTGAAAAATAATGAATATCAAAAGCAATCAAAAAAAAAAAAAAAAAAAAAAAAAAAAATCATCTTTTTACTCTGGCCTTCATCAATCATTCATAAGCACTGCAGCTTCTTCCAGCTTTCTGCTTTACAGCAGCACATCCCAGAAAGGCATGTCTTGTGTCTTGATATAACAGGAGGTCCTGCAGATGAAATCAAAGCACAGTGGCACCAAAAGTGCTTACTGATGTGCAATCTTCCAGCTCAGAAAAAAGTACTTCTTTCTTTCATGACAATTGCATTCACTGGCAATAGAAAGGATCACAGCCCTTTCTGAACACCAATTTCTGCTAAATAATGTTCCTTCATCATTTAAGCTTGGGGCCCTTTGCTGCCTCAGGCAAACTAGGAAATGAGACTTCTTATTTCTCTTTTTCTAATTTGTTCCTGGTTAACATTTTAAAACAGAGAAAACATATGTGCCTCAAGCTTTCATTAAGTAAACATTTTTTCAACTCTTAGGTCTCCTTGCATGTGTTAGGGTGTTTTTAAACTTTTTCTTGATTTTTACTTTGTTTCATTTTGCTTTGTATCCTTTCCCTCTTTAAATTTATATTACTCTGGTATTTATCTTGGCATATTTTCCCATCTTAGTAATTTCCCTCTTTCCCTGTGCAGCTTGCTTTCAGTCTCCTCTCTGCTCCTGTTGGCCTTCCACATCAATCACCTCTTCCCTTCTAGAGTTTTGTCAATTCCTGTCAGGAGCCTGCAGACAATCCCCAACCCATCCCCACATCCCCAAGAACCTCTGAGGCTCCTGTCTCTTCCCCCCATGCACACACCCATGTGCACACACACACACACAAGGATTCCTTGGAAGCAGTCCCTGTTTATTTCCACAGAACAATTTACCTTCCCCACCTAGGCTCTCCATCATGTATATCTTTGCACAAGATGCATAAAGTATATATAATCTCTAAAAGAATAATAAAAATGGGCACGTAGAGAGGAAAATCAGATGTTTCTTTCTTTTTCTAGAAGGGCAAAATCATTAACTCTATTTTTCAGTTTCATTTGCTGGTCGGTGTTGGACTAAGGGCACGCACTTGGTTCCACCTGGGTAATTAGGGACAAGAAGCACATTGTCACACTATGTATAGCCACCTGCTTTTTGAGAGTGAGCAAAGTGAAGACATTTTAGAGAACACTAGGTCATCAGGAGGGAGGCAGAGGCCTGCTGCTCCTTCAGGACAAGATCTCACACCTGATTTCCT
Source organism: Serinus canaria (assembly GCF_022539315.1). NCBI lineage: Eukaryota > Metazoa > Chordata > Aves > Passeriformes > Fringillidae > Serinus > Serinus canaria. The sequence goes on along the minus strand of NC_066317.1, from coordinate 6,973,454 downwards.
GAGTTCATGGGTGTTTGCACTCATTATCCAGCCACTGCACACCCTGTGCACCATTAAGGTCACACTTCTACCTCCAGCACAAACAGGTGACAATCCACTCATTTCCTACCCAGAAAACCTGCAGCAGCATCACTGCAGGTCCCTGCCTGCTTTTTGTTCTGCAGCTCCCAGTACCACTTCCATTTTAGAAAGACTTCCATGAAGAGGCAACTTTTGTTTGTTTGCCCAAAGAAGCATCCTCTCTTTTGTTTGCATGATTAATTTGAGGTGAAGAAGTTCCTTGAGCATTTCTCTACATTTAGTTTTCCAAGCTCACAATAATACATGCCTCCAATTACCTTAGCAGTGTCACTGATTCTGATGAAGTGTAATAGAAGTTATTTTGATGAAAGAGAATGAACCATATTAAAACTGGACAATTTGGTCTTAGCTATGACAGGTTTCAGCACATCATGTAGAATAAAAATAATTGGAAGTAGAAATAGATCTGTTTCTCCCTTGCAAAATTTAGAGATGTCCAATTGATCTTGCAGCTTAAAAAACTGGATAGAAGAAAAGTAAACTGTCAATCATAGTGACATTTATTTCTGTCAACTCTAAACATGCCATGCAATGCTAGAAACAGCTGGGCAAGATAATTCCTTCATCCAAGACTGCTGGGCCAATTAAGGAATCTGGTGGATTGATAAAGGGGTTCTCTTATTTCCTTGCAGTAGAGTGTTGTGTAATTCTAGCAGGTGTTCAAAAATTCCTATGTGTATGTTTTAGGAGACCAAAGAGAAGCAGTTTGTTTTTATGGCACTACTTTAGCACAAAACACCAGTTTCTCTGTGTTTCTTTAGCTGTAATTTAACCTGTTCTTAAGGATGTATTTTCTGTGAATAATTCCTTAACAGCAAGTCACCCACGCTATAAAAAAAAAAAAAAGCTTTGCTGAATATATAAAAAAAAAGATTTCTGATTTTATTTGAGTATAGCAATTCCATTCTAATTAAAACCACAATTTCTATTCTGATTAAAAGCACATGCCTCCTGCCCCTGAGGTACAAAATTTTAGTCAGTCTTTCTGCTACCCCACATTTGCAAAAGGTGACTTGGGAATTCAGATGCCTGAATTTTAGACCTTTGACCTGAAAGGGTCATACTGTCAGAAACTGCTCTGAATCTTTTAGCTGAAAATAAGTTTTCTAGCAAAAGAAACAAAGAGAATTCCAAGGTTTGTGTAAATCTACTGTTTGATGCAGTTGGTATAATTTCTGAAAGAAGAGTGTGTTGAGCAGGTACTTCTGTTCTATAGCTGGAATAGAAAAAGAGCAAATATCCATGATGGTGATGCTGAGGAGCAGGAAGACCTACCTACTAGCTGCTAAAAGAAAAGTATTTTCAAAGAAGCGGCTTGAAAATCTTTAGCCAAGAGCCTTAAACAAAGTAGCTCAGGAGACTGATGAAACACTAATGATACTTTTTAGCAAATCTTGCAAAATTAAAAACCTTCCTGAGACAGCCTTGTCCTGCCAACACCATCTTAATAGATTCAACTTACAAAACCATGGGGAATTATAGGCAGATCAGCCTGACAATTATCCCCTATAAATTAGTGGAACTACTAGTATCTAATGAAATTCTTGAAGATAAAGTAATTTTGAGTTAATTATCCAGATGGCTGGAAGGATGGTGGCTGAGGTGTAAAAAACAGAGTGGAAAAGAGAATGTGAAGAGAGATCAGCTACTGTCTGTGTCTTCCAGGTTAAGACCCAGAGGCATCAAATGAAACTAGCAAGAAGAAAAGTCACCTAAAAAATGAAGTGGTTCTTAACAACACTCCAGTTAAGGGAGATAATTTCTTAACTGAAAGATTTTTGTGGGTAGTGTGTTTATATAGGTCCAAAAAAGCACCAGGCAAGTTCAGGGGGGGAAAAAAAGCCAGGAAACTCAGATATAAAAATGTTATCTTTAGGTCTCTACGCTACAAATTGGTAAAAATATCCAGAATATTCCAGAAAAAAAAAGTTGTTTGTCTTAAACATATTTGATTTTGTCCCAGTCACACATTAATGAGCTAGAGGCTTTTTCATCATTCTCTAACAATCAATCACCTTGTGAAATTCTTGTCGTCTAAGAAAGCTAAAGACAACACCTGATATTTCAAAAATTGCAGCGTGAACAGAAGGCAAAACATTCAGAAATCTTCATAAATGAATGTTTAGCATGGGAGAAAAAAGGAAAATGCCTCTGTTCATATGTGTACATATATATATATATATATGTGTATATATATATATGTGTATATATATATATATATATATATATATTTATATTAAAATACTTAAACTGAAAAGACAGAGAGCTGCCTCTGGCCCTGGAATTTGTGGATTGACGAGTCTTACTGTTCATCCTTTCCAGTCTGGGGCTTTAATGAGATGAAGGTTGACAGACTACCTCATATGCCTATGACACCTGCTACAAAAGGCAAGAATTACTGTCAGTTTTCTGCATCACAGTTTAACACTGTCATCTCCTTGGGTAAAGCTTTTACATAAGGATGCTGAAGTTTACCTGGGTGCAATGGAGGATTTGTTCTGGCTGCAGAATGATAAATTGGGGAAAGATAGAAGGAATTTATTGGAAGGGATGAACTACTGCAGCTTGGTTTTGTTGGTTTTTTTTGGGGGGGTTTTTTATTGTTGTATCTGATCTGGCCTTTTCACATATTTACAGTCTCTTTGGCTATACTTCACTGCACAGAAAGGAATCACAGTCTCCTAAGGTGAAGGAATAATTCTTATCCATGTGCCAAACACACAGGGGGCAGTGGTCCAAGGACCTTGTATTCTGATTTCCTCAAAAGAGAAAACAGGGACATGTGAACCTGTCATATGGAACTGACAGATTTAGCCAAAAGCAACCTTGGTGTCAGGAAGAAATTTCTCTGTAAAAGTGTATTCAGTGTGGAACACAACTTGGAGGTTTAGCAGCTCCTCTCCTGTACTTACCTGCTGAAATCATCGATGTAGATGTGAGCTCACCAACCCTCTGCCGAGACAGATAACTTGGTGACCCCAAAATCTCTGTGCTCTCTGCTGTCACTGTGATATTTTCTGAAAAATCCCTTCACCAGGATTTCTTCTACTGGGAAGCTGAGAAGCCTCAGAGAAAAAACAATATTATCTGATTGCTTCTCCTGTGTTTGCTGCTTTGGAATATGGTCTGGAGATTATTTATCAACAGGTGCATGCTTGAGTGGTTTCATGTGAATTGTTTTTATTTAATGAGCAATCACCATCAGCTGTGTCAGACTCTCTGGGCAGTCATGGGTTTTTAGTATTCATTCTTGTTAAGCCTTCTGTCTGTATCATCTCTCTTTAGTATAGTTTTAGTAAAGCATTCTTTAATATAATCAAATATCATAAAATAATAAGTCAGCCTTATGAGAACATGGAGCCAGATTCTCATCTCTCACCTCATCCTGGAGACCTCACAAACACCACACTCTGCTGTCTCATAGTTCTAGGGAACAAAATGCTTTACTCTAAGATCTCCTGACTCTGGTAACATGAACCACAGAAGCCTGTGACATAAAAGAGACTAAATTGGGTTCAATAATGCTTTCTGATCTGAAACTCCATGAAAATTTTAAAAACTTTACCAACTCCAGTTAATAAGGGTGTGTATCAATAGCCTGTGTTCTGAGACATGGTTCCCTGATTTCATTTCAGTTCTGCAGTGTCAGCTTTGCAGAGTTTGATCTGTGGCATCTTGCCTTTGATACTCTGGCCTTGTTTTAAATAGTGTCAGAGAAAAATCTGCACAAGGCTCTAGATGGACTGACAGTGAAACAGCTCATTTTCAATAAAATAATAATAATATTAATTTTAAATTACCTGCTTTTTTAATCTTAGAGGATTGATCTTAGCACACTGTATACACTTGGAATCTTTTATATAATAGCTTCAGGCCTTGTGGGTAGCAGGGAATTTTTTCTTTTTTTAGTTTTTCTTACAGCTCCCATGATGACAAATTAGAAAGCTGGAAGTAGGTGTTATCTGCTTGACTCAGAAACATTCACAGAAATGCAAAGTATCAGGTAGCCTTTACAGAAACACTCAGTGAAGCCTTTGCAGCTGAATGCCTTTTAAATACATGTCACATGAATATTCAGTCAGATATGCAAATTTAGCGTTTCTGTTCCTTTAGTAGATTGATTTGTTATTTGAGATCAAGGCATAGATCACACCAAAAGCATATCAAAATATCAGACCTTTTATAATATTCTTGTACAGAATATATTGCAGGTGGTCTTGTTTGTTTTCTATTCCTCTTGGCAGTTTGTTTTCTTTCTATAGTAAAATAAAACCTAAACTCCTTTTAGCTTTGTCACTCCATATGCTTTGATAAAGTGCTTCATCACTGAGGCTTTACAAATGACCTGAAAAGAAGGTTTTGATACTGTAATACCAAATCTGTGCAGTACCCAGACTCTCAGAATTAGTTATATATTGCAGATAAAGGCAGCAAAATGATTTGGAAAGTCAAACAGATTCAAGATAACTCTGTGTTTCACAGGTGGCTAACTGGCTCTGTACTGTATTCAGGCCAGTGAGAGAATGGGAAGTGTTGCTACCCTATTTCAGGGGCTATTCAAAACAGGTTCACCAATTTCTTCTGGTGTATTTTAAGAAAAAAATCTTGAATGTTACTCCTGAAACTGTTTCAGAGAAAAAAATTAAATTTACAGGGGGGAAGGGCTTTAAACAAAGATCAAAATAAATGAATTATTGAGCACTGAGAGAAGGCTTGGCTAGTTAAGAGGAGGCACATAAAATTCTGCAAATCTCCTGCTCTACATTTCAGGATATTAATAAATCAGACAAGTAAATGCAAATTGCCAAGTGTCCCAAACTGCAACCAAAATCTCTCTGCTTCCAAAATAACCCAGGAGTCTTTACCTTCCCTTTCTCACTCTCACTGCCTTCTTGCCTTCCCCTCTCCAAAAGGATGCACACAACACCCCTGTGCTGGGCAGTTCTACCTGCCTGGTGAGGACACAGCCTTCTCCAGATATCCTTCAAAGTTGTTCTTCTCCAGATATCCTTCAAAGTAATTCTCTCCATGTGGATTCTCTCTGGGAATTGCTGTTAGACATGGGAAGCTGTTGCTTCCTTTCAAAGTTATGAGTGGACAGGACACCCAATTGTTTACCCTCTGTAAAATCCCATTACACAATGGAGGATAAAAGTTTGGCTGGTTCTTTTATTTCTCCCTTTCTCACAGAAGAAGAAAATCCCAGCTCAGTTTTGTCATTCTTTAGTTCTCTTTGTTCCACTGTTACTGTGAGGGATTAAAAATCCCTCTGTAGCACTCTTTTTTTTGGTCAGCTGTATCACTTGGCACAACAAAAGATGTCAGCTCTCCCTAAAAACCCTACCTTATCTATGCTTCAACCACTACATTTACAAAACCACTTTCAAAAGTTGAAAAGGCAGCAGAGGGCAGCCAGGTTTATCCAGAGCAGGGTTTGGATGTTGACAGCAGTGCAGACAATAGGATTGCAATGCCCCAAGTTTCCCAGGTTTAAGGGAAGGGTACCTCTCTCACTGATAGTTGGCTTGGCTATAGAATTTATTTGCAGGTTCCAGTGGTAGTGATAAAGTTAATCTTCTTTGTCACAAATCAGCCAAGGCTCTAAAAGAAGCTCAACACCAGGCCACACGATCCAAGGAAACTTTAGTTTTAGATGCCTAAGCTCCCAAAACTCTGCTGTGCCTAAGATGAGTTTTATATATCTGCCTTTTTCCTTTGGAATCTGTGGTGCTTCCTCTACAGGATCTTGTGCAAATGAGTGGTGTTGCTGGAACTATTTGTTTCATTTAGGGAACTCTCTTTAATTTCCTCCCATGTTAAGAGGCTGGTATGCTAAAAGAACAAACTGCAGAAGAGATGTGATTTGCAGCCACAGTTATCTGTTAGTCAGGCAACAAGCTCATCAATGATAACAAGCAAACAGGAACTAAAGATCAGGGAAAAAAAAAACCATGAGAAATGAGGAGAAGAGTAACTTCTTGAGGAGCAATTAAAGAACTGAAGGGAAGCTTGTAACAAGCAGCAGAAAAATACAAGCAATGTAGGAATAGTCTGTTATCACAACTTTTACTTATTTAATATAATAAATATGTGATGTATAGTTATATTAATATAATTTACAGTTTATATTAAATATACATATTCATTATTTCACTACCACCAAAAAGAAGATATTAGGAATTTGTTTTATGACCCATAGAGGACATCTGCCAATAGCAAAATGATCCTCAGAGATTCAAGATTATAACTATTTCACTAACTAAGCAGCTCAGAGGCTGCTTACTTTCAATTTCAGTGATATGAGACGTGGAGAATCACACAAAATGTGTCTGACAGGAACAGTTTCCCTCCAGAAGGAAGGGATTTTACAGAGCATGCCACGTGTGACCATGACATTGATGAAAGGAAGCTCTCCATGCTGATGAACCCAGCACACAGTGCTGGGAAAGTCTGATGGCCATTTCACCTTATGCACCTATCAAACATTATACATGTAATTTTTATTATGATCAATAAAATCAATTCCCAGTCCATTGCAGATGGACTCCATTTAATGGTCAGTTTCCTGCTGTCATCATCTTTGCTGCTACTGTGTAAAAAATGTGCTGGTAATTCCATCACAGAGATTGCTGCACGTAGATCAGATTATCTGGGTCAATGCTATTGTTATTACTGTGTCAATGACACTGGCCCAAGGCACCATTGATTTAAAATAAATCTCCATATTGTTTAATTCTAGTGTAAATAATGAGATTAGCTCAGTTGGCCCAGGCTGCAGGTTGGATCCCTGAGCAGGTCACTCCCTTAGGAGTTGGATTTGGGGGTCCTTGTGGGCCCCTCCCAACTCAGAACATTCTGTGCTTTTGTGAAATGAGAACAGCTTTATGTACAGATTTGTTCTTCATATCTAAACAGATTCTCAGCATGCCTTCTAATCCTGTGATATATCAATTTTAATAGACTCAAACAAAAAGTCTGTGTGAACCATATGTAGAGGATTAATCACAGGTTCATTCAGTTGTCCTAGACTGCACTATGGGAAGACAGAAAAGAAGAGAACATTACAAATATAAACTCTAAAAGGATTACATGTTTTATAGTACAGCCTATGATTAATACATATTTTAGTTGGTGCATATACAATACAGAAAGAGTAGTAAGAGAGTTCCTTTTTAATTGAAAGAAATTATTTTAAAATTTTAGGTCACAACATAATTTCATAACATTTTTGGGAGTCTTTTTTCTTTCTTAGCCTGTTGATGTGCCAGAGGAATTCAGTTTTCAATTACACATGAGGCCAAAGGTTAAAAAATTAACAAAACCAGAACACAGAGTATTTTCACAGAAGAAAATTCATGCAGATAGTGTTGTTTTTTCCTAAAACAATTTCACATTAAATTAGATATCCAGTGCAATGATTAACTGAGGAATCCCTCTGAAGAAAATGTATTATACTAGAGCTGGGAGAAGTCAAACTGCAGTTTATAAAGCACAGAGACATTTTTCAAGGTATCAAGAACAACCATAAAAACTGATCTGTGAAGTAAATAACTTGCAGATAAAAGCTGTGTTGAAAGACTTCATTAATGTTGCAAAGTCTAGCTGCTGGCATTTAGGGAAGGTCTAAACCAGCATTTAATACACAACTGTTTAACTGAAAATCACATTTTCCATAAACCCAAATTAGGCATTTCTGAGACATGTCTGTAAATGTACTTTGATGAGATGCTGCTACTATTTACTGGGTACACAGTAAAAATTCAAGATTAATTTCTTTTCTTGTGTATTTTGAAATTTTCTTTGCTTTTGATGGTGTCCATTTTGTTTGTTTTAATGGCATGCCAAAGCAATTATTAGTTGGTACTTCCTGCCTCATGAGTCTTACATTTACACCTCATTCCTCCTTGAATTTTGGCAGTGCCAAGTCATGGTAATAAAACTGTCTGTTCTGAGGTCTAGACTTTGAGTTTGTTTCTTTCCATGTTAAATATAGGTAATATAATTAAATAGCCATGGGCTTCATCTTTTCATTCATTCTTCCCCTTTGTAACCATCTTGTAATTATATCTAAGAGTCTTTAAGTATCACTACTGAACAGAACACTCTAAACTCTTCAGGGCAAGGTTTTTGTAGTCAAACTCCTGCCTGTGACAGAGGCAAGCATGCATTTGTTGTGACATCTGGATTATTAGATTTAGTAATTTTTAAACACCTCGTTTCACATCAAAGTGAAATATCCCAATGAATCAATACCAATTTTGCTGTTAATTTTCAATATTGTTTTAAATCTTATCAGCCTCAGGAAGGGCTTTTCCTATAAGCTCCCTTATCTATACTCCTATTCTGGTCCTTCTATATGAGAGAATATTGATTAAAGTCCTCAGAACCTCCTCATTATGTCACTGCAGACTAAATTGTTCATCTGCTTTGCCATCTCAAAATCTGATAAGAAATAAAACAACTCAAGTAGAAAAGCCAGCTTAACAAAACTGAGTCACTCCATTACTAAAGATGCCTTCACCTAACAGCTCCTCATCTGCTCTGTCTCAACATTTGTTTAGAAAATCACTAGAGTGGAAATTAAAATTTAGTATAACTGTATGGGATAGAGACTTGATTAGCCTAAAGATCTCTGGGTGTCTCACCACTGTAACCAGGAAAATAAAAGAATTGAGACCTACACCTTGGGAGGACAATAACAGCTCATGAAGAAACTTTCCTGCTGGTGTCAGAGTAGTTCAAGATCTCTTTATCACAGACATCTGAAATGCAAAGATTTAGAGTGAAATTATGGCTCTAATGAAGTCCATGCTTTATTTTATTTTTTTTTATTTATCTTATTTTGGTAATAGTATAACTTATGAAACATCTGTGTATAAAACTAACTTTAGAAAATGGCATATAATTTTCTCTTTCTCTGTTCTGCAATGGCTTTATTACTGTATTTACAAATAGACATCCTGTAGAATGCTCCTGTTTTCATCCCTGCTTTTGTAAAGGAGCTATTTCTTTTTCCTTTCAAGCTTGTGAGTCTGATAGCTACATGTCAGTTTTGTAAACTTGACAGATGTCTTCGGTTAAGGGAGGGGATCAAAGGGAAAACTGGTGGCCCTCAAAGTTCTGGCTGTGACAGGATGAACCCATCACTGAGGACTGTGCTGACAAGTTGTCATGGTTTAAGCCTGGCACAATACCAGTGCCCCCACGAGAACACCTACTTCCCTGGCACCTATTGTGAGATATGATCAGAGACAGAGCAAAGCAGGCTCCAACTTAAGGTTAAAAGGAAAAAAAAAAGCATTTATTAACCTACAACTACAAAGGAAGACACACAAAACACAATAGAACATAAGATGAAAACCTTCCAAAATTCTTCCTCCTCCCCCCACCAAATTTCCAATTTCATTGCCACCCTTCAGACAATCGATTCTCAGTCTCTCGAGGAGAGAGAAGTCCCTCTTGCGCCACACGCCTTCCATGTCCAGTGCTCTCACCACTGCACATGGATCAGAGCTGCTTCTGGGGTTTTTCATTTTAAGGATACTTTGACCAGTTCCAAAGGGAGCACAGTCCTTCTCCTTCTGGGACACTTGTCCCCCCCAAATTTCACCCCCTGGGGCCGAGGGGTCTCTTGAACAGAGATCGTCTTCTTCTTCTTCTCTTCTTCGAAGCAGAGGGCACCACCACACCCTCCTCACCCGTCGTCTCTGTTCACTCCTCCACATCACTGCACTCTCTTGGCTCTGAGCCATCGCCTCCCCCTAGAACGCAGTCTCTGTGGCACAGAAACACCCGTGGTTCTGCTGTGGCTACACAAGAAAAGTCCAGCCCAAAGCCACTTCATCATCTCCTCCCACCTAGAATTTTCCTCAACATCTTCTCAATCTCAACATCTTCTCAATCTCATCAACTTCAGGAAGACTCAGCGTTTGCAAGGTTCTCATCTTCCTTGGAGGGGTTAAAAGTCCCAGGCTCTCTGCCGGTTTACTTCGTCAACTCCCACGCCTGTCTGCCCTGCTGGGCACCCCCCCCTTCTCCTTCACGCCGGGCCATTATCACAGACACCACAGGCACCGGCTCTGTCTCTCTCTCTCCCTCTCCGGGCGGGGGGGGGGGGGGAATGGAGGATGGCTGCCCGAAGCCCTTGCAATGTTCTCCTCCACCCTTGGGCCCAGGCCTGGCCTACCTCTCTCTCCGGCCACATGGCTCCCCTCCCCCCCTGCCCAGCCAGATCTGGGCAGGGGGGGGTCTGCTCACTCTCCAGCGGGACTCCAAGAGGAAGTTCCCCTGGGAGATCACAGCTTTTAACCCCTGTGTTCTCAGAGGCGTATCCTGCCCTCAGTGGACAAACCAGGTGCCAATATTAAATCTGAACACTGATTGGATTGCCCACACCATCACAAAAAACTTCATTTCCTTTCAAACCACGACATTCCACCCTTCGCCTCTGAGAACACATTTTCTAAAATTATCATCCAAATTACAATAGACAAACTCTACTTAAACAATAAAACCTCTATAAATCTATCATCTTAACCTAATACATTACATGCTTTGTTCTTATTCTTCTTGATCACATCTCACAGTTCACCTTATCACTCATCCAAAAATCGATTCCCTGGTCAGGGAACCAAAAATGTCATGGTTTAAGCCTGGCACAATACCAGTGCCCCCACGAGAACACCTACTTCCCTGGCACCTATTGTGAGATATGATCAGAGACAGAGCAAAGCAGGCTCCAACTTAAGGTTAAAAGGAAAAAAAAAAAGCATTTATTAACCTACAACTACAAAGGAAGACACACAAAACACAATAGAACATAAGATGAAAACCTTCCAAAATTCTTCCTCCTCCCCCCACCAAATTTCCAATTTCATTGCCACCCTTCAGACAATCGATTCTCAGTCTCTCGAGGAGAGAGAAGTCCCTCTTGCGCCACACGCCTTCCATGTCCAGTGCTCTCACCACTGCACATGGATCAGAGCTGCTTCTGGGGTTTTTCATTTTAAGGATACTTTGACCAGTTCCAAAGGGAGCACAGTCCTTCTCCTTCTGGGACACTTGTCCCCCCCAAATTTCACCCCCTGGGGCCGAGGGGTCTCTTGAACAGAGATCGTCTTCTTCTTCTTCTCTTCTTCGAAGCAGAGGGCACCACCACACCCTCCTCACCCGTCGTCTCTGTTCACTCCTCCACATCACTGCACTCTCTTGGCTCTGAGCCATCGCCTCCCCCTAGAACGCAGTCTCTGTGGCACAGAAACACCCGTGGTTCTGCTGTGGCTACACAAGAAAAGTCCAGCCCAAAGCCACTTCATCATCTCCTCCCACCTAGAATTTTCCTCAACATCTTCTCAATCTCAACATCTTCTCAATCTCATCAACTTCAGGAAGACTCAGCGTTTGCAAGGTTCTCATCTTCCTTGGAGGGGTTAAAAGTCCCAGGCTCTCTGCCGGTTTACTTCGTCAACTCCCACGCCTGTCTGCCCTGCTGGGCACCCCCCCCTTCTCCTTCACGCCGGGCCATTATCACAGACACCACAGGCACCGGCTCTGTCTCTCTCTCTCCCTCTCCGGGCGGGGGGGGGGGGGGAATGGAGGATGGCTGCCCGAAGCCCTTGCAATGTTCTCCTCCACCCTTGGGCCCAGGCCTGGCCTACCTCTCTCTCCGGCCACATGGCTCCCCTCCCCCCCTGCCCAGCCAGATCTGGGCAGGGGGGGGTCTGCTCACTCTCCAGCGGGACTCCAAGAGGAAGTTCCCCTGGGAGATCACAGCTTTTAACCCCTGTGTTCTCAGAGGCGTATCCTGCCCTCAGTGGACAAACCAGGTGCCAATATTAAATCTGAACACTGATTGGATTGCCCACACCATCACAAAAAACTTCATTTCCTTTCAAACCACGACATTCCACCCTTCGCCTCTGAGAACACATTTTCTAAAATTATCATCCAAATTACAATAGACAAACTCTACTTAAACAATAAAACCTCTATTAATCTATCATCTTAACCTAATACATTACATGCTTTGCTCTTATTCTTCTTGATCACATCTCACAGTTCACCTTATCACTCATCCAAAAATCGATTTCCCGGTCAGGGAACCAAAAATGTCATGGTTTAAGCCTGGCACAATACCAGTGCCCCCACGAGAACACCTACTTCCCTGGCACCTACTGTGAGATATGATCAGAGACAGAGCAAAGCAGGCTCCAACTTAAGGTTAAAAGGAAAAAAAAAAGCATTTATTAACCTACAACTACAAAGGAAGACACACAAAACACAATAGAACATAAGATGAAAACCTTCCAAAATTCTTCCTCCTCCCCCCACCAAATTTCCAATTTCATTGCCACCCTTCAGACAATCGATTCTCAGTCTCTCGAGGAGAGAGAAGTCCCTCTTGCGCCACACGCCTTCCATGTCCAGTGCTCTCACCACTGCACATGGATCAGAGCTGCTTCTGGGGTTTTTCATTTTAAGGATACTTTGACCAGTTCCAAAGGGAGCACAGTCCTTCTCCTTCTGGGACACTTGTCCCCCCCAAATTTCACCCCCTGGGGCCGAGGGGTCTCTTGAACAGAGATCGTCTTCTTCTTCTTCTCTTCTTCGAAGTGGAGGGCACCACCACACCCTCCTCACCCGTCGTCTCTGTTCACTCCTCCACATCACTGCACTCTCTTGGCTCTGAGCCATCGCCTCCCCCTAGAACGCAGTCTCTGTGGCACAGAAACACCCGTGGTTCTGCTGTGGCTACACAAGAAAAGTCCAGCCCAAAGCCACTTCATCATCTCCTCCCACCTAGAATTTTCCTCAACATCTTCTCAATCTCAACATCTTCTCAATCTCATCAACTTCAGGAAGACTCAGCGTTTGCAAGGTTCTCATCTTCCTTGGAGGGGTTAAAAGTCCCAGGCTCTCTGCCGGTTTACTTCGTCAACTCCCACGCCTGTCTGCCCTGCTGGGCACCCCCCCCTTCTCCTTCACGCCGGGCCACTATCACAGCACCACAGGCACCGGCTCTGTCTCTCTCTCTCCCTCTCCGGGCGGGGGGGGGGGGGGAATGGAGGATGGCTGCCCGAAGCCCTTGCAATGTTCTCCTCCACCCTTGGGCCCAGGCCTGGCCTACCTCTCTCTCCGGCCACATGGCTCCCCTCCCCCCCTGCCCAGCCAGATCTGGGCAGGGGGGGGTCTGCTCACTCTCCAGCGGGACTCCAAGAGGAAGTTCCCCTGGGAGATCACAGCTTTTAACCCCTGTGTTCTCAGAGGCGTATCCTGCCCTCAGTGGACAAACCAGGTGCCAATATTAAATCTGAACACTGATTGGATTGCCCACACCATCACAAAAAACTTCATTTCCTTTCAAACCACGACATTCCACCCTTCGCCTCTGAGAACACATTTTCTAAAATTATCATCCAAATTACAATAGACAAACTCTACTTAAACAATAAAACCTCTATTAATCTATCATCTTAACCTAATACATTACATGCTTTGCTCTTATTCTTCTTGATCACATCTCACAGTTCACCTTATCACTCATCCAAAAATCGATTCCCGGTCAGGGAACCAAAAATGTCATGGTTTAAGCCTGGCACAATACCAGTGCCCCCACGAGAACACCTACTTCCCTGGCACCTACTGTGAGATATGATCAGAGACAGAGCAAAGCAGGCTCCAACTTAAGGTTAAAAGGAAAAAAAAAAAGCATTTATTAACCTACAACTACAAAGGAAGACACACAAAACACAATAGAACATAAGATGAAAACCTTCCAAAATTCTTCCTCCTCCCCCCACCAAATTTCCAATTTCATTGCCACCCTTCAGACAATCGATTCTCAGTCTCTCGAGGAGAGAGAAGTCCCTCTTGCGCCACACGCCTTCCATGTCCAGTGCTCTCACCACTGCACATGGATCAGAGCTGCTTCTGGGGTTTTTCATTTTAAGGATACTTTGACCAGTTCCAAAGGGAGCACAGTCCTTCTCCTTCTGGGACACTTGTCCCCCCCAAATTTCACCCCTGGGGCCGAGGGGTCTCTTGAACAGAGATCGTCTTCTTCTTCTTCTCTTCTTCGAAGTGGAGGGCACCACCACACCCTCCTCACCCGTCGTCTCTGTTCACTCCTCCACATCACTGCACTCTCTTGGCTCTGAGCCATCGCCTCCCCCTAGAACGCAGTCTCTGTGGCACAGAAACACCCGTGGTTCTGCTGTGGCTACACAAGAAAAGTCCAGCCCAAAGCCACTTCATCATCTCCTCCCACCTAGAATTTTCCTCAACATCTTCTCAATCTCAACATCTTCTCAATCTCATCAACTTCAGGAAGACTCAGCGTTTGCAAGGTTCTCATCTTCCTGGAGGGGTTAAAAGTCCCAGGCTCTCTGCCGGTTTACTTCGTCAACTCCCACGCCTGTCTGCCCTGCTGGGCACCCCCCCCTTCTCCTTCACGCCGGGCCACTATCACAGCCCACAGGCACCGGCTCTGTCTCTCTCTCTCCTCTCCGGGCGGGGGGGGGGGGGGAATGGAGGATGGCTGCCCGAAGCCCTTGCAATGTTCTCCTCCACCCTTGGGCCCAGGCCTGGCCTACCTCTCTCTCCGGCCACATGGCTCCCCTCCCCCCCCTGCCCAGCCAGATCTGGGCAGGGGGGGGTCTGCTCACTCTCCAGCGGGACTCCAAGAGGAAGTTCCCCTGGGAGATCACAGCTTTTAACCCCTGTGTTCTCAGAGGCGTATCCTGCCCTCAGTGGACAAACCAGGTGCCAATATTAAATCTGAACACTGATTGGATTGCCCACACCATCACAAAAAACTTCATTTCCTTTCAAACCACGACACAAGTGCTGCTGCCAGGGCACAACAAGAGCCAGCTGCTTGTTTAGGGATGGGGAGCCAGGAGCTGGGGGAGAGCCCTGTGCTCTCACAGACAGGGGCTGTGATATTTTAGCTAATATCCATACTTTTGTGGGAACCAGAGTCCATAAATGATTATAGGAAGATCCATAGATGATTTTTCCAGCAGGGAACAGTGTAATTAGCTAAACTGTGAACACATTAAAGAGGAGAGGTATAAATAAATATCATTTCAGGCATAGCAATGTTCTCACAGGGGTGAGCATGGCAGGCAGGACACAGTGCTGCTGAGAGAGCCTGTCATCAGTGAACCAAGCCCAGAGAAATTCCTGCCAGGAGCAGCTGGGACAAGAAACAGGGCCAGGCAAAGGTCCACACCTCAGGCAAGCCCTGTGCAGGGTTTGTGGGAGCTCCCAGGTGAGGCTGGCCAAAGAGCCCATTAGTGCTCATCACTGAAATCAGCCCCCACAAAGAGCTGCTTGCTTTTAATCCTTTCCTCCAGTTTCTGCCTTCCTCTTTCTACCAGCTGCCAACCTAAGGAGGTGAACACAGGCTCACCTCATTCCTTTTGTGAAAGGCATCTTGCTCACACATCTATGAGTAACACTTTATAAACACTTAACAAAATGCTGAAAGCCTTCTTCACACTTAAGGGAAAACCAGTGGAATGCTCTGCTGCATGTGCTGAGCTCTCAAGTGGCCCCTAATCAATGTTTTCTTAAGCAGAGCTCCACCTGTCTGAACCCACCAACCAGCACCTGAGAGACCCTTTTGGCATTCTTATCTTTGGACTTATACACATACAATTCTGGAAACAAAATGCTAATTTACTTGCACAGCCACATACCACAGAGGAAAATTTTGGATAACGCTGAAAAAAGAGGAAATTTTTTTCAATGGTGATGGGATTTGATACTTATTTTTTTCACTGTTCTAACAGGTTTATCCATGAATGTCGTGGATGCTTTTGGAAAGACTGATCAACACCTCCCCTGGGAGCTGAAATAAATGCAGAGCAGTAAGAGAAACTTTTGCATTTCAAAGGAGGCTCTTGAGATCAAGGTGGTTGCAGAGAAATATAACAGGGACTATTTCCTTATTCTTTTAACTAGATAAATACAATGCCTTTGAGATCCATTTTCCTCTTACACTCTGTTATTTGTCATTCAAATTTGCTCAGTTATTAACTTTTCATTTGCTTTTCTGTAACTTATTCTGGTAATTCAATGTACAAGAGAGCATCTCTGTTCAAATAAGGCATAAAACTTCATGCTAACCTCCACAAGTCATGCTGAACTAGTCAGGAGTATATATCACATGATCTAAAAATATATCTACAAAATTTTCAGTTAGAGATATACTTCATTAGCTTTCTTCTTTATTTGGTTTTTTTTTTCTCTGTTTTATCAGCATGTACTGATATGGCATTTGTGATCCATACATTGCAGAGTTATTCAGGTCAAAATAAAATCAGTAGAAGTTGGCTAGGTATTTTCATTGATTTATCAATGACAACATACTGGATAAAAAGTTTTAAAGAATCCCACAATCTTGCCCCAATACATGGTAGTCCCTTGTATTGAAATGTGGCACAGAAAATCCATTTAATGTTATCATCATTTCATTAGAAACATCTTGAAAAGTAGATATTTAGTTACTGAATTTATCAGCTGGAAAAATATAAATGAATATAATGTTCTCAGCCTGTGAATGTGAAATCAAAATATTGGTTTTGTCTCACTAAAACCAATAAATACTACTGAAGTTGAACTAAAACCAAAATGTAACACAGTGCTTTTCAGGGACTTTGAAGAGCTTATTGACTAAAAAAAAAGCTTCTTTTAAAAGAAACTGGGTATTTTGGCACATATATTCCATTAACTTTCAATGGGCTTTTTGGAAAATTAGGTCCCTAAGTTACCACTATAAGTATTAATGTAATAACTTCCAACATATTCATGTATCTCTACCCCAATATTTGCATGCCTAAAGGTACATTCATAAATCATCAGTTTCTTGATTTTCCATTCTATAATTTAATTGAAGCTCAGATTGACCCCAGCACTTCTAAAAATACAGGCTGTGTTTACTTAGAACTCTGTATCTCAAAACAAAGCTTAAAACAGGCATCCCAAACAAACATTGATTTCATTTAGATAATTTAATATTTTGTTGTCACCAAATATTTAAATAATTTTTCTTTGATTTTGCCAACATACCAGCTGTTGAACAAAATTCTAGGAAGCAGAATGTGCACAGTATTAGCATTTTGGATCCAAGCAGATAGAAGGCCAAAGGAGGACATAAATGTAATTGAAATCAAAATTGTTCATTTCTTCACCCTCATTAAGGACTCTTCCTTGTTTCCTTAGTGACTTACCCAGGTAAGTCTGTGCTATCTGTAAGAATCTTTCTGGCATTCAGAAATGTTACAAATGTATGTGGAAAACTACCCACTGAAACTATTCCATGGAAACTAATAGAAAAGTGCAAAAAATCATTATCCAAACAAGAGAGTCATAATTACATTAAATTAATTACAAATACCCTCAAATAAAAATAAAATTATTGTAGAGATTAAAACTTCTCTTTATGCAGAACAAACTGACAAAAATACTGAGTAGCTTGTGACTGGGGAGAAAACATCAAAGATCCTTGTGAGACACCACTTTTAGGAGTCATTCATCCCAAGAAAATGTTGAACACATTAGATTGCTATGCTTGAAGTGGTACTTATACCTCTCCTGTTTAATGTGTTTAAATACAGTTTAGCTAATTATACTTTTGCCTACTGGAGAAATCATGTATGAATCTTTCTAAAATCATTTAGGGATACTGGTTCCCACAAAAACATGGATATTAAATAAAATATCTTAATTTGTGCATTTCCTGCTGACCTGGCTGTTACAATTCCATGACCCAGGTTTGTGTACTCCTGGTTTGTTTGGCTTTTTCCACTCTAAAATCTTCAGACGGTGAGAGAAGTGTTTTGTCCCTGTCATATTTTCTGGAAAAATCCCCTTGCCCAGGATTTCTTCTCCTGGGAAGCTGAGAAGCCTCAGAGAAAAAGGAAAACAACATTATCTCATTTGCTTCTCCTGTGTTTTGCTGCTTTGGAATGTGGTTTGAGCACTGTTTACCAACAGGAGATTGTTCCATTGGATTCTGCTGTGAGTTCTTTTCACTCTTTGGCCAGTCAGGGCCAAGCTGTGTCAGGACTCTGGAGAGAGTCAGGAGTTTTCATTGTTATCTTTTTAGCCTTCTGTAGATCTCCTTTCTGTATTCTTTAGTACAGTTTAGTATAGCATTCTCTAATATAATATAGTAACACAAATTAATTAATTAACCTTCTGAGAACATGGAGTCAGACTCATCATTCCTTCCCACCACGGAGCACCCCACAAATATGACAGTGTTTGTTGCAACAAACCCCCTTCAAATGGAAACAGAACTCTGTCCCAGCCACTGCAGCTGCTCAGTCTCAATATTTTAATCCCTGTGCAGCATTTACAGTTGGACAGGAAAAGGGCTGCTTCCAATGGCTCCATCTGGCAAACTGTCATCTTAATGGATGGGAATTCCAAATCTTTTTCCACCCATGGCCATGCTTGAACTCATTCCCCTCAGCACAACACTTAAAAAGAGCACATTTTTTAAAAACCTAGTTGAATGAACTATCAAGACTGGTCTTTTGGGTTAATAGCTATTTACCTCATTAAAATGATTAGAAAACTTTTTTTTTTAAGGTTTTCTATGGTTGTTAGTGCTTTGGTTTGGGTTTTTTCCTCTTTCTTTTTTGCCTTCCATCAGTTACCAATTTCCGTCATCAAGAGTAATTTTTGGTTTTTAAGCAGGACTGAATTAAATTGTGGACCTATCAATCATCCTCTCAAAATTTACCAAATGATGAATTCACCCCATTCCAGCCCTAGAATGGGGATCTCTCATGCTGAGTTACAGCAAAGGTCCAGCTCAGAAGGGCTCAGTGCTTCTGCCCTCCTTTTTGGGAAACTGCACCATCCCCCAAAACTCAGCCAAAAACATAACAGAATACAGGATTTATGCTCTTCCAGATTTGGAAAACAGAGGGGAAAGGAATTTCAGATTAAGATACTTCTGGCAGCCCAGACAGGAAGTTTGGCACTTGTGGATCTAAAATAGGGTTATTCATGTAAAATCTAGTCATTTATGCATATTTCATTTATGTCTATTCTTAATAATTTGGGGAGAGTCATACATTATGAGAACATAGAAAAACCTAGCTTAAATAAACATTGATTTAGAAGACACAGAAATCAGTGTTTTAAAAAGAACAAAAGGAAAAAACCCCAAAAAACGAAAAACAATGGGGGAAAAAGGGGAGGAGAAGAAAAGCTGTAATAACCTATTCTCATTATATATATAAAAATATAATATGCTATTTGCATAAAGCACACACTTTGCAAGTGAAGTGATAACTGAACAATAATTTGGTTTGTAATATCTACACCTCAACTGTAGGCAGCTGATCTACCCTGTAAAGGAGACTGCAGCTGTAAATCAGATTCCAGTTGCCAGCTGCCAATAAATCTGATCATTTACAAGCATTTAAGCCTCACATTTTTGTTTTACACATGTACATGACCACATTCCATTTTTAGATCATTCAGTAGATAATTTGCAAATGAATTTAGGGGTGATAATGGAGCTCCATAAAACAAACATTTACACTAATTTAAATAACATTAAAATATTTTTATTCATCCCATTTGCCATAGCTTTTGTTTTACAAATTTCCTCTGTGCATTTGCATTCCTAAGATTAATAAAATTAATATTTTTTGAAAATTGCAGTGTCCCTGTAATTACCTTGGATACAAATTCCACACATTTCATTGCCTTCATTAAGCCTGTAGTCATATGTGGCTCAGAAGATTATTAACTAAGTGGTTAATGGACAGTGTACTCTACTTTTCCAGTCTGCCTTCAAATTTTTTTTCCAGCCCCTCATAGCTTCTTCAAGAAGTTGCAGCCTTTGCATACTGATATATCCCTTCTTCCCAGGCTGAAGGAATCACCCACATGGAGTTTCACAAAACTCACAGTCTTATCAATCAGCACCAAATTGCACAAAAATTACTTTATTTCATTGGAAAGATTCATTACTAATTAAATATTTCTGCCTATAGTAACCAAAACTGTGAATCCTTAAATCACATTGTGGCTATGAACAGTCAATGAAGTGCAAGAACATTTCTATTCCCTACAGCATCAAGATGATAAGGGTATGTAGATTAAATAAAGATTCACTCTAGATTCCTAGCTGGTAGCCCACAAGTTCTTAAATTCACCAGCACTTTTGAGAAAGAGATTTCATGTGGTTTTGGGAAGCCAGAAAGAGGTAAAAGAGCAAATTGTAAATTTTTCTTGTGCTCTTCCCTCAAACCAGGGATCCAAAAAAAATTACATATTACTCCAGTAGGTCCTATGGCAAAACAAGACTCAGAGACACCAGATTTCTGCTTCACACTCCGATGACCAAATCCAGATTTTCCCTACTCAGTTGTTTTGAAAACAACTAAATAAAAATCTCCCTAAAATATAGAATTCCATAAGACAAATACTAGTTTAGTTAGAGGAAATCTACCCAAACATCCAACACCTTCAGCTTGCTGGTACAACCAAGAAGGGCAGGGCTCAGGCAGTTCCTGCTCCACTGTGTGTGTGCATGCAGAGATGGGCAGAAGAATGGGGCAGTGGGGCATTCACATTCTCTGAAAAAATTCCTCCTCCCAGGATTTTTCTCCTGGGAAGCTGAGAGACCTCAGAGAAAAGGAAAACAAATCTTATCTCATTTGCTTCTCCTGTGTTGTGCTTGTCTGGAATGTGTTTGGGGATTGTTTCATTGGATTCTGCTGTGAGTTGGTTTCACCCATTGGCCAACTGGGGCCAAGTTGTGTCAGGACTCTGGAAAGAGTAGCAAATTTTCATTATTATCTTTTTAACATTCAGTAAGAATCTTTTCTGTATTCTTTAATATAATATAGTATTATAAAGTAATAAATTAACCTCCTGAGAACATGGAGTCAAATTCATCATTCCTGCCTTTGTTGGGGCACCCTGCAAATACAACAGGGCAGGACTTTTGCTCAGATATTGAGTATCCCACCAGATATCACATATTTTCTCTCAACATCTTCTCTGACAATGATTAGACACGTAAAACTTTCTAAGTGATTCCAAATGCCCTGCAAAATCTCTTTTTGTTATTATTTTTTTGATCTCTGGTTAGCTATCGGTTAGAATGTCCTCCCCACATCACTGGCAGATCAATAAGGGATGCAAAGAGCCAAGAATTCTGAATGGTGTAAGGCTTTGCTTTTGTTTTGACAGTCAGGATCCAAAACTATTGAAGCTTTAGATTTTCATCAAATGCAAATTTTCAGCTTTGGTACACAGAAGGTTAACACTGTACTTCCCAGCCCTGGAGTGATATATGAAAATACACAGCCGGTGACTTCAGGAAAACCCATCTAAGCCCTGCATGTACATTTTTCACTTCACCAACCACTCTGGTGGTAGCCAGTAGATGTAATTTCATCAAGCCTGTGCTCTTGACAGCAGTCACATCAAATTAAAGAATCTTCCAGACTTAGCTGGCACCTTCATCTAAACCTTTATATCAAATAATATGCCTGTTGCCTTCATCATGCAATCCTTAATTATGTGAAAATCAGCAGACTGCTGCTTGTGCCAGCAAAGAAAATGAGGAAAGAAGGGTGTTCTTTCCAATGCACATGGCTGGACACCCTTCAGAGACATCTGATTTGATTGGCAGCAGCAATATTCCACTGATGTGCTTTTTAATATCTATAACTTAAGGCCCTTTCCCTAAAGAATTAGCATATGCATGCAGACATTAAAACCTGCTTTTTTTGTTCTTGGTGACAAAGATGCTGCAAATTTTAGCTCTGGTTTTTAAAGAGATGCCACTTGGTGGATAAGTATGGTGTGCCCCAGGCTGAGTAGATTTTGTTAAAAAAAAGGTTAGGAGGATGGGTGAAGATTGTTTACTACAGAAGCATGCTGTGCATAAATCTCATGGGACACCCACAAAATACCTTATCCAACCCCCCAAAAAAATGTTCTCATTTCTTGAAGTCAAATACAATCCCCAAAGGGGATCAAGGTCAACATAGCAAATTAGGTGATCCATCAACAATCTAATTACATCACGTTGACCCAGAAACAAAATCCAGAAGCAGCACAGGCACCTCTGGATGCTGGAACAGTATCCATCAATTGCTGGCCTCTGGGCCTTATCACCTGACATCTCCACTGCTAAAGGCATCCCTGGGAATCTTCTCATTCCTATAACCTGACCATTCAGGCTGGATGCTAGTACCTAACAAACTGCTCCATGCCATATTCCAGCAGAAGGCATCACAAAAGGGATTTTGTTTTCTCTAACATCCTGCCTCTCATTACCAATGCAAAATATTTTAAAATAAGCTTCTTTGGAAATCACATTCTGATCTTTGCCAAGCATTTCAGGAAAGCTGGCCAGAGGGAATGTCTGAGGACTCTTGTCTGCCTGAATTATAAAAGAACCAAACCCCAGTAACTTCACCAATAAGAAAGGATAAAAAATAAATATTTTTTAAAATGGAATAAAAAACCCTATGCATAGACCAATTAACAGATATAGACAGATTGCCTATATCTAATATTTAATAGTTCCTGGTTTTTTTTAGTTACCTGATGTCTCAGTTGGACAGGGATCTGTGCCCACAATATGCTATCAATTACCAGAAAAAAGGAAACAAATCCATGCATAACAAATATGCTTTACAAATATTTATTGCTCTTTTCACTGATGTCCACTGGTGCACTGGAGACAGCTGAAAAAGCAAAAAAAAAGAAAACTACACTGGAAAAACAAAAAGAAACTACTATAAGGATTATCTGTTTCTCACAGTCTGATGACTTTTCAGGGGGAGAGAAGCACACAGTGTTATTGGCAAGAAATTAATATTAAAATATAAAATAAAAGGTACTTTATGTCAAGTCTCAGGGATGTGAAGTACTGTGAATGTGAACTGTAAAAAGCATTCAATTGTTGCAACTGTATTGAACTGTACACTGTGCATCTCTTTTTGTTTATTGCCTCATGCCACAAATATTCCCTTATTCCAAATCTCAGCCACATGCAGGAAAATATATTTGTGCTGCAATCTAAATGGACTAATAAAAAACAACGTTCAACCATTTGGAACTGAAATATTCATGAGATACTCAGGGAACAATGGAACTGAAGTGCTTCAGCTCTCCTCAAGGAGCAAGAGTCAAGAACACACAGGAGTAACTAGAAGGTGTCCTACTGTGCCTTCAAACTTTGCTCTTTCTTTTTCTTCTGCCTTTTACTCTTCTTTTTTCAAATCAAGCAACCTCATTCCCATTTAGTAGATACCACTGCTGGCTACCCAGGTGGCTCACATCCATTTATTTAAATTTTAGCCTGTTTTAAATCACTCTGAAAGCAAAACAGGAGACTGCTCTGCCTACCTGAGTGCACTCCCCTTGCCACAGTACAGTCCTACAACCAGAGGACCTATCTGAGTGTGTGCATTCTCACCTGGGTCCAAATAAATACTCAATAAATACTCAATAAATCATGTTAAAAATTTCCTAAAATTGAATCCTCAATCTCAGGAATAACTGCACATCCCTTGCTTTTTTGAATTAAATGATGCAACTGCTGAGATCTAGCCCTAGGTCAAGCTTTTTGAGACATTTCCATTAGCTGACCATTTCCTACTTCAACCAAACTTAGGACCCCAATAAGAAAAACAGTTTCCTAATTAAAATTGCAAGCAGCAAAATAAATTCTCTTCCAGTCTTATTTAGAAGTCTGGGTCAGTGCTGCTCTTGCCAGAAATGGAATGGGTCTAGAAAGAATGTGCAGGGTGGCCAGCTGTCTTAAACTACTGCACCTTTATGGGTGACATCCATAGCTAGAGAGGATGTTTCCTGTGCCTCTTCAGTACCTGCTGGTCTGGGCAAGCAGAAAAGAAAATTCACATGACTCTGCTTATAATTCTTTATTCTTACTATCTATGTAGCAATCTAGAATGTCAAATATCCCTGTCACCTTCCCCTTTTTTAATAAATGTCCTTTTTCAGAAGGGAAGGTGGAGCATTCCAGCAAAAGCACAGGATGTTTCTCTGTTTCTCCCATTTCACAGATGTGTTCAGATAACCCATGCTTTTTCTCTCAGCCTTACACACAGGAAGATAACTAAAAGCTAAATAAAAAACAAAGCAGGTAATCAACCTGCTATGTCTGGAAATAAGAAATATTTTAGAGAACTTCTAAAGGTGCTTTTGATCTATTCTGTTTCAGATGTATTTGAACTATGTAGAAACTGACAAAACAGAACTTATTTATAAAAGTAGTGTAAGAATGAATTAATAAATGAGAGAAAATTAATTTCATAATTATGTTTATCATCCTTTAAAATCTCACGCTCTCAATCTCTGTTCTGCACTACCATTTTTTTAGTTCATTATTTTGGTTGAAGAGCTGCTCAAAGCACTGGATCTCAATGCATAAACCTGTTGCTATGAAGAAATTAATGACCAATTATTTTCCTAATCTCCCCTTTGAAGAACTGCCAGCCAACAGGGGTTATATTAAGCATTCATCTATTGAGTTATTGGAGCTTTAGATTTGAATGTGTGCTATAGATGATACCTAAGGTATCTTCTTGGTGTTTTCCTAAAGAGAAAGTCTGCTCTCCACAACACGTGCGGAAGAGCAAAACACCTGTTCTGCATGGAAAAAGACCTACTTTCTTCTGCCTCATAATGGCAAATCAATTAAACCCTGATTAATGTTTGGCTCAGTGTCACATAAATTTGTCTAAGAGCTGATGCTACACAAGTTAAGATGGCTGGATGCCAACTCTCTTAAAACACTGCACTCGGTGCTTTCCTTTTGAAACACAGGTTTGCTTCCTCTAGCTGCCAAAAATTGCTAACATGAAGAATGAAGACCTAGAAATACCCATCCTGTGTCTTTTATTTGCTATCAAACATAGCTAAAAATTCAACCAGAAATGTGATCACAGCGCAAATTGCAAGTTTCAGTAATATACTTGAGAGTTTACACTCTATTTGCTACTCCCTTTGTTTGTGTGATAGCATAAAGAACACTAAACACTGGAAGATTGATAAAGCTGCCAGATTCTTTCAAAATAAGAATTCTTAGTACATCTCAAACACTTTGATTAAAAATTCCATAAGTTTGAGTCATTCAGATGGGTTGTCTGACTTAAGTCATCTCTACAAGCAATCTGTCTTCACACTCAGGCAAAGAATGGATAATGCTGTGCTGAGCTGCCTTTCAAGAAAGTAACAAACTGGCTTCTGATTATTTGGCAATGCCAAGCAGAAAGGGTGCAATCATATAAAAATGGGGTTCTAAACAATTTGCATGAGTCCCAGACACACAGGGGCAGACAGTGTGCAAGAAATGCAGAAAAAGACAATAAAGTACAGCACACAACAAATTACAGGTCGAGAATTCAAATGTCCTCTTGATGATACTGTGATAAGGAATCCTTCTGAACATGGACAAAGTATGTACAACATCTTTAAACGTACACCTTCCATCTTCTGACCACAACAAATGTGGAGAAGCACCTCACATATTTAACTGACCATGGCTGCAGTAATTTGTCCAAAAGATCACTGCTGGAGAAAAAGCATTTCTATGATTATGAAGTCATTAAAAAGCAGCTAAAAATAGCAATTGTGATGTTAAAAAAAGGCAATTTGTGATGTTAAAAAAAGCCAACCCAAACTAATTGACAAGGAGTCATTAGTATCACTTTTGATGAGTTTAATCAATATTGATTTTAGATTACAATAATACCCATTGTGGCCAACAGCTCCACCCTGTGCTCTATGGAAACATGAAGCTCAGGATTTGAGGCATGGTGTGTTATTCAGTATTTATGGTAAAGCCATCTGTGTCACCTCTGTCATTTAGCACTGGGCAAGACCAAGTTGCATACAAATGCAAACTGTAATTAAAATGGCAAGTCAAGCTTACACTTGCACAATGGCAGGTATCTACAAAGTGACCAGATTTCTCAATTATTTCAGATTACTTTTCTCAAAATGTCTAAGAATTTTCATCAGCGCCCACATTTAGATTCTAATTAGATATGCAGCAGGCAATTAGACATTTATTTCAAATGCTGTTAGAATTATTTGTTGGCTCTCTCTTCTCAAAAAGCCAAAATAGCTGACAATGGCTAATGACTACATATTTCATGTGAAAAAGGATATGCAGACATAATTACTGCTGCAATCTCATCAGAGCAGCCAAGTCTAATTAGGTGTCAAACCAGAGTTACAGAAGGGTTGTGAAACTTTCCCTCAAAAATGACAACTCAGCTGTGGTGGCACATAGACAATAAAACAACCTCAAGAGCAAGAGAAACATGAACTTGATGTAGGTTTCTGAGAAATGTTATGGAAAAGATCCTGTTCTTTCGCATTATTCATAATATATTATTGACATTAAAGCAAAATTGCAATATTCAACCTGTAGCCAAGAAAGAAAATATATTGTAATACTTCCCCTTCCCTTAACAAGTCCTTAAAGCTGTTAACAATTTTTCCAATTGTTCTTCTCTCCAAATCAACATAGGAAACTCTTATAAGCTTTATCTCTCTTCCACTTCTAATTATTTACATATTTAATTACTAGTATATCCTAATAATGAGAGTGTTTATTATTATTGAATTGATCCTTAAAACATGAATATTCTGTATTCTGTTTGTAGGCCCCAACAAACCATGTAAAAGACAGTAGAGAGTTAGATGTTCAGAAACAAAGATGGGAAGGAAATAATATTATTGTCAACCTGCAAGTTTTCAAACAGCTTTCCTCATTCTATTTTGCTCTCAGACAGAGCTTTCACATTCACAAAGAAATCTTGACAGAGTTGAAAGACCTGTTTTCACCTAGCCTTAGTGTGTAATATGTAAAGTCTAGCTCTCAAGAACAGAAGATGACACATTTTGCATTCTGTTAATCATCCTGCACATATACATGGACATGCCTCATAATTTCTTTTTAATGCAGCAATGACTTAACCTCATGTTTGTAACACATCCCCTAGAAATCACTGTGATTCTATCACATCCCATCTCAAGTCAGATGAACTAGATGGATTCTTCTGTTACTTCGTCCACAGAGCTGTCACTTTCATGATGTTTGTGTTGGATAATGCTGATCCTTTTTAAATTTAATTGTGTTTCAAGCCAATTTCTGCTATACTACTTATCGTGTAGAGCAGCACAGCTATGCTAATACTTGCTGTGCTAACAATACAGAATTTGCTCAGATTTTACTATTAGGAGACACTAAACTCTTCATGTGTGGCATGCTAATCTTGTTCTAATTCTTCATCCATCTCTTTTGAGCCTTCCTCCCTTCCCCACCTTAAATCTGACAATCTCATACCACTGAATATCATTACAGTTCTGTATATATTCTATCTTGCTCAAGGAATCCTCCTAATAATATGAATATGTACATGGAGTATCTTAAACTGATTGGCAGCCAGTCACCTTTTTCTCAGTCAGGACAGCTATTTAGTATTTTAATATCTTCTCTTAAAAATGCAAGAAGGAAGGTAGAAGTTTATCACTGCCTCTGGCCCAATCACAGCTCTGATTTTCCTTCCTATTCACAAGCAATGGTGTCTATGCTGTGTTCTAATCAAACATTCAGCCAAGGGGATTAAAATATCAGGCTCACTTAAAGGAATTACAAATAAATCTTGGGGTTTTCATTAAGGTTGTTTTGGGTTTGTTTCTTTGTTTTGGTGGGGTTCTCATTTTGGATTAATTTTTTGATCTTTTGATTTTTTTCAAGCCATCAGTTTGAAAGGGAAGACGTGACAGAACCCCTGATATAATGCAGCCCACTCCTACTGGTGATTTGAATGCAGGCATTTGAGATTTGCACTTTTCACATAATAACTTGGCTGCCCTCATCGAATATTCCTTTCCTGCAAAAGCACACAGGCTGTTAAACTATTTTATCTTTTCCCTATAAAAAACATCCATGAAAATCACTTCGACTTTTTTATTCAAAACAGCTCATTCAAAGCATAGTCAGTGCTACACAGTATTGAAAACAATCCTTCATCACAGAGTCTGGCTTGAAGAATCAATGGATGCATCCTGCAATAGCCTGATTATCTGCTGAGATAAGGGCATGCATCATCTCATCCTCTCCACTCTTCCTGAAAATGGCATCAGCTTGAGCTGAACTGCCAAGCAGGGCAGCCAGAGGTGTGAGAGCCAGATCATGCCCCAAAATCTCATTTTAACAACGAAGGGCTTAAAAAGAGAGGAGTGCAAGGTGAGGTAATAATGCTATGTTTTGAATAAATGCACTTACATTGAATAAATTCATTTGCTTTCCTAAAACTTTTATTTCAAAAAAGGGTGTGAGCAGATTTTGAATAAACTTCAGAAGAGGATGTGCAATTCCTGATGGGGGCTGTAAGATACATTACTTCACAGAAAAAGACAATTCAGTCACCCCTGAAATGAAACAATATCCAATAAAAGCCAAAGAAAACACCTCTAAGCATAAGTGCTGTTTATATCCTGCATTATGGCTTCTCTTTGCCTGCATGCAAGTTGTATTTTACTATTGATGCCATTCATTCAATTTTGGGATATCCCTCACATAAGTAGACTTAATTCTAGGAGCTCTGAAGGATATGAGAACATACTCATACTCACATATGAGAACAGGGCTTTTCTGTAAAATCACATAACTGCAACCAAGAATTTATTGTCTAAATATTTTTCCAGGCTTTTGTCTCAATGGAGCTTTGTCCATTCAAGCAGTCCTAAAATGCTGGCCACAGTTACACTGTGAAATACCACCGTGCAATAAAAATAAATTGGAAAGTAAATAAGCTATTGAAGTGGCACTCATATTTCAAAGGCATTGTCTTTGAAGATGAGAAATAAATTTTGAGAATTTTCCAGTTGTTTTCAAAACTCTGGTGATGTAAAAAAACCAATAAATATCCCAGGTAACTATGTGTCTCTAGTATCATAAAATTAAATCTATAAATTCTCTATGATGTTTATGCAATATAATTTTCAGAACCCTGCACATAACATATGAAATTCACTTGCAGAAGGGGCTTCAAAAAGGACCTTAAAAAAACGAGAGGAGTAATGTTTCTCATTGACTCTGTATATGCAAATAAACTGCTGAAAATACATTGCTCTAAAAGTCTTGCTAGAATGAAATTTCAGTACTGTCAAATCTTTGTAATTGTTATATTGTTAAATATGTTCAATTGTTATTTTGGTGCAACACTCAGCACTCTTAAATATCATAGATATTTAAGAAGAACAAAATCCAAAACCATGAAGACCTTTTTTCCTTTTTTCTCCCTATAGAGGGTACCATTAAAAGTGAATCTCCAGTTTTAAATTGATATTTTGGAGGTTTTAGGTAAAAAAAATACAAAATTCAGGTATAGCTATGTTGTTGCAAAGATCAAAAATCATCTCTATAAGAATCCTATTTTGAGAAATGCATATTAGAATTGAGTTAAATATTAACACACTACTAATGCCCCAGAGTCAAAATTATTATCTGTAATATTTTGTAAGCAATGCAGGATTGTTAAGCATAAGAATTAACTAAACTGCAGCCAGAAGATGGCCTTTTGAAATAATGTTAAACATGAAAGGCTACAAGAAAAAAAAGGAAATATCTAGTGAATATAAACACTTTGTACCACGTGACCAGCAGAAATTCATTACATCTGTAAAAAGCAATAATGTTTGATATGAGAAGCAGACAGCCTCAAAGAGACTGGCTTCCTTTTATGTTTTCCTCACTGGTTTTCCATCCACATTTTTTTAGCATCTAGGAACCCCTTATTTAAAAATCCCCTTTTTTTTTTTTCTTTTTTTTTGTAAGAAACAATGTTTTTGGTTTGTTTTTTTCTTTACAAATTTAAGTTCTTATTATGGCTGTCAAATACTGTCAGGCAAATTTAGCTCACAAAGCACCAAAGAGGCCTGGGCTGCTGGTTGTGCAAATTTGGATCACACTTTTAAAAACCACCTTGTCCTTATATTCTACTTACAGCAGAAAAATGTCTCAATACAAAGGAGATTAAGAAATGTAGGGGCTTGTGAGGGCATTAAGTGTCATAGTAGAAATACAATATTTATTTTAGAAAACTCAACAACTATTCAGGGTCTCTGAAAACATAATAAAAGTTTTCCCCACTAATATGATACATGAGATGATAAAGTTTTCATCTTCTTTCATACACAATCTTACACCTGTAGAGAAACTTCTCCAAGTCCACAATCAATAAACAAAAATTTGCTTTAATGAACTTATTCTGAAGGGTTCTGTGATGGATTTCCATTTGGAGTGTCTCTTTCACAGAGAGGATTGTTTCATTTTTATCCCACCTGAACACAGGGAATGGCAATTATTCATGAAGGAAGGAATACCTGTGTCACTGATTTTATTACAAAAAGAGTTAAAATAGATCAAAGCCTTTCCTACTGATAAAAAACCAGGTTGGCTAGATGTATTTTATCATCTTGAAAAAGATGGGGTTTGCCAATTTCATGAAGTTATGGCTAGGTGCAAGAAAATATATCAATCCAAAATACCTTCAATTAAAAAAAATAGAAAACAGAATAAAAAAAAAGCTGAAGATTCTGCTTGTGTGGTGACATACTGAATAAGAAATGCATACATCTGAAAGGTCTGGGATCAGGAGAATGAAGGGAGTTTAAAGGGAATAATGAAAATTTGTAACATTTATATTACTGTGAGGAAACATAACTCAGCCTTTGAAAGCATTTCAGGATTTGGTGAAAACCAGAGCCTGAAATAGAGCAATCCATTCTCTTCTGTCACTTGGTGCCTCTCCAATTACCAAGCTTCAATCCACTTCTCAGAGGAGTAAGAGACATGAAAGACAGCTTTGTGAATGACTGATTAACATGGAAAAGATCATTTCTCCAAGATTATATTGTATTCCTAACAAGACCAAAAGTGTGCACTAAATTATTATTATGATAATTAACTTTGGCAGACGTTGTCTTATTGTTAAAAAGCAGTAATAAGGTGCCTTAAGAGGCAGAATAATTACACTTAACTGCTGTAATTAGTAAGTTAATTCTCAGGTAAAAATGATTCATAACATAGGAATTATGCAACTGCTGCCATTTAAATTCTTACTGCAATGCCTTCATATAATGTAAATCAAGCACTGTTAGTATTTCTGAACCTTTACTTCAATAAGGTAAGAGAAAAAAGTTGGTTCAGGAAGAAGAAAATTTGATTTCTACGTCAATGGGCTGGAATGTCTGAAATTGAATATCAAAATCTGCATATATAATCCAAATGAGGAAAAAGAAAGGAGAAGAGAGCAGAGTTTAATATCTGTACACACAAAATTTGTGATATTAGTTTGTTCTTTTTCTACTAGGTGCCATTCCAAAAGCATCATTTTCATTAGTTTTTGTATTTCACAGCAAGATCCAAAAAGCCCCCAAACTTCACAGAGAGATTTAATCTTCTGTTCTGTTTGCAGAGAATTTGTGCCAAAATTTGTGATGTCATATAATTTAAAGTGAATTTCATTAATTGCCTTTCAGATCTATTTTTTCTGGTGACCTACACTGCTGTTTCTGGGTGATTATCAGAAAACAAAATAAAAAAAAATTTAGTGATTTCAGTCCTGTTTTAAAATAAATGCTTCATCACAGTAATAAAAATATATTTTAGTGTAAAAAAATTCCTGGACTACTTGCATTTTACTACCAATACTCCTGGATGACTCCTAAATGACAGAGTGTCACCGACGTGTTCTATGAAAAATCCTTTCCTTAGGATTTTTCCCTCCTGAGAAGCTGAGAGGCCTCAGGAACAAAATGTAAACAATGATTATTTGCTGCTGTGGAATGCAACAGGGGGAATCTGGGATTGGCCTCATCTGGTTGTTTCCAATTAAGGGCCAATCCCAGTCCAGCTGTCCAGACTGTCTCGGTCAGAGACAAACCTTTGTTATTCATTCCTTTTCTATTCTTAGCTAAGCCTTCTGATGAAATCCCTTCTTCTATTCTTTTAGTATAGTTTTAATATATTATATATCATAGAATTATAGACCAAGCCTTCTAAAACATGGAGTCAACTTTCTCATCTCTTCCCTCATCCTAAGACCCCTGTGAACAATGCATCAACAGAGCCCCATCCAACCTGGCCTTGAACACCTCCAGTGATACTCTGATCTAGTTGTCAAATCAACTCTACAGCTGGACATGGGCAGCTTCCAGGAGAAATATTAAATTACCTCTGAACCATAGGTACAGAATTTAATTCATGGGAAAAAAAAAAAAAAGATAGTGTATTACTTTCCTTGTAAACCATAAGACAATATTCATCTGTATTCACTCAGCTTACTGTCCTCATTAAAACATTAGCACTTAATTATGACGTGTTTCCTCTCAGACTACATATGTACAGGTTTGCTAAAAACTTGCATTACTGGCCATCAGAGAAAAAAAAATACAATATTGTGCAGGTGTGAGACAAAACAAGCTTGATTATCAAAGAAGGATTCAAGTTGTGTCTTCTGCTCCTGTGCCTCAGCTGAAAGGCCAATTTTCTCCATGGCCTGATGTTCCTCTTTCTAATATTTATCTTCAGCCTCTGGTATTCTACAATCCATTGGTGTTATTTCTATAACTGAGTTCCTCAGTTAAGCCTCTGACTCTTCAAGAACAAAATCTCACATGTACACCAGGAGATGAGGTGTACATGTGGAGATTCACTTCATTCAGTTCCTATTTGCAGGACCAGACAAGGAGGTTCCTCACTAGTGTTTCAGCTCTCTTTTTGCCTTTAAAAGCAACAGTTAAATTCTCAGTGTCCAGCCCTACAAAAAGCCAGCTTCCAGATCTTGGTGGTCCTAACTGAACCTATCAGCATTACTGAAATGATAATTCCTTTTATTTAAACTTTTTTTTTTTTTCCCTCATTAAACGCCCTTAAGAATCAATAAATACTTTGAGGGATAAAATAACCCAACTGTTACATGAGAAATGAAGCAGGTTCTTATAAAGATGATAAAAGTTTAAAAGCCATAAAGGGTTCTCTACAGGTGCTAATTTTACTACTTGAATGAAATTAATAAGACTCTCCATAAAACAGCAGGAGATCCTTAGATTACATGAGTAATCAGCAAGAAAATTTATTGTGGGTTCATGAAGCACTAAGTGTTTGTGTAATGTATGCAAAAGTGGTACTTTATTCTCTGCAGTGAACAATTCTGAGTCCTTATAATAGAAAAATATTTAATAGCTGGAAAACTCTTGAGGCATAGTTTTAAAAAGTTGTTCAACTGTGATTAATTCAACTCATGACAAACTAGCAATGAAAGGTCTGACTTATTTTATTTTTCAGTAGGAGCCACTATTAAAAGAACTACTTAAGGTTAAACAATGGATGCAGAGACAACTGAAAATCCATCCTGATATCTAGGAATGTAAGAGCTGGGAGAGTGAGACTCACAAAGTGGGAGTGCATTAATCTGAACAGCTAAACTAACACTTCACCTTGGCTGCTGTATGGATAATGTATTTATTTATTTATTTGCATGACTACTTGTTCCTGCAAACTTCACGTTCTGTGAGCCATTTCAGATGAAGAAGTCCCAGAAGTAGTCCCATAGAGGAAATTCTGTCACATTTGTGCAATCAAATTCTCAGTAAATTATGCCCTCCAAGGAAGCACATAGCCAAGCTTTAATAATATTTTCCAAAAATCTTTTATTACAATGTACCACGGAATCATGAGTTTATTATGTTCAATACTTTACATTTAATATTTATTGATTGCTGCAATTAATTGCTTTTGGTTTGTAGCTTGGGGCCTAATTAAGTGGACTAAAAGTGTCAATACACTGAGGCTGCTCAACTGACTGACAAATGAAACTAAATAATGCTTTACCATGATTATTTATTAATGTTCTATCAATGGAACAAGCAAGGGGAATGCATGGGTCAGGGAAGTAGCAATAACAATGAAATACAGAGCCTTTAATGTTTAGATTAGCTGCACAGATTAACAGCAGCCAAAATGACTGCAATCCAAGGCCCCCAATTAATTCTTGCTGCATTATGTATTATGAGAAATGAGATTACTGATAACAGTGCAGGGCTTGAAGACACCCCATGGCCTGAACAGAGGGGAACAACCTCTGCCCAGCTTTGGTACTGGTTGAAAGGAACACTGCTGGGTCAAAACACTGCTAAAACAAAGTAAACACATGTTACAGACAATACTAGCTGGAGTGTTAAACTGAATTTAATCTGTGCCATATTCCACAGGTCTGTAGTTTGGGCAATGGAAACACAGAGCATGGATACACCCACTGACTGTTCAGGAGAGGGCTTTTGTATCAAGCAGTTTGGGGACTGATCTGCACTGTGGCCTTTGGAACTATTCACCCCTTTACAAGCCTCTAAATAATCTAAATAAATTCCTTTCTGCACTTACCAAGTGGAAAATATTAAAAATAGGAAAAATGTTTATTTTTAAATGTTATTTTATTTGGTGCTTCCTCAGGAATATTATGTTAAAGCTTCTGCAAACAAATATGCTGTGTCTGTTGAGCTCAGTTTGTGCATCTCCATTGATTACAACATAGCTTTGGGGAAGTGAGAAAACCTAGTCCAGAATGTGAATTAAAATCCAGTTCTCCTGCTTAAAACACAAGTTGCACATTAACAGATGTTATCAATTCTAACTCAGTAACATCTTATACCTGTTCTATGCAGGTTTTTCCAGCCATTATTTAAAAGCCTGGACAAACACTGTTTCTAAGATCTAATTGGTTGACTTACTCTAAACCATAGATGTCTAAAAGCCTTAAAGTGAAACTTAATTTATCAGTATTGCAGGTTATCCATAAAGTTGCTGCCAATCTTTTTTGGGCATCAGTGGGATACTACACCATCATTTCCCAGGCTTTCAAGGTTTTCCCTTCCCTACATACTGGGGAATTTGTCATTTATCAGCTTCCTTTCAAACTTTCATGCCTCGGCCCTCATCAAAAGACAACATTCAGCTACAAATGTCTCTAAGACATTTAATTTTGAAAAATTTATTGGGCTTGGCTCTCAAATTCCATGCTAAATATCTGCTTTTAAAATGACTTTGGGCTTTTTTGCCCTCCCTCTACACACCAACACATGTGTGTAGAGGGAGGGCAAAAAAGACACCAACACATATGTGTATGCACGCACAAATCCACATATTTATACATGTATAAACACACATATACATGCATGTATAAATATGTATATTTGTGTATGCACATACATATTTGTAATATGTGTATATTTATATCTGTCTATTCATAGATGTGTAGGTTTTTATGGGTCTTGTCTTGTCATGCCTTCAGCCATGTGCTCCCTGTGGGGGCAAAGCAGCCTCACCAACACTTCAGTTGACTATTTAAGGGCAAATAACAATCTTGTGCTCTGGGCAAATAAGAGCAGACCATCTTCAATAATAAAGCACCACGTTTGAATTGTAGAACACCTGTAAAAACGGGTTACAGAGAAAGATAAGGTTTAATAATTTGTGAAGTGCTTGTCTTTTGGAGGAATATTTATGGCTTTCATACTCTCTGCAAATACAAATACAAGACATGAATCATGCCCTTTAACATATTTCTCTGAGTTTTCTGGGACTAGCTCAGGTGGAACATTTCATCAGAATCCTTGAAATCATGCAAACAAACAAGAGCATCTGCATTTTAAATGTTAACTGCTAAAGCACCATGAAAACCTCAATGCTCTGACTCCTCTGGCAAAGCATGGGCTCACATTCTTTACCCTAAAAGCATTCTGCACAAGAGAGGAATGTGAAATTTAGCTTTCATGGCTGACACACATCTAGCAAAAAGCCTTTAAATTAAATCATTAAATTCAATCCTCATACAGAACACAGTCATTCCTATGCTACATTATGTATATATGATTTAAAGAGACTATCCAGTAGATCCAAATTCAAATAATTCTATCCACCCTTCATCTTTGAATCCTAATAATGTTATTTCAGCATCTCTGGAATAATGTTATTATTAATAATAATGTTAATAATGTGATTTCAGCATCACATCTTTGCCTACAAACATGTGGAGAAACTTTTCATCCTGATAGGCTGGTTCCATCCTTTAGTGGCCTATCTCTATAATTTAACTTATTTGGGGGAAGGGAAGGGAAGGGAAGGGAAGGGAAGGGAAGGGAAGGGAAGGGAAGGGAAGGGAAGGGAAGGGAAGGGAAGGGAAGGGAAGGGAAGGGAAGGGAAGGGAAGGGAAGGGAAGGGAAGGGAAGGGACGGGAAGGGAAGGGAAGGGAAGGGAAGGGAAGGGAAGGAAGGGAAGGGAAGGGACGGGACGGGAAGGGAAGGGAAGGGAAGGGAAGGGAAGGGAAGGGAAGGGAAGGGAAGGGAAGGGAAGGGAAGGGAAGGGAAGGGAAGGCCACAGGCTGTTCCATAATAAATCATCCCATTTAATGACAAATTCCAAAATATTTATGTAAAAGGAAAGCATGGCCAGCTGTCTGCATTTTTTGGCTTTGTAGGCTACTCTCAAGTATTCCAGCAATATCTACACTGGGCAATGTGGAACTGGTGCAAGGATCTCAGTGCTTGAGTTCAATCAAGCTAGTAAATCTGGAAATGATGCATACAGTGGTCTATCCAAAGCACTCATTCTGAAAAAATGCCTGGGATGACAACAGAAGGAGACTGCCAGATAGAATGTACAGTGCCTCTGAGGAAGATAAAGACTTTAAAAGCAGCAATAACCCCAGAAGTATGCAGACAAAATCTGAATGCTCACATAAAGTGAGATCTGGAACAGAATTTATAGCTTGGCAGAGTTGCCACTTCAGTTTCTTCCTTTCTGCAGATAACAATAGATTCCTTCTATCATATCTCATCCCCTGCACTTGTCTAAATGATGTGGTCAAATCAAAAACAGCACAAGCCCTAAAGAAAAGAAAACAGGCCTAAGGAATGAGGATTTTATAAGCAGCCCAAGATTCCAGTCTCCAAAATCCCCAAGGCAGCTTTGCAAATCTCAGCCTAAATGTTCAGCTGAGTTCCTACCTGCTTTCCTTTCAAACTGCAAATCCCAGCTGTTCTCACCATTTCCTACTGCTCACTGGGCTTATCCATGAAACATAAGCTGGGGTTGGGATGAAACCTTTGCCCTGCATTTTCTCCATGGATACAAACTGGCTGCCCATGCACTACAGCCCTGCTGCCATTCCCCTCACATTGCATCCACCAACAGCTGCACTCCAGGATTTAGGAGGCTTCAGAAACCATTTTTCCTAAGGATTCCCAGCCATGTAAAAAGCATTGTTGGTCGCCTGGAAGTTTTCAATATGATGCAGAAGGATGTGAGGTGGTTGCAAACACCAAGAGCTGTGGAAAGGAAGCAAGCTTTCTAGATAAAAGTACTTAAGATTAATTTAACGTGCACAGGATTTCCCAATTAAAAGTTCCACATTAGCAGTGCATTTTAAACAGTTAATCTCCTAACGAGACATCCCCAGCAATAAGAAGTGAATTTGCAGGACTGGGTAAGGCCCTGAGGCCGGCATCTGGAAGAGGCTGTGCTTTGTAAATGTTGGATTTATGCTGCTGCCACAAATGCTGCAATCAAAGAGCTCCACTGCCACCTACTGCCAAGATGTCTTTTCCCACCAGAAACCACCACTAAAAGTGAGAAATCCTCTCTGCTTCTGCACAACCTGCAGACAACCAGGCAACTCAAGCCTTCACACACACAGATTTTTACACTTTTGGTGAAACCCTAGTTGCTGGAAAGGCAACTAGGGTTTATTTTTATTATATTTTTAGTTTATTGTTAATTTATTTTTTGTTATTTTTATTTTTATTTATTTTTATTATATTTTTAGTTTATTGTTTATTTTTCTGTGCCTTTTCTTCATAATATGGTAAAAGCTGAACAATGTGGGAGAGTCTATGCAAAAGAACTGGTTTTCCCTTTCTTATTCCCAGATGTCAACTTTGAATCCTGGCTGACCTGCAGGTCATCCCTCATTTTCTATTAGATGCTCTATTTTGCACATTCACATTTTTGATAAGGATCCCCAAGGAATAAGAAGAATAAAATAAGATATACATTCAACTTTCATTATCAGCTTAAAAATGCAGTTCTGCCTCTTAAAGGCTTTACAATCAGGCTTCTTTGGTATTTATTCTCTGTGATGGTTAGGAAGGAAATAAACACATTCAAGAGATGGAAAATATTGCTATTTTGATAGAAAATCTGTAATGATACCCCCACTGACTCATCCAGAAGAGTTACACTGAGATTGACCAAAAATGTTACTCTGAGGTTGACTTCTCCCCTTCCCTGAGGGGCCAAAGACATCACCTCTGTCATGTGCCTGATCTCCAAGAGTCTGGATGTGGAGGAGTCCTGCACAGCATCCCACAGCACCACTGTGGAGACACTGCCTTCATTGAAAATTAACTTTTATTGGCCTTTCCTTTTGGGGTCTTTTTGGACAGCTAAATTGCAAATCAATTAACATTTCCAGTGGAGCCTTGTAGACAAAGTCACTGACAATTGCTCATGAAATGAATTTTTGGAAGCAGCAGAAAACAAAGGGAATTAATATTTCAGAGCATAATGAAAGACCTTAACAAACAGTGAAGGGGGGAAGAGAGAACATCAGGATTAATGAATGTCAGCTGCATGCTCTGTAAATTCAAGCCAACCTGAACAGGCAAGGAGCTAGGATTTGGGATAAAGTTCTCCATACCTGGCTGGTTTTCCTGCTCTTTGCCTTGCTAGTACATGCAAATACCATGAGAGGTGTAGAGGTGAGAGAATCCCCATCCTTGTGTTTATAGTTGTTTGGTAGCATTGCAGCACAGCTTGACTGGAGCTGCTGCTAGGAAAATCACAGCATTACAGATCATCTGCAAGCACCCTGGGGGGAAAAATATCTTCAATTCACTGTGGCAGTGCTGTCTCAGACTGAAGTTGTGTGCACACACTCAAGAAATATCTGCTCTTCCTACATTACCATCAAAATAAGGACTAAACAAGCAAGATAGCTTAATTACATTTTTTAAGACAAGACTTTTTTCTTCTTCTTCTTTTAGACAGGAGCTCCTGCAAGTACAGATGGGGTGAGATTCACTTGTTGAATATCTAGGGAATAAAACTCCAGACATCCTGACTCTATCTCCTCCTCTGCCTTCAGGCTTAGCAGTACTCCACATTTCAAGCACAAACTCAACTACAAAATTTGTGTATCTCCATTCTGTATCTTTTTAGATACATAATATCTCACAGCACCAAAGGATTTCTGTGTTTAGGGCCTGGGAGAGAGCTGTTGTTTTTTTTTTTTAAAGAGCACAAAAGCAGCACAATAATCCTTGAGAAAGCATAAATTTTCACATATTTGCACTTGAAAAGTGTCCTTTCACTTCTCATTCATCAAGAGAGTAGCTCTGAAGAAATAATTCTGTTAGAAATTATATTTTTTTTCTGTTGCCCTGAAATTAAAATCTTGTATTTATCTGTTCATTGCCTTATGTGCTTTAGGGTTTTTATTGCAAATAAATTCAGAATTTTTGTCTCTTTTAAATAACAGTGGCAAGAGGTAACAAAAAGCAAACAAATTTTGTTCTGCCTTTATGGAAATTCTGCCTTTTCTTCCCACTGGAAATGCTTCAAACATCTTCCTTCCAGCAATAAGCTCACTTGATAAGTTTTGTATGGCATACTGTGTAATGCTAACAAAAGAAACTTTTAAGTTTTACTTGATCTATTCCTTCTATCCACTGTGTTTAACTGCATCTAAAGGAATAGTTTCCATCAGGAATAACAGACTTTAAAGTCATCTCTACAACAGCCCTTCAGCCAGCAAAGTCAGTCTAAATAATTATGTGTTTTCATCCTGGGTTTTTACACAAAATCACAAGATGAACACATAGCAAGAGAAGTCCAGAAACAACCTCAGGAAGACTAATCTGCCCCTCCACACTTTCAGTATCTGCTGTCTTGGGTTCATCACATTCTTGGCCCAAGTAATTTGTCACTTTTACCTATTTTAGCAAGGTGTGCCCATGAGACACTTCTGAGCAAAAGTGTAAAAGCTCATGTCCTATAACACAATATGGAAGTCCTTAATCCAAAAGTATTTTGCAAATGAAAAGCCAAAAAATATTGAATTCCCGTCTGTGTTTCGTTTCATAGAATTAGGGGGATTTTACTCTGCTCTTTCCTATTTCCTCTCCCCCAAACTTTGTCTTTACACAAAGAAACATCCAACAGTGTTTGAGCTGAACCTTCTACAATGTTCAGCTGTACCCATGGTAGGAAAAAGAGGCTAGTCATTTTCAAAAGAAAAGAGAGTAAATATGAGAATCAATGGAGAACTGAAAATAAAAATCTATAGGAAAACTATGAAGAAGGCTTTGGCATGCAATCAATTTCTGACAAACTATACATATTCTTTTTCATTACCACTCTTTGTGAAGAGCCAATCCTGCAATGCATTTCCTTTTCTAGGTAACCTTTTTAGTACTGGAAGGGCAAGGACAAAAGGCCAGAACCTCAGGCCCTGTAAATTATGTGGCTTGATGGGCCATAATAACAGTGTTCTAACAGGAAACACAATAAAGCAAAATCCTGATGCACTACAATGGAAACCCAGGATTTCTACTGTTGGCAGTGAACTTGAGAATTCACTTAATGAGAAGCTTCATTAACACACAGCAGATATTTTATTATACAGGTTAAGAGAACAAAACCCCAGCTCTCACACAGAGAATGAACCTTTCAGAGCCCCAGCAGCACTTTCTGACAAGAGACTGAGTGCCCAGCTTCCTGCTGCTGAATGACAGGATGCCCAAATGACAACGCTGGAACTTCACTGGGAAAAACAAAGACACAACTCTCCAAATGACAAAAGTTAACCCCACACAGAGACATGTCCAGGCTAACAAGAATGCCAGGCTACAAAGGCTCTAGCTGTAATTTCCCCTCAGTTTTGGTTCACTGTTAATAACATGACCCCTACCACAGTAG
This sequence comes from Serinus canaria, assembly GCF_022539315.1. Taxonomy (NCBI): domain Eukaryota; kingdom Metazoa; phylum Chordata; class Aves; order Passeriformes; family Fringillidae; genus Serinus; species Serinus canaria. Next base: position 6,932,305 of record NC_066317.1, on the reverse strand, counting down.
TCATCCCCACTGTCAGCGGTTACAGCTGAATGTTCTGGCTGGCCAGCACAGCTCTTTCACATCCTTCTCTGCTCACAAACTGCAAACTACTGATACTTTCGGGCAAAAGTTAATGAAATATCTCTAAGACCTGCATACATGGTCATAAAGTTCTCTTTTAAAAATCTTAGTGGCAAGCCCAGGTCATTTTAGGGTGGATCTTCCTGGGAAAAGCAGCATTCCCTGCAAAAGTATAGAAAGAAATGAGACCTTTCACACAGCATCTCTGTTTGCCTGGGGATTCAGGTCAGTGTAGGCTTTTACAGATCCCCCAGTTCTGCCCACCTCAAAGGTGGTTATCTCACCTCCAGCTTGGCCCTTGGATACAATAAGTACTGCAGCAGGATTTCTTGCTCAGGAGCTGATAACTCTTGAGATATTTAATTTTAATATTCCTTGTTATTTATGCTTCAGCTGACTAAGTAAATTAAATAGCCAGAATTGTTAGAAATCAGTTTAGTACAGAGTACCATCCCTCATTTTCTACTAGATGCTCTGTTTTGCACATTCACATTTTTGATAAGGATCCCCAAGGAATAAGAATTAAAAAATATATATACATTCAACTTTCATTATCAGCTTAAAAATGCAGTTCTGCATCTTAAAGGCTTTACAACCAGGCTTCTTTGGTTTTTATTCTCTGTGATGGTTAGGAAAGAAATAAATACATTCAAGAGCTAGAAAATATTCCTGGTATACAATTTATTCTCAAAAGGAAGAACACAGCTCAATCCTAGACAAAAATAGTTTTGCAAAAGTAGTGTCTTTAAGCAAAAGTGGTTAAGCTTAAACCACCCCAGTTTAAGGAAAAGCACTTTTCTTTGGGGTTTTTTTCAGTGTATTATGCACAGGGAGTTGCAATGAATTGCTCTTGACATTAAAGAGAAGATGATCAGTAAAATGTTCTGCACATCTTCCAGATGCTGGCAACAACAGCACAAGGCAATAAATACACTCTCCTTCTTGATGTGGTCTTTGTGCATACCTGTCAAGGGTGGAACATACCTGAGCTGAAGTCTCTGCTCCACAGTTCTTCCAGCCACAAAAACAAAAAAGCAGAGGTTGAGATAAAGAAACAGAAATTCAAATGGGAATTGTGCAGCTCAGAGAGACAGGATGCTGCTGAGCTGAGTGATACCTGGGAGCTGAGACAAAGCTAAACTCAAAAATAAGTCACACTCAAAGTTCAACTCAATAAACTCAAAAATAAATTTAACTCAAAGTTAAAGTTAAAAATAAGTATTAGCAATGCAATGATTTTACATACTGATGGTGCCTTCAAAGGGCCTGTGCCTGGCTATCAAAGGTGGTTCTTGCACTGTCATCTGCAGAGCACTCTGCTGAGTGTAAGTGACACTCAGAGATCCATCTAATCCTCAACTACATGAAAGAACAAGTCAGATTTGACTTTAACCCTCACTATGGCTCATGATCAGCTGCCTGAATTTAAGATTTACAACTATATTAATATATAATGAAGTTTATGTGCCTCTCACTTGGGTTACCATGGGTGAATGGTGTGCTGGTTAGACACAGAACCCTCATTTTTTTCCACATGGAACAATGTGATACCAAGTCAACCTCTCCATTTCTGAGCTGCCTTCTGCCACAGCTCAATCAAACTGCAGTGACAACCAGGCTGGAATTCTGCTAAGGTTTTCCAGTTGATGACACAGGACCCCATAGCTTTGGCAGAATCCTTTACCAAGCATTTTCCCCAAGAAGGAAAGCTGTGGCTCTCCTTACCTGGCAGTTGAATTATTAAGCTTCTGGTTTGAAATTTTCAAGTTAAATGAAGAGGAAATTGATGAACAATGTAGACTCAAAGTTCTCTTGGGTAGAAAGAAAGAAAAAGAAAGAAAAACCCTGTGGTGTTTAAACAAGAAAATAAAGGGATACAGAAGCTCTGAAGAGATTTCTCACCATCTAAAATAAGACTAAATATTTCAAAACCCCCAACACAATAAGGTTAAATAAGATGCTTGAGAAACATGGATATTAGGGTTGTTTCTCTATAATGAACCAGCCTAGGAAAACCTATTTTTCATCTGAAGAATGAGTGCAAGCCCCTTTACCCTGGGAACTTTTTGTAGAGTAGAGGCATGAGTACCTTTTTAAAAAGAGATTAACTATGGCCAGGACTGACTGAATATTTGACAATGTGGGCTAAGCTCTTCATGCCTCGCTCTTCCATCTTAGAAATATTCTGTTTTTCTTAAAGGAACAAGGTTAATGTCAAGAAACCTTGCCAGAATTTTTTCTAGATAGTTCACTCACTTTCTTTAAGGCCTAAAATACCACTCTTGTCTGCTGTGCCAGGCTGATGCATGAAGATTAAAAATGCCAAGCTGCATTTTGGGATTACCCAAAGCACGTTTTGGTGCTTTGCAAGAATTCCAAGTGTTGTGCTCTGGCTCTAATACACAAGAGGAAATTAAAGCAGAAATACCCACCAAAAGTAAGACAATATTAAGAATTGTACTGTCAAGACAAAAAACCACTTGCAACATGAACCTGTCAGTTTATGACTTGACAATGGTAAAATGAGAGCCGAAAGTGAAGAGCATTAAGAAAAATATCTTTGCTTCATCTTATGTATTGAAATGGTCTTCAAGTTTTACTGAAGCAAACAAAACTGAGAAAAAAGCCCTTTATTTTGGAAGCATCACACTTCTGAGAAGTTGCTGCAGTGGTCAGGGTGAACCGAAATATTCTTTTTTCAGAGGGCAAAGCAGCAGCCAGAAGCACTCAGTGGTGCTAGGGCAGAAGGCAACAACACAGAACACATGGGTATACCTCTGCCTGAAAAGCCTGAGCACATCTGAAGCTTCTTGGTCTTCTGGCAGAAACTTCTGGAACAGGCAGCCAGGGTGTGACATTAGCTCCCTGATGGGCTGAATCCCCACCCCACAGGTCTTGAAGGAGCAGGAACTCTACTCTGGCTTTTGAACCTCACTTCTTTCATTTAACTCATGGTTTTCAGGATTTTCATACACATAACATTCTTAGCTGGTCATACTTGTTTTTAGAGTTGTGCATGTATGTCCAGGTCTGCAGCTGCTACAAATTAGGAAACAAATTCTGTGCTGGAAGAGCAATGGAGTGTTTGTGCTCCAGTAAGACAAACAGGCCAGGCTCTGCATTACATAATCCAGGTGTCCATCACTCCCAAATTTGAGCACAGTTTCTAAGCAATTGTATAGAAAAACTGTTAAGCATAATTAAATAGCATTTCAATCCCATCAGATCCTCCTATTATTCTCTTTAGGATTAGTTTTAGACTTCTAAAAACATTATATTAAGTACAGATAGTGAAAAGGCATTAATTAGCTCCATTTGTTCTCTATATGAAGATCTACAGTGCTGCATTTTGCAAAAAATGAGATTCAATGAAGGATGTTGAAATGTAGGAATTGGCATAATAAAGATATTCCCATTGCTACCAACAGACTTGAAATAAAAACTGAACACAATCCTAAACTAACATTGCAACCAAACTCCTCACTTAGATTTCTGTTATTTCCCTTCTTCCCTTGCACACATTAATTTGTTCACTGACCAAATTCATGGTAACAGAAGAAGCATTTTAAGGTAAGTCAGATAGACTTAGGTGCTAAGAAATACTTAAGGGAAAATCCACCCCAAATCTGCAGCTTCAAAAAAGTTCATGAAGAATATGGTCATCTGAATACAATGGTAAATGTTATGTGATGTTTCTTAATTAATAATATTCTGTATTAATTTTTTATTAATGTGGTAATCCTGCATCATATACCAGAATTGGCACTACTGCTCTAAATTCCATCTGAGGCCTCCTTTGCACCAGCAGGGTGAGAGGGAAGGAGCTGACCAGCTGAAATTGATACACAGGGTAAATTGTTTTCACATTCTGGTCTTTTGGAAGGGGCAGAATCTCCTCTCACAATACTGCATGCACACAGCAACGTGAGGAAAGAAACCCATGGTGCTCTGCATCAAACATAATTAATGCACATTTAATATGGAAGCTACTCTGTAGCAACAATCAATTATTAAAAACACACATTAATTCCTGTCCCTTTCCACATGTTAATTAAATAGCAACCTTCCAGAATTTGTGTTTCTATTAATGCTTCTCGGTTTGGAAATCAGAGCCATTCCTGGGAGCACGTTGACTTCTGAAATGGTTTTTGGATGGTGGTTTCCTGAAAGGTGGGAGGTGGCAGGTGCTGCTGCACAGAGCTTTTCTATTGTCTCTTAACTCACTCACCTGCATGCACTCATGTGTCCTGAATCATCCTGCAGTGGCATTACACTTATGGAGAGCTGAGATTGCACTGCATTTAGGCTCTCATTAATCAGCTCCCTTGTTCATATGATTTCCTTGTTAACTTTGCAGGAGGCTCTAGAATACCACAGTCCTGTTAGGCAGTACTAAAAATGTGCACAGAAGCCACCTCTTAATATAACATCACAAATTAAATCAGCAGCCCCACTAAGCATTTGCAAATAGGCATTCAGTTATGGATGCATCATGATGCATTTCTGACTTATTTCAGTCACTTTCCATAAACATTCCAAAGAACACATTTATTTTGACACAAATATGCACTGAAAAAAATACCAAAAGTGATGTGAGTAATGCTGTGGCCATGCAGCTGCATAAGTGCCTATGTTAGATGTCTTTGTGTGTACACTGAAAGCTTTTTGTGGAATTATGGTTCATCAGAGCATAGTACAGGAAAAAAAAAAAAATAATTTGCTATTCAATATATTATTGCAATTCAAACATATTCAATATATTACTGAAATTCAGAATTCCAGAGATAATTGATTCATATTAAAGGCAAGAAAACCCACAAAAGCATAGATTCAAAGTGACATTAGAGAGGTGTTTTATGACTCTAACTCCATTTTATGGAAACTTTAGATAGGCAAATTTGCTAAGTGAATTTGCACTGTGATCAGGATACTAGGGTATGGCAGCTAGTAATAATTCCAAACATTTCTTTCAATAATGCCTGGTTTTATTTAATATACAAGCTTGTCTTTTTATGCCATACTGTCTTCACATTTCAGATACAACCATTCTATTTAAAATAGTTTAATAAACATATTTCTAGAAATGACAGACAAGTATTAGCTGTTACCATCCCTTTATAATGTGCAAACTTATTTTTAGGCTGATATTATTTGAATTTGAAAAGACATGCATTTCCCATCAAAACAATTTACAACAATTTTATGAGTTGTTTAGATTAATTAGTCCTGTAAATCTTTCATTGATAGTATAGTAAATGTGTGCTGCATTTACTAAAGTAAAATGTGCAATTAAATGCAGTGTGGGTGCATTTAATTTAACTCCATTTTGCCCTGTTTCTTCAAATGACTCCAGTATCACCTAATGTGAAGCTGATAATATTTTTGTCCAGTAATTACCATCAAATGAAAATCAAATAAGATGCAAACTCAGATCTTTGTGCAGAAAAATATGTCAACATCCATTTGAATTTAAGCATGGAGTGTTTTTTTTTTCCTGTTAAAATCATTATGGATGTCCACATGATTAAATCTAAGCAGGCCACCAAGTGGTAAACTGGATCAGGGCCCAAACATTTAAAGGAAAAATCAATCCTACCAAGAAATCCAAGCAGAGAAAGCCAGGGTTCCCACTTACCAAGATTTAGGAGAAGAGTCAGAAATGATTAACTGGAATCAATTTGCACATATTGTATGCACTGTATTTAGATCACACAAATTACTTCATATTAGCAAATCAATACTTCCATTCATTGCAAGTTCCAAGACTGATTATCCCTTGCAACTCTGAAAAGACCATAGAGCATTTTTATCCATTAATAATTCACACAAGGATAAAGGCATTCTCTAGGCACATAGATTAAAATAGATTCTTTTAAATACACCTTTGATTAATATAAAAGTAAACTAAAGAGCATTTGGGAACTTGTTTTGCAAACAGCCAAAGAAAAATTGCAGTAGTGTATTTGCATTTGCATGGATTCCTATTTTGTTACTGAACTATTTAGAATCTTCCTTCCTAGCAATTCCATCTCTTTGTAAGCAATTATAAATACACTATTTATAAATACTATTATAAATACACTAGGTGAGCAAAATTCGCTTCTTTGGAAATGACCACCTGAGCTACATTAAAAAAAAAAATTAGATCCCCAGAAATACCTGGTTTTTGGGCAAATACTCTAGATGGAATAAGACAGCAACAATTCCTGACACAAAAAATACATCCAAATGGGGCATGTAATATAATGATGGGTTGGTTGGGATGAAAATTGGAAAATACAGGTTTTAAGCAGAATGCCCTCAGTGAGAATATGGCCCTCAGTACTAATGTAGAGGTGGGTGCAAACTCATTCTGTTTGCTGGCAGAATTGTTCTCAGCTGCAACCCGTGAGATTGTATTACCTGAGAGCCAAAGCAAATGCCTGCACGTTCAGGGCTCTGCCTGTGTGGCTATTCAGCTTCCCAACCAGACCCCTCTCATCTCTCACCTCCTGAGTGAATTGCTTCTCATTCTAGGGCAAGTCACTTCATCTTTTTGTTTCCCCTCCCACTCCTGCATCTTTCCCACTCTGTGTAAAAGCTCTGCAGAGCAATGCAGTGATTTCAGCAGGGACTGCTGGATGCTTCTCTAATATGAGCAGCAGCAATAAATTGGGAGAGGATAATAGAAGTGTCAAGCGAGTCCTAAGTGCAGCAGCAGAGCTGTAATGTACTGTGAGACACCCTACATCTAACACCATCCTTCAAGGACTTTGCACGGCGTGGTTTATTCCACTGCAATAATAAATGTATCCATGATGCATCTCCAAGTATTACCCAGCGTTGAAAATGAATCACAGTAATGTTACCTTCGCTTCTCTCCAGCAAGAAGATAATACTTTTGTGGATGGGATACCACTCTGTATAGTTTTTGACAAACTGGAAATACTTTAGTGAAATAAGGCTGCACGGGGAGCACATGATTCATTCTGAGGCAGCAGCGTATAGAAAGACAGTGCTGAAATCACTGTGGCAATTCAATTCAGATCTGTTTAGTTATGCTGGTTTGTTTTGCTATTCCTAATGGTTCTGGATTCCCACAGACACTTCCTTTGCAGCTCCTCCCATTCCCCATGATCAAAACTTTCTGGGAGGTTCTTGGGGAGCTGCAAGCTAAGCAGGAAATACCAGCAGGTGTGTGTATCTCTAGTTCATAGAAAGATTGGAGAGTAATCCACGTGTAATTTTTAATTCTCTATTAAGTCAATGGTGCCTTTTCAAAACTTGAGAAACTACTGTTGGTTTTCTTATTTCTCTCTTTCTGGTTACTGGTAATCCCATGAATGTTACTGTGAAGAGCACAAACATTTTCTATTCATGCTGTTGCTTTTTTACCTGGATGTTTGCTCAGGCCTCATTAGTCTTCATTCTATTTCAGCAGTTTGGGCTGGTAGACTGTTTCATGATTTTGTAAATCCATCTAAGTATCAAATGTTCTCCTAAAACCTCAATAAGTTCTGCCATGTAGCTGTTTCAATGTTATCTACTAGTTTAGCAATGTTCAAAAACCACACATTTATCAGTCTCAGTGTCCTCTTTATAAATCAGTGCCAACAGACATTGCAGTGAACAGCACGTTTTGAGTCTGAACACCCTGTAGTTTAACCAGTATTTTCTATCTCATCCCAAGAAAATTTGGTGTGTTCCCTTAGTTCCCACTACTCTGCAAAAACACCTTTCTCTTCCATCCCACTGATCACATCTGTTAATCCTCTTGGCAGAAGACTTTCTTTTTTCTATTGCTAATAATTCTGGAAGGCTAATTTGTGATTTTTCTGAGCGTTATTCTTCGTCAGCTTTTGATCATCCTAATTGCCTTATTATAATCTGCTCTCCTACAGTGATAAAGGCTTTTAATATTTCATGTGCTAGGAATGAAAGGGAAAAAAACGTGAGCAAAAATCTCTTTTTTGTTCCCAAAATATTACCACCTCCACAGTTCATAACTATTAGGGGGAAGAATTCATTTTGGCCCTCTGTTGAGTCAAAGTTTCGTCCTTTCAGTGGCCCCACTGTCTCTTTGTGGTTTTGTTCACTTCAGCAGCAAAATGGATTGATCATTGCAGCTCCTTTTGCCACCTATTTCACATGTTACTTTAACATCCCAGAATAATGATTTGGACTCACTTCTTTAATTTCTCTATGAACTGTACATGCCTTTTTTCAATACAGCTTCTTGTATAATGAAAAAAGCATATCATCATGTTTGCCCAGGACCTACCTGAATTTTATAATCTCAGTTTTAACAGCCTTTTCTTCCTTACAAGGACAGGCTTACAAAGCAGAGATTTAAAAACATGACTGAACTTGTGTGGATTTATCCACCATTTTGAGTTCTGTCCTTTGAGAAGTTAGAAATGGCTCCAAATAATACAGTCTCTACCACCCTCCACGTTATTCTGCCTTTCAATTCCAGACTTCAGAAGCATACACCAGAAGCTTACAAGCAGTGCCACCAAATTCCTCATTAAAAAACTTTCCAGATTATTCTTCCAATAATTTTATGGCCCATTTAATTCAAAAGCATATAAACTTAAACTTGTGACTTTTTCACCTTTTTCTCATTGTCATTCAACCCAAACTGCTCGTGGAAACGTGTTGGCTTCAATATTTTTTCCAGAAGGACTCCTTGGGTTTATAGTGGAATTAGTACTCAAAACAAAAGATAAAATTAAAAAAGAGCAAAGAGAAACAAAAAACTCTTCTGTCCAGGTATAGCCCCAGCCCGTTAATTCCCAGGAGATTATCCTAATTTAAATTAGAGAAATAGTCTGCCAATGGTCTGTGAATACTTTTTTAAATAGCAAAAAGTAGGAGGAAGAACAGGATAACAGCACTGGCTTGACAGTACTGCAGAAGAAGAGTTCAGTGCTTGGCAGGAAACCTGGGCTCCAGTTGTCCTTTTTGTTTGCAGCCTAGAGGTTGTTTTAGAAGGTGTTTGGGGCAGTTCTTCCTCACTGACAGTTACTGAAGTTTAACAAGTCTGAAGAAGGGACATTACTCCAGGTCTTTTGAATCCCAGGATTTGGAAGATTTCTTCTGGATATTAGCCTCCCTCTGTCACCCCTTTGTAAAGCTCCTATTTTGGCAAAATGTTGTTCTGTATAGAAGGGAATGTTTCATTTGGACAAGAGAGACCCAAAGGCTGCATGGTCTGGTGGTTACAGCATCTGCCCAGAAGACTGGTATTCAATTGTCAGTGCCAGAAAAAAGAGCAAGAAAAATTATTTGAAACCTTTCTTCATCATTTCCTGAGCAGCAATTGTCTTAGAGAATTAGCAAACTACCAAGTACTGTCATAACAAGGCTATGCTGCACTGGGGAAAAGGAAGGTCTACTAACAAGGTCTACTGGCAAAAATGCTTGCCTCACATCTTTTCTTGCAGGACCAAAACCAGTGAAAAAACTTAGAAGGTTTTTATTTTTTAATTTGTTTTTAATTTAATTTTTAAATTTTCAGTCACATAATTGTGCTCAGTTGAAATTTTGTGGTCATAGTATTCCTATTTTAGTTCTTGCTGCTTCATCACTTGAAAGAAACAGCTTTTTAACATTTAATTGTATAATAATGAATTATTACTATTATTATTATTATTGTTATTATTAGCCAAAGGAAAGTAAATGCACATTGAACTTGGCAGTCCAAACACTAAAACCACATGGTTCTCACTACAATTATTTTGCAGGTCTACTTAATTAAACAGCACAGACTTGTGTGAACACTTTTAAACTGATCTGCAACAAGTTTCTTGTGATGTAGCCTAAGAAATCATCTATTTAAGGTAAATCAATACAAGCCTTTTGTGAAACCATTTAGGTTTATATGAGTGCTTCAGGACTGCACTAAATTGATTAATTTAAATGTGAGTTCTGTTAAACAGATTTTGCTTTTGCACAGAGAGAAGGCCTAAAGGTGTGACAAAGTGTCTTATCTGCACTGACTCCATACCTATTTTTAATCTTTATTAGATTTTTAATCTTGGTAATGTTATGGCTTTCTTCTGAAAGGGCAAAACACCAACCCTATTTATATATTCTGTGATCTATCCCTTGCTCAAAAACAACTGCCTGTTGCTAATAACTGTCTGTGATCGAATCCCAAAATAAACATTACTGATTAAGGTGGCATCCAGCTTATTCACCTTAGCCCTCAGGATAATGAGCAGCTCATTGCTCAAAGAATGGTTTCCTTCCAGGCTACAAGTAGAAAAAAACACCCTATTAAGGGTAGGCTTAGTGACAGCTCTAAGTACCATCACATTTTCTGGAAAAATCCCCTTGCCCAGGATTTTTTCTCCTGGGAAGCTGAGAAGCCTCAGAGAAAAAGGAAAACAATATTATCTCATTTGCTTCTCCTGTGTTTTGGTCCTCTGGAATGTGGTTTGGCGATTGTTTATCCAACAGGTGATTGTTTTATTAGTTTCAAATGAATTGTTTTGACTTAATGACCAACCAAGGTGAAGCTGTGTCAGGGCTCTGGAGAGAGTCACAAGTTTTTCATTATTATCTTTTTAGCCTTCTGTAAGTATCCTTTCTGTAGTCTTTAGTATAGCATTCTTTAATATAATATAGTAACATAAAATAATAAATTAGCCTTCTGAGGACATGGGGTCAGATTCATCATTTCCTCCCTGTGACAGGGAACCTCAAAAGTACCACAGGTCTCAGTTAGGGGTTCTCTGAGGTATCCCAGCAAAGCTGGGGCAGGATTGCAAACCAAAAGCTGATCACAATTAAAGAAAATCACCTTTGGGATTCTGCAGGACACAGCATGAAAATACTCTTAAAATGTTGTGGTATAATCAGAATGGTGATGGATGTCAGTCCAGACAGCCCACAGATTGTTTCATAGGTCTAATTGCACTTTATTTTAGTGAACTTTCAGTCCCCCCAAAACCAGAGAAGAGTGTGTTATGACCCCCCTACTAATTAATAGAAGAGTGGGGTTCTTCTGGAGCCAGACTCTGGATACTTGCCACACCTACAGTTATTTCTCATCTTTTTTACTGCTTGTTCCCTAGCTTCACATTTTTCCCAACACAAAGGAGAATCTCTCTTGTAATTTTACAAGATGCGAGGTATGACTTTAAAATCTTAGAAAAGAAAAACCTCAGCAAAGACTAGCTACTCCTGCATTTCTGGGGAGTTTCCTTCCCTAACTTCTCATGAGTATGTGGAGGGGTTTAGGATTTTTAGGATGAAAGTTACACAGTATCAGAATTACTTGGAAACAGTTCTGTTTTGATTTGTCCCTTCAGAAAACACAGTGATCATGAACCCATGACCTTCAAAACCCTGGGACTTCAAATCTGTGGAGCAAACTTCAACCAAAATGAACTGACTGCCTCTAGGCAATTTTCCTGGGATTAAATGACTTTGTCATGACATATAAGCAGATTTATTGGAAGACTGCTAAGATATTTCCAAGAACGTCATCATTATCATCACATTTTTCTGTGCAACAGCATGGAATAATGCATGGGAATAAACATTCTTCTAACACTGAGTTGAATTCAGAGAATAAATATAAGGATACATTTCTACTATGGCAGCTGTGGTTTTGTGAGAAAACTAAAATGTTCCACTCTTACATCTTTAATAATAGATAGCCATGGAGCCAGCTACACAGACAGGGGGGAAAAAAGGAAAAAAATAGTAAAAAAAAAGGGGAAAGGCCAGTGATAATTGACCCACAGCTATGCCATATATTGTGCATTAACAAATACCTTCATAGTTTAAGGATGGGTTCTAAGTAATAACCATTAATACACAACTGTAAATGTATGCAGTACATTACAAAAGCCTAAAGACGTGTTCTTTTGTCTGGGTTGCTTACCAGCTACCAGTTATAAATATTCTAATGAGGCTCTTATTCCTCTAATGTCAGTGTGGTACCAGAGTGCCTTTCTATTAGTGCATTAAGCTACATGACCAGCATTTTTCTGTCTTTCTGTCCCCAGGTGGAAAATTGCATGTATTGCATGTATTTAAAAACAATTAATATTTTATTTTTTATCTATGATGTGCATGCACTTTCACTAGAAAATGCAGACAGAATAAGATCTATCACATTTTATTGTATTGAACATAGAGTACCAGGCAAACCTGCTGTACTAAAATAAATATACTTATATGCTGAACATTTCTATTACTTCCCACTAAGGTTACACCAGAACATCTGTGAGTTACCCAAAGAAATTCTGTGGCTGTATTTTATTGTGCTGTTTTGTGTATTACACTCACTATTCATGATGCAACTTTCCTGTTAAAATCTCTCACTCCCCCTTTAATATCCATAGCATAAACCTCCAATGATTGCAATTCTCAAATACATAGTACATATTTTAGTCAGGTTTAACAGGAAAATTTTGATACTCCAAAATGTTTTTTCTGCTTGGGATATGACATAAACAGCATTTTACTAAAGATGCTTTTAACTTACATTTGGATTAGATCTGTACAACTTTTTTTGACATTGCAAGGAAAGCATGGAAAGACATATTTGAAAGATCAGTGCAGTTTGAAAAATCTGTGCAGTTGTCAAAACCATGGGTCCTTCCAGTGGGCTTTAGCATTTGCTTGGGAAGTAGACTAGCAACAGACCAAACAACCCAGAGGCCAGGGAAATGTTACACAGGAATGTAATGTTATATAGGAAAACACTCTTACTCATCTAACCTACCTAGATTCCTATAAATGGTGAATGCAACATTTATTCCTCCTTAATTTTTTTATGCAGATATCTCCCTTTTCCTCTTAAAAAAAAAAAAATAGTGGAAAAGTTCTTTATGGAGAAGATCACAATCTCAGCAGAATGGAAATGTGAAGTTCTCCATTAAGAAGAAGGAATTTTTGAAAGAGTTATCTGGATTATGTAGCAGCCTGACATTCAGGGTTCACTGCACTACTGCAGTAGACAACCCATTGCTGCACTGGAGTAGATTCTCCAGCCCCATCCCCAAAACTCAGCAGCCATTTCAAACTGGTCTCTCTAGAATCTAACTTCACTGGTTCATGTTTCTGTGTCCTAGAATGACATAAGTTCTGAACCCTTTGAGAGTTCAGAACTCTCTGAGCATTTCCACTTCAGACGCCAAGACCTGTTCACAGAGCTACATTTTTCATTTTTAATATCAAGAAGTCTGTTTTTATCATTGGGATGGCTTTGTGGTTACAATACTATCATGATTAGCCCTTTCAGAGGACTTCTGATCTCAGAAAGATTGATGAGGCAGGTTTCTTACGTTTATCTTCACCTCCCCTTATATCTATACTACCATAAAACCATCTACTCTCTCATGGCTTGTTTTTTACCCCACCACCTTTACATCCCTGTGGCTTTTCCACCAGCCAACAGACAGCACAGGTAGTCACCAGACAATTATTTTCATGCTGACTGACCTGCTATCTGCAGCCACCCAGAGTATAAAAGAGCTGAATTGTTTCTGGATTTTCCTTAGAGCACGGGGAGGACATGTGGCTTTTGGCTATTTTGTTACTGCCCTGGGTTTTCATGAAACTTGCAGTTTCAAGATTCCTGCCTTCCTTCCAAACTAGCTGAACAGCTGGTTCAAAAGAGGCTGGGGAGAGATTTGCAGATGAGCAATCAGCTTTCCCCTCTGCCCTCAAAAAGAGAAGAATTATCAGGACCATTCAATGGCTCACCAGCAAGAAAAGGGAGCAATCACACAGCACCTTTCTAGCAGGGCAAACCAGAAGAATCTCACAGTTACTCATCATGAGGTCAGAATTCTGTCAGACTGAGGTGAATATGTCCAGAATTATCTCTGTTTCAAAGACCAGAGATCAGCCAGTCCGGTCATTTTCCCAGTGCCTCACAGTGCAGATGTGTAATAGCAGAGAACCAGGACAGCAAACCCCTCAGTAAACTCTTATCTTTTTGAACCAGCTATACTTGTGAGCTTTAAATTCTGTCAGGACATCTATCCTTGATTAGTAGGTAATCAAAAAGGGAAAGGGCACATCCAAACACAGTCTTATGTTTTATTTCTCATCTCAGAGATGGATTTAAGGCTAAACATGTATTATTTATTTATTCAACTGCTCCAGCTAGCCTATGAAATCAATCACATATCTGATATCAAAGTTAGCACAAAAGTGGGAATGACAGGATGGTTAAAGGGGGCTGACCTAGGAAGCAGCAACAGCCAAGTTCATCTGCTAGATTTGATTAATTTTTCTCATGTGCCCAAAGCTAAATCACTGTGGAGCAGGAACACCAAGGCATTTACATCTGTAAACTCTGTCCACTCATGAAAGCTGGAGAGACAGACAAACAGAATAAAGGTACACTCCAAGTGCCATTGCTCACCCAGCTTTAGAAACGTTTATGCCTCCCTAAAATGTGTAACATGTTGTGTGCCTGACATACAGAGGTTTTGGGAAGAAAAATAGACTCAGATATCCTAGGTATGCAAAGTGCAATCATATTTTGGCAGAATCCTCAACATGAGCAAAAGTAACAAACTCCTCAAGAGTGTGTTTTAGGATGCCTGTAGGGTACAAAGACCTCCAAACTGTGTGAACATCACCAGACCTGATCCAAACCCTGGTGAAGGAAAAGGACATTTGTAACTGAAATTAAATGAATTTGAACATGATCAATCCTCAGCTAACCATGTATAGGTGCCTATCACACTCTTTTAACAGGGGTGTACAGATCACCTCTGTGCTGCCAAGTGCAGCAAGGCCACATCAAAAAGAACACACCAGAATGCTGCTTAATCACTTCATAACCAACTCAAATATTATTTTCTCTCATAGATTGGCCATCCTTAATTAAAAGACAAATCTGTACAAATACTTCAACCATGCAACATCAGCAAATTTAAGTGACAAGAGGTTAAAGATATCTTTGAATTCCAAAGTTATTAAAATCTGGTGGGAAATAAGGATGATATTCTAGAAACCAAAATGTCATAAAAATGTATGAAGACAATATATTTGATCCTACTTCAGAGAAAATGCTTAATCTTGGTTCTTAGGTTTTTTACTTACATTCACTAACCCAAAAACTCCAAGACAATAAAAGTAGCAAGGGGTGGGGAAAACCAAGATTGCTTGTATGGCTATAATGAATCCTTTGGTGACCAAATAGCTAAAAACAATTTTATTCTTTTGCCAATATGATAAAAATACAAATGCAAAGATACATAGACTTTAAAATCCATATTTTTATCATTAAGAAATCTCAAAACTTATTATTCAATCTACAATTCTTATTACAATTTTTAAACAAAACAGATTACTTAAACCATCTTTGGACCAGAATGCTTCTATTTTAAAACTAAAGCAGATTGTTCAACCTTGGTTCCATTCCTCTGTGTATTTTTTTAAACCTTTCTTTTTAAACTTTCTAAACTTCTTAAATTTATTTAAGAATAGTGTAATTTATTTTTTTAAATCAGACTCCAAAAGCTACAATAATTAAAACCATATGTACAGTAGGAAGGTACCATTTTTCATCTTATATTATTTCTTCACCACTATTATAAGTTCAGCCTGCCTGATGTGAGTCTAATTCTTTATTCAATCTTGGGCTAAGTCCCACTGGAAAAGTAGGATTTTGTGATTATTAAAAAGAAAAAGTAGAGAAAGAAGATGCTAAAGGCTCCCTGCTAATGAGTAGAAGAGAAAGAAATGTGCCAATCTACAGTTTAGTGTGTCTAAATTGAACTGCCAAACTATAAACCACAGTTCTTCATTACAGAGGGAGAAATTTTTTGATGCTCATACATAATAAGTAAGGAATGAACAAAAATACTGATAAGAGAAAATACAATAATTATAATAATAATAACAACAATAATAATATACAATTTGGAATTTAGAATGTTTGCTCCTACAGCCATTGACTGAACAAAAATGTAATTCAGATCTCTGGTGCACTCACTAAATACATGAGAAGATAGATGAATAATGATGGTCCAGTAAGACATTGATAATTTTAATAATTTTAGATCTACTTATCTTAGCTGATGAAAATAACAATATAATTCAGCTTCAGTAAGAAGGAAGGCTGTTGTGCTGTAGAGTAGGACCCAAAACCAAGTGCATTGAACTGATCAAAAAGATAAGCAGGTGTGCAGACAAAATATTTATAAATGGCAGTTTTCCAAAGTTTTTTGGGGGTACTTGGGCTTTTTAAACTCCAGGAACTCTCTCTTACACCACCTGTACTCCCAGAACCCTAATGCCATGCCAGTTAGAAAAAGCACTATGATGATGAAGAGAAATGTCTTTGGAGACTGCCTACAATCCAAATTTTCTAAAGACTGGTGCTACAGCAGCAGGTAAAATATTTCTGCTTGCAATATTATTGAACAGACACCATCTTTTCAGCAGGTCTCAACACATTCTGCCAAGGAGGACAAAATTTTAAATGGAGGAAAGACAAATAGAATGCTTAAAATTAACCAGTATATTCACATGGCAGAGGTAACAGTAGTAAAAATCCACATTTTTGTAAAGTTTTTTGTCTAAATTGCCAGGAAGAAATTTGTGCTACTTGACAGAATTACCCAAAAGGACTGGAGGAACTTGAGACACACCTGTATTTATTAGATGACTGCAAAATGTCCCTAAAGTACTTGAGAACCTGGGGGGAAAAACAGCATTTTTGCCTTGTTTCACACAAATACAGGCAGACTCACTGGTGATTCAAGGGAGGCCTCTCAGTCTTTGCATCATCTTCACACTGGTGATGTTTATTCCAGCCCAGATTTTGGCAAGCTCTGGAATGCTGTCTGGCCATCCCTAAGATGATGAGACCTGTGACTGCTTGGTGATTACTCATCACCATGTAGCCACTCTTCATCCATACAATGTGTGCTGAGACAATTTTTTACTCTTCTAGCAGCTTAATCAAAATTCTTTGCCCTCCCAAGCCCCCTTTTGCCATAAAAAAAGCCTCCCTTACTCCAACTGCTCTCTCAGACCTATCAACCCAAAGTGTGATCTCACCAAAAAGGTGTCCTAGCAGCTTTGCAGGATCTCTCTTCCCCAGGTCTAACAGTTATTACTGCCCTGATTTCACTCTTTATAATTGGGTCCTCCATCAGCCATGCCATTATTTTGCCTAAGATGCATGTCAGTCTGACAGGCCTGTAATTACCACTGTACCCTCTCTCACCCTTTCAAAATGTTGGCTCAATAGATTTCCTCTCCTCTTCTGGGTTTTTCCAGTGCCACTTCTATTGAAAAGCAAAGGCAGTGATCCCCTGGGACAGCTTTTCTGTAACATTTGGACATACTATAAAGAAATGCCGATTTTAAGAGGTCCATTTTCATCCTCACGACTTTTTGAGACAAGGAATTTATTTCAGCTTCAGCATCATCATATGGCTATCACCCTGCTCCTTTTCCACAGAGAACCAAGAGGAACATTTGGGATCAGCAATAACTTTGAACTTTACTCATTAAGCTGCTCCACTTGGGAAAGGCAGCAAGTTAGGCAATAAGGGAGCAATAGAGGAGATGCCTGCCTGGGGAGTAAAAAGGGTTGCAAGGAGAGAATAACAGTCTTCTTGAACACAGAAAAAGCAAAGTTGTTTGCTTCCCAGAGTGAAGACTACTAAGGATACTAAGGAACCCCAGGGATTTGAAGAGACACACAATTTGGCACACTAAGGAGGAAAGGATCAAGGTACAAATGAAAACCTGTTCAAAATGAAACCTTGAAATTCACAGATCTTTACTTAAGGAATTTTTCCCCCCTTCATTTCCAATTATTTACCACTTTACAACTCCCCTGCTACTGCTGACCTCTCCCTACTTCTGCTTAATCAACAATTTCTCTGGCAGCACGTTGCTGTGCCTCCTGAATCCACTCGAAGGAGATCACTGAACACACTTGAGCTGGGAAATTTGGTATCTTAGCAAAAAAAAGCTGGAGAGGTCAACACAGAATCCAGAAAAGTAATTTGTTAGCCAAGTAACAGAAATATTTTTTGACTGCCTCAGTTTTTCCTGCATTATTACATACATCTCTGCCTTTTCCACATAGTAACAAGCCAGCACCAGCATCACTGCTTTATTTTTCACTTTAAAAACTTATCAAAGTCCTTAATTAAATGGCAGTTTCTTCATGTATCCTTCTTCTTCCTTTACAAATGTCTTCAATTCCTAACTTCTCATTTATATTCATTTATTCTTGGTGATCAACCTTCTTTTTTCCCATTTGTTTCATTATATATTACAGCTGCTTTCCCTTCCCCTGTAAGCCAGGCTAGTTTTCAGCTGCTGAAAAATTTTCATTAAAAAATGCCAAGGAACTGACCCTGAAACATTTCACTCCAGACATCCCTAGCTTGATAAAACTTTTGTCAAAACCAGCAGAGGATTCAGGAAATAAACTCAGATGGGATTCCTTGGGACTGCCACTGGCCATGCACTCACTCTCTGTTCTTAGCTCTGGGGAAAGATCCAACAGCAAAAAAAAAAAAAAACAAACAAACAAAAAAAAAAAGGCAAAACTAAAAACACACACACACAAAAAGCAAACATCAAATCAAACCACATTTTAAATTCTCCGTGCTTAAAAACAAAGGAATGTATTTCTCAAATACTTTCAAAACAGAGACACCTGAATAGGGCAAAAACACAAAATCACAAAACAAAGAGTCCAGGGCTTAGTCTGTGCTTGTGTACATTACCAGAGCTTCCTTAGTTACCCCCAGCTCCCTCAATTCCAACATTCTGTATCTTTTAATTTGTTCAACTAACTGATGGAACTCATGGCTGTCTCTCTGGCTGAGAGTGACTGACAGCTGCTGTGCAGGCACACGTGTAATGAATGTCACAGATAACACAGGGCCCTGCTCAGAGAATGCCACTGGGAGAGACAGCTTGTCTTCTGGCAGTTTGTAAATAGCAATCCACTGGGACCTACATGGATTTGAGTTACAAGTCACTTCACTCCTGCCTGCTCTCTGGGGGAGTCAGGAGAATAAACAAGTGCTTTTCATCATGGCACTTCCCATCCAGGGGAAGGCAGTGTCTGTTCAGAGCAGAGCCTTGCAAGGGACGAGCTGCATTTTGCTTTATCAACACCCCAATCTTGTAGTTGAGACTGCAGCTGTAGCCAAATAGTCATCACAGACCTAGATCTGCACAAGATGCGTTTCTGCCACGTGCCTGTTCTCTCCTCTTTTATCACAGCACGCACACCATGCACAAATGGTGGATGGGATTCTGGAGGTTAAGCCCTTTAGAGATCCATTAACATGAGCATGACTTATCACTGCCTGTTTTACTGAGTTATGCCTGGACACAAGAACAGCCAGCTCAACAAGAGCACCCTCACACATCAACGCAGGCAGCTTGTTTTCAAGATAAACTTTTCCTATTCACAATAATCAGCATTTCCCCCCCCACCTTTTTTTTTGTTCTCGTTTTTTTTCTCTGCCTCTATCACGAGAAGAGCAGAGCAAGGATGAGCAGCAATACCTGGAGTTTTATCCAGCAGAACACAGATACAAGGAAAGCCCTGGAATGCACACACAGTCTCTGTCTTTTGGGCAGGATGTCCCTAAGACAGCTGACAGGCAGGACAGAATTGTATTCTCTGAAGATGCACCCAGGAAATGTCACTGCTCAGGCACTTCCAGAGAAATCCCTGCATCCTGAGGTTGTGTGAGAGGCCAAAGCCAGCAGGTGGCACTCGGAAACGTGTGCCAGAGCCTGGATGAGAGCAGGATTTTCTGCACTACACAACTACTGTTTCTCAGCAGTACCTTGTCTGTATAACCAGACAGACACAA
The DNA here is from genome assembly GCF_022539315.1 of Serinus canaria. Taxonomy (NCBI): domain Eukaryota; kingdom Metazoa; phylum Chordata; class Aves; order Passeriformes; family Fringillidae; genus Serinus; species Serinus canaria. The sequence goes on along the minus strand of NC_066317.1, from coordinate 6,912,425 downwards.
ACAAACACAGAAAATAAAATTGTTCTGCAGAGAGTCTGATTTTTAACCCAATGTCAGAGAAACATCTATGAACTCTATGTCCCAAGTGAAATAACTGTGTCAATAGGATCTCTAAAGTCACACTCACACAACCCAAGCAGGAAAATTCATGTATTCCTGTTCCATTTCCTCCTTCTCTTTATGCCAGTGCGATTTGCCCGCACAAAGAGCATTTCCATGCTTGATTACATTTCTTCTGTCTCAAGAGAGGGAAGAAATTTTATCAGGCTTCTGTAACAGGTATGGGATTGGATTCCTTTTTTCCACTGCCTTCAGTGCTCAGCAGTGAAATATCTGAACACCTGCAGGCAATTGTACCTATTCACTGCAGATGATGATTGGGGTTTTTTTCCAACATTTTTGCTGTGTGCCCCTGCAGCTTCTTTCAACACTTAGCCATTTGCTCAAATTAGCAGGTGTCCAAGCCCAAAACTAAAGCTTGTTTAAAAGTTTGTCTCTGTTGGCAGAAATTTACCACTGCTTTATTAATGATTAAACCAAGATTGCTTTAGTTTGTGATAAACCTTCACCAGCCTTGTCTGTCATTAAATAACAAGGAGTCAGTGCTGCCTGTCATTCCTGGAAAGACACTGAATCTACTTTAAGCACAGCTCTCATTATTTATTCTCTTTATTCTACACAGCTTGTTATCAAAATAGACTTCCTTTCATATTTCACTTTTTTTTTTTTACTTTTCAAATGACACAGGTTGGGGTGGTTTTTTCCTCCCATTATTAAACTTTCTGCAGGGAAAAAAAAAAAAGACAAACCTAAAAAATTTGCTATCATACTGCAAAAAAATTTTGTTCCTAAACTTTTATGATTTTTTTCTAAGGCTGTGTCCTACAATTTATAGAGGATTTAATATGTGAGTCTTCAGAACAAAGCCCATACTTTTTCTGAAAGTCAAACTGGCTGTATGACTGATTCAAAGAGACTCTCTAAAGTGGCAAGACAGACAAGCCAACCAGAAAAGTCATAAAAGAAAAAAGTAAAATAAAATCTTTGCATCTCTTTCATCCTTTTGTTTTTACTTTTTTAAATGTGGCCCTTATTGTTCATCCAGTACCAGGGCAGAATCAGCACAAAAATTCCAAAATAATCTTATTCCTTCCCACCATTGAGAAATCCAATGAAACAAAACTCTTCATTCAGATTTATGCAGTAAATAGTTTGTGAGATAAAACTGTAAGTTCAGAAGTATCTCAAGACAGAATATATATGCAGTGCTTCATGACCTCTCATACGCCCAACCCAACCACAATGTTGTTGAATGTGTCTCCTGATAAGTGGAGGAAATGCTCCATGTGCAGATTTAATTTTTAAGATCTACAGACCTGTATTTTCTTCCCTCTAAATGGCCAGATAGGGTATTTCACAGGTGTTTCTTCTTTTCCTGCCAACAAGAGGCATAAATAAAGAAAAAGTGGTTAAATTCACTCTGTCCTCTTGTTTTTTATTAAAACAATTAAAGTGTGTATTTATCCAGAGAAGCCTTGGGGATTCTTTTTCCCTTCTTTTTTGTTTTTTTTTTTTTAATTTTTATTAATAATTCCAATTCAACACTCAAATCAATAAGCAAATAAATCTAATTGTAGTTAAAGAACGTGTCAGCACACCTTACAAAATACTGACTATTTTTGGGTGAGCCAGACCCAAATTTTACAGCCCTGATTAAACTAGTCTCAAAAGTGAAGGGATCATCATTGAGTCAGAGATCTGGCACAACAGTTGGATTTCAAAGGCAATACTCAGAAATTGTCACCTTGCATGGGATTGTCAGGTACTTCAGACTTTATGTTTTGCAAGTTTCATCTTAAAAAATATTACTGCCCCAATTACTCTGCTGCTGTTGTCTCTCATGAAATTTTAGTTTAAAGATGAAACAAATGAGCTTTTGAAATATTAATTTTTATTGTAAAAGAGAACAAAACTACCTTTGTGTTTCCTCTTTCTCATACTTTTAAGGTGACATTCTTTCATGGAGATATTATTCACATTGCTGTTAGATTACATACTTTGCTTATAGCTATGAATTCAAAATTAACTAAAAGTGAGCTGCATTTAAAACATTAATTAGAAATTACATACCTACTGTACAGTGGATGGCAGGAAGGACTACACATTGATCTATTTTAATTAATTCCAGCTGACTTAATTACACAACTTGATGGTTTTCTTCTTTTTTTTTGCAAGTGGATGATCAACTTCAAAAATTCTGCCTCTCTCCTAAGATTGAAAATAAATCCACTATACATTAGAGAATGCAGAATGGTGCATTTTTAGTGATTTACAGAAAACATATGGTAGCTAGCAAGGAATTTTTCTAGTGGTGACCAGGCCAATTTTGTGCAAAAAAACTCCTCAACCCTCAGAATCAATTTTATTGCCCTTTTCTGCATTCCTGCATTTAAAGAAAACTCAAATTTCAAAAATCCTAATATTTGACACCCTTTAAAATACAAACACTATTAATATACCTATCTACATTAAACATACTTGCACATGAAAATAAAACTATTTGCATGCATCCATCCTTGTTCTTAACTGTCTGGAACACAGACTGATAGGAATCCATCCTGCTCCTAATTGTCCTGCAGAGTTAAGTGTCCAGGATCCATCCATGTGTCCACAAAGAAAAAAACCTTTGAACAGATTAATTAAGGCAGCTGGACGTTTTCAGACTTTGCTAAACAACAAGTTTCCAGTGATAGTAGCTGGAAGTCTGGCTTCATCATTTTATAAAATGATTGTCTTGATTAGAGAAGAAGAAAACCAACATAATCACAATATTAGCATAGTAACTTTTATTAGAAGGTTGGGATCCATAATGAGGGAGAATTTTTTATCCCTCCATTTGAAAATAGTTATAAGTGTTTTATAAACACTCAATGGAAAGAATTTTTAAGATTATAGAAGGTTTAAGTCAATTTGTCTTTCCTAAGTTGTGGTTTGGGTTTTTTTCAGCAGAAATTTTTGCAAGCCTTAGACAGAGTCAGTAAATGACATGGGTGTCAGAATATATCTGCACAGGCTGCAGCTGTACAGAACATGTTGACATTTGGAAAAATATTGTTTCTTTTAATCAGATTTTTATCAAAGGAGTGGAATCCTTCATTCTAAGATGAGTGACTATAATTAGATGGTTCCCCAACCAAATCCTCCTTTTCTCCCAGCTTTTGGTACAACACTAAGTTGTCTACTCACACAATAAGCCCTGCACCAAGCTAATGAGATGCACAATAAATGCATCATTAATTTATGCTAGATGCTATTCCGCTCCTTTCATATCTATTGTCATTATCCTCCCCCAGCACTCAAGCTAATGCTAATTGATGGTTTCCATCAGCAAATTAAAAAACAATATACTCCAGACTCTAGTGATGAAAAATATAGAGAGTAAAACAATATGTTCTAAGAGAACACCACACTTTGTTATCTTTATGGTGCAGAATGAAAGACAAATTAGCTAAAGAATGCTGTGCAAGTCTTTTTATTGCTTTTATGATAATAAGAAGATACTCTTTATTTGTTTTGATTGGATGGTACAAATTCATCGTCCTGTTACAAATTATTGATATGGTTGAAAGTCAGCACTGCGTGATTTAATGTGTACAGGTGTTTCTTTCTGATAGTTTACATTTACAATTTAAATTGCATTTGGAGAGCTTAAATGGCTAATCCTCAACTTGTAGGCACACTCCTCTATGGAAAATAAAAATCCAGTGTCAAACATCTTTTTTTTTTTTTTTTTTTTTTTTTGTTAAGTACACTATCGGTAAAGAATTTTTTACTTGTCCTATGAAAAGAGAATTACAAAGTTTTGGGGGAAGCTGAGGCAGAGCCAGCCTGAGTGCCATGCTGGGGCTGTAACAGCATCTATGTAAAAGGATGGATTTATAGTATAGACAACTCTCCACAGAAAATTAAAGCTTCAGCATGTACTGCCAAACCCCAGGAGAAGATTTAGAAAGTCTTTCACATGAGCCACTCCAGCACCCCCATCCTTCTGAAACTGGACTACAGCAGCTGCTCAAACTCATTTTACGCACAACTTTTCAGATGCCTTCTTCAAACAAGTGTCCTCCCTTTCTTTGATCTGGTCACATCCCCTTCTAAGCCCCAGGCCAGGCAGCTGGACCTCTGGCACTGCCCAGGCTCTGAACTCAACACATGTTGTGGTACATTTGGTGCCTTTAGGGAGCTGCTTGCCCTCTCTGTAGCTCCATCTCATCTCCAGCTGTAACCATGGCAGCAATATTTCTGTACAGGACTTTCATGGCTAATGCTAGAAATCAACATGGAGCCCAAGCAGACATCACTATTTTCAACTGGTTGACAAAAAGATTGATGTTTGGGTTATGGCTTCATGTCACTGTCATATTTTCTGGAAAAATCCCTTCGCCAGGATTTCTTCTCCTGGGAAGCTGAGCACCCTCAGAAAAAATGAAAACAATATTATCTCATTTGCTTCTCCTGTGTTTTGCTGCGTTGGAATGTGGTTGGAGATTGTTTATCCAACGTGGGAATTGTTTTTATTTAGTGACCAATCACTGTCCAGCTGTGTCAGGACTCTGGAGAGTCATGAGTTCTTCATATCTTGTTAAACCTTTCTCTATTCTTTAGTACAGTTTTAGCATAGCATTCTTTAATATAACATCATAAAATAATAAATGAGCCTTCTAAGAACATGGGGTCAGATTCATCATTTCCTTCCTGCCACAGGGGACCCTGAAAATACCACAGCTTCCAACTGAAAGAGAATAGGTTTAGATGTGATATTAGGGAAAATTCTTAGCTGTAAGGATATAAGACCCTGGAACCAGGTGCCCAGAGAAGCTGTGGATGCTCCACAGTGTTCAAGTGTTCAGCTGAGCAACCTGGTCTAGCAGAAGGGATCCCTGCCATGGTCTTTAAGATCTTGTCCAACCCAAATCACTCTATGATTCTGTGATGTTATTTCTGTTTTATTTCATTGCCTCCTACAAGCCATACCCTTACAAGACAATTTTAATATTCTTCCTCCTTTCCTCTCATGCCATGTGAGTAATAACCAGTCCTCTTACTTAGGTTTCCATTCCACAACTCTATTTGTGAGAATTCCCCTTCCTTGGTCACACATCAAAGATCAACAATGCAGTTTCATAATTTTTTCTCATGTTTTTCTAAGTATTCCATAAATTACCAATGTAAATGTGGTTTACACTGTGGGAACTCAGCGCATCACCTCGGATGCTCTGAGTCCCAGGGAGACCCCTTGGGGGGCTCAGAAGTCCTGGAATGTAGCCAAGAGCACCTGGTGGCTTGATTTTGACCCTTCAAGGGTCGTGCTATCAAAGCATGAGGATATGGAAGTTTCAGAGGTTTGAATGGTGTAGGGCAGGTGTTTTTATAGAATAGAATATAGGTTTTAAGATTTTGGTACAGGGGGGTCTAATGGAGGCAAGATGGAGGATTCAGGCCCGACCTCGTGGCTTTTCTCCTTCTTCTTGTCATCCATCTTCTCTGTGATGTGTGCATTTTAGATTGGTTCATACTAAAGGTGCACTGTTTAATAAAGGTGATGGGCATTGGGGAAAAATTGTAAATATCACATACGCAATTATCAGTATAAGAATGTGCGACCGCCCTAAAGGGGCAGAGAGTGCTTGTGGCTGCCTTGCTGGTCAGATCTCGGCTGGGCAGAACAAAAACCTTAGAGATAAGCTTTAATAAACAACCTGAAGACCGAACTATAGAGGAGTCCAGACTCGTCTGTTCATCGCGGGCTGCCTGCGAACCGTCCCACGCGAGCCACCCCACGCATGTCCGACAGAGACACACAGCCGATCGGACATCTGGCGTTCCCTGGGTGGGCTCAGGTGGGCTCGAGACGGGCTCAGGAAGAGCACAGGAGGAACACAGCCTGAGCCAGGCGGGCAGCTCCCACGGCTGGACTCGTTCCCGGGAACTCGCTGATATCTCCCGGAGAAAGCAGCGTCTGCAGACGGAGAAAGCAGCAGCCACTGAACAGCAGCAGCCACTGAGACCATCAACAATCATCGCACTCCTCTTCCACCGAAGGAGACTCGTACCAGGACAGCCCGGACCGGAATCAGAAAGGCGCCTCTGATCCCATCTCCTGCGGACTGCTAGACAAGACCAAGAGCCTTCAGACTGCCCCGACGACACAAATTCGGTGAGAAGGTTCAGATTTAAAACACTTTGGTATCCCACATTCACCTACAGGTCAAGCGATCATTGAAAGAACACACCATACCCTGAAATCTCTTTTGGACAGGCAAAAGAGGGGAGAGCCAGAGGCGACGCCTCACATGAAATTAAACAAAGCATTGTATGTGTTGAATTTTCTTAACAGTTCGTCTTCAGAGCCAAATCCACCAATTCTGAGACATTTCTCAAACAGCTCACAGGCAAGGCTAAAAGAAAATCCTTTAGTTTTGATCAGGAACCCTGAGTCGGGACAAATAGAAGGTCCTTTCAAATTAATCACTTGGGGCAAGGGTTTTGCTTGTGTCTCCACAGAGCGTGGTCCGAAGTGGGTGTCGGCGCGGCACGTGAAACCATTCCGAACGCGAGAACCGGAGGGCCCTGATCCCAGAGACAGAGAGACGGGTGATTAGACGAGGGAAGAGGAGGCTCGGGCTGCAACCAACGATTTAGAAGCTGAGGCGACCGACTAAGAACTTTGGGAGAATTTCTTTTCTGTTAAAATTTTAAGTGGGAGGGACAATGTTCTTTCATAAGGGTAGAGTCATGGGCTTCGTGTTGCTCATGTGCCTCATTTCCCCATCAATAACCTTGCCTAAAGGCACAAACTTGCCGGTCAATCAACCGAAAACAAATGTTTGGGAAGCTTTAGCTCAGGCAGCAAATTTGGACAGTGTTTGCCTGACGCACTCGAGACCGGGAAGACCATTTACAGCATGCATGGTTGGATTGCCAGTGGATGAGTTGCCAATTCCAAGGCACACTCCAGTTAAAATCGCACAGATCGTTAAAGATCCTGTGAATGAGTGGTATGCTTGGATGCATCTCCTTCCTGTGGCCTCTACCGAGCCTCAGGAATTGGAGATCTTTGGGTCCATGACAATGGAGCTATGCATGCAATTCAAAATTTCAGACACAACAAAAATAAACGAAACTATTGATGTTACCCCGAATCATGAGTTTTACAAAAACACATCAACCTGGTGCAAAAACACAGTAACAACAACCAAGGGGTCACTCCACGTTCCAGTGCAGTTGCCAAGAGGAGTCTTTCTAATTTGTGGAGACAGAATTTGGCACGGTATTCCTGCGAATGTCAGGGGAGGTCCATGCAGCATTGGAAAAATTTCAATATTGTCACCAGATTCAAAAATATTGGAAAAACAAAAGCGTAGGGACAAAAGATCTCTGCAACCTTACGCTGCAGATTGTGATGATAGCGTGTACACTTAGAACAAGGCAGCGAGAATTGCTACAGCCATCTTTTCACCCCAAACAGCTTCGGGGGTAACCTTGACCCAATTAGATCACATGAGATGCTAGTTGAGCAAACATGCTCACGCAGTCTCTCTTGCACTGAGTGACATGTTAAAAGACATAGACGGTGCAAGACAGGCGGCTCTCCAAAACAGAGCGGCAATTGATTATCTGTTGCTTGCTCACGGGCATGGGTGTGAAGAATTCATTGGGATGTGCTGCATGAATCTGTCCGATCATTCGAGGTCAATTCATGAAAATATTCAACAAATACAAGATAGCATAAAAAAGCTTGGCGAGATCACTGGATCTTGGATTGACGACGTGGTGAGGTTTTTTGACCTTTCTCCTTTATGGAGAGAGCTTCTAAGAGTAGGCTTTTACATTTTTATAGTTCTTGTAGTTCTCACACTTTTTGTGCCATGTGTTCTTCTGTGTGTACGACGTGCAATGAGTCAAGTTACCAGACAAGTGCTTTTTGTGCAAAGAGAGGGGGGAGATGTGGGAACTCAGCGCATCACCTCGGATGCTCTGAGTCCCAGGGAGACCCCTTGGGGGGCTCAGAAGTCCTGGAATGTAGCCAAGGGCACCTGGTGGCTTGATTTTGACCCTTCAAGGGTCGTGCTATCAAAGCATGAGGATATGGAAGTTTCAGAGGTTTGAATGGTGTAGGGCAGGTGTTTTTATAGAATAGAATATAGGTTTTAAGATTTTGGTACAGGGGGGTCTAATGGAGGCAAGATGGAGGATTCAGGCCCGACCTCGTGGCTTTTCTCCTTCTTCTTGTCATCCATCTTCTCTGTGATGTGTGCATTTTAGATTGGTTCATACTAAAAGTGCACTGTTTAATAAAGGTGATGGGCATTGGGGAAAAATTGTAAATATCACATACGCAATTATCAGTATAAGAATGTACGACCGCCCTAAAGGGGCAGAGAGTGCTTGTGGCTGCCTTGCTGGTCAGATCTCGGCTGGGCAGAACAAAAACCTTAGAGATAAGCTTTAATAAACAACCTGAAGACCGAACTATAGAGGAGTCCAGACTCGTCTGTTCATCGCGGGCTGCCTGCGAACCGTCCCACGCGAGCCACCCCACGCATGTCCGACAGAGACACACAGCCGATCGGACATACACAGTTGATATTTGACATATATTTTATATATATATATTATATATATATATATATATGATTTTTTCATAAAGTGCTGCTCATTTACTACCATGATTAACACTGCCTCTGACCTACAAAACAAATTGTAATGACACATGAATTTATACAACTCCAGCAGATTAACCACACAACACCAGCAGGATGCCACTCAGAGGAAAAATGCCATGTCTTCAAAAATAGATCATAAACTGGTGAGGAACCTACAGCTCCCAAGCCACACTTGGAGCAGCCACAGGCCTTGGTTCTTCTGTCAAACTTTATCAAAGGAAAGGAGCTGCCAAGAAGAAGAGCTCTGTGAAGGCTTGCAGAGGTAGCAGGTGGTCATTTCAGGTTACTGCTGCTAAAAGGAGGTATTGCACCCGTGCATTCACTTTTAGCACCCAAATAATATTTTAAAGAGATTCTTGAGCACTTCTTATAATTTTATTATTTTTTCATTTTTATTGTTTTAATTCCCTCTGAGAACCTTGAAAATCCAATCTATTTTCCTATCAGTTTTGTCCTTTTCTATTTGACACACTTGTTTATCTGAGTTTCTTAGCAAGTCTCAAATTAACATCTTTTTCTTTCCCTTTTATTTGGAAAACCCATCTTGCTTCATATGTGGAAGACACAACATCTTACAGCAAACAGCACAGCACACCACAAAACTCAGAAAACTTCATCCTGACTTCCCAAAGCAAGACAAGGGGCTGAAGAATCACATCAAAATAGCGACAGCAGCCATGAAACAGCAGCCAGGCAGTAAATGGTGAGGGGATAAATGCTGGTTACAAATAGCTTGGGTTAAAACATACCTGGTTTCAGATAGCTTGGTATTTTAAAACATCCCAGGCTGGACACTTGGTGAGACACTTTGCAGACACCTACTGTGGCAAATATGTCACATGTCACATTCCAGCATTAAAATTTAGATTGCTAACTTAAAGCATCAGAGCTCACAGCCAGCAGAGGCAACCTTGGACTCTGACTACACAATTCAGGTAGAGATACCAAATTCAGAGCTGCAGTCCTGAAACACCTAACTCAGCACCTGCTGAACTTGAAGGCCCCTAAAGACACAGTATGTGACATGTAGCATTTCCAAGCTCTATTCTTTTACAGGTTACTCCTCTTTCCTCATTTGACAGAAGCTTTCCATGCCCTCAGAACTGCCTCACTTAAAAGGAATTGGCACTTCTAAGGTAAACCAGCAGGCAAGCAGTCCCACCTCTGCCTACAAGGGGGAAAAATCCAATAGTCATTCACTGTGCTGTTAAAACAGACCAGGTGAGAGGGTCTGCAGGCACCTGCTGTGGCAAATATGTCATGTGGCAAACTTCCCCAGCAGTCAGTGAAAAAAGCAATTCAAAGCCAAGAGCAGAGAGGCTCTGCATTGTCATCAGGAAAAGAATCTCTCTGCTGTCTCCTACAGAAGTTTATCTAGGTGATTTTCCTGGCTAAATTAAATGTGTACAGTAAAGAGCTAATGTCAGATGCTACAGACTGGTCCTAAAATGCAAAGAGAGGGTGAAAATAGCACTCAGCAGCCTTTCTCTCAGTTCAGGTCCTGTTCTCTGGGCTGTCCCTGGCTGCTGAATGTAAATTGCTCAAATGCAGCTGCAGGCAGAGCAGAGGCCAGCAGTCCCTCTGCAGGCAGGCTTGAGCATGGTGCAAGTCACCATGTCACTTGTGCTAGCTCTTTTCTGTGACCACTGCAGCCTTTTCCTACATGGTGGATCAGCTTCAAGGGCAAAGTTAAGATAGTTGCTGAGATTGCTGCCCCAGCCAGGTTACTTCATGTTTCACATCACTCTCCTGGTGCTAAAGAAAATACATATAGAGCAAAGCAAACAGCTCTATGACTATCACTCCTGTCCAGCTCTGCTTCAGGAATAAAGACAAATGCTCATAGCTTAGAAAAGCCAATTGAAAACACTCACCATTAGGAAACAGCTCTTTAGAGTGGAGGTGGTGGAAATGGAGATGCCCACTTAGAGGTCTGAGTAGGATGGTAAAGGGTAAGAGGGTAAGATTCCAGGCATAGGATTTATTTGCTGTTTTTTACTCACTAAATAATGCAGTTTGCCATTCTCATTGCATCATTTCAAGTGACTTTTAGTCAATTTAACTCTCAACACACAATGGGCAGGACTACAGATTGGTTTCCCAGGGATCTGTTTGCAGCACATGCCTTGCAGATATTTACACTTTTTATCAGAACTACCCACAGTGGAAGCACTCCCTGCAAGCAATCATGGTGTCAGTAGCACATGACCACAAGAGAGATAAGATGTGTGAGAAAGCAAGTTTGGAAAAAAAAATGAAAGTCAGAAAGGAGGCTGTTAAAAATTACTGAGTGCCTCAAAGCAGATCTTTTCTTCTGAAAAGGATCTGGATCTGTTAATCCCAGGTGGTCAGGAGGAACATCAGATTCATTGTTGTTCATTCAATGCAGCAGCAATACCAACCTTTGTCTTGTCCAGAGACAAGAAACATCAACAAAAACACCCACCAAACAATTGAATTTAGAGTCACAGAATCATTAAGGTTAAAAAAGACCTCTGAGCTCATCAAGTCCAACCATTAACCCAGCACTACCACCATGTTCACCACCTGTCCCTAAGTGCCACCTTCACATGATTTTTGAACACTTCCAAGGATAGTGATTCCACAAGCTCCCTGGACAGCTGGTTGCAATGCCTAATCACCCTTTCAGAGAAGAAATTTACCTAATATCCCCTGGTGCAACCTGGGGCCATTTCCTCCCATCCTGTCAGTTTTTACCAGGAAGGGGACACCAAGATTGTTTATGCTTATTAATGTTTCCCTTGGAACATGAGGTGTAAGTAAATTATAAAACTTCAGATTCCATGAACATTTAGACAAGCTTGAGACTTCCCTGCCTTCAGATAAAGATATTCCATGTAAACTTCAATCTCCTCTAGATGCTGAGACTCAGGATAAATTGTCCTGGTATCATATAAATAGACTTTTGCTAAGATTTTACATGCCTCAAGGAAGTGGCAGATTTATAGCTTATCTTCCAGTGAAGTGAGGAAAGAATCCTTCACACCTTTAGTTTAACTTTCCTACTTTAATGGGAAAAAACCACTGTGCTGACATTGTTTAATATGCAGGTAAGAATACATCATCCACTCCTACCAGAGTAAAGTTGCTTCATTATCTTTCAAAAGTCAAACTGACAAATAAAGTAATGGTTCCATGTTAGTCTACCCATTTAATAAATAAAGGTGTTGATACATTATTCTAACCATATTTTTCCAAATGCCTGCCTCAGAGAATGATTTGAAAATGTGTCACCCCTTTAAATCTAAACTAACAACAATGATTTTTAATATATTTTCTATAGTAGACTTTGGGGGTGAAAATCTCTTTAAAATAAAACTGTTACAACACTGCTATCACTTTCTTTCCCCTAAGATATTTCTGAGGAGATAACAGTTTTTTAGCTCTCTTATCCATATCCTACTATTAAAAGCCATTATAAACTACTAAATATTTTTAATAGTTGCTTCAATTTTTTTTTTTATAACTTTTTCTTATGTGTTCTTCTTGTAAGCAGAAAATAAACTAGCTGCTGCTTTTGGAGAATATCTGTATGCAGCATATTGGACAGAACTTTATTTTTACCCTTCTACTTATAAAAAAGAAACAAATGCTGCAGAAATGTGTTGGCCTTTAGGAATAACCCACCCTTCCAAAAAATGAAGACTGGACTGACACTTTCATACAAAATTAAGATAGCAGAATTCAGATAGAAATGTGTGAGGAAAGAAGCCAGACCTTGATGGCATTACCCAATGACAGAAACTGAATTTCAGCCCATGGCCCTCACTCTCCACTGCTCCCTTTCTTTGCTCATATTTTCCATATGATTGTCATCCAATCCTAAATGGATTACTTCAGAAATTCTGCTTACAGTGACAGTTTGTATTATGTGATAAATGCACAGGTTAGTTTCCAGCTTTCATTTAATTTCCTGAATAGAATTGAAAAATCATTTTCCTGGTCTCATTAACAACTGTGCCTGTCCTACAAGAGGGTTCAGATGCCCCTTGGAAATGTCCCATACTAAAGGACCATGTGAGAAGTACAGTAGTAAAGGAAAGGCATCAGCAGGGAGGATATACCCACACACCTGAGCACTCAATCTTAGGTGTCCTGTGCTTCCCTTGGCTTTTGGGGTCATGTTAGCCAACACCCTTATTTCCCCCACATTGAAATCACAACTGTGAGAGTAGTGGTATCAGTAGGAATTAGTTCCTACCATGAAACATGCAATAAAACAAGATTTTTCATGTCAAGAACAGTGATTTCATGTAAAAATGAAACAAAACCTTCATCAATGGTGGAGTTGATGAAGCCTAGCCTGATACAACCCAGTGCCCTCTCAGCCTTCTCAGAACATCCCAATAAATTCTGTCCCTTACATTTATCACAAAAAACACCACAGCTGCCACCACAAAGGCTGTATAACATGCCAGCCTTACCAGGATTTCCCTCACTGGAGATGGTAATTTATTGTTTTTTCTCTTTGCATCCCATTTACCACTTTTTTCTGATCTGATTTTAAAATGGCTAGTAAAGTTCAAAAGTTATTGGACAAAGTGATGAACAGAGACAGAGAGGTCCTAAATCATCCTTCCCTTAAGAAACTTACTAAAAAAACCCAACTTTTATAGATATGAAGAAAATAGTTTGAAATATGTCTACATGTACAGTTACTCCAGTCATCTTGTTTGAAGCCATTAATTCAACAAAGAGCAGGATGGATAAACTTTCTTGTGACTTGGGTAACCAGTCTGAATAACTCATTCTGAAAATTATACTCAGAGGAGCACTTACAAAACTCCACAAGCCTAATGTGGTTGTAAGATTATTTGATGAACTACATAAAACACGCAGAGTCATATAAAAAAATCATTAGGAGGTCATGGATAATTCACAGATAGAAAAAGTTATTAAATCCCAAGGTGTTTATCTACAATGAATATCCATGACCCAACTCTATTCAGCACATGTGTATTGCAAAAGCCAAGTGTATTGGTTCTTTTCTGACATTACATACACTATTCCAACTAGATTGGAGTAAGAAATTACAGATTAGATTAAGAAATTGCAGATTGGAGTAAGAAATTACAGATTAGATTAAAAATTGCAGATTGGAGTAAGAAATTACAGATTGGAGTAAGAAATTACAGATTGGAGTAAGAAAAAGATGTTAAGCTGCTTCTGAAAAATCCAGCAATTACAGTGCCAAACCAAAACCTGAACAAATTCCACAGATTCACCTTAAGTATTTTCTTGAGTAAGGTATGGAATACAAAGCCTGTGTGTTCTGTATTTATATAGGGAAAATGCCCTCAGTGTTTCAGAATAGCAGTTTGCAGGAGCTCATTAAATTATTATAGGGTTGTTTGGAGTCCTGTTCCATTGGTTACTCCATGTGCAAATGCCTATTGATTTCAGTGGAACTCCAATTGCAATATCTGCTGTGAAATCTTATTTATTTCTCATTTGAAAACCCCACTACTGTGTTTGCTCATTTCATTTTATTATTGATCCAAATCCTGGTGATATTAGAGCTAACATATCCAGGCTAAATCTGTGAAATGAGAGAGACTGCAAATCAGAATGCTAATGAAAGAGATGTTCATTCTCAAAGAGAAGACCTAAATATTTTTTTAAGACTGATAGGTATAACAAAATCTAATCAATAAATGACACTTAATCCTTCTTAGCTCTAACATACCATATATAATCTTATTTGTCTCCACTGTTTTTACAGGAACCTCCTTGCAATGTAAGATTAATTCTATTTAATAATTAAAATTACTTAGAAGTAAAATTGACTACTTACAGGTACAAGCACTGATTATGTTAATTTAAATTATAAATGCTTTTTCTTCAGTGCAATCATGTATTTTTAAGTCTTTTAGACATCATGCTTCAAGCACATTTGCTATATGAATGGATAACTTTTCTATGGTACTAAGTTTCCAATTTAATGTAAACCTTTTTATTCCTTTCTTTTTTTAACTGAAAGCATTTATCTTTTATTCATTACCTAATCCTCTTTACATACAATAGTTATAAAAAATATCAGTAATTACCTGTTTTATCCTTCTGATTGTTTAACATTTCACACAGAACAATTTTTTAATTATTATTTTAGCACAGATTTCCATATTTTGCTTGGCTCCTGTGTTGCTGACACCCAAATCAGGAACCTCTGATGTAAATACATGCAAGGCTGATTCTGTAAAAATACTTAAAGCACCTGTGAGATGGTTGTGGCATAAAAGAACCTCCTTGAGTGCTTAAATCCAGGCAAGGGCTTATGTGCAGCACCTTAAAAAACTTGATTTTATATTCAAGGCATTACAGTGACTGAATGTTCAGATGATACCTTGTTAATAATGGAGCATATTCCACATATATGAAAACAGCTCACTGAAGAATCAACTCTGGCTATACCAATTCACAGTCTGCTTGCCATCAAATCTGCTTTTAACCCTTCATAACCCATAGCTACTCTTGAACATATTCAGAACAACCCTCATTTGCTACGTGCTGGATGCTCTTGACATTCAAATGGGGGCCTGAGGGGCTGTGGAGTCTCAGTAATGGCAGGAGAAATTGGATTTAAGTCATCTCACTGTAGAGATAGATAGATAGATAGATAGATAGATAGATAGATAGATAGATAGATAGATAGATAGATAGATAGATAGATAGATAAGATGAGATTAGATAGATAGATAGACAGATAGACAGATATGAACCAGCTGACTATTTGTGCCTTGTGGTTACTTGAAAATTGGAAGGAGGGTTGTATTTGAGAACATAACAGAGCAAAAACACTGCTGACTTGTCTTAAAAGAGCCAGTGCATTAACTATAAAAACAATGCTGATTAACAAGACAAAAAACACAAAAAAAAGGCAAAACAAACCCCCACAACCCAAACCAACCAACAAACAAAATGAAAAACCGAACAAATGGAACCAACAACCAAAACAACCCCCATAAAACCCCAAACTCTTTTGGCCAAGTACTGTTGTAGAGAAAAACAGGTGAAAAGGCAAAAAGTCCCAACAAATAAGCCCCAAGAACTCAACCAAACTACAGATGGGCAATGCTAATTCAGAAAGTTGCCCTTGCAGGGAGGTGTTGATTAGTCCAAAAGTTTATGAGAGTTCTTGAATGTTCCAAAACCTCTAGTGTTAAGGGAAAAAGCATGACCTATAGTTCTTTTAAAGTATAGAAATATTATCATTAGTCCAACTGGTTTAACCCTATCTAGTTTATCACTCAGCAGAAGTTCTTTACAATAGACTCCAAACAACATCTTTAGACTTTTCAGTGAAAAGCAGAATTGTGCTGTGCACAAAGTGTTTTTTTCTGGAATGAGCTGGGGGTGCAAGCACACCAAATGTTTCCTAATTGTTTGCCAGGTGGATTTTAATTTGCCTGACAGTCACTTTTAAGGGAAAGTTTTTGCACTCCACTTGCAGGCAGAAATAGTTCACAAAGGTCACCCCCCAAAACGGAAATGTCAGGCAAATTACCATCCAGGTTGCAAACTCTGCCTCTAAAGGATGCTCAGTGGGATCTGCAACTTCAGGGTTTGGGGTTTTTCTTTGTTCATACTCCTGGGAAAAATCACTGTGGAGCTCATTTGTCCAGAGCCTGCAGAGCCAGAACTCCAGCACAAGGAGCTCACAGAAGGCATGGCCACCAAACACGTTGCTCTTTTGTTCACAGAACAGCATCTTCCAGAGGTCAAAGGAAAATAACTGATAGCCTGATGCCAAGTCACACTTCACTGCAGAGGTGGCTGCCTGAAAGTGGCAAAATCAAAGTTCTGTTTCAAACTGGGATCATGCAGTACATCCTCCATAGCCAATTTTTCAGGAACAATACAGAAAGAGAAAAAAATAAAAATCACAGCACCTGCAAACAGCTTAAGAGGTTGAAAGGAAGTCCATGGCTCTGTGTTTAAAATAAGAATGTTTAGGTGAAGGTTCAGTTAGTAGTTTATGTGTGTTTTGTTATTTTTTTAAAAATCAATATTTTAAATATATATATATTATATAATATATATAAATAATGCATACAAATTATGTAAATATATCTATGTATATAATGTATATTTTAAATAAAGTAATATTTTTCCCAACTCAAATTATTTACCACATTCTCTTGAACTTAAAATGATTACCAACATGAATATATTATACTAAAGAGACTATTATGCATCTTCCATCACATACTAAAAATTCATATAAAACCCCACTAAAATTTAAATTTTTATAGGAACTTAGGTGAAATTATACCAGTTATCTTCTTTTTAATCCTTTTTAAACTATAAAAATGAGACTTATGTTAAGGACTTTGCAAAGTTATCATTACATAACTTATGTACATGTGAATACAGAGACTTGAAAACCTGCACTGCCTGATTTTGCATGTCATGAGGGGTTTAGCCACCAGCACCACCTACATTAGGGGAGATGAGCAGATAAATACATAAAAAGAGTGCAAATTTCAAAACACTCCTGTGTAGGATCTTCTGTTCAAGTGAACAATGACAAAATCTACTTAGAAATAAGGAGGCACATTTGCTGAAAATTCTGGAGGTTGGAGGCTTTTGTAAAGAGTGAACTCCAGACAGGTCATTAGCACTAAACATCATCACCACTTCTGCCCTGTAAGAGCATGCCCACAGGCAGAAACTGCAGGGCTCTGTAGCTCCAGTTTCAGGAGCTTAGAGCCTGCCAGCAGTGTCTATTTCATGTTCCCAAATGCATTTATACTTGGTATTTATGACTAAAGAATAAATAAAATAAAATTATTCTTTTCTTTGCTGGCATTTCGAAATGCTATAAAAAAACCTACAGTAGAAAATATTCCTTTGCTGAATCTGGCCTAATTCTGTCTGTTCCCCAGACAGATCAAAAAAGGCTATTTGTGCATTTAAATCTGTAGTGTTCATCTAATTAGGCTGCACACAGCTGTACTGAGTGACAAAGAAAATTTGCTTATACACAGATTATTCTGATTTGGCCCTGTTGTACTGGAAGTGGGAATTTTGGTAAAGATTTTTACTTTATTGCACAATTTCTAGGTGCATCACAACCTCCTTGAAGTGGGGTGGTTAATGTTATCTGGTGGGTTCTTTCTCAAATCACCTGAATCTAATGTCTGTCTTTGTAGGCAGATATTTTATATTCACCTACACTATCCAAATCTTTCAAACCTATGAGCAGTTCTTATAACTTAAAAAACTCTGGGAGGGAAAGAGAATTTTTACATTAGAGATGGAGAGCAAGGGCAGAGGCAAATGGAGATGACCAACCCCACCCCACAGAGGACATCTGTGCCTCGACTGAAAACTGACGCTGGGTTTTTTACCTTCAAGCCAAGTACCTCAGCCTCCAGACCACCTTCCCAAGTGCAAAGATGACTGCATATTAATTAAAAACTCCTGGATATGCAAGTCTTCCATATGCCCTCATCACTGAGATTAGTAGGTTTAAAATGTTGTGTGTCACTCCAATCATCCAAGAAAAGGGATTTAGATTTATTACCTCACCCCATCTACAGATATCTTCACCATTGTCATTTTAGTGACCTTTAACAAGTGGAGGATAGATGGGAGGAAGAGTCTGTTAACATTAAAAATGGTTTTTGAGGCTCTAGAAAAACATTGACCAAGGATCTGCTTTCATACATTCAATACTGATGTTCTGTTGGAAAAGTTTCTTCCCTCTCTTTTATACTTTGGCACTTCAGCAATTAATAAATCAACACTTTTCAATTGCAATAAAGTTATGCCACATGGTCTGAAGTAATTTAATTATTTCCATTCTAAGTTAAATTGTTACATTTAAATGTAGCTCTTGCCAAAGAGAATAGATATTTTCAGTTCAATTCTACTCCAGCAAAATCAAGCAGAAACCTTTTGAATCTGAAAAAGAATCTGAAGCAACACGAACTATTAAAATACACAAAAGCCCAAAAATACATCTTGCAAGGTAAATCTCTAAAATTCTATATTTCACTGATATAAAATGAACCATGCAGTCTCAGAACTCCACTGATTAAAAAGCATTTAAGATGGATGTCCTTAAAGATGAAAAAATTTTGAAAATGTCTCCTAAAACTTTGGTCTTGAATTTGTAAATTGCGTGAAAGATATTAAAGTGTGACAAAGATCAAGTAACAAATTAAAATTATAAACCAAACAATAAGGACCCAAGTCAAAGACATTTCACCATGAAATAATGTTTCATAAAGTGTCTTGACATTTCCTCTATAGTTTCTTGACTACCCAGTTCCCAGCATATAAATTTAGAAGTGTCAATTAACAGATTAATCCCCAGCCGCAGTTTTAACATTTGGGGGAAGTAATTCAGTTTATTAGAGATGTTTACATGTATTTTTTAAGTCCTGATATTTTACTTTAGGAGTTAGCACAGTCTAACAGCAATTAATGTTCATGTTTAAATACTGCCCATGTTTAAAACAATATTTGCTACCTTAAAAAACAAGACTTGCAAGAAAATGTCAAATTACAGACTTCACTGTTAGCTATGGAAAAAATCATTTTTGCCCTTGTTGCATTCTGGTTTTAATCTCTCTGTAAGAAAGTATAAAGTAATGGAAAAGAAAACAAAAGCCATGGTGTAACCAAAAGCAACCTTAGAATAAGTTACTTGAGTTTCCATTCAGTCTCATTGATGAGTATCCTTAGCAAAAGTTATCAACACTTCATTTTGAAATATTTATTGAATTATTTGTAATTTATTGAAATATTTATTTAAATATTTATTGAAATGTTTATAATTTAAAATTAGTATTTTTTTAAAGGTGGCTTGTTAAAGATTGCTTCAGCTCTCCACATTCCTTCTCTAATGCTCATGCTTTAATTGATTTAGTCCATCAATGTCATGCACTGTTTGGAAAGTGGATGCAGGGCTAGGACTGTTAGCACTGCATATGGAAAGGTCTTTGATTTAATTAACAATAATATCTCCACGGAGAAATTTTAAAGGCTCTAATCATTCTGTTCTAATATACTGGATTTGGGCTTTTTGTTTGAACAGAGCAGTGAATGATGTTCAGGTTTATTTCTTAGAAGTGGCAGGACATGAAATAGAGAAAGGTTGCAGAATGTCAGTAAGATCAAAACACTTAAAAAATAAATTATTACTTTACTTTATTGGAAATGAACCAGGAGCCCTGGTTTGTAAGTCAGTCCTTGAAACTCTACTGCTTCCTATTTCTGTTGTTTTTTCACCTGATGAAAAATGAAAATGAAAATTCAGTTTCAACATTACTAAAAACAACCAGGCCTGTAGTTCCATCTTGAGTGCACAAGACATTCCTGGTTTATTTTGCCTTAGCAGCTGACTCCCTGAAAAGGCTGAGTTAAGGTAATTACTCACATGAAGCAATGCTCAAAAGAGACCAAGATACTCTGAACATGTGCTGATACTGGCAAATGAATCTTATTCATCTTCATTGGTTTCCATACATCTTAATTTGTTTTTCATTTTGAACACTCTACTGAGCATCTTTAAAATAATAGCTGAATATATTTATTAAAAAAAAATCATTCTGGCTCGGGCATGAAGCAGAGAGTGAGCTTGGACCGTGAAATAGAGAGAAGATAATGCTCACTTAAATTCTCCCTAAATGCAGCTAAACACCAGCTCTGGCAGAACTGCCTTCCAATATTTCATTAAGGTACAGAACACAGCATTAAACAGGCACATGATGGAATTTATCCCCTCCTTTTTATAGTACCTTCTAACTTGGTGTGTCAGAGGCAGCGACAACACATGAGAGGAGTAGAGGTAACAGTGGTTGATCTCATTTTAATCCAGAAATCTTCTATTTCAATGTCCACCAACCAAGAGATGTTTGTTTCATACCAAAGAGAAGTTGTTTGCAGGAAAATAAGCGGAGCACACAGTTTCTGAAGTAGAAATACACCAATCAGTACCAAAAGGGAGGGCTGATGATGCTTGTTCCAGACTGCAAGGCAGGATGTATTCTATTACCATCTTTAGGGCAGCTGTCTGGTGTCCAGTTGGCAATTCCCCTTATCTCTGTCCCTGAGTGATCACAGTCACTCCTCCCTGGGCAGGGGACATCTGCTGATAACAGCTGTTGAATGTCATGCATGGCTGATAAGAACTGCAGCATCCCATTGGGAGATGCTCCACCCAGAGGGAGGAGCCAAGCATTCCTACCCTGATATAATCTGGAGATTCTGACACACCAGCACAGCTTTTCTCTGCTGGATTCCCCAGAGGAACAGCAGCTGCTTCTAATTCCATGGATCTGTGGAGGAAGAATACACCCTTTGTCTACAGGACCCCTGCTCCAACAGAACCACCCCTGACACCTCAGGGGGACTGCACTCACTTTTCCAACTGGACTGCTACCAACACCCTGACCCACAGGGTGTCAGGTTGAGTTCTGACTCTGTCAGGGCTGTTCTAGTGTATTGCATTGTTTTATTTCATCCTTTTAATTTTTTTCCCTTCCCTATTAAAGAACTGTTACTTCCTGCTCCCATATTTTTTGCCTGAGAGCCCCATAATTTAAAATTCATAGCAATTCAGAGAGGTGGGGAGGGTTTGCATTCTCCATTTCAGGGGAGGCTCCTGCCTTCTTTAGCAGGCACCTGTCTTTCCAAACCAAGACAATGCTAAACAGAACAAGGGACCTGAGAAAAGAGGAAGAACTACTCATAAATGCTTTAGCAACAGCTGATAGGGGACTCCAAAGTATTGATTCTATCTTTTATTTTCCTAGGCTGTGTGAGCAAGTAAATAAACAGCAGGACCACATCAAAACCAAGACTATTCAAACAGAGAAGAGAAAGATCAAAGTAATCATGAATATGTTTTATCTTGGTTTCCTGCTGGTAAATATTGTTAAGTGAAGACATAATAGGAGTCCATGAAAGCAGAACAAGAGTTATGCAGTTTGTACTAGAAGCCAATACATAAAAAATAATTAGAGCAGCAACACACCAGCTAAAGTTTAAAGAAAAAAAACCCTGCTATTATTACACACAGGAATTGAACACAAAAAGAAGCCATTCTAGAGTATTTTAGAACACTTCAGGTTGCACATTCTGTGTGTGGCTTGTCTAGCTTTGCTATGGTTTATTTGCTTGCCTGTTGAAAGAAAAAAAGCTGTCAGCACCAATAAACAAGGATGATTAGATGCCTTTTGTTAAAGATAATAACATTTCCTCTGGCATAAAAACATTCTTTGAATTGAGTAGTCCCATGAATAATTGCTAAATCTTGCTGAGGCAGTACTTGATTCAAGGTAGCAGCAATCAAGTAAAAAGTGACACCTAAAAATTGTACCTTTATGGCAAAGTAAAACAAGTCTCCAGAAAAAAAATTAAGTAACCCCTATACTGCATTTAGCTGCCATGAGAACTAATACAGGGAAGAATTAATAATATTTTTTCTAATCTTCCAGTAGCTCACTTCTCTGTGAGGAAGGCATAATCAAAAGGTATGACTCTATTGAATTGTATGAAAACAAGCAATGCTAAATATGTCAAGCACATCACAGAATGCTCTTGATGTGCAATATATGTAAATTTGTTAATAGGAGATAAATCACTGTGAATGAACTGCAAGTATCTCTTACTGACAAAGTTTGTTAACTCTCCTCTTTGCACAAATCTTTACACATTTTGAAAATTTTCTGTGGAGCATTTCCTTTGATAAGAAATATAAGAGCATTAGAAACATTTACCTTTTTACAGAAACATTCTGTGTTTCAGGAAGGAGGGACTAAGATCATTAATGCAATTCTAGGCAATATCACTTGTTAGAAGAAATTAAAGTCTATAATCATTAACAATCACCAGATATGTTTTTTCTCTCACATCTTTGAAGTCCAGTGGTTTTCAACCTTTGAAAAATTTGCAGTCTGCTATATTTTCCAGAGAAGATGCAGCTCACTTCAAAAACTTTTCACATATATAGAATGTTGTGGAACATTAATTAACTTTTCTTCTGCCTTTCTCATTTTGAAATTTTCTTAGAAACAATCACAGATCCTCAACCCCTGAATGACTGATCTCAGATCAAAACCTTCCAATGTCCCAATTATAAGCTCCTTGGGGAAGAAGTCTCTGGTAATCAGTCTACAGGTACTGTTAGGAAATATTTTATTTCAGTTCATTCCTTTTTCACCCTCCTGACTTTGCTCTGCAGAGGCTTGAAAGTTTTGCTGTTCTATTTAATACACATATTTTGCACAAAATCCAGTTAGAAAGAATTAGCTTCCAGAAGATGGAAATAATTATTATTTTTTCTTAATGAATGTGTTGGGCAATAGTGGACATTCAGCAACTGTTCACATTTCAATCATAATTTTCTAGTGATCTTTAACCTTCCTTAGCTTCAACCATTATAATATTTGTGTGTTCCCATTGCTATTCTATTAAAAATTCACCCAACCCAAATTTTCTTCAGAACTTCCATGTTAACTTTTATTCTGGACTGGATTTGTTTTAAGCAACTCCTATGTGTATCCTTGTCCAGCATTAAAATTCAATGTCAGTTTAGGTCATGGACACCAAACTAGGTAATCATTCAATAACTGGAAATAGAGGGAATTTTAAGAGATCAAGGTAGCTGCCCAGAAAGCAAAGTGTGCTTCCTGAGGGCTGAAGGATTTTGGCTTCTTTCCCTACAGACCTGCTCAAATTCTTAAGGTAGCACAAGGACATTGAATAGCTCACAAAAACCTCCAAAGAACAGTCCTAGAAACGAAGTTATGAAGTTAAACATGATGCCAATGAAGCCTGTAAATATATAACCCTAAGCTCAAAACTAAAAATTGCAGTGCATTATGTGCATTAAATTTAAATTTACACCAGGGTCATCTTGTTTACAGCCCAGATACTCCTGAGACATGGCAGCCACCCAACAGCACCTGCTTGACTTTGAACATTGATTGAAGAACTTAGGAGGTTTGGGTTGTTAGGTTTGAAGGGTTTTTTTGTTTTGTTTTTTCAGGTTTTTTTTGTTTTGTTTTGGATTTTTTTTGGTTTTGGGGTTTTTTTGGTGGGGAGTTGTGCTGTGTCATTTTGTTTGTTTCAATGTTTTGGTTTTTTTTTTGTTTTGGATTTTTTTTCCTTGCAATTTTTCATCAACAAGGTGAATCATTCTACCACTAAAGAAACAGTGTCACTTGAAGTTGGCTGATCACTGAGCACTCATGGACAGCTACCATGGACAATCTTTGCTTCTTCTGGGCAGACACAAACAGCCTGAAGCTCAGCAAAGGCAAATGCAGGGTCCTGGTGAAGACTATTGGTGCATGACAAAAGCTCACCATGAGTACACACCAACTTCATGAGTCTCACTATTGTTCTGCTGTCAGCAAATAATACAGCTTGAAATCCTATGGCCTCTCTCTATAGTAGATAGTTCATCTGAAAAAACATAACACATTATCAGCTTGCTGAGTTAGAGCAAGCAGTGCTCTATAACTCAAAGTCTCATGTGCAGTTTTCACATAATGCAGTTTTTCATTTTTTATCCTTCACTCAAAGAAGTTAAAAAAAAATCACCTGAAATCATTGTTTTAAAAGTTAAGACTGGAAGGTAAAGCACTCCAAAAGGCAGGAAATAAAATAAAGGTGTATTGTGCAACCTATCTCAGAGGCTTCAGCCACAAACACTGCAACTTCAATGTTGCTTTACACCACATGTGCAATCCATGTGTTCCTTTCCCTTTTCTCCTCCCTGCTCTGTGCCTTCCTGCCAAAATGACCCACAGTCTTTCCTTAGAAAAAGGCCAAGCCCTGTCAGTGGTTGGTTTTGTCCTTTGGAAAAGAAGAGTGGTGATATCAAAACAGGTGAACCTTCTCCCTGGTGACCCTAATGCTGACCTATAATGGATGTTTCAGATCCACTATAAGAATAAAAGAAGCATATAGTGAAAAAAATTCCCTGGAGTCCAGTGATTTGCAGCTCAAAGGTTTATAAAACTGATGTGATGAATATTCAAATCAGCAGGAACAGAGCTTTGAGTTCAGGAACTACTGCATTAATACTAAAACTGATGGAAAACTGGATCAAGTTTGACACTTAAAATTAGTGAAAACTTTCGGCATTAAATTCTCCACTGAATGGGGATAAGAAAGGAGAAACAAGGAAAATCTTGAGATTGCTGGGAAGATAAATTCCTTAGGTTTTTGGAAGTAGTTCAGTCCTACATCTAACACATATATCAGAGGGGCACACAAGGAAATCAGTAATTTTGTACTCTGCAGGGTTTGGATGGCAAGGTAAATCAGACTTGGGGATATTTAACCTGTGATTCAGTACAAATAAATTTTGAACACTTATCCCCATGGTGACCACTGTCCAGTTGTGTATAAGTGTGTGTGTGAACTACATATATACACACACAGTGTGAAGGGCAGGGGTCCTGTGGAGGAGAGAAACTCTGTCAAGTGCCAATTAAAACCTTCCCAACTATAGATTTGCCGCGCTGCTGCGTCGAGTGCACTTTACTCCCCTGAGAGCAGGGGGGAGGCTGCACGGCTAGCTGGGAGCACAGCAGCAGCTAGCAGCGAGGGCACTACCCTGATGTGCCTGGGCGTCTGGGCAGCGCCTTCGACAGGGCAGCAATGTCGAGAGGAGCGGAAAAAGCAGAGAAGCTTGAGAGAAAAGAGGGTCTTAACTCGCCTGGTGCAGTCCAGAGCTTTATTTTCTCCAGGGGATCCAAGCGGGAAAAGGCAGAGAACAATGGGCAACAGCAGTATATAAAGGGGGTGGAACATAGGTACAAGAACCAATGGGGGAAACCGAGGAGGGGAATTGGACATAACTGACACAGACGAGAACCAATGATACAAGAGCTAGGGAGGGGCCTTGGAGCACCTGCCCAGTCACTCTGTGAGGAAGGGAGAAGTTTCTGGAGAAATGGGCAGGGCCCCGGGAGATGGACAGGGACAGGGAGGAGGGGAAAAGCAACAAGAGGGATGGTAACTGTGGAAACGGGGGTGGAGACAAGGGCTTGGCAGTATGCCCAGACTGGGAGGGAACCATTTCAGGGAGAGGGGGAAACCAGGACTGAACCATCAAAATAGGTTTAGGATTACAACTGGGGGGAACATTACAAAATGGGGAGAACAATACAAACAAGGAAGATAACACAACTGGAAATTGGATGCGCACCACAACATAGATTCATTGAGGAGTTGAATGAAATTTCCACAGATTTCCCACATTCTGACATTTGAAAAGACAATTTTTTTTTTTCCTAATGTGTGTCTCTGGGGTGCATAATGCATACCTCTATATCTACACAAAGTCTACTGATTGACAGAATTGCTTTTCAATGTTCTTTGATGGGCAGGAAATGCTTTCCCTTTGGTTGTGTTGTTTTTTTAAAGATGTACATGGAACATACAAGCACTTAAATTTTGTTACATTATTTTAAATGATCACAATAATTCATCTTGATTTGTATCTTTTAAGTTCTTTTCTCCCTGCATAATGAAGTTGACCTTGTTAATGAGTCAGATGATGCCTGCTTCCCACAAGATAAAAAAGAACTATTGAGAATACAGTCTCCTCCTTCTCTTGCAGGTCATTTGGATACATAACTTAATTCCTCACTAACACTTTCAAAGGCATACTGAAGCCTCCAGACTACTTAAATGTAGTAAGCATTTAAGCACTGCTGAGCCTTGACCCAGCCTGTCCCAACTATGGGACTTACTGGGTGCAAGATCAGGATATGGACACTTCCTTGGGACCTCCCATCAGTAACAGAGCAAAGCACACAAGTCACAGAACCTCTCCAGATTAGCTGCACAAAACCCCAAGTGATGTGCAAAGACATACCCTGGATTTTTGTACTGAGATGAATTTCACGGAGAGGAAACGTTGCTGTGAGCAGTGACAAGACAGATAACTATCAAAACAATTTTATATAAAGGATATTAAATCCTTATTTTACTTACAGCCCTTCTGAAATTTCTTTATTTGAGCTCACCTGTATGTATACACTTCCCCTTAAATCACTGCAGAATTTTTTTCACAGGTTTTGCTTGACAAATTCACCTCCCCTGAAGTCTTGCTCCATCCCTCAGGAGAACACCAGGAGCTCATAAAAGCATATTGCAAACTTGAAAACTATTATTTAGATTCTTTGTAAGGAAAGCCTGGGTTATAGGAAACCTGACGATTAGGAAGCCTTTGGGTGCATTCTGATTCTAGACTGGTTCCTGTAAAGACTGTGTGTCACTGCCAGGGAATGCAATAAGCCAGAAACATCAGAGTGTACAAGGAAGCAGCATCTTGCCAACCAGCATCAACACAAAAAGCAAAATTAAAAGTAGCTTTCAATACACTAAGGAGATAAGAGGAGCTGTCTGGGTCTCCCTCTCATACTTCCAACATTGATAAATGTTTGCTTTTACTTTCTGTGGTCAAGAAAAAAGCTCAGGTTGCTACAGAAATGTCACTAAGAAGCACATCTGAGGAGACACATTTGAAATCTATACAGAAAGGTACAATTGATTCAGCTGACCTTTCCATGTTACTGTAAATGCAGATATTCTAATGGCTAATGCAGGAAGCTGCTGCATGTGTCACACCATACTTACTTCCACTTGCTTCAGCCTTCCACTGCACATTTGTTTACAAGTACCAAAACGTCAATTAAAAAAAAAACCAAAAAAAAACACTCAAAAACTTTGAATTTAAATCAAACCTATGAAATCTTTCATTTGCTTTCATCTGAAGAGCAAGATTAAACTGAAACTCTTCAGTAAGCTGCTTGCAATGGGCCAAGAAAGACCTTAGAAAAAATCTACATCTGCACTCCAAGCAGATGTCTACTCCAAAGAATTCAGAGCAAGTTACAGACAGCAGCTACCCCAGCTCTAAAGGAGCTGCTGCAGGCTTCCAGGTCCCAGTAGCACAGAGCTCCCACAGATATATGAATCTTTCTGGAGTGTAATTTTCCTCATCCTGGTGTACTCCCAATGAATAAATGGTGAACCTTGGTATGGAAAATGGTGTTCAGTGGGCCAGGGACACATATTTTCCTTGTGTTCATGAAGTGCCACAAACATGTTTCCACCAAGACATCACCTCTCCATTGGCTGCCCTATTTGATGGCAAAACTCACCCTGACTACCATATGCAGAAAGCAAGAGAGTTATTGATAAATAAAATCAAGCCCCCTACTAACCATAAAATGCCTGTTTTTTGACTTAGGAATCAGTGCTTATGAGCACAGACATTTCAGAGGCAGTCACACTGAAACATTATTGATCCACCAACACACTTCTGTCTATGGCTGTGGGCATGTTCTGGTTGGCTTCTGGGGAAGTATTTTCTGTGTAAATGAATTGCTGCTTCTTCAGCTGCCAAATGTACAGAGCACACAAAACAGCTGGAAACCATCCAATGATAGCATATCATCTCATCAACCTGACCTTTATTAGAAATTACTCAGGGAAGCAGTACAGTGGGTGTAGAGCAATTGAAATTGTGACTTTTTGGATAGAAAAATAGAGATTTGCCACCTTTAGAATGTGAAGATAATAAAAAAGCTTTCAGACCTAAAACGTGCTATAGATAATTCAAGTGCATATAAATTTTACAATAACAAACTAAAGCTTAAACACTGGAGGAACAAGTTTTATAGTTTGTGGAGATGGAGAGGCATTATGTGCAAGGTGGGAAAGAAGAGGTTGGCAGCTTTAACCCACCTTCAAATTCTCAGAGTTTTAAGGCTGGTCTTGATCCAACTCAGGCATCTGCTTTATGCTATAATGTGTTACCTTTGTGTTATGTGCTATTGTGGAGAACATCTGGAAAGCAGTAGGCAAGCCAATAAAGGGCAACAAGACAATGGTCAGATCAACCTTTCCCAAGAGAACCATCTAAAGGAATATCCAGTTCTCAAGGAGATTGCTGTTTTCTTTCCTGCAATGAAGAAGTACAGAAAATGCAGGGTCACGCATGAAATCCAGCAGCACCTGTGCCACTCACACTTTAGAGATCAGGTTCTTCAGTTCTGACCATAGCTTTTCACTGGATTATTTCAGTAAAATACAAAATTACAATTGCTTCAGTAAAATAATGTAAGGGTCTGATCCTGCTTTCAAATAACTCAGCAGCAGCATCATTGTTTTACCATATGGAGGAGCCCATCAAAATTTTAGGTATTATTTCTCTCCACTTATGCACCTCCTGAGCAGTGCTCATCAAGGAAGAGTTCCCATGTGGTTCTCTATGAATACTTGAGTTTCCCACATTAGAGTTTTTTCCATAATCTTAGTTTTATAACTTCAAAATCCTGCAATGATGCTTTTCTACCTGCATCTATCCTGAGTGCCCACACAGTTGGGGGGAAAACATAAGAAATTTAATCTTTGCCACATACTATTCACTCCATGGTGCTGAGTACAGCAGCAGAGCACGGATTCTGCCAGACCATTACCAAATATTTAGTGCTGGTTGGTAGCCAGTGCTCCACAAGAAGATGCAAAATGGTGCTCATTGAAACAACTGCAGCCATCTCACAGTGCTAGGTGAACAACTTCAGAAGAGAAGCACTTCAGAATGTGTCTAAGAGGCAAGACAATCCTTCTTTACCCAGAAATGAAATTACAGGCTCAAAACCACACCAGATTATTGTTCCTTGTGTCTAAGGTACGATCAGTTAGGTTTTACTCGCTACAACTTGAAATAGAAGGAATTCATCTTTTTAGTAAAGAGCAAGAGTGAGGAATGTTCCAAGATTACGGAAAACCAGACTGCTGTCTAAAACTATCTGCAGTTTCTGCGGACATGCCCCAGCCCAGCGTCCAAGGGATCCTCATGGAGCTGGACCACCCCAGCTCCCAAAATTATTTTAGTCAGCACAAGGTTTAAAACCATGCCAGAGCTCATGCTTTTTAAGCCATGCAATCTTTCAAGAACAGTTGGCACCAAATACCAGATCTTATTAACTGGTATATTGTCATTTGTAGAAAAGTTTTGTTAAGAATGCTTCAAAGGCTCCCTTGAAATTAGTGAATTAAAATTGTTTTCATCCTCTGAGACTAGAACAAATAGATTCATGTTACTAAGGAGAACCATCTCTCAGTAATTTCCTAGATAGCAAAACAGCAACAACAGCAACAACAACAACAAGAATCTCTAAATTCATTGCTAATAAGGTTCTTTTCTCTAATAATATTTAGGGCACATAGTAAAAACATGACAACATTATTACAAAGGCTCCCACTTAGATTACCTACATAGCTCATTCATGTCCTTGCTGCTTATCAATCTTTGATATATCTATCTAAAAGAATTGCCAGTAAACATTTGTACCACACCATGTTCTGTTTTTATGATAAATGCAAGTTGTACCTTAAAGTAGCCAGAATTTCAGTACATGAGCTTTTCAATACTGAAATAAATTTCTGCTGCTATCTTCTTGTAAAAGCAAACTGCAAGACCCTAAAACAGTGGCAGACCATAAAAATATCTCAAATATTCCTTAGGCAAATGTAGAAGTATGTAATGGAGATCAAAGCTGAATGTATAAATCCAGGATGGGAAAGAGAACAGAATACTCTCAAAGTGTCTCAAACCAGTGACAGACAATCTATCTGCCTAATGTTAGACTATCAACTAAAAGATAAGGAAAGCATAAAAAGGGGGAAATGGTACAAGAAGGAATAAAAAATTTAAAATTTTTTACTGAATCTAATTTGAAATAATTGGTAATTAAAAATGGTTTTTAGAATATTAAGCAGATGTCTAATCATCAGTTGAAAAAATTAAATACTAGATAAAATTTCAGGTTGTTGGCAAAACGCTGCAAATTCAAGGTGAAATAAAGTGGCTCAGTTGCCTGTGGGAACTGGGATGAAAAATATTTTGTATAAATTTTGTTACATGAAACCAGTTTAGGCATCAACCCTGTAAAAATACACTTCCAATTTTGTGAGGTTTGGGTGGTTGACTTTCACCTCTGGAGCATTGTGGTCCCATCTGAACACTCCATGCTGCACAAACACTTGACATTAGGAGTGCTCTGTTTTCTGACACAGTCTTAAAATAATCAGCATTTAATTAAAAGTTAAGGAATACAATCACAGAATAAAGCTTTAGGCTACCTGGAGAATTAAAATGTTCCAAACACTGGCTATAATTTTTGGCTGTTTTGTCTGCTGGATTACTGTTGGATTAATAGACCTCCCAGGGAGAGCTTTGTTAAAACAGAGTTTTCATGACAGTGAAAGAAATTTCAGGACACTTTTTAGTGAAACATATATTAAGAGGTAGCTGTTAGCAGCAGGTTTTGGATTGTTGCACCAAAGAGAGAAAGGGTGAAGAGATAAAAAGAAGAAATGCTGCTCAGTTGTACAGTTAAAAAAATGGGAGAAGAATTCAGCAGACAGCTAAAAAGAGGAAGGAGGCATGCCAGGAAGATACAAACACATAAATGTTTGTATTTTAAAGAGAGGGAATTGTACAAAATGTGACTGGCAAGAAGATATTTTACAGGTTGGAACTTGAGTACAGCCCAAGTTGAGCTAGGGGATGAGGAATAGAAAGTCATGGAGCAGAAAGAAAGGGGATGAGAAATAGAAAGTCATGAAGCAGAAAGGGGATGAGGAATAGAAAGTCATGGAGCAGAAAGACCTTGGCAGAATTTGGCACCAGCAGAAATGGAGACAACAAAAAGCTCTTAGCTGAGGTGTCTGGTACTATCATGAAGGACCATACATATACATATACATATATTTTCAAGCTTTTCTTTCTTATTTGACAGTGATCTACTCAGATCCAAGAGTAATGTCAGGCAAAGCAGGCTGTTGTGTGCTGTATGCAACAGACTGTATAAAGCATCCATAAAACTGTAAGTAAACCTGATGCAGCAAACTGTTTGTAATACTCACTAGAATTAAGTTCCATTTAGCCTCCCAAGATAAGATTAATAATGGCAAATTGATTTCTGGTCCCTCTAAACCAGTAGACAGAGACAGGCACCCAGTATGGTCATGATAATGTCTGGCTCACTTGTCTCCAGTGCAATAAATTTAGATGAAGTTTTCTCTATGCAAATTGAAAAGAAATATCTGATCCAAGAGAAAGTGATGCTGTATGAAACAATTTGCAGGGCTGTGTCAGGTTGTACTGAGTAATGCTCCCATAAATTAGTGGGATATCAAATCCATCCAAGCCAAAACCAGTCCCTTTTTGACCCACACCATAAGATACAAGATTATATAAGTGACAGGATGGTAATGAGTGCTGTAATTGTCCACACTTATTTTGTATTAAAATTACAGTGAGGGGTAAGATTAGAATAGTGCAGTCACTTCAGGATTTGATTTTTTTTTTTTTTTTACATAGAGGAATGAGTCATTTTAAATAAAATAACAATATATGAGTTCTAGAAAGCTCAAAGGCTGAGACTTGTAGATCATGCAAAGCCTCAGCTTGTCTGAGCCTGCTGGTTACCCCAAACAGAGTAAAAACATTGCAGGCAAAAGCACTTCAGACAGTTCTACTTTCAATGCAACCCAAAAATCATAAAAGAGGGTTGCCCATCACCTTTCTGTCCATCTGTATTATGTTAGACAAGCTTCCCACATTATCATCATTTTAAATGTGCTGTTTCAGCCCTGCAGAGATGCTCTTGGCACACTGGTGGCCAAGAGGAAAGTTACCAAAAGAAAGGCTCTGTACCATTCTATACCCTGAAGTTATTTAGATGAGCCTGAGGGACACTAACACCAGCTGGCTACAGCCCCTAGAGCCATATATGAAGTAAGCACAGCCAAAATGCTCTGTCATGCCCCTCCTCACACCTCCTGCCTGAGGGGTGAGGACAGAGACCTGCTCACCACCTCAGAGGCCACCTTTGCTGCATTTTCTTAAATTCTAGACATGATCCACACATTTATTAAGGTCCTGCTGCATTGTCTGAGTGCTTTTCCTCCCTAGATTAAATCTGAATTACATGAAATGATAAAAAACCCTCATGTAGAGCAGTAAGGTTCAGTAAATGCGAGTGCACAGAAAGGAGCTGCGTCCACCTGAACAAGGAGCACAGTGGAGAACTTAATTCCACGTATACAAAACTCTCCCAACAATAAACAACACAAAATTTTCCAGAATTTCAAATCTGAGCAACTGCACATGAAGCTTCCAGTCCTAAAAGCCAGCTTCCAAAGAAACAGTGAGAAGCAGCTGTGGATTCAGAGACTGAGAGGCCTCTCCAGTCAGAGTTGCACAACCAAAGTCACTTCAGAGCAAACCAATCCAGATTCCCTTGCTGTCCCTCTGTAAGACTGAGCTTATCAGCAGTTCAGATGTGGGGAACAGGCATCAGTTTTACTTGGAGAGCAAGACAAAATGGTTTGAGTAACCCCAAAGCATCATACTTGATTTGGGTTCCAACAAGAACTGAAAAGAAAACATAGATTTTATTTTTTTTTAATGTCAAATGTTCCAGCTGTTGCCTGGAATAATAAAAACATGCAGTCCTTATATTTATGGGTTGTAAGCCCACTGGCACACTGTCTGCCTTGTGTTTTCTGTGTTCTCAAGCTGCAAAACCAAGCTCAAGACTGAAGGCATTACAGTTTAAGTGTCACCAAAAGTAACTAAATAAGTGTAGTTTAAAATTATTCACATCCTACTGCTTCCATATAATTATATAAGTGCATTTCAGTAAGGTCAGAAAATAAAAATCCCATAATATTGAGAATACGAGCAATATTTCAAATGTACAAATGGTTGTAGAGTCAGCCCAAAGCTCCTCAGAGCCTTCACCAATGGCAGAGTCAAAAAGAACACAACAAAAATAAAGAAAATACTTGTGCTGCTTGCTTCAGGTCTTGACCACCTTCAAACAGGTGAGGCAGATTCCTCAAATGAAATGTTTCAGTGGATGTTGTAATGCTGAAAGGATTTATCTTCCTGGAAGCTTTTTCTCATTGAATCAGCATAGGTTTAACACACACCCATGTCTATGGCAACTTATTTCACAGACTACTGTTCCTTCACAACTTTGCATTGTCTATACTATACTGCTGCCCATATTCTATTATTTTAGTTCACTCTGGACTCAAAGGGGTTTTAATCAAGAACAACAAGGTAAATCAGCCAGGCATTTCAGCTTAGAAGCATGAAAACATTTCCAGCTCAATCACGTGCCTGTTCTGTCAATTTTATGCTCAAGTACTTTGCTGGTGTAAAACTGAAATTTGTTAATTTATATGGATAGTACCAGAACAGTTTGTACCTCTGGAAACACATCCTTCAAAATATATACAAAAAAAAATAGCCTTTAGTCTTAAAAAAAAAAATCTCAAATCAAATGCAACACTGGACATTTAATTAGTAAGTTATCTACATATATATTTGTTAGCCCAGAGTAAACAGCCATCTGCAGTTTTGCAGTGGAATACTGTAACATCCTGGAGCACTACAAGTCAGAAACTGAAGCAGTCATTAGCTTGCCTTAAATGAAAAGGTCTGCCTTTGCCCCAGCTGAAAGATGAGCAAAAAGAAAAAAAAAGAAAAAAAAAAAAAAGAAAAAGAAAAGCTGATAGAGCACACAATGAATGGGGGTTTCATCAAATCCCTGTGTTTGACCCATTTTTCATCTATAAAGGTCCCTTAGGCTGCCATATAAAATATAAAAGGCTTTAATAAAAGATTGCAGCCCTTAGCTATAAGCTGAATGACAGTAAAACCTAAATGGGTTTTAATGCAAAGGTATTAATATACACTTGGATATTTTTTTAAAGCACAGATTTTAAGATGATAGAACATGCAAAGTGAAAATAAGTTCATGGTCTATGCTGTTATTATGATACATATCCATTATTAAAGGGATCACAGTGTTCCTGGTCTATATAAAGGATAAATACCATCAATGCAAGCTGCAGCAAATTAAAGCTACTTGGAAAAATAGAAATATGAAATTTAACACATGTTGGAAAGGGACTCCACTAATTGCATTGTACACAAGCAGGTCTAGTGAGCCAGTGGCTCAGAAAAACTAAAAAATATTCATACTGGATTGATACTTTTTTTTTTTTTTTTTTAACCTGGGAAAACACCAGAAGAAGAAATGCAGCAGAGCTGGTATTCAAAAGTCACCAGCATTTTACATTTACTAACAGATGTCCAATTACAGCCAAATCAATTACTCCAGCTCAGCATTAGGCTTTAACATATTCAGGTCTAACTTGCATTAGGCTGTCAAGCATATCTTTAAAGTGTTTTGCAGTTGCATGGCACTAATATTGTACCAAGATGTTTACAAGCACTGAGGAAATTCATATTCATAGCCCTGGAATTCTGGATTTAGATTGGTGTCATGTGCAATTTAGCTGAAGGAAATGTGCACTCTTTGGCTGGTTGGGATGTGGATGTGCAATCCTCTCTTTTTCCAGCACTGGTCATAGCATGTGCCTCTTTATGCTGGCAAGGAGGTTACTCTGCTGCTTCTTTCCAGGACACTCCAACCCTTACAGATTTGTTCTGTTTGCATTTAGCATTTCCTGAAAGCAGGCACTTTCTAAAAATAAAAATCCACCTCGGTCTCCTTTGAAAATCAACAAAAATCCAATTACAGCTTTTAAATTAAGAATTGCAGCTATTAAATTTGCCCCAAGAAAATGTGAAAATGAGGTTTTGTGCTGGCACCTGAGGCATTACCCCAGTCACACAAAGGCAGCAGCATTACAAGGGCTCCTATCAAGTAGTTAGTTACCATTATACATCTGCTGCTCAGTATTCTTATTTAAAGAACCTCAGCTCTTTCAGAGCTTTGCCCATCTGACTTTGCTTGTCCCAGAATGATTGAAACTGAAATACATACCTACATACATACATATATATACATACATACATACATATATATATATATATATATATATATATATATATATATATATATATATATATAAGAAATGAGAAATGTTACAGATCCACTGCAAGCCTAGAACTGTCAGTTCAGAATTTGAATTTTTTGCTTATTTGAGGCAAGATGAAAGCAGTGCCTTTCATTCTGTCTCCAGAACATCAGAAGAAACAGCATGCCCCTGAAGACAGTGACAGCACAGGGCATCATCCTTGAGAATTCAACAGATTGGTTACAGTTCTTACACTGGGAACAATTCAGCTCCAGTTTATAAAAATAACTGCATTTGTAATCTGAAAAAGATCCAGAGGTTGTTTGTTTTTTTTTTTTTTAATGTGTTCTTATGTTTTTAATAGTCTTGAGTCCTAGGAAAAATAAACTGACATAATCCCATTGATGAAATTATCAAGAAAACTTACTTTTTTACCTGAAGTTCAGAAGTTTTTTGGTCCCAAGCTGACATTCCAACATGTTCTATGAGACCTCTTCATGAACCTAAATTTCCAGAAAACAAAGTAAAGCATGTTACTGTCATACCCAAATTAACCTGTATTATCCAGGAAAAATAAAAAAAAAAAAGGCTTTAGGGAAGTCTCAGCTATTCTTTGGTATTTTCTACATCAAACCTTCACAATTAGTTGTTATTTTAGACAGTATTTTCCCATCTCTCACTGTGTTTGAAAATCTTTTAGACAGCTTCTGATCTCAAACATATGACAGGAGCTAAAAGTCAAAGCAAAGTATAAAAAAAGTGGGAGTAACACCCTCATTCTCTATTCCCATTGGAAGGAAATTCCAACTGCCAAAACTGGACTGTCTGATAAAATGTGGGCACACCAGGTACTGCCTTGTGGGATTAACTCCATAAATGGTAATTCTTGCTCCTTTCAGGGAACAAAAACCTGCAACAGTAGACACAACAAAAGAGGTTTTTCATTGATATAATTTGCACAAAACTTTGCCTGTATACCAAAAGTCTCCCACTGTGAGCTTTATATTGTTGCCTCTTTGAGAGTTGCCAGGTCTAACTTTACACTCAGCATGAACAAATCTAAGCACCTATTTTCCACCTTGCTGCCTTAATTAATTTTTCAGTCTCTATAAATACCATTCTCATCTTATCTGTAATTCAAACCACAGACCCCAGTGCTGCCTTCAATGCAGACCTTTCCCAAGCCCTTACTGTGCTAAGATATTCTTCTCTCTCTTCATTTTCCTACACAAATTTTCCAAAGGGAAGATTTTCTTTTGTGTCTGAACAGATGAAATTAGCACCTGGTTGCTCTGGTTTCCAGCAGACTTCCCTCTTCCCATCAGCCCTGACCTCCTCCCCTTTACACCATAGAAATCCACTCAAAATGCTGCACAAAAATCAGTTTTCCTCCTAAATCCCACATTCCCTGCCAAGTCTGTTTTCCTTCAGTGGCTCTCTTTTCTTCCTGAATTCAATGTGAAATTATCTTCCTGTATCTCTGGTTCCCTAAAGGGACAACCTCTTATTTTCCCAACCAGTTCTCCATCTGTTGAATTTTCAAAGATCTCCCTATAATCTTCTGAGTCCATCTTTACTAGTTGGAAACACTTTCAAAATTCAAAAAGAATACATCAATATCTTCTCCAAATTTTCTTCTCCAAATTTTACCAGAATGGTGCTGAAACATGAAATTCACAGAACTTCAGTTCCATGCAAGGAGCAGACAGGATGCAAATACAATTGACAAAATGGTCCTTCTGTTTCATTATATGGCCTCAACTTTTTGTTCTAGCTAACACTAACCCTAACACAAACTTTCCCTTCTTGTTTTATGAAGAACTTTTTTTGCATGTTTAATCTCATTCCTGACAGTGGAGAAGTGGACAGAAGATATATGCTAGAACAAAAATCATCAAGCTGTGAACCTCAGTTCCCTCTTGCACACTGTGTATTTTCATTTTTTTCATAATTTCACCCTTGAACCATCATTTTAAAATCCCAAAGTCACATCAGTCCATTTTTTAAACTCTTTTCCCCCAACTTATTTTTTATTTGAAACAAAATTAAATCCCAGCTATTTTCAGCTGAAAACACCTAGAAACAAGTATGAATTTTCAATTCTTAGGTGATTCAAAAAGGGCAAGACCTCATGAGCATTTCTGACAACTTTCAGTGAACCCCTGGCATTGGTTATCACCCAAACCTCTTTCAGAGAGATTTCTATCTCATTTCCATGAGATCTTTGATGAGGTTACCTCAAAATATTTAAATGACAAATATACTGAAACCCTGGGCTTTTCCTCTACTGTAGTTGGTGTTTATCTTCATTGTTCACAGACAATTTTTCTACAGTTTTCATTCTGCACACCAAAAACCAGTTTAATTTTTGTTCTACCATTGATTTCATAGCAACCAGTAGACTTAAAAGAGTTCTTGAGAAACTCATCACCTCATTTGGAAAACCACCAAAAATCCCATTTCTTTCCTCTCTGCAACAACTTCTTGTGACACTAAATCTTTTCAAAACCACAATACATTTACTTTCAATAGCTCTGTGTTCTCTTTGTAGTTAATCTTAGTTTTGGTTACTCTTTCCTTATTACTATTTACCATTATTCACCTTCTTCAGCTCCTCAAGGACTGCTCCTCAGGAAACCATAAAATGCCAGAACATTGCAATTTCTCATGCATGTTGGAGAAATTTAAATATGCAAATGAATTTATTGTATGCCATGCTGAAATATCTGTACCAGAAATCTGATTGCTTCATTACTAAAGGGCTAATGAGATTCAGCTTGACATTTAGCTGACCATAAGTCATTGCTCAAATTGTACTTTGCAGTGGGAAGTCCAAACAGAGAAACTATCCCAAGTAAAAATGTTGATGTTCTGATAATTAACATTTTAGTAGGGTTTTTTGAAAATGCCCTATCACTCTTTTCTGCAGACTTCCCTAAGAGCTATATGTAGTCTCACTTGAGGGAAAATGGAATTAGGCAGGATTTAAGAGGTCCCACAGGCTACTTCAAGCTCTATCATCACTTCAAAAGGAAACTGAAGCCCTTTACACTGTCTTGTTTAGTTTTGTACCAAGATTTCCTAATATTTACCAGAGGTCCTGAAAATCCAAAGAAGCTTTAAACAACCAGGGAACAATGTAAAGCCAGAAGTGAAAATATTTAAAAGAAAAGCAAAGAGGATTTCAAATCCATTTTACACAGCTGCATCTGCTGTGACAGTTTATTAAGCTGCAAGGCAAGGCATTTTTTTTTTCCCCTTTCTGA
This sequence comes from Serinus canaria, assembly GCF_022539315.1. Lineage (NCBI taxonomy): Eukaryota > Metazoa > Chordata > Aves > Passeriformes > Fringillidae > Serinus > Serinus canaria. The sequence continues at coordinate 6,873,526 of NC_066317.1, read as the reverse complement.
AATATTTACTTATTTAAAATAAGTAAATATTAAAATTTACTTATTATTTAAATTTATTATTTACTTATTACTTTAAATTTATTTAAATTTTTTTCCCCTTTCTGAACTATTTATTTATTTAAGCTAAACAGAATTGTCACCAGGGTCTCAAGCCACTGCTGTTGGAAAACTGAGCATTAGCATTGTCTCATGAGAACATTACTTGGTTGATCCTCAGAGCTAAAGGGTGAGCAAAATCAGATCCAGATGGGAGCCTAACCTGCAGCAGTCAGATCTGTGGAAGGAACTGAAAATGGGAGAAAAACTGGAGAGAGGAAGTAACAGGCTTTATGCATTCATGGACAGAAGGCATCAGAGAATTTGCCATTTTTGCCAAAAGAGTTCAGAAAAATGAACTGATGTAACTTTGGGATTTTTTTTTTTCAAGAGTTTCCAACCTTTGACGATGTACTAAGCAGAAAACACCAACATTTTAATCTTTTCAGAGAAACTGAACAATTTCTTGAGAGTTTTCTCTTTGAGAAAGTGCCCGCCTTGGGTGAGGAAAGTAACGTGTAAAATAATGGCCTGGAGGGTGTTTTAATTTCTGAAACCATTAATGTAAGGTATGATCATTTAAATTGCATCATTCCCAAGTGCTGTATTAGTGGATTTGACAGAAAAGCAGACACAAACCCCTTCTCCTCCCAGGTAGCCTGTCACTGGAAATATCTCTCCCAAAACCAAACACCAACCAGCAAGCCTTTAAGAGACCTCATTCTTCTAACTAAATCCTTCTGTGCTCAATCCCTGTTAAATTTGCAGCCATGTGAAATAAGTTTGCATAACAACAAAATAAAGGTTTGAACCTCTGAACTGGGCATTTACTTCAGTGGGTCAGTTCTGACAATAAAGTAACCATGAGAGTTTTATTTGTGGTTTTATTTCCTTGCATGTAACCAGGGCAGGAGAGAAGGGGATCAGGGGAAAAAACCCAGCAGCAAGAAGCAAATCCCACCAGCCTGATTCCTGCAAACTTCTGCAGAAGTTAACAAACCACCTCAGTGAATCAGACATCACCCCCTCCCATTTTCCCTTGGTGAAGTCATTGTACTCCTTGTGTGTGCCACACAGTCAGGCCCTGGAATAAAGATATTGACCTTGAAAAGCTTGCTCCTAATTAAAGTTACCCCTTTGAAAGCACACAAGTAGTTCTGGCACCTTTGGCCACTCCTGGCTATTAACTGCTACCTGAAAAAGCACTGCAACAGAGTCTGCAATTAAATGGTCTGTAAAGTTCTGTTCCTCTTAAATGAGTAAGAAATTATGCACAATATTTATTGCATTCTTTCGAGTCCTCTGGAAATATTTTCAACCCTTAATTAGGCTTAACCAGAGAGAATAAACCCCTATGATGCTGAGAGAAAAATCTGACATTAATTACTGCACAGAAAGTCAAAGGTTTCATCACAGTGTGTCTCATCTCTAAGAAGCTATTACATGGGGTCTAAGAAACTAAAATATAACCTATGTCATGACTTCCTGGTAGCACTAATTTTTCCTATTGTATATTCTATTTCTATAAATTAATTTGTGCTGGAACGTAGTCAAGCATAAATTGCAGTGTTCTCTCCTTACAATAACATGTGTATGTTCCTCTGATATTTTCATGGTCATCACAAACCTTCAGCTTCTTACTAAAGGCTGAACAGAACTCTAATCCTTTTTTTTTTTTAGTACAACTTTTTCTTTTGGGGGGAAGTAGGGAGGTTGAAGAATGTGGATGATGAACAGGAATTTTCTTTTCCAACCACTTATGAGTTTGACGAAACTTAAGGATTTTATACTTTTGTAAAATGTTGCATCAGCAGGAAAGGGACATCATAATTGTCATCCAGGCTCCAAAATGCAGAATATATTTTAAAATCCAAGCTAAATTATTAAAATGAAAGAAGGAGAATATCTTTGAAAAGGAAGAATCATGGCATTGATTTAATGGAACAAACAATATCAGAAAGCTGATGTTTAAATGGGAAGGTCTTTCCTTTCTGAAAACAAACAGTGGGGACAGGGAAGAACTTAAGGAGTGTTCCCAGGACACTACACCCATTCAAAGAACAAGAACTCATTTTCATTTCCAGCATGACCAGCACTGAAAAGCTCTCATGTGACCCATTGTCACTGAAAACCTCATTGATTTGTTTCTCTGTTCGTTTGTTGGGGTTTTTTAATATTGACACAGTGATGATAAGGATATTCACTGGTCATAAGAGGGTGGAATAATTTCCTAATGTCATGGTTTAAGCCTGGCACAATACCAGTGCCCCCACGAGAACACCTACTTCCCTGGCACCTACTGTGAGATATGATCAGAGACAGAGCAAAGCAGGCTCCAACTTAAGGTTAAAAGGAAAAAAAAGCATTTATTAACCTACAACTACAAAGGAAGACACACAAAACACAATAGAACATAAGATGAAAACCTTCCAAAATTCTTCCTCCTCCCCCCACCAAATTTCCAATTTCATTGCCACCCTTCAGACAGTCGATTCTCAGTCTCTTGAGGAGAGAGAAGTCCCTCTTGCGCCACACGCCTTCCATGTCCAGTGCTCTCACCACTGCACATGGATCAGAGCTGCTTCTGGGGTTTTTCATTTTAAGGATACTTTGACCAGTTCCAAAGGGAGCACAGTCCTTCTCCTTCTGGGACACTTGTCCCCCCCAAATTTCACCCCCTGGGGCCGAGGGGTCTCTTGAACAGAGATCGTCTTCTTCTTCTTCTCTTCTTCGAAGTGGAGGGCACCACCACACCCTCCTCACCCGTCGTCTCTGTTCACTCCTCCACATCACTGCACTCTCTTGGCTCTGAGCCATCGCCTCCCCCTAGAACGCAGTCTCTGTGGCACAGAAACACCCGTGGTTCTGCTGTGGCTACACAAGAAAAGTCCAGCCCAAAGCCACTTCATCATCTCCTCCCACCTAGAATTTTCCTCAACATCTTCTCAATCTCAACATCTTCTCAATCTCATCAACTTCAGGAAGACTCAGCGTTTGCAAGGTTCTCATCTTCCTTGGAGGGGTTAAAAGTCCCAGGCTCTCTGCCGGTTTACTTCGTCAACTCCCACGCCTGGCTGCCCTGCTGGGCACCCCCCCTTCTCCTTCACGCCGGGCCACTATCACAGGCACCGGCTCTGTCTCTCTCTCTCCCTCTCCGGGGGGGGGGGGGGGGGAATGGAGGATGGCTGCCCGAAGCCCTTGCAATGTTCTCCTCCACCCTTGGGCCCAGGCCTGGCCTACCTCTCTCTCCGGCCACATGGCTCCCCTCCCCCCCTGCCCAGCCAGATCTGGGCAGGGGGGGGTCTGCTCACTCTCCAGCGGGACTCCAAGAGGAAGTTCCCCTGGGAGATCACAGCTTTTAACCCCTGTGTTCTCAGAGGCGTATCCTGCCCTCAGTGGACAAACCAGGTGCCAATATTAAATCTGAACACTGATTGGATTGCCCACACCATCACAAAAAACTTCATTTCCTTTCAAACCACGACATTCCACCCTTCGCCTCTGAGAACACATTTTCTAAAATTATCATCCAAATTACAATAGACAAACTCTACTTAAACAATAAAACCTCTATTAATCTATCATCTTAACCTAATACATTACATGCTTTGCTCTTATTCTTCTTGATCACATCTCACAGTTCACCTTATCACTCATCCAAAAATCGATTCCCTGGTCAGGGAACCAAAAATGTCATGGTTTAAGCCTGGCACCTACTGTGAGATATGATCAGAGACAGAGCAAAGCAGGCTCCAACTTAAGGTTAAAAGGAAAAAAAAAAAAAAGCATTTATTAACCTACAACTACAAAGGAAGACACACAAAACACAATAGAACATAAGATGAAAACCTTCCAAAATTCTTCCACCTCCCCCCCACCAAATTTCCAATTTCATTGCCACCCTTCAGACAATCGATTCTCAGTCTCTTGAGGAGAGAGAAGTCCCTCTTGCGCCACACGCCTTCCATGTCCAGTGCTCTCACCACTGCACATGGATCAGAGCTGCTTCTGGGGTTTTTCATTTTAAGGATACTTTGACCAGTTCCAAAGGGAGCACAGTCCTTCTCCTTCTGGGACACTTGTCCCCCCCAAATTTCACCCCCTGGGGCCGAGGGGTCTCTTGAACAGAGATCGTCTTCTTCTTCTTCTCTTCTTCGAAGTGGAGGGCACCACCACACCCTCCTCACCCGTCGTCTCTGTTCACTCCTCCACATCACTGCACTCTCTTGGCTCTGAGCCATCGCCTCCCCCTAGAACGCAGTCTCTGTGGCACAGAAACACCCGTGGTTCTGCTGTGGCTACACAAGAAAAGTCCAGCCCAAAGCCACTTCATCATCTCCTCCCACCTAGAATTTTCCTCAACATCTTCTCAATCTCAACATCTTCTCAATCTCATCAACTTCAGGAAGACTCAGCGTTTGCAAGGTTCTCATCTTCCTTGGAGGGGTTAAAAGTCCCAGGCTCTCTGCCGGTTTACTTCGTCAACTCCCACGCCTGGCTGCCCTGCTGGGCACCCCCCCTTCTCCTTCACGCCGGGCCACTATCACAGGCACCGGCTCTGTCTCTCTCTCTCCCTCTCCGGGGGGGGGGGGGGGGGGGGGGGAATGGAGGATGGCTGCCCGAAGCCCTTGCAATGTTCTCCTCCACCCTTGGGCCCAGGCCTGGCCTACCTCTCTCTCCGGCCACATGGCTCCCCTCCCCCCCTGCCCAGCCAGATCTGGGCAGGGGGGGGTCTGCTCACTCTCCAGCGGGACTCCAAGAGGAAGTTCCCCTGGGAGATCACAGCTTTTAACCCCTGTGTTCTCAGAGGCGTATCCTGCCCTCAGTGGACAAACCAGGTGCCAATATTAAATCTGAACACTGATTGGATTGCCCACACCATCACAAAAAACTTCATTTCCTTTCAAACCACGACACCTAATTAAGTCAGCACTGCAGGAAATTAGGCAAATATATGAAATATGCATGGGAAATGGATCAGTTTGTTTTCCTGGCTTCTACTCTGCTGTTTCTATCTGCATCTCACATGCTAACGGGGAGGAGAGAGGCAGGAGGAGAAAAAGGAGTGGGAAAGCAAGAGCAAGGGAGGCTGGTGTGCTGCATCTGCTTTGCAACCTAAAATAAAAGATTAAATAAATAATGAAAACCAACTTCAGTTTCAACTGGTTTGTGTTTCATGAGGGATATATGCATTATATATTTCAGTTCTTTAAAACTAGTATTTTTTCATATGTAAACAATTGTTAAAACAATCCAATGCAGCTTTATAAAATTACCAAGACTTAAAACTGAGGTACACCAGGGCCATATTTAAGCCTTTCACTGAGTTCTAAACACTCAGGAATTCCTGACATTATTGCATGCCTGTTTTTCAGATTTCTTAATAGAGGCCTCTGGTGCTGGGGAAATTCTTTTCTTTGTTTTTCCCTGTCTACATTTGTAACTCTACCACTCTGGTTACACTGGTAATTTCTGATTATTCTAGATTATTCTCTGCTTTTCATCTCACTCTCTGGAGTCTGGCAAGCTTTTAATTCAGTCTCACTGGGCCCATTCAGTGAAGGAAAGGAAAAACAAACGGCTGTAGGATACAAAAAAAATAGGATAAACCTACTTTTAACCTGTTGGAGAAGTTTTCATTAAAAACTTTCCTTATGGAACTCCTTTGTTTAGTCAAGAAATGTAAAAGATGGAAATAAAATTAAAAATAAAAAATAAAATAAAGAAATAGCTGCAAAAGAAAGATTATGAGTAGCCTATGCTGAAGTCCCATGAACAAGCCAGAATGATGGGAAAGTCATCACAGAAACTTCTGAATAGGAAAGGGTGAGGAGTGAGGTGCCAAGAGGGATCTCTTTATGCACAAAGGTGTTTATTTTGCATGCAATACACTGCCCTGAGCACAGATGGATGGAACAGCCCAGCTCATGAGAACAAGAAGCACTAACATCAGCATTCAAGAGAATGTCCCTGAGAAATTCTGCACTCCTTTTCACACCTCGTGCAGAACTGATGTACACAGAGTAAATCCTCATTTATTTACCCTCAGCAATACCAAAGAACATCAAAAATTGAACTGACCTCAAAATAAACAGGATATTTACTTTGAATGAAGGAAAGGAAGTATCATAACAACAGGTTTCTAGCAGCTTCTCACCTCTATAGTACATCTGGGTTTCATTTTCTCTGTTTTTCTAAGTTATCAAATGAGCTAAACTTGAAACCATTCTATCAGTGAAAATATTGGATCAACTCAAACCATGGTTCATTTCACTCAGACACTAATTTTATCAGAGTGGGTTCAGTAAACCAACAATTGGGAGTGATCTTTTTGGTAGCCCTCACTTAGCCCACTCAGAGTGGGGATATTTACAAATATTTGTCTTGCATTTTCAGCACGCTCACCCAAGCAAGAACAATTCCAGAGAGCAAGGAACAGTGCTAAAAAAGATCCATCCTTCCCAGTGATGGATCCTTCCTTTAAGAATATTGACACTGCAAGGACCACACAAGTGCATCACAAGAGCAGGCTTCAAAGTCATCCTCTAGCAACTTCTTCACATGCTCTGCTTCAAGTTTTGAACCAACTTCAGGTCCCCTTTTGTGCCACAATCTCTCAGTTGCAATTCAAGCAAAGGACATCACAATCATGGGGAAAGGCTCTCTGTTCCATATGCTGCAGGATTCCACTTTGATGGGTTTGTTTTACAGTGTACACAGGCTGTGAGGCTCTCATTGAACCTTTCCCTTTGCTGTTTGAGCTTGTGCATGAAGCCACCACAAAGAAATCATTTCAGTCTTCGTTTTTTTCCCCCCTCTCTTTAATTATCAAATGTCTGGCTGATTGCTCATGATTGATGACTGCTGGGGAGAAGATTCAGCAGGTGTTAAGGGGTTGGGTGATGTGAGTGACACAGAGGAAAGAAGTGGCCCAGAATTGCATCAAAGTATGATTGGCTGATGTTGCCTGTAAATGGTTTTCCTCATGGTGGAGTGTGCATGAACCTGTATTATCAACTGAAAATGGAAATTTCCATAGTCCATTATTATAGAGATCCAAAAGTTCTAAATATTTCCATAAAGAAAAGACTCACTGGAACTACAATCAGAATATAAATTTATGCATAAGTAGGTAAATACAAGTCTTTGCTCATTATATCAAATTATTAAAGAAATTAGAAAATCAAGCTAGTTTTGTGCTAAAATGTTTATTCATTTTGAAATATTATTTATAGTTTCTTATTTGATAGCACATATCTATACTTGTACAGCAAAATAAGTTTGATGCAATCATCTCCTATAAATTATCAAATAAGCAACTTCTGAATCTCTTGTCATCATTTCATTCCCATAACTGTTAGTGACATTAGTAAAATCCTATTTTGGAACCTCTTGAAATTTCCACAGTTATCTATTCAAAGGTTGATACAATAAATGAATTCCAAACCCAAAGCTTGAATCATTTTAATCTAACACTACGAAAAAGAGAGTTTCCCAAATTAAATATAACCCAAAATCTGTTGCATTTACAAAGCTACAGTAATTCTTAACTGTTTGTAATGAAATTATTTTAAGGTTTTAGAAATGGAAATTTCAACTGACAGAAGCATGAAGCACCATATGCTCCTCATATCAAGAGCTGTTTAGAAAAGAGTTTTATTAAGAGCAGCTCTTCTGTTTTAACAGCAGTTACTAATAGCAGGTATAAAATTCAAACTTGCTTTCAAGTTCTATAGAATTTCCACTTGTACATCAAGTAAAACCTTTTTTAAAACCCCATCCTCTTCTCCCTACCACATTGGAAACTCTTGGTGAAAACCTCCTGCTGAAATGGATTCTTTTTGCACTTGAGTCAAAACAATGAACTCTTTAAGCACAAGGAGTGTGTACTAGGTTCTGAACTCTGCTGGGGGAACAAAATTATTTTAGTGTAATACAATTAGTGAAAGCTTTTACTTGAAATAGAAAGAGCAAGATAGACATCTGTCCCTTACTAGACTTCAGTATGTTCAATCTGAAAATCCATTTCAGTGACTTCAAGAAAACTGGTAGTCAAAAGAGGGATTTTTACAGGGAAAGGGAATGGGAAAGGGATTTGTCCTCATAGCTGCAAGAATAAGAAACTTGGGACAGATGAATATGAGTTTTTGATCAAGTTAGAGGTTCCAAAAAAATTAATTTCCTTCCTCTTTTACTCAACCAGACAAATAAAATAAATGTTCTTGCTGCTTTCAGTAGTGATTGGGTACAGCTTCAATACTTGTAACAACAACAAACCTAACAATGAATGCTAAAGAAATAGGGAAACTACTGAAAAAATAAAAAAGGCATATCAATCATCTTTCCAATAAAATTGCTGAGGTCAAGCATTAAGAAACACAGGAATACACAGCAGGAGCATGTTTTTTTCTGCTGTATCCCAAACAGCCCCGAGCAGGCTGTCCTGCATTACATTTTTCTCTAAAGAGGAATTTTACAACCTCTTGCTGAAGTGGCAGTCAGAAAGGATGATTTCCTGACAGAGATGTGTGCCCATCACAAATCAAGCTTTCTGAAGGCAGTAGTTCCTGTTGCTATGCATCCCATGAAGAATGGCAGATTTAAGGAGGAAAACACTGGGAACTACCACACTTAAATACTGTGGTTCAGAGCACAGATTTCTATTGTTCAGGCCTGAACAGGTGGATTTTTTTTGTAGGTACTCCAAAGAAAAAGGACCTGCAATGGACATGCATAGGCGTAAAATGCAAACACACATAAATATCTGGCAGGCATACATTTGTTGTGTCCATTACACCAACAGATTTTTACTTACCTGACTTATCAGATTGCATCACAATCATTTCCCAACTTCACTTCAAAATTAAAAAATTTTTGCTGCTAGTATTGCTGTACATTTGTAAGAGGCTAATTACAAAACAGAACATCTTCATAACCTTTGGCAAATAACCTTTTGTGTAAGGATATTTTGAGTACTAGTTTCTATCCCTCTTTACTCCTTTTTTTTTCTTTTTCTTTTTTTTTTTTTTTTTTTTGAGCAAAACATCAGTGACATATCAGTTTGGAGACTTAAATCTTTGGGGAATTTGTCTTCATGACAGCAGTTTCTAATAAACAATGTAGTCTCATGGTTCTTACTAATGAAAGAAGACATTTTCATGGAATGAAAAGGTATAAATATAAAGGGGAAAAAAGAAGTTTCTGTTTCTGAGCTCCGAGGCTAGAGCATTTAAAGCATATAATGGTATTTATTGAAAAATGCTTATGTACATTCTTTTGAAAAACAAATATTTTTTCTAATGAAAAATTAAAATATTTTATTATTATTATTGCTGCAGACAATCCATTTACTGAATATTTCTGTCAACCACACACACAATCCCACATCCAGTGCACCACTCAGCAAGCCAGCAGTATATTGACTTTTCAAGGACGTGTTAGGGACCAAAATAAACAGGAGTCAAGAGGAAGAAAGCTACTGCAGGAGGAAAATGAGTTATATTTGCACTGCCTGAAAGAACAAAGCAGAATTTTGGTAGAAAGCTTTGAAGTACTGTCAGATGAAAGAAGCAAAGCCATAAAGTTTAATCTCAGAGATAGATGGAGAATAAATTATGAGTGAACTGGACTAAATAAGATTCTTAGAACAGTTTAATTGACTAAATGACCCTGTATTTCCAATGCTATTAGCATAGTCACAATTTGCCTAAATACACACATCAAAATCATGTTTATTTCCTGTTGTCATTCTTCAAAACCAGTTCTATAAAACTATGTGAGTCTAAAGTAATGTTTGCCAGTCTCCTCTTCTTGAGGGTTTTGTTCTGTTTGGTTCTTGAAATCAAGTCTATAAATACCATTTATTGCTTTTAGATAACTTGAAGAATTGTTAGATCAAGCAGAAAAGTGAAAAATTTATTAGCAATGAAGTGTTATCAACTTCAGGCCATCATCATCTCCACTTCTGATAACCTCCCTAAGTCTGACATTGGATGTGACCATTAGAACATCTATCTGGTCTGCCTAGAATTTAGGATTTGCATTAATCAAGGACCAGGCCAGACTTCAAAATTCAGTCATCCAAAATAATCTCTAGAGATCTTTCTTTCTAGCCCCTACCACTACTTCTTCCTTCATGCCTCCAGACCTGAGAGGCTTTAGGCCTGATTCATTTTATCCCATCTAATGGAACTAACTGCCTGTGCTCTCATTACCTGTGCAGGTGCCCAATCCCACCAAGCTCTTGACTTTCTTGCTATTTCATGGCAATAATTTCCAAAATTCCTCCTTTAAATCTCTGTCACATCTCTCAGCACGAGCATCCCTTAATCTCCCACGGTCCCACAGCCAATTTTGTAACCCTCAGAAATCCCTTGCTTGGTGTTCAAACCCCCAGAAATTTTTCTGAGAAGCCTCATGGTGTTTTTTGGCCACTTCTTCTCACTGAATAAACTTGGATCCCAGTGAAGACATCCAATGTTTCCCTTTGCCAATTTAGTTCACCTCTACCATTTTCTTAGCATCCAAAGCACCTGGCCCTCTGTGTTCCCCAAAGCAAACACACTTTTCATCTGCTGGTTTTGGTTTGCATGTCTGTGCCTTCAGCTGACCATTTTTCACATGTCTAACATCAGTTGTTACTCTCTCTCTTTTTTACCTGTCCTTGTCAGCACTCCAAACAAAAATGACTTTGTGACTTCACCTGTATGTAATGTTCATTCAACTCCTTCTCCAAAACTGACCTGCCCCTAACAAGGTTGCTTATTTTTCCCATATCTTCCTCTCCTTACTGGTTTTTTTTTTTCTATCTTCATGTAATCATTTTTCAGACAAACTTTTCCAAACCCTTTAATAAGGATTTATATTTGAATAGTAGGTTCTGACTGAACTACAAACCCCAAAGGAGGAAAGCAAAGGAAATACCAAGCTTATAAAACAGAGAGCCTCTACTGGTCTAAGATCCCCAAAATTTTGGAAAATAGAAGCTGGAAGAACTTTCTGCTGAGTGCACAACATGGTTTATCTTTAGGCTTATTGGTGAATAAATCTGCTGTAATTGTATAGCCTTCATTCCTTCAAAATATTTTGGGGAGAAACCAACCATCAAAGCCTTTTTACATCATTCATACACACCTCATTTCTTCTCTACTTTATTAGGAAATACTTGTAGATGTTATCTATGGCATGTGAGAATTCTTGTTTAAAAATTGTTTTGATTATTCTTCTTAAAAAAATATAGATAATCTCTGATAGCAAGATGCTAATTAAAAAAAATATTCTGTTTCTTTTATTATATCTAATTTGTCAGAATGGCATATCAAGTTAGCAATTTTTAAATGACACTTGATTGAAACATAGGCAGATTTTAATTAAATATTTTTATGTACAAATGGGGCCTGTAAAAGTAGACCAAAAGCTATGACTGTACTCACAACTAAGTTTCCTTGATCTAGACACATTTTGTGTTTTCATACACATGCCTGAAATGCTAATTTATATTTTTTCTGTTTTCCTCTATTAGAGGACACTCTTTTTGTCAACAAATCTGCTGTTCAAATTAAGCACACACTGCAACAGAATTACCTTTTCAATTGTAAAAATTGTATTGCCTTGGGGACACCTGAGCTAATAAGAAACATATTTAATAAATCAAGTGCAGAGCATAATTCACTTTGAGTAATTATGCAGAATCCTGAAGGGCCATGATGCTCTGCATTACCAACAGGAAAATCTTCTGGGAGACACAGTAAAGTATTTTGCATCCACAAAGCTGGACCCCACCATCAAATAATGGATTAAGTGTTTGTTGTGGTTTCATGTCAAAGAAAATTAATGCTAGCCCTGCCAAAGCAGTACAGTGAATAAAATAAATAAATACTCTATAACATAGAGTAAAACTCTTTGTGGAGAGGGTAATTAGCTGGAGATGGCAGTGATTGTCCCTCTGTGCTGGGTACTAGCTCAGGCCACACATTTCCTTTTCCTTTCCTTCCTTGGATTCTCTACTGTATTAAGGTCATTTCAAAGATACATCATTAATTTAACTACTCCCAACCTGAAAGTCTAAAATTCTCTATCTCTCATGGTATCAGCATTTCAGGTTTGTCACTGTCATGGATGCACAGCCTCTGTCAGTCACAGGAGTATTTGCTGAGGAGAGAGGTCCAGCCCCTCTCCAGGGCACTGATTTCTCTTTGAGAGGATTTTTTCCTCTTCTGACAGACAAAGTGCCTTGCCTCTGAAGAGAAAACAAAACACAGCAGCTGACAAAATGAGATTTTAGCATAATTTAGTCCATCTAAGTAGCCAAAGCCATTAACAAAATCAGGTCATTAAGCTCTCATGAATGAAGCTGTCTGCACTGTATTGTTACCTCTGAAATCACAGTTTATTGCCCTAGTTTACAGAATCTAAAGAAAAATTCTTCCGCAAAAAGAGATGGGAAATGTATTATGCTATCCAAACCCAAAAGTAGCCTGAAATTCATTAGTGCTCCCCAAAATTGACACAGATACTGTGTGTCTTCCTTCTGGCCACTCTGCTACTCAAGTCATATCCAAATCTATTCTGACAATCATTTTTATTTATAATCTCTCTATGGGGTCTGAAATAAAACTATTCAATGTTAACATGGCAGAGGTTAGAATAATTAGGTAGCAGCTACTAAGATTCCTTTTCTTCCATGTCACAAGTTAAACACCTCAAAAATAATTTGGGTATCTAGAAGACCACAAGAAATAAGAAATACTCTGAGTGATTATTTATCCTAATATAGAGACTAGCAAGCATCTCCCCTGAAGAAGTCTTTTCAGCTAGTTCAATTGAAACATTGCTAATATTCCCTTATGAAAACTCCACCAAACAAATATCTCATCCTATAGAGAAAACTCTGGATTTTTGTTGGCCAAAAATTGACCTGCTACATGACGAAGATTTTGTTGCAGAATGGATGGAACAAATACTGATAAAAAAAGTAAAAATACATCAAAATACGTTTTGAATTAAAAATACATTTCTTTTCCCTGGAATAGAATGAGCTGATTGATCTATAATGTGTAGCCTAAAGTATGAGGAGTGGTAAATCTTATCCAGAATAACAAATAGCTCAGATGTTTTATATCAACACCATCAAAACAACAGAAAACATCAGAATAATTCCAAGTGACACTGGAATAAAAGCCCAACAATTATCAGAGGCAGACAGAAATTTTTAGGATAGAGTTCCTCAGGGGGACAAAAAAATCTTCAGAGAGGCCTCAGATTTTGTGGAGGAAACATAATTTCATGAAATTCCCAGAGAACTCTTCTTGCATGTTTGTGACAAATATTTGGCTAAGAGCTGCTTAAGAATTTGAAAAAACAGTGACTCCTTTATCTCAGTGGACAACCTAGAGCAGTGTGTACTGTGTTCACCTGCAGAGAGTTTAGATTTGCTTTTGGAGGTGTGCCTGCATGCCCAAAATGGGCAAAGCATTTAAAGGGGACCACCTCCTCAGCACTGAAAACAGCAGCCTAATCAAAATGGTTTATTTAGAGATGTAAATATGATACTTTCAGCTCCTTCAATACCACTGGTGATGTGGGCTCAGTTTGTAATTCACCATAAACTCTGTATTCTGAGGAATTATTGCTGGGTTATTACTCTTTAAGTATAAAATTTGTCAGCAGGATGTAATTCAAAAGGGGCAAAGCCAGAAGAGAAAAAAACAAACAAGCAAGAACCTGTTGAGTCTTTTTTTTTTTTTTTGTTCTAATATACAAAATATACAATAATATACAAAGTTTCTTGTTCTCTCAGAAATAACTGGAGCCCTACTAGGCCTGACACCATAAATAAACAGGATAACAGTGGTTTCAATGCTAACACTGGACTCTATTAATAAAACATTGAAGAGAATTGGACTCAGGATAAATTCTGCCCTGAACAAAACCCCCTAATCTGGCAATGCACCACCCATCAAACAACTTTGGTGTGATCTTGTTTAATGAGCAAAATGCTAATTAGCTCCCCTTGCTCTGAGAATTAAGGGGGTTTTAAGGAATTTATGAAAATCAGTTCCTCCTTGATCCTTCATGCTGTGGGAAAAGTAAAGTCTTGGACTTCTATAAGGACCATGCCACTGCTACTGAGTTGGAGCTCTGTGAATGCTTTTTATTCCAAATATTGCTGGTTTAATCAGAAAATTTAGTGAGTTTTTTATTCCATAAAACCATAAAACTTTAGACAGTCCTTTCCCTCCCTCTCTGTATTTACAATAGCTATGGTGCAGCCATTCACTCCTGAAAATTCCAGTTCCTTTTTTCACAGCACTGATAGATGCATCCAACAAGCCACAGAAAACCAAACCTGACAACATTTTCTTCTTCCAACTCAATTTCTGATCTGTTTCTACATTGACTCTTTTTCTCCAGTTAACAAAAAATGCTGCCTCTGAGCTCGTATCAATTTTAATATTTACAACCTGCCAAAATGAGTCACATTCCTTACTGAAGCCTTAGCTCCTGTGTTTAATTGATCAGGCCCCAAATCCAGTTCTTTCATATGAGCATTAAATCAATCTCTTAGAGCTGGCAACATCCCTCACAGTAGGTAAAAAGACATTTTTAGTACAGATAAAAGAAAAATACCTAATTCCTATTTAGTTGGGCTTTGATCAATTATATCAACTTCACTTCTGAAGTTTCAAGAGACCTCAGACAAATAATTAGCTGGAAGGAAGAGGCAATGCTGTGACAAGAAGCTGTTTGTTGTTCAGCATCAGTGCCAGGCTCCATCTCTCCTGGTGAGCACTCACAGAACCACCTGCCCCAGCTGGAGCCACCTGCTCCCAAAGGTGAGATCCCAGTGCTGCACAGAATTCCACAGCCTCCTTATCCTTCCCCACCTCTTTGCTCCCAATTTACTGACAGAACAGACAAAAGGCAAGGGCAAGTCTAAATGCACTCAGTGGGAAGAACTTAAGTGGGGATGAATGGGGCTTCTCAGGTTCTGAGAGGTTTCTCCAGCAATCAAATAAAAATGGTTTGTGAAAACAGAAAGCTTCAGCCAAATTATTTTAGGTAAATAAATACAGCCCAAGGACTGTAGTAATGCAGTGTCTCCTAAGAGCTTTATACTCCATGTCAAAGAGGACAAAAGATTCTCCAGCCTTGAGTGATCCTGCCAGCCATGAGACAAGCAGCCCTGCAGGACAAGTGCTCAATGTCCTGTCAACTGAATGCCAATGACAAATACAAGGAAAAAAAAAGTGATTTTCTCTTTTTGTTAATCACCTTGCTCCTTTCTATCAGCCTTATTTATTTAACATAACCACACAGACTTAGCTGCAGGAGGAAAGCCAACCAAGTTCTTGCAATTCATTGGGTAAGATATTCCAAACTGAAGTGGCCACAAAGGTTTTATAGTACCTTGGGCAGCTTTAAATATCCTCACTCACATCTGATCCTTCAGGCAGTATAGTTAGGCCAGTTTCACCTTTAATTTCTCACTTTTATAAAGCTTGACTCTTCCACCTCAGCATATCTTAAAAATTGAAGGCATTCCTTGCAATAATAAAATAATTACTTTCAAGGATACAAGAGATCATTTGATCATTCTTTAAAACAGGAAGTTAAACCTTTTTACTGTGGAGTTGATGGCATAAATTTAAATCAATATATAAATGCTCTGCTGCACCTTTATTATCATTCTGAAATTCTGACTTCTCACAGTTGGTCTGAAACTATGAGGCAAATCTTGAGGTCAGAATTTAATAGGAGCATCTGCCTTTTCTGTCAGTCACTACCAAAATGATTGATTTTAACACTAGTACTTTAAGGGTTAGGCTTAGTTTGAGATCAGATCCACTAATTTTTGGTTGATTTTAGTAAAATGTATTTTTATCATGTTAAGAATAGTTCCAGACATTGATGGACAAGGATTTATTTGAGTCTCATATTTAAAGGTAACGTGATATGTGCTTACACTCATACATTTATTTCTTCTTCTATTTTGCTTGGTTTTTAGTGAAGCACAAATATCTTCTTGTTTACTGAATATAAAACAAGAGCAGGATAACATCTCTTTGCAAGCACATCTGGGTGAGCAGGCTTTGCTCCTCTGGGTAATTCTTTCAATAGAGCTCCTCACTTGAAAAAGCAGCTCATGTGGGTGTGCAGTGAGTTACTGCACAGTGAGGATTCTTATCCACTCATACAGATTTTTAACATTTCCCAGAAGTCTTGCTAAAAGAAGATCATGAAATAATTGCTCTGTATCCTCTTGCTGTCACTCTTTTTCCATTTCTCTCATCCCCTCCCCACCTCTGAGCTGTTCACCACTATAAAAAAAAATAGTTACAAATTCCAGATTTGTATAAAAGTGGCTGAAAGTTGAAAACTTCTTTCCTTTCCTCTCTTTAACTGAAAAATGTCTGGGGTTGGTGTTTCTAGACCTAAAATCCAAACTGTTTCTTTCATGTGTCTTTTATGCTTCACCCTGGAGCAAACAGAGCCAGGAGCAGGGAATTGTAGTGGAAGCAGGAACAAATGTCTCAGCTGCAGCAGTTCTGTCTGGCATGAGCAGAACTGGTTTGGGTCTGAACTGGGAGCTCACACCCTCCATCTCTCCATAAAGTGAAAGGTGGTGTCATGTTTACAAAGGGGGTGAGAAGGTAAATTCAGCTGCAGCTCAAAATAACAGGCAACGATGGGGCTGTGCTCTGAAAATGACAGGAGCAGGGAATCAACACCTGAGGAGAAAAAGCATCCCTGGTAACTGCAATGAAGCAGCTTTGCTAGAGCCAGCTTAGTGAAATGGGGGGGAAAAAAGAAAACATAGAAAGGAAAAATAAAGAAAAGAGAATAGAAGGGAAGGAAAAAAAAAAACGCACGGCAGCCGAGGAAGAAATAAAAAAAGACACAACACATAACAAAATGAGGAAAAAAAATAAGAGACAAAAAAAGGACATTATAAAATCACAGGCAGAATAAAAAACGAGAAAAAAAGAGAAAAAAAAGGAAGTAAAAACCACATATAAAACAGAGCGAAAAGAGACAAAAAGGGAAAAAAAAAGTAGCGAGGAACAAAAAGAGGAAAATAAGCAGGAAAAATAAGAGGAACAAGTGAAAAAAAGAGCGAAAAGAGGAAAAAAAAGAGGAAAAAAAGCAGGAAAAAAGAGGAAAAAAGAGGAAAAAAAGAGGGAAAAGATGGAAATAAGGACGGAAAAAGTGAGGAAAAAGCGAGGAAAAAGGAGGAACCAAAACCGATAGGAAACAAGAGGAAAAAAAGAGAGAAAAAAGAGAAAAAAAAGAAGAACAAACAGAGAAAAAAAAGAGGAAAAACAAGAGGACAAAAAAAGAGAAAAAGGAGGAAAAAAAGAGGAAAATAAAGAGAAAAAAAAATAGAAAAAAAGAGGAAAAAAAGAGGAAAAAAGAGGAAAAAAAGAGGAAAAAAAGAGGAAAAAAAGAGGCGAAACAAAGTGGGAAAAAAAGAGAAGGACTAACAAAGAGAGGAAAAAGAGAGGAAAAAAAAGAGAGGAACAAAAAAAAAAGAGAGGGAAAAAAAGAGAGGAAAAAAAAGAGAGGAAAAAAAAAGAGAGGAACAAAAGAGAGGAAGAGAAAAATCACATTATGGTCATTGAGACATGAAAAGAAAGTCAAAAGGAAAGAAAAAAATAAGGTGGGAAGGTTTGTCTTTTGTATTTTGGTGTCACAAGTCTTCAAATTTTTTCAGTATTAAGTCCTCACGTTAACCATGGATAAGATTTGAACAAAAGTAAATTGGGCTAGCAATCTATGACAAGACTGGAATATGCATTTTAGCACCCTTGAACACTAAAGCAGAGTCAGGGTTAGTGGAAAAACCTAATTCATGTTTTAGGACCACATTACAGATTTTTGCATCCTAAGAACTTTGGGGGAAAATTAAAAAGATTTCTTATCTTTCCTAATGTTGTATTTGTCCTACAAGAGAAGCACATCATTCAATGATTTAACATATGAATAAAGTTCTAAGAATAACTCAAAAAATTAATTTTCAGCAATAAAATATTAAAGCATATAACAGTACTTCTTGCAATCTACTTTTACTGCAAGTTCACTGCTAAAGTACAGACAGATAATCCTCTCTTCACTCAAAATGCCATTGAAATTCACCTCTTCTGGAGAGCTCATGGCTGCTCACTCACTGGCAGGAATTCACAGCATATTCATTGTAATAATTCACACTAAATTCACAGGAAAAAGGGGGATAGACAACTCAAAAAATCCGCTCTAAGTATCGTGTTTCAGCATTTTCTTAGCAACTTTTGTTGAGTATTCAGAAGCTTCAACTCCTTACTGATTCAATATATGTGTATGGGAAAGCAAAAGCAAGAAAAAGGTCACCAATAGGCAGCAGGATAAAATCTTAATTAAAAATCCCTTTCTGTGCATTTAAGTTAGGTCTCAGAAGAAGCTAATAGTATTTTCATGGCCCTCACATATTGCTGCCATAGAGTCAATCACACAAAGAACTGATCTTGTTTCACCTACCTGCTGATATAAACCATGCCATTAGCAACAACAAAATATTCTGCACTGTTTTATTAAGGCCAGAAAATTATTTATGGTAAAAAACAGAAGGTATTTACACCTATTCACACCGAAATTCACATGTCTATACACATGGCATTCATAACACTAGCTGCTTAATCCTTTTTCCTCTAATCCCATAACAGCACTAACATTCATCACTGACTGGAGTCAAATCCAAACCCCAAGGACCTTTACAGGAATAATCTGTAGCTTCATGTTCACTCTGAAATCATCTGGTGAATCATCTTTACTGCTCTGGTTAGCAAAAAGTAAAAGGCAGATTTTGGTTACAGCCTGGAACTGGGCAATTATTACAATTTTCCATAAACAAAGCATCTCACATTAGAGCTTTTAGGACAGAACTTTCAACTGTTTCTGCCCTAAAATGGAACTGAGTGAAGAGATTACTTTTTTTAAGCAATATATTGAAGGATATTTCCACAGAAAAAATGGATTTTATACCTGTATACAGCACAACAAGCATCAGCTATGATGCAAAATTTCTGTCACTCAACAAGAGATCTCACAGGAACCATTGGATGTGTCACTTTCCCATCTTCTCCAGGGTTGCTGGGAAACTTACAGAACTACTTATTAGGACCAAATACTTTTGCTTTGAGCATACACAGCAGGTCTCTCAGATTTGGGTTTCTTTGAGGAAAAGATATCTTCAGGCTATTTTGAAAAAATCTTCACATTTCTAAGGTACAGCTCCAGTGATATAGATTAGCTCCTGTTGCATTATCTAACTGCCAATAGTAGAGTTTTTAGTGATGACAGCTACAAACAGCTGATACTATTTGCAGAAGTTTAAATATTTAATATATATTTGTTATATATCACTGTGCTTCTCCTTGGATTTCAAAGCAAGAGTCTTCATTCTGATTAGAAATTATCAAATAAGTGGATTTCCTGAAAACATTTCCTACTTTTCTCTGAAGTGGGGGTTTGTTTTGACAAGTGCATGTCCTACTCCACTTAGCACAGAGAACTTCTTACAGATGCTCTCAACCCCAGAGTGATCCACTACCCTGTTCTCAGGAGCCATCATCATCATCATCATGGTTAACAGCCAGAACACAAGTCAGAGGAGATCAAAGTGTTGGGACCTCCCATCTTTTTAAGCATCTCTCCCAGCCAATAAAATAAAAATAAATTCTTGCTTATTGTTAGTGGATCCCACCCCACAGCTCAGCATCCTGAGCTTTACTTTTTATTTAATAAAGGTTTTCTTTAATAAGGTCTCAACCATCCCACCCTAACAGGGAGGCAATCCCTGACGCAACCACTCAAGTTCAGAGCTCAAAAATAATCTTCATGACATTTTTTTCCTGGTTTACCATACTGATTCATGGTGTGCTGCCTCTCCTAATTAAATTAAGAGCTGCACTTGCTTACCAAAGAGATTAAGGGCTGCACTGCCCTCACTCAGCAGGTTAGTTGCTAGGCAGCCCTCGCTGGGGATTTGGCACTGTGCTCTTATCTCCAAAGACAAAGGATCTTTCAGGAGGAGAATGAATGCTACACTGCTCTCCCCAAGAGCATTCATCTCCATTTTTATATCTCAATAGCTCTCCTTTAATTATTTCCATCATTTGGTGCATTCTAGTGTTTAATCTGGAGTATATTTCGATTTCTGTGCTATGGATTGCTTCCATTTTCCCCTCCCTTGCCAGTTTACAACCTCAAGATTTATTTCCAGTCACACATGAAGGTCTTGCACTCCAGAGCTTGCCACGATTGCTGCTGCAGTAATATTCAGTCTGATGTTTAAGCCCTTCTCAATATTTTTCTATCCACTGAACTGTTCATTTTCAATTTTTTTCTAGGTTTTATTTTTTTACCTTGTTCTTTGTCCCACACTTCAGTTCCTACCTGGGAAGTTACACCTTCCATCAGCAGCCTCAGTGTGCCAAAAGCTCTGTCAGTGCAAGCAGCACAGGCACTGTGACACAGCCAAGGATGTGATTTATGGCACCAACAGCCTGGTCTTGTTTGCTGCTGAGCAGCTGGACCTCCAGGTACCCAGAGATGGCTGCACTGACCCTCTGCAGCATCCAGATGACTTCCAAAGAATAAAAGACAACTTTTTTTTGTTTTGTCATGGGCAATCTGACCTATTTTTCCTAGTGAATAGATCCACATCAACAGCTGGGAAAACACAGATCTCAGTAAAACTTGACACAATTCCTGTTCTCCAAAACACCATCCAGACCCAAGGATTTAGTGAAATTTTCAGCTCCAAGTTGGAAACAGAATTCCTTCCTGGACTCTGTCACATGTTCTTAAAATAAATCAATACAGATTTTAAAAGTGATATGTGAACCAGTGTTTTCAGAACGTGCTCCCAGTGGTTCTACTTGTAAAAGAATGCCATGATTACTGAGTGGGAGAAAACAAATTGCAGCTGAAAAATATAGTCCTTTTCTCACTTATATTCTATATTACATGAAGAATCACCAAATAATTATTTAATAAAAATAAAATTATTTATTTGCAATTTTGTATAACCATGCCATGCAAATTTATGAAGAATCATCAAATAATTTATTTAATAAATAAAAATAAAATTATTTATTTGCAATTTTGTATAACCATGCCATGCAATATTATGCCACCTTGTGTTTTGCTATTTTGCTTTTTGTCATGCACCCATTTCTGACTACTCACCACCCTCTAGATATCACTCAGGTAACATTATTATTCCAGAAAGCTCCATTTGACTGGATGGCCCAAATGTTAGAGAGTTTGAGACAGAAAAACCTGAATAATTAATAAAATATCCATACAAATTCAAATTCCCATGTTGAATAGAGAAATAATATAATTCATATTCTTTTTAATGAATATGTGAGCACAGTCAAGTTGAATCATTTTTATAAATAAGAGGTTTACCCTTTTGTCCAGTTGTGAGAACTGGCAATTATGTAAAGCCAAAACCTGTCAGCAGCACTGAATTTTTTCTCCCAAAACTATAATGCCTGTGGATAGTACAAGGAAAAAGAAAGACAGCACAAGTCAGTCAGTTCTGCTTCTGAAAAGGTCAAAATATGGACATTTTAAGACTCAGCTGAAACAAATGAGAGTGATTGTATCTTTACAAATTGTCAGGAAAAAATCTAGAAAGGAAGGACGTGGTAAGGTTAAATTCATAAGAATTGTATATCATTCTTTTGTTTCTAAACAAAGGTTAAATCATGGTATTGGATGCATCAAAGATTTTGATCTGTTTTAGCATTCAAGGACTTAGGATGCTACAACAACAAAATAAAAATCAAACTGTCAATTTTTTTTTTTCCTGTAAATATCAAAGTGATGACTGCTTAGAGAAAAACACAAGGTAACCACCCTGCTGGCACCTTTATTTCCTCTAATATGTCAGTTCTTTTGACATCTCATGGAGAAATATTAAAAATATTCAAAAATTTGCCTGGAAATTTACCTCTTCTGGGACTTCAGTTTGAAGGATAAGCTGCTAATGATGCATTACTTACAGGGAAATATTTGAAACTGACATACATAATTTATACTGTAAAGTCACCCATAAAACTGGTTTTTAACTCTTTTATTAGCATGTTAAAAAGTGCTTTAGAAAGATGAGAATACAGAGCAGAGCCCACAGTTTTAAGAGGCAAGGAAAAATACTGCACTTGAATCTCAAGCAAAAAAAAAAAAAATTCTGGGAATAATGAACATATGTTCTGTGACTTAAAATAACTAAATATCAGCAAAAATTCTGATCTATACATGATAAAATCTTACTGTTGTAATGATGGTAATTATGAAATAATCCAGCAATACACTGATTCTTGATAGATTTGCGTGGTCTTGAAATCCTCTCCCTTTTGACCAACATGGCTGTTTTTAAACAGGAAAGCACATCCATATCCACAGGCTTTGCTACTCAGGATTTGCAGCTATGATCCAGCCAAAATAAAACCAAACAAAACCAGACAGCTGAACAAACCAGGATTCTTAACTTTCACCTTGGTTATACAGCCAAACAATTTGGAAGCATCCAGCTGCTTGAAAATCTACAGAAAGCTGTACAGGAGGTGATGCATAATGAAGGGCTTGGAAGTCAGCATGATAGAACTGGTCTACCTAAAATATTTTGGAAAGGGGCAGACAACAGGTTTTCTTGTTGGCTTTTCACTAATTGTTGATTGGGGTTTGTTTGTTTGTTTTTGTTTGGTTGGTTGTTTTTTTGTTTTTTTTTTTCCAGAAGATTCTTCACCTGAGGAGAAAGTGAGCAGAGGATAAAAGCTTGGAAGCCAGGGGAGCTAGAGCAGAAGACACCCAAAGAGGAGTGTGAGAGGTTCCTCACAATCTGATGATCTGTGATCAGGGGTATTGACTTCATGACTGGCTCATGCTTACTGAGAGATCATAAAATGTTTTAAGATGCAGTAAGAATGAAACATCCTCTTTCAAAGTACATAGGAAAAACATTCAAATAAACACTCTTGGGAAATTGCTGTTTGTGCTAGCCCCAAAACCTCTTTCACTTTAATGCTGAGAACATGATAATTTTCAGTTTATTTTTTTTAACTGTCTCTCTGAAGGTGAGGAAAACCTACATATTTAATTTGGATCTGAGACTAGTCCACAGGAAGAATGATTCTGATTTATACACACACAGATTTAATTATCACCCAAGCAGGCACAAGGAGAGCATTCTCCTTGTGAGCACATATGCTCCCATCAGAAATCAAAACTCCTCCCAGCACTACCATCCTCAAAATACTTACAAACTCCAAAAGCAGGAAAAGACATTCTAGCATATTTTTTGTAGCTGTAAAGGAGGCATCAAGATGAAAATCGTAGAAAGGTGCAGAGAGAAAAATTTAACTTTTAGCAGAACATTTAGGTCAATAGAAACAACATCCAAAAATACCCTCCATATGTCAACTGACAAAAGAAAAACTGTACAATTTTATCCTATTTTCAGCAGGAAACTCACAGCTTATGGTGCCATGTTGTGGGTCTGCCTGCTATGACATCTGAGAGTGAGTTTTTTAAGTATTTCTACACAGGTAGACAGGGCTGCTGTTGTGGTGGTGTGAGGGTCCCCAGGATGAGATGAGAGATGAGAATTGACTCCAAGTACTCAGAAGGCTGAGTTATGTTATTATATGATATTACAATAAAAGGAAGTGATATATTAAAACTGTATTAAAGAAAGTCAAAGCAGACATCAGAAGGGTAAACAAGAATGATCATAAAAACCCATGACTGAACAGAGTCCAACACAGCTGGACTGGGAATGGTCATCAAGGGAAAACAATTCACATTGAACCAATCAAAGATGCCCCTGTTGGTAACCAACCTCCAGACCACATTCCAAGCAATCAGATAATTTTTGTCTACATTTCTTTCCTGAGGCTTCTCTGCTTCTCAGGAGAAAAGTCCTGGTGAAGGGATTTTTCCAGAAAATATCATGGTGACAGTCTGCTTCTGGTTTCATGTCTTGATCTAAAATCTCTGAGCTTGAGAAGACTTCAAGCCAATGCAATTGGTAGCCCACATTTTCTCTCTGCCCTCCCCCTGCTGCTTGCCCTCACCTCAAACCACTGCTGACACCATCCAGGCATTTTAACTGGACATTATGGAAGAGATGGATCAGGCTCAGAACCTGCAGTGATGATTGCACCCTTCTAAGAGCCCTAGGCAGGACAAGACTGCTCCATCTGACATCTCAGAACTGGGGTTTTGTCACTGCATGAAAGACTGGGCACATGCTGCCTTGTAAAGGTCGTGGGCTTCATTAATCAAAGGTATGAGTGAAATTTTGTTTGCTCTCAGTAGTGTACATGCACATATTTTTGTAAGGATTTCTTACCAGATGCATCTGGAACATTCTGCTGATGCAGGTTTTCCAGCGAGCCCAGTGAGGTGAACGATGTGACAGCGAAAAGAATGTGGAATATATATCAGAGGAAATGACTGATGCAGCAGCTAATAAAACCTCATGGAAATACAGCTTTTACCAGGGCAAAGTGGCACAAGAATGCTAGTCTCTCAGAATTAGGGTGATTCAAAAAGTATATCCAGTCACTGCACTGCGCCATTCACGGCGTGTAATGAGCCATGATGATGTGCTGTGCTAGATTCAGACATTTAGAAGGTTCATAAGGGCTGTTTGGAGTAAGAATAGCTTTTATAAACTGGTTTGTATTACCAGCTGAAATGCTTCTGAGTATGAAACTTTTTCAGTATTATTATACTTGCAAGGCTGTTGGAAGAGGACAAAATGTCCTCATCAGTTGCTCTTGTTCAAAACTCAACCATGCAAGATTACAGGGAGAGAGCTTTTGTTATAGGCATTCCAGATATAATTCTGATTCAATATAATTTTGGAAAAAGCTTTCTCTGTTTTCATCATTGGTGTTCAGAGTGAGAGTCATATTTGGACCCATTTTTTTCTCTTTTTTTGGTCACAATGATTAATCACAAGACTTGTATCCAACTCATGCACTGAAACTCTCAAAGTCTTTCCAGAATTATGATAAGGAGAAGAACACTTAAGAAAAAAATAAAGATGTGATTTCCCTCCATTTTTCCTCACTTTTGCAATACAAAGGCTACCAAGACCACTGTGCCACTGACCCCAGACTCTATCAGCTATCATCAGTGCAGCTGATACAATCACATATTATGTAGTCACCCATTTTTATAATAGTTACCAACATTATTAGTCACCAATAATATAATCACATTTTAATATGAACAAGATAAATCTCCAGAAAGCCTCAGAACAGTGCAAACAAACACATGCAATCTGGGTTCATTAAACTTCAAATTTCAAATTTAGTAGTTTAACCACAACGAAAACCACAATTTTTAGTATTTATTTTGTATAACCTTAGACAATATTTTAAAGTACCTCATATAATGGAAATTAATAAAGGGAAATACTTGAGACCCCTGGTGCTATCTTGTCCTCTTCCTACCTCGACCTACCCCTCCTGAAGCCACGTTGGCTGTGTCTGACCCCTTGGCCACTCTGTGGGTTTGCTGTTTGATTGCACTCAGGATGATCTGTTCCATGAGCTTGCTGGGCACTGAGGTCAGGCTGACAGGACTGGAGTTTCCTGGATCCTCCTTCCAGCCACTCTTGGGGATGGGCACCACACTGGGCAGCTTCCAGTCATCTGGGGCTGTCACTGTCATGTTTTCTGAAAAAAGCCCTTCACCAGGATTTCTTCTCCTGGGAAGATGAGAAGCCTCAGCTTCTCCTTGTTTTGCTGCTCTGGAATGTGGTCTGGAGATTGTTTATCCAACATGTGAATTGTTTTTAATTAAATGACCAATCCTGGTCCAGGTGTTTCAGACTCTGAGTCAGTCACGAGTATTCATTATCATTCTTCTTAAACCTTCTTGTCTGTATCCTTCTCTTTCTTCAGTATAGTTTTAGTATAGCACTCTTTAATATAATATCATATCACAAAATGATAAATCAGCCCTCTGAGAACATGGAGCCAGATTCTCATCTCTCACCTGGTCCTGGGGACAGTCACAAGGACCACATGGGACCTTCCCAGTGAGCCAGGAGTGATGGTAAATGATGGAGAGCACCTTGGTGAGCCCTTGTGCCAGCTCCCTCATCCCCCTGGGAACGGATCCATAGATTTATGAACTTCCAAGTGGCTCAGCAGTTCTCTAAATGCTTCCTCCTGGATAACAGGGGGGCCATTCTGCTCCCTCACACCACCTACAAGCCCAGGAGGACAGCTGTCCTGAGGACAACCTGTCCTTCTGGTGAAAAATGAGGCCAAGAAGGTGTTAAATACCTCAGACTTTTCCTGATCCTTGGTGACTACATCCCCTCCCACCATGTCTAATAAAGAATGGAGATTCTTCTTGCCCCTTCTTTTGCCATTACTGCATTCAGACAAGTGCCCAGATGAAGTTCTAATTGGGCTTTTGCCTCTCTAATTTTCTTCCTACATGACCTAGCAACATCCCTGAATACTTCCTGAATCCCCTGCCCCTCATTCCTAAGGTGATACACCCTCTTTTTTCCTTAGTTGCTTCAAAACTCCCTGCCCATGCAGTCATCTTCCCTGTTGGCTCATCTTTCAGCACACAGGGGCAGTCAGCTCCTGCACCTTCAGGATTTCATTCTTGCAGGACATCCATTCTTCCTGGACCCCCTGGTTTTTAAAATCTGACTCCCTGAATGAGTGTCATGAGTTGCCCTCCAGAAATCCAGTGTGTAGATCTCAGGCAAAATATTATATTTGGTCTCTACCTCCTATTTTCAGAGCAAGGCTTTATAACTGAAGCTAAAAATCTCCAGCTGTTTGTTAATACGCCTGGATGTAAAAGAATAAAGCCAGTACATGATTTTTTTTCACCTACTGAAAAAAAAAAATTCTAAAAACTTTGCATGAGAAGCATGAGCTCCATTATTCACAGAGCTCCAAGCAAAACTCTGCTCAGAAGAATCCCCCACTGTCAGTCAATGGAATTCTGCAAGATTAAAGCAAGCAGGATTTAGTACTGAACCTCACTGCCAATGTATTGTTTTCCCCTCTCTTACTCTTAAAAATGGTCATGCCACCAAAATTCTTATTTATTACATTTTTGAAAAAATGTTTGAAAAAAAATTTAGTAACTTAGATTCATGTAAATAAGAAAATCCAGTTTGTTACACAAATACATTTTAGGTGCCTAATTTCATAAAAATAGCAACAAAGGAATTTCTCCCTCTCCCTTTAATGTTGCAGGTATCTGTGAGTCTCCCTACCCCGGGGAAAAGTGATCTATACCTACAGCAAAACATGAGCTTCAACTTTCCTTCCCTTTCTCATTTTGTTTTCTGTTGAGATCTCTGAATCCCACATTATTTCTCACAATATGTTCATTTTAAAAATAAATAAGGTTGAAAAGTCCAACCTAACACAATCATAAATGTTGAATTTCGTTTCTTATTTTTTACCTCAGAACTGAAGAGGAAGATAAAACCCTCTAGATTTTCTAAGAGATGAACAAGTATCACGGCTGCTTAGGAACAGTTACTCACATCTTTGAGAAGAGTATTTCCCATGCACTTTGTGGACCATTAAAATGATCTAATTTATGAACTGAAAGGATTGCTACTCAGAAAGCTCAGTCCCTGTGCTCTTTGCAGTGCCAGAACACTCAAAATTACCTGGTGACTGAAGTCTCACAGTAACAACTGATATTTCATTTAACATTTATTCACTAAAATAGCTAACTCTGCAATCACCCATACCATGCTGAAGTAAATCTTCCCCCCAGTACCAAAACCTGAGCCTCCAAAATGACATGTCTGGCACTTCAGGAATTACACCTTGAAGTTGCACAATCTTTAGGGAGCATCAAGTGTGTGGCAATGAGTATGAACAACCTGGTAGTAGAGGCAGCCAACACCCACTGTTTCCTTTTACAGTAACATATGTCAAAACAAGAAAAATAACCCAGAATAAAAAAAAAGTTCTTTATTTAAAGCTCTAGGCAAAACCTGCTGATATTAGAAACAGTCTGATTTTTTTTCCCCATCCATAAATCTGAGACCAGAATCTACTTTAATCTTCCTCAGCCATCCCTGTTTGAAGGCAGCATCAAATACTAAGTGTGTTTATGAGAGCAGAACAAGGCAGGACTCCCTGCTTGGGGAGCACACTTGCTTCATTTTAATTAAGGAACACCTTGCCCAGGTTCCCCAGGCTAACACAAGTCTAATTGAAGTCAATACTAAGTCCAATACCTTGCCATGTGTGCAGTCTAAATTCACATCCTAAACTCACCTCAAGCAGATGAGAGTACTGCCCATAGTCCTAATAGAGCTTGGAAAGGGACAGCAGCAGCTCACATCCCCTGAGATGACCAAGGGGCAGTCAGTGAGCTCAAAATGCACTCTTCTGAAAGAGATGGGTAATTCAAATTGTTCACCAGTAATGCCAGTGTTAAGCCTGCACTGTTCTTTCTCCAACATCCATTTCACAAAAATCCTGAGTGCCAAAGCCACCCACTGCTGCATCTGGCTTCTGGACAGGGAGAGGTTCATTCCCACTAACCATGAACAGCCAAACCCCAACAGCATATCAATAATGGCCAAAGTTCTTCCATTTAAAGCAAAAGACACAAGGAGGAGGAGGAGGAATCATAGATTAAGAATGAACAGCCCCAGAAGTTACAGGTTTAGCCCTTCTGTGAAGAGAGCTGCTTCCTAAAGGAGCTCCTTACAGTGCTCCAGGTGGACAGCTGAGAGATAAAGTGATGCAGGTGCAAATCCCCATGGGTTAGAACTTGTCTACCCTAGAATCTAATTCCAATTTAACAGTAGTTTTAACATTACAAGAGATTGTCATCATCACTCCTCACCAGCTTTACCCTCTGGAGCTTCCAAAAGAACAATGAACTGAATTCATCATTAGCCTTCCACCTTGGAGACCTTGGTACAAAGGTAAAAACCAATAGCTCCAGAGGTCCCTGCTGGGACTGCTAGACTACTTTTGGTCCTTAGTGTGTTCTAGTGCCCCTCACACACTCTCCAGTGTCCCTCCACACTCTTCTTTACTCTTATCTCGTTGGATTTTCCTTGCCCTCTGTCCAATTTAAAGTGAAAATTCTGGTGGTCAGGAACGTCTGACATCTAATCCTCCTTGTGTTGGATGTTGATGTACATCAGCAATGCTGGAGCAATGTCAGCTGCAGAAAACAGCACTACCAGTTAAAGATGACCATCAGCCCATCCCAGACTTGAGCAGTGATGAACACAGGGGCTGGAATCTGAAAAGTGAACCAGACAAGAATCTTGCAGGAGACCGCTCTTTTACCAGCAGTCTGCATCAAACACCTCGAGATTTCTTAAGCAGGAGACAAAGCAGAGAGAGAGGGTTTCTAAATATGAGATTTTCTTGTCCTGTCTCACACATGGCTTCCACAGCAGCTGTCACCAGCATGCTGGTCAAAGGCCAGGTGAAGGAGCACGGAGATAATCATCAGCCCTTGGTGTAGCAACAAAGGCTCACAGGCGGGTGCAGACAAGCCTTAATTATGTCTGTGTCAATTATGCCAGGGAAGCTGGCTGAGCTGCAAAAAGGGTTATGGCACACATGCCCCAAGCAAGTCTCAGAACTGGTTCTGAATGAGGAGCTACAGAGGAGCACTTTCAATTCCCCAAGACTTTTGTAGGGGCTGATAACTCTTGCCCTTCACAATTCACACCTCAAAACTTCTCAAGACCTCTGCAGTCTATTCATAAGCTAAATATACCCAGGGAACAAACATGTAAAATATCAGTCTCTTTTCAGAGATAACAGCCTGGACTGCTTTGATATGAGCAGCATAGAGATCAGCTGTGAAGAATATAAAAGAACTGAATTCAACAAGAGCACTCTCTACTAGAATGTTTTTATTACTTCTACCGTTCAGTCAATGTATTATCAACAAGTCAAAAAGAGAAGCAGCAACAGAAAAGAACCATTTAAAATGGAAACCTAAAAGCTGTGTACTGCATATATGGATATTTGATATTATTATGTACCTATCAAACTGGTATTAACCAGAGATAATTGGACAACACTTCAACAGATGATGTGAATAAATATAATGAATAGTACAGATCCTTGCTAATTTTAATAAAGAAACTTTGCACCATCAAAATTCAGATTTGACATGTAGATACCAGGCATTTAGTAAAGAAAAGAAAAAAAAACCTTCGGGTGTTTCATGTTGACTTACTGTAAAAATATTCAACCATTCCAAAATCCATAGATTTCTTTTTCCATGTACAGCTTCACCCTTGCTTACTGCAAACACTTATGTACCAATGCATACAGCTGCACTCTTAATAGAAGTTCCAGAAGCAGAAAAAAACAAGAACAGAAGGAAGAATCATGTTTCTCAAACTTCTCTCTCTTCCTAAAGCCATATTTCAGACACATATGTAAAACTAGATTCAAATTATACCATCAACTCCTATAAAAAGCTGGAAGCAAGGCTCATTCAAATCCACCTACCATACTGACAACCTATTGCTGGATAGGTCACCCAACTCACAGGACTTTTCAATCCCATTTAACATTTCAGAGGGGAGGAAAACAAAAAACATCAAAGCCTCCTGTATTTAGCATATAGACCTTTATGCCACTTCAAGCTAAAGACCTTTTCAAAAATGCACTGTCAGCAGCACAGCTTTTAAGGGTAAAATGAGGACTTGAAAGTCGGTATCCCACTGGGTATTCTACCACTGTGCTGCCTTTGGAGTGTGAAAAAAAGGGCAAGGATGGTTCCTAAAGTCTCAAACACACTCTTGCAATGACTTTTATCCCTTTGAAGACAGAAGGAAATGCAGGTAATGTGTTTACAAATAGGCTGGAACCTGCTACTTATTAAAGGAAATTCACAAAGGACACAAATGCCTCCTGGAAGCTCATTATGTAATTTCAAGGGACATTTTTGGGGCTAGCAGTTCCCTCATCTTTACCTCTCTCTTTAATTTCACCTCTTTAAAAAGTTCATGCAGTTTCTCAGATTCTTGTAATGATTCATGACTTCTGTCTCAAAATTAAAACAATTTAAAGTTTCACTGATCTATGATGACAACAGAGGGAAGCCTGTCTGTGACAAGTTTCAAATCCATCCTTACCCTTCATCTTTTCAAGGGAAAGTGTTGAAAATTCAGCTGACAATATATTCATCACTTGGCACCTTTATCAATACAGTCATTCATAAAGGCCAATTAAGCAACATGGAAATAAAACCCAGCAGTCCCAAGTGAGTAACTCTGAAAGAAGCCAATATGCACAAGTGATGGAAGACAAAATACCCTGTGAAGATAATGACTGTAAACGTAATCCTACAGCACACCCTAAAAAATTACCATTAGAGTGTGAAAGATTGCAAATAAGTAGCATACAGGAGCCTAGCATGTTTCTGTAAGAAATACTGCAGAAATAAAGAGGAGCAGTACAGGAACAAAACCTCAGAAACAAACACAATTTCATATTATCCAATCATAATTTCACATTATCATGTACCCTGCTGAGTGTAGTGTATAACACAGCTTAAGTAAAAGGCCATAAAATTATTTGACTATCTGCTTTTTAATTTCTGGTTTTCTATTTGAGGGCATAAAATCTATACAGTAACATTTTTTTTTTTTCAAATCTCCTCTGATTTATTCACTGCTTATTTTTCAACACAAGTGTTTACTTAATTCTGGATTCTTCAGTTGCTTTATAGACTCTCAATAGGACGATTCCAATCAGTGAAAGTAACAAAAGTTTCTCATAACTTTGTTTTCAGACTCAAATTCTTGCAATATTAAAATTCACAACACCTTACTATATTTTAAACAATATTTCCTTTTATCTCATCTAGTAGCAGTATCCTTCATTTCATACTTTGTGCAATGCAATTCCTCATAAACTCTAATTCTTGCCAAAAATATCCATTTTCTACACTTCATTTCACCTATTCCAGATAATAAATAATATCAGAATGCTTCTGTGTAACACATCCAAATCTGGTTTCCCTAGCAATACACAAAGGTACCTCCATATGTCATTTGTGGCTGAAATTAAAGATTACAAAAAGTATAATGTGTTTTTGGGCAACAGAGCCAGAGCTGGAGCTACATGGTATCAACAAATAATATTTAGGAGAAATCACACTTTTTCATCACTCTAAGTCCCCACTCATCCCCATAATTTACATATCATCATTCTCTTTTTTAGTCCTATGTTGTCTGTAACAAATGCAGCTCAATCTTCAACCACCTGTACATATGAGTCAGGTTGTATATTCTTGAAGTCAATTTTAGTAGAATTTGAGCACTTCCATCTCACTAATGCACAGAAGTGACAGCACAAAGGGAAAGAAAAGAAACAAAACATGGCAAAGAAACCATATCTCACCTGTAGTATCTGTTTGTTGGGAAAAAGAATGACAACCAAGGGCAATGCTGCCTTGGCCTGGGATCTTTATAGGGCAATTAACTAATTCTAGATTTCATTAGCATAGTTACATCCATGTTTAAGATATTGACAACAATGTCATGCAGCCACACAAGCTCAAAGTGAAATATCACTCTCAGGACAAAGGAAAAATAAGGTTTGTTTGAAATCCCCCTATATACTCAGATCTAAATTGTTTATTGGAATGCAGTCTCAGGGAATAGCTTCATGCCAGAACAATTTGAACCACAAGAAATCTCACATCAAAGCAGAAAGGTGACAAGATCCAGATTTGTCCTTATTCTGAGCAGCAATGGCAGCACTCAGAATTTCTAACTCTTACTGCTGACTTTCAACCAGTTATTTACCTCTGAATTTCTCTGCACTTAAAGCTATTTTTTTGACAGTTTCAAACTGATTGTAGTAGTAGTTCACTATACTCCCAAAGGTGAATTTAGTAGTGTGGTGTAGTTGTAAATTCATCTGGCTTTACTTTCTGCATGATCTGTAGGCCAATCTAAGGTTAAAACCCGATACAATGTGATTTGAGAAGACAAATCTCCATTACCATTAAGAGCATTCTGAAGAACTGAACTGAAAACATTTATTTATGGTATGTTTTATAAAAACAGCTCTTCTGGACTTTCAACATTTACTGCTCAGGGTGGACCAAAAAAAAAATGTTATTCCTTAAACCACAGAAAGAATGCCAATTAAAACAAATATTGATCCATTAAGGTGACATCAAGAAATTCCAAACAAAATAAGCTTCAGTATCTAGTTTGCATCAATAATGCAGTGGTTTTGTCATTCATCTTTGCTGGAGGAGACACAAATTTGAGTGATTTTCAATCTTTCAGCAGGTCACAAGATTGAAAATCACTCACAAATTTGAGTGATTTTCAATTTTGACTAACACTGGGGCAGGTAGATCTCCCTAAGTTGGTTCTAATTAAGGAGTTGCTATGTAAGGTGTAAAAATCTACAGTTCCCCCAAAAATATACATCTCAGAGAGAAGTTCCATAAGATGATCAGCTCCTTTCCACCTGGATGAAGTTCATTTCACCACACCCCTCTCCCTCTTGTCCCTCCATGCATCATCCCACTGGCTGAAATCAGCTTTGACATGGCTGACAATATTTATGGAGTCAGTTCAGCTCACTAAATCAGCAGAAAACTATTCACAGGTTTTTTTCCCTTTAGGAGACTATTTCACATTTTTTATTAGAGTTGGTACAAGCTAAAGATAATGAAAGACAGTGCAAGAAATTATGTTTAGAGTTGCTTCAACCTCTGAAGAATAGTTTAGCAAAGAAAATGTAATACATAAAATTTATATATTTTGAAAATTATTTCCAGCAATTGATCTACTGTACTTTTGCCTCAGTTCTGTTAACTTCTGCATATGACAAATCTGTATTGCACTTGAAATAAAAACACTGATTTTGTAACACTTCTGTGTAGGAACCTTTCATACACTGATACCAAAAGAATAAGGGAAATCAGAAGTTACCATCATAAAATTCAGATGGCATGGCCAGATGAGATGAGCCCTTTTCCTGCTGAGAAAGGGTCAGAGGAGCAAAAGACACCAACAAGGTATAAAGAAAGCTGGGACTTCCTTCATCCATGAGTTCTTGGGACTGGCCACCTTGAGCTTTTTTCAAGGGCCAGAATTATCAGTCTTAATCAGCACCAGTTCAGTGGTATTACATGTCACAGCTAAATTGGGATGAGTTTTGTAAAGGACTGATTGTTTTGTGTGTGCAGTGATCATTTCTGTCAGGTGAAGAACTCATCTTTGGCCATGTGCACTGTCAACCCAGCCAAGAGTCAAGTGTGAAGTCTGAAACTCCCCGATCTCTCTTTCAAACACTCCTGTCACAGCAATTCCTGACTCCCAGCTGACACAGACACTTACACATTTTCAGGTGGGACAGAAGAGACTGCAGCAGCCAAATGGTGCCTGCTTTTCCTTAGAAAAACCTTTCCTTTCCAAGTGCCCAGTGATGTGTGCAGCAGCACCACAGCATCCCTCCAGCTCCTGCCCTGCCTGCACAAAGCTCTGGTGAAAGCACAGAAGCAGCCACAAGCCAGGGCAATAACTCTGCAGCTGGAAAGGAGGCAGCAAACAAAGTATAAAGCTGACAGAGTGAGACTTGAAAAGTCTGAATTTGTCTATTCCAAACAACAATCTTTGCAATTAGAAGGGAAAGCTCCAGCAACCTCCAGTAGGACAACCAGGGCTTCACCTATAACATTCCCATAAAGAGTGCCTGTGTTTCTCCATCCTTGAGGATGTGTAACAGTTACTTTTTATATACACACACATCCCTATATGCAGGTATTTTAGCTACCCATTAAACAAAATGGCTTTCTATAGCAATAATAATTTCTGTATTGGGATTGAAAGTGATGCAACCTTCAGAACTCCCACTGAGCTCATCAGGCCATTGGCTCAACACTAGAGCTTCCCAAAATCCATTCTGCTGTTGTTAGATGCCATTAAATCTGCTGACCACATAAGTACATTGTCTCATTATTCAGGCTCAGTATTCTGATGTGAGTCATAAACCCTGCAGGACCACTCAGTAATGGTTGCAGAGCAACTGGTGTAACACACAAATAAAATATGAAAGAAGAGATATTTTTATTTTCATCTTTACATTAAAGTCAAATTAACCTGAATATCATTCTGGTTTATAAGTTAATAAAATACAATAAAAATTAATTCTTAGCAAAAATAAATATTTATGATGAAAACAGCAAATGATAAAGCCTCTTAGAGGAAGTATTTGCCCTAAAGGGTAAGAGACATGCCAGCCTAATAACTTCACCAGGGGTTATGAAAAATTTGCACATTGCCTGGCAGCCTAAGGTAAAGTCTTGTGGTAGCTCTTCAAGTGGATAAAAGGCAAAATGGAATGGAATGCAAAGTGGTACCATTTATCTAAATCAATGGAGACATTTCTTACTGCACTGACCTTCACTGCATCTTGAGGAGCATAAAAAGCATTAAGAAACATTTTAAAAACACCCAAGGGTTTTCTTTATCTGGGTTTTCTCCCTGATCAAATAAACTGGAACTCTCTATTACAGATATTTCCCATATTTCAAGTTAATGTGCCTTTCTTTGCAGCATAGCCACCTAAATAATCTTAACACTTTGTGAGGACCCTGGCAGCCTCTCAGAAATGTCACATTCCTCCCAGGACACACATCCCTCAGGGCAATAGCTGTGCAAGGCCCCTTGGCACTGACACTGCCTGATATAATCACCCTTAGGATGGCCAGGGAATGGACTGAAAGGACCAATGTTAGCATCAGTGCAAGCACTAAAGGCTGCAAAAGCATGAGTGTGTGAAAAGTGATATTGTAGAGGTGATAAAGCTCACCTGCATCTGTTCCCTTCCTCAAGGGCTCCTGAGAAATCACACTGCTGACAGGAGGGTCATCTCTCTTACCCAAAGCAGCAGAGTCAGCTGTTTGCTCATGAAGACTCAGATTTAATTCAGGCAGCAGTAGCACTACTCCCTAACCAGACCTGGGCAAGTTTTGGAGCCTGTATGGCACCTTAGCACAACTGAACCATTCTCTCTTCAACCAATTTACCAAGGTGTTCAGCATCAGAACACATGCAGACATGAAATATAAACCTATATTGCATTTAGAATATTCCTAGAGTCTTATGGAGTATTTATTTTTAGTCTCTTAACTCTTTGATGCTGATCCATGTGATCTAGCTTTCCACACCAGGAGAAAATGGTAAAAGTAAACTCAAAAGTATTTCACCCACAATGTTCTTTATATCTGTAGGGCTTAAAGAGAACTAATAAATTAGCAAGGCTTAAGTCAAGAAGACAATGATAAACCCACTTCTCATTATTCCTGCTTATGGTAACACACAAGTTGCAATAAACTGTGGCTCCTGACTACATGAGGTATATTCATTTCTAAAAATTATCTTCAATCTCTTCCAGTAATGCAAAGCAGCCTCATTGGGCAATATTTCTAAGAGAGATAAAACAAAAGCTTGGATTTATGTATTTTTTTTAATCCATGTTCTCTCATTTTTAATTACACTTCACTATTGCCATTAAAACATTGTTTCCATCTGAATTTGAGTATTTTCATTCTGTTTGCATCTGAATTTGAGTCTTTTCATAATTCCTTTTGCTTTTTTCATAAGTTCTCATGTTTAACTAGCTAAACATGGAGCTCCATTTTCTATGTCCTTTTCCAAATTTCTCAACAAATATGTACCTGGTTTTAAGCAGGAATCTGGTCCAAAATCTAAAGTAAATTAGCATCTTTCATATAAAAAATGCAATGAGGTGTGCAAAGCCTTTCATTTAATACCACAGGAGCGATAGTATATCCAAAGTAAATTTTATCAAGTATGGGCTAGTGAATTCCAAGCTCTTTCTATTCTTTTCATACATGAATTATCAAACTTACCTGCATAGTTTATAATTTTGAGTTCAAGTCACTTGAATTTATGAGTTTCTGCATAGTATGAGTAGTTTCTGCACTGCTGCTCTGTGTAATACTGGTTTCAGCTCTCTGTAGTTTTTCTTTGCTATTCAGACATTTTTCCTTATCACACTTCCAAAGCATCAGATTTATTTCTGAAAAGTTTAAGTGTTTTTCTGCTTAAAAAGTCAACTTCAGACAGCCATTAGAGTCATCACTCAGATCCTAAGTTTATTCCATAAAACCTGACAACAGTATAGAACAGTGACAGAGTAAATGTGATGACATATCGATGGCATTTATTAAAAACCATTGATCAGAGCATTGGAAATACTTTGCCTTAAGACTTGCCATGGGGATTTCATGTTTTATGTCCAAACCCAACATCTGCTTTTAAAATTCAGGGTAAGGATCTGTGTAACTCACCTGTCTGTTTCTTTGAATTCCCTTCATCTATCTCTAAATCCAAGCCA
This sequence comes from Serinus canaria, assembly GCF_022539315.1. Lineage (NCBI taxonomy): Eukaryota > Metazoa > Chordata > Aves > Passeriformes > Fringillidae > Serinus > Serinus canaria. The sequence goes on along the minus strand of NC_066317.1, from coordinate 6,836,057 downwards.
CAGAGGAGTTCTTGGGTTTTATCCTCTCCTCTCCTCAAAATTAATGCCAGTCATATAAAGCACCTGACACTTGTAATCATTCCTTTATATTTAAAATATATGTAAGCCAGCACAAATGGGAGAGTGGCTTGGCCTGGTTCCATGGCTGTGCAGGAGCAGCTCTCCACCTCTCTCACACACACTTCATGTTTTAAAGCTGTCTGGTGGAACAGATAAATCTGGGCAGTCTCCCTGGCTGTAATGATTTCTCCTGACATTCTCAATTACGTTTTGGAGAGCCTTGAGTACAACATTTCCAGCAGTTCCCTCAACAGAGAGAATAAATTTCCTTAAACTGCAACAGACTGCTGGGCAAGATTTATTTGCTGAGCAGTTCACTCTGGTTACACCAGCAAAACCAGAAAGCAAAACTGCATCAAATTTCAGCAGCAGTAATTAATTTTTTGTTTTGAAGGGAAATAGTAAGACTTGTGCTACAAACAAAGAATAAATTTATATAATCACAGCACAGAGGCATTTCTTCAAATTTCCTACAAATCATCATGCAAGAAGGTCACCATAAATATTATGAGGGACCTTGACAGCATTTTTGGCAAGGGGCTAGAAGAGGAAGCTATGAAGGTTGTGCTCTGGAAATACCACCTAACAACAAGTAAATTTCTATCAACATTCATACTTTTTAAAATAAATGGAAACCTGGGAGACTAGGGTGATAGGAACTTGGTGGATTTTAACCCTTTCATGTAAAATCTGTCATTTGAAAACTCATAACCCGGCCCAATTTTTGGGGGAGGTGTGGAGAAGCATTTTTTAAAACATTTCAATTTGTTTTTAAAACATTTTTGTTTCTAAAACATTTTAATTTGAAAGCAGCTCTTAAAAAAAATGAAACAAATGTAAAAATGCTGTGGTTTTTTTTTTTTTCACTCAACTAGAAAAACACCCCAAACCACTTCTCTTTAGAATGGTTCTATGTGTTGGCTTGTAAAATTATGTTTCTTTAATGGCTAAGACAACACCTCTGTCCTAGTACCTCTGAAGTGACAGAGTTGTCAGGTGCATTTCTGCAAAAGACACACCTGTCCAGTTCTCTTCACACAAGAGATTGGGAGCATAAGCAAGAAAAGGAGAATTATAGTTTTTTTTTTAAAAGGATCAAAGTACAAAATTAACTATAGAAACTACATTGAATAGATGATTTTATAGTTTACTCAAAAAGACTGGTGGGAAAACATGTACATGAACTGGGTTTTACAGAGAAGAGCGAACAAACATTATACTGAGCACAAAATATAAGTTGAACAAGGGAAAAATTAATATTTCAGCCAGAAAATGCCTACCCTAAACACATTATTTCCATGAAGGGTCTTGAAAGGAAAAAAAAAAAAACAACAAACCCACAATGAAAACAACAAAAAATATTTTTGAATAGCTGATTTAGTAAGATTTCTAAGGTATTTTCTGCAATCTTGATCTGTCATTAAATTCCAAATTTATAAGATGTCTCCTTTTGAAAAGCATTTTCACTTCCATGAAAAAGCAGTCTGAACTAGAAAGCCAGAGGGAGAAAAAGACAACACCAACAACAAAACACATGAGGAAACTACACATCCAAATGAAGGATGTCCTAGTGCCAACATCTCCACTTTAAGTCAGTCTCTGAGCACTTGGGGTGCAGTAGAAACAGGGCACATTGCAACAGAAAGATCAAAGGCTTGGTTTTGAGAGTTCAACCTGAAATAGTTCTGTTTTGCTGCTCCCAGCTATAAAGAAAGATAACAACATCTTCCTCCCCCAAATAAGCTCCAGGATGGTACAAGCATCCATCAAGAAGTACTTGCATATCACAGTGACAAGTACTCCAGTTTTTACCACAGAAATAAAACACTTTTTGCTACACAAAATAAGCAGATGGAGTTCCCTATTTGTACTGAAGGTATTTTTGGACCACCACGGGCCCAGTTTAACTTAAAGCAGTGTCTGCAGCCTTGACTGCCAAGGCAGACGGCCCATCCATGGCCTCAAAACAGTGGCTTGCTCAAGGAAACAATTTACAGGTGCACAAGTTGCCCAGCCATGAGAGCAGAGTGAGAAAGGTCACTAAAAAATCAGGTGGCAGAGTTTAAAATAGCAGGTGGGTGTCATTAAGCTCTACACACAGAACACAAGTTCATGCAACCTGTGGAATGTTGACTGTGCATATCTCCAAAGTGGTGCTCATCAGCAGATTTCTCTGACTCTGTTTGAAATCTGACATGGTTTTACCTTTCCTGTACTTAACTGCCTCTCATTGCTCATTTTCCACAACTCATCCCCATTTCTCCCTTATAAAAATTATATTCTGTCTCCTTACTCCTGCTCAGCAGCTGCCAGAAACCCTAAATTACTCACAGTTTTACCCACCACCTTTCCCTCAGTCCCTTCTCATTTTCCCTGAGAACTGTAACTCCTACTTAAATTCACTTCCAGGGTGCCAGCAGCTTCTCAAAGTTGCCAGTAATTTTTCCCAGGGACTACATTCCAGCAAATGCAATATTTTATCCAATGTACAAGACAGACAACACCCCCCACTCTAGCAGGGACACCCCATCTGCAGGAGAGGAGATTTTGTCCTCTTGGAAAACAGCTTGGGCCTTTTAAAACTGAACTAATAAATGTTATCATTTCATCAGAGGAGTTCAGTGGTCTTAAATAAAGTGTTATTGGATATTGTGACAAACTGCCCACCCAGCATGCCCTGAGCTGCAGGAACAGAGCACTCCCTAAATATTCTGCTGCCCTGCTCCCTCCAGAAGCAGCAGCTCATGTCAGGGATGAACAAGGACCTGGTGGGAACCCAGCCCAGCTGGAGGCCAGCAAGCTCCAAGCTGCAGTGGCAACTGCAGTAAGTGCATTTAAAATTAGAGACTGAAAACTTCAAACAAACAGAAGATGAGGGGAAAGAAGAAAGTTCTAATGCACTGTAATGGGTTTTAAAAAAAATGTTGTAAAGCATTTCTATGCCTGTATTTATGGAAATTTATCTGGCAATCTCTGCTCACCCTCTACTAATCTATGTTAACAACCACAATCTCTGTCTTCAATGGCAGCAAATTATACTTGTTTGCTTTTAATTGGCTCTTTAAAAACACTTACATACAAATAATTGTAGCACTCCCCCCTGAAAGGTTTGGGTATAGGGGCTAATTTGTCTCAGAAATAAATATGTTGAAATAAATATGTCACTTCAATAATATTGTTTTAAATGTTTTATTTCCCCAAGCCATAAGCATGACAACTTTTTGAACTGACCTTTTTTTAATATGTTGCATTATTCGTCAACTTGAAGGAAAAAGAAAAGGCCACTGAAAGAAAAAGAGTTATTTCAGCACAATTATTTTAAGGTTCATTGGCTTAAATTATATTTTTATATATATATATATATATTTATTTATATATATTTATATATATTTATATATATTTATTAATGCTAATACCCACATTATATTTCATCTCAGTATATGGGCAACATGACCATCACATTTGGCATCCAGCTGTTTCTGTTGTCCCACACACAAACAACATTTGTGTGCTACAAGAAAAGGTAATTTATCAAAGACTAATCCATAGCAATTCCCCCAGCACTGCCCAGATTTCTTTCTGGAAGGATGACATCCTCTGAGAGCTTCAAGGAATCAGGGCTAAAATGGTGACAATTTAATTAGCACATGGAATACTCATCAAGAAAACTAGACATAATAGGGTAGCCCAAAGAGATTCTTTGAATGAGGGACCCCCTGGGACAGAGCAAGGGCAGTGCTGCCTCCATAGATGGCATGCACATGGTGATATCAAGGCAATGCCTTACACTTTGGCTCACTTTGAACACCTATAATTTAAAAAAGAAAAGAAAAAGAGCTGAAAAATATTCAGGGAGAAGGCAGATGGATGACTTAAGACCCATCTTCACCAAGGCAGAAGATCTATAGTCACTTCTTATGATAAAGGATTAGAGCATAACTTGATCACCAGCAGTCTGGACAGAAAATCTAGCAGAGATTCCTGAGAGCAGAAAGCACTTGAAGGTAGTTATAACCAAACCCAACAGACAGAAACTGAAACCTAGCTACATTCAGAAAAAGAGGTGAATGCTTTTAACAGTGAGAGGGAGTACTCAAGCTACTTTTCCAGGAATGTACCTAATTCCTTGCATTTCATAGATTCTGAAATGGTTTTGAATGCTGCAAGTTCATGCCATGAGATAGAAATTTGATACAGAAACAAACAAACTGTTTAAATTGCAAAAGAATATAATCACACAGAGGTTGTACTATGAGAAAGGTCAAATAATGCAGAAGGTCATAATGGATTCCTAGAAGTTAATCCTATCTCTGTGAAATGGAAATACTATTCTTTGTTTTGGAAAAATTTCATGTCTGCTTGGGTGGTGGGGTACTGGAAGAGGCTGCCCAGAGAAGCTGTGGGTGTCCCATCCCTGAAAGTGTTCAAGGCCAGCTTAGGTAGAAAACCTGGTCTGGTGGGAGGTGTCCCTGCCCATGGCAGAGGGGCTGGAACCAGATGATCTTTAAGGTCCCCTGGGACCCAACCATCCTGTAACTCTGTGATAGCAAAACTAGCAAGCTGCAGGACATTCCTTACTCAGCTAGAGTGCTACTAAGCTCAATAAATACAGTTATTGCAACAATTTCTTATGAACTCCAGACTGGAAACTGCTGTGAAGCCTACACTGCACTGTTTTCAGCTGCCTTTGCTCATTGATTATGGTTGTCCAAATTAAAGTGCTCCACACCCATGGCAACCTCTGAGATTTCTTTAGGCAGAGGGATTGCCAATGTCTTAAATGGCTTTTCCATTCCCTTAGGGCAATCTTCCTCTGACAGAAAAAATACCATTTACTCCTATCAAATCAATTGGCCTCATTTTAATTTCAGAACCTGTAAGGTTTGACTGTGTCTATTGCAGCTCCTTTAGTCAGACATTATTATCCACTGTATATTTGTGTATCACTCAGAAAAGACTCTCAGCTAAGTAGGTATCACTGCAAAAACACACATGAAACGACAGTGGCTAAAATGAAAATATCAAAGCCAGGCTCTTCCAGTCTGTTTTAAACTGCTGAATTTTGTCAACTACTTCATATTTGCTAATATGCTCACAAGAGACCAAATTCAAATACCACAGTTCTTAAGTACCCCAAATGTCACTGATCAGTTAGCTGCATAAAATACTGTAAACCTCACTGATGTAAGCATAACCTTGAATCCTAATTTTCAATTCAACACAAAACAAAAATCAAAGTGATTTTTATTCTTAAATACCAGAGAGCCAGATTTGTCTGTTTGCCAGGAAGACACTGGGATTTTCCATTTAAAAAAAAAGTTAAAATCCTTGAAAATAAAGGACCACATGAAAATGCAGACAAGCCCATTTTTGTAGAAGGCAAAAATGGCATTCTGGAAGCTTTGTGCCAATTCAGTGACTGTGTTGCTTTGTACAAAACATTGCATTTTTGTATCCCTTTTCCATCTTCCAAAAATGCAGAAGGAGCTAGAGATTCCAGGCTGCACCCAGCTAAACATCCCTGTCCTGATCTCCTCAGCCATGCTGGAGGACTTCCAGGAAGCAGGAATAGAGAGGCATCTATCTCAGAAGCACAGCAGTCCTCTTTTACAGCTTGGGCTTCTGCACACCAGTGCCACACACAATGAACCCAGATAAAACAGAGTCCAAGATAAGCCACATTAAGAGCTGTTCATTGAACTAATATAATCTGCACCATGGCCAAGGAGTGTGGAAGGCTATTTAAGCATCAAGTCCATGAGTGCCTTGCTAAGTGCCTGCAAGCTCTCAGATGAACAGAAGTGGAGTTCAATTTTTCTGTGAGATTTTAACATCAAATTGCCTGGTATTGGCTTTTGAATGCCTCAGACTCTTCATGCTTATGAATTTTTTATAAATGTTAGTTAATATGCAAGTGCTATGAGATTGTACATGAGCTGGAGAAACAGCGTGATTTCTGACAGATATGAGCAATTTTCCTGTACTCACATCAGCTGAAACATAGAGCCAGTCTCCTACCATATGGCTGAATCTCAGCCCTATGGAACACAGGCCTCTTTGCCCAGCAAAATTACATGCTTTCACCACCAGCATCCCATTCATCCTGACAGTTTCTGAATCCCAGAACCACGGCAGAGCTGGAAGAGACCTCTGAAGGTCACTGGGTTCAAACCCCTGCAATAATCTGGGACATCTTCATCTAAATCAGGTGCCTCAGAGCAAATGGTGCTGCCCAGACACAAATGTTGATGTCCAGCCCTGGTGTCTGCAGGGATAAGAACCTTCAGCATCTTCTCTGTTCTTGCTATTCTCACCACCACCCAGCACAGTTGTCTGTTCTTCATCTTTATCAGACTTAAATTTCACTGTGACAAATATAATGCTCCTTGTTTTGAACCTATCCTGCCTTCAAATCATAGAGAATGAAGATGCAGGACAAAAAAAAAAAAAAGAAAAGGGAAGACTTAAGAACATTCATAAAAGTAAACATTGAGCCTAAGGACAAACACAAACTCACACAAAAAAATAACAGTAAAGAAAGGATATGCACCCAAATTTCAACCTTCTGATACAGCCTTTCCAAAGGGAATAAAAAAGTAAATGCCCTGATTGGAAATTTTCCATTCTGCTTTGTGCTCTGGATAACCCACACATATTCCAAGGGGCAGAGGAAAGCACAGTGAAGAGAATTTAGCATGAGTTTCAGCAGAAGGTTAAAGGTCTTTGGCCTTTGCAGCAGAACATGCTGCAAAACAGCCAGGATAATTACAGAGGAGGGAAGGGAGTAAAGATTCCTCCTTTCTAGGTCACTGAAGGATGCAGCATCCCCAGGGCAGAGACAGATTTTGCAGGCATATGAGCAGAAAAGAAGAGTGTTTGCTAAGAGGTAGACCCTGCAATGCACCCAATCCATGTTTGCCATGTTCCTTTGAACATAAACACAAAAGGGTGGCTGCCCTGAGGGTGACACACACAGTGACATACCCAGGAAATGCTGATTTTGGTGCCAGGAAGGTTCTGCAACATCAGGTAATGACAGCTGAATTTAGGCACCACTTTTTGGTACGTGTGGTCCTCACTGAAAATGCCCACTGAAATTTAGTGCTAGCAAAATATCAAAAGAAAGGAATGAAATTAAATAAATTGGCAGGCAGCGCCATAAACTGTATGCACTGGACAGGTAACAAACATTGCTATTTAAAAATTATTGTTATTACTGAGCAAGATTATAAAAAACTAATAAAAAGTCACTCCTTGCAAGATTCATCTACTACCATCATGTTCTCTCTAGAGAGAGTGATAAGCATTCTGCAAAATGAGCACTTCTACACTTTGATATCTTCTCTGTCTCTATGCCTTTCCATAAAGCCATGCTGTTTCCTAAGAATGGTTGGTTTTGGATAGCACTTCCTAGCATTCAGAAGAATCCTTCTCCTGTGAAGTTTTACCATGAGTTGCTGTACTTAATCCCTTTTTTTCCCTTCTCATGCTTTTCCATATCCATGATAAGCACTTAAAACAATGAACCTATAATCAACAGCTCCAGGGCATTGCTGTACTTTGCTCTTAGACTGGAAATACAATTATATAACCAAGGGAAAAAATAAATATTACCCAACAGTTACAATTTTTAGGCATTTTTATGTGGAATTTCTCTTTTGGATGGAAGAGCAAACACCTTTTCCCTAAGCTTATCCTCTTTAAGAGATCTCAGTACCAAAATCAAAGAAAAAACTGGATTCAATTCAGTGTTGGCTATAGGCCAGCTTTTGCTCTTTGCTACCTGTCATTGAACAAAGACCAAGATGTTTAGGATGGTTTTGTTTTCCAAAAAAAAGGTAAAAGGCACAAAAAAATAAATCAACATTTTTTTAACATTAGGACAGCTAGAGAAGCTAGACAAGCTTGAGAGGTTTTGCTATTGCTGAACTGCACCACAGGGTTAAAAACTAGATTTTTCCCTAATAACAGAAAAGAAAGGATGTTCACCCAAATTTCAACCTCTTGATGCAGCCTTTCCAAAGGGAATAAAGTAAATGCCCTGATTGGAAACGTCCCATTCTGCTCTGTGCTCTGGATAACCCACATATCTTCCAAGGAGCAGAGGAAAACAAAGTGAAGAGAATTTAGAAAGTATTTAAATTCAAATTTAAAGAAATTCAAGCTCACATTCATTGTTAAACACCAATACCTATCTCAAAGTGAATTGAGGACAATTTTATTAGGCTCTTGGTATGAAAACCAACAAGAGGAAATACATTAGGTGATGCCACTCATCCAGGAAATTTTAAGTGAGCTGCTGTCTTTCTTCTGATGGATAAAGCTTCCAACCTCCAAATGACAGTTCTTCTTCACAACATTATTTACCAAATGTGACTATGAGTATAAAAATTGCTTATGTTTGGGATAATATGTGGCCAAAGTATGATTCTGTCTTTGAATTTTTCTTCCTAGTTCTGAAATGAGTCCATGATAATCTCAACACACTCCAATAACTGGATCATCTTGGCTCTGTTCCTCGGGTATCTGCCAAAAATCATTGCTTCATGATGCTCACACACTTGATGGCAGCTGGATCACTCTCTAGTTGATCTGTTCAGAGCTAAGTAACTCCCTTTGAGTTCTTGCAGAATTCCTGCAGGATTGCTGTTTCTCTGGGTTTTCCCCCCTTAAAAGCTCCAGTTGCATTCTCCAGCACAATCCTTAATCTTTCCATCTCTACAATTAAAATGAGAAGCAAAATAGGCCAGCTATTCACATAATGATGGCTATTTAAAGCTTATCCATCTCTCTCATATAAACCTGCCTCATTTTCCTGCACGCAATTCACTTTAATGGAATATTATTTGTCAAACCATAGCTTTACAGTATGTTTTCAAATTCCCTTTGTTAAAGGAACTTGGGAATTCAACTTCTTTTTGTTTTGTTTTAATTAGATCTAAAATTTTCATCCATCATTCATCATCACCTCAGTCTGTTTTACTTTTATGAAAAGTGATTGCATAAAAGAATTGCAACAATACAATCCCACAGGCTTGAATTTTACTTGCACAGAATTATTGATAAGAACAGTGTAACATGTCCTTCTGATAAAACATGGGTTTTTTCAGAGTGTGTGCTTATTCATTTATTAGTAATGATAAAAACAGCCAGGAGCTGTATTTTTTATGCCTCTGCCTAAAGAACCAACTGCCTCAAGGCTAAACATCTCCTACAAAATGTCTTCCCCTCTGGAAAGTGGCAATATCTTCATGCTAATGATTAAAAAGTAATCCCTGGATCTATTTTTTAATTTATTTGAAGAAAAACCTTTTTGCCCTTTTTTTTTATTTGCACATTATCACACTTCATTCATAAAGAAAATCCCTGGAATTAATCAAGTGTGTTATAAATCTCATCAGGGGGAAACATTTCAGAACTCCTACAATGCTTAAGGAATTTGCCATTATATGAGGTAAAAAGTCTCAAAGTGTTGTATATAATGGCAGGATGGAACATGGATCCAAAGAATTACAGGCTTTTAGCCAATCTTTGAACTGTTGCTTTTACAAATCCAAACAGAGGAGAAAACCCAATCTTCTGTCAAACATATAATGTGAATTCCTACCTAATCTCTCCAGTTTGTAAACCCAGCAGCCTGGAGAAGTTCTCCCACATCAGAATAAAAGATAATACTGGTTCACATTCATCAGAATGTCTGGAGACATGAGGTGGTACCTTGAGATCTTTCACAGCTATCTGACCTTATGTACCTTCTACTGTGAAATCATATTTTAAGATAATATTCCTAGTTTAGTGCTTCTCCTGGATTTCTAATTGATCTATTCACTAAGTTTATATGGGCTGCTGTTATATTGCAACAGATGTCTCCCTAGGACTGCACAGATTCCCATTTATCACCATGTTTTTACATCTGCAGTTGACAGCAGAAGAGCAAAATATAACTATCACTATTACACTGAGATCAAACCTCATGGCCTGCTTTGCTCATACCAAAACCAATATGACTTCATTTTATTTTTAAATAGTAGTTTCTGCAACAAGTTGTAAGATATTCACCTATCTGCTGAGAGAGGAAACTATCAGGTCCCAGAGGCAATTTTCTCTATCACCTCCTGATAGCTCTACAGAGAAAAGACATCTGTAATGAAGAGCCAAAGGAATCACCCCACCCTCCTGCACCCTGCCAGGGTGCTGCATGAGTGCTACAGCTAACTGTTGGAACCAAGGATTATATAACACATCCCACAGAATATCAATTAACAATTAATTCATGATAAGGCTGTTGGCAGGTTCCTTTTTGTACTGAGGTTGACAGACTCAACCTCAGTACAAAAAAAATCTTCTCCAAGCCATCATGTAAATCAACAGAAAAATATTTCCTTCCAGGAATATCTCGTTTATAGAACCACTGTGTCTTGGTTTAGGGTAAATTTGGGAGAGAACCATTGAAGGGTTTCTTTTAGAAAGTAGATTTTGTTAACAGTTACATATTACAGAATATAAGCATGTATTCTGCTGTTATCAAAACTTGTTAGACAAATGAAGGCTGAAGCCAAAGCAGTCAATCCTGTTGCATCAGCATTCTCCAGCAGAGCTCTGGTCCTGCCTGGAAGTTTCTGTTCAGGTCTAATTATTCTTATCAGCTCTGCCAAGGCCTTGTGAGAGTTGCAGAAGAAGAGCACAACACTAAAACTGTAATTGTTATTCATCCCTATCAACCTGTTCTCTGAAAAAGAAGAAAGGAGGATATTTTACCTGTTAACAACACTACAGATTCATGCACCTAGGGAAGAACTGAATTTAACTACGGCTTCACATACTACAACTATCATCCAAAAACAAGCAGGTGGAGAAGAAGATGATCCAAAAATGGATTTGTCAATAAGTTGAAAGTTTTAAGACTTCCCACTCTACTTTGGGATTTATGCATGACTTCATTGACAGCAGTCCCACAGCAAGGAGGGCTATAGGGTCTGGAAGCTGGGTAGCTCTTACAAATGTGGTGCCTGACTCTTACAGATGTGGTGCCTGATGGCCTGAGCAGCTCAGCCAGCTGTGCTGCACCACCACCAGCAGAACTGACTCTGCTTTTCAGCACCCACAGCATGAGCAGGCAGTCCTGCTCAGTTTCCCACAAATAACCACCACCAGCACCTATTCATAGCTAATATTTACATTAGAAGAGCTCCCAATTAAAATCATGCCCTAGTCTCACTTTTTATAGTAAGGAGAGCATAAAACTTCTCATCATTTGTTGACACACATTTCAAACCTGTCCTGTTTCTTAGCTCATCATCTTGAATGTCACAAGAGTTATGCTTCTGCCACCATTATGATCTGTTACTAAGAGGTTACTGCAGGGAAGATGAAGTTTTCCTAACTTACAATGTCTGTCACTTTGAAGAGTCAAGGGCAAAAATACTCTTAGCAAATTTATTCTTGCAAACATTTGTACAAGAGACTCTAAACTACAGTAGCCTTTAAAAACAAAAATGATTTTAAGCACCTACTTATTCCCTAGGATGCAAATTCTAGACTCTTTGTTGTGTGCAATCAACTCAATCTATCTCCTTATTTACCTATTTAATAGGCCAAATATTAGAATTTCAAACAGATCAGAACAATAAAATCACTGCTTGTTTACAAAATTTCAGTTCTATGGGACAAACCTGGCTGTATTTTGGTATCTAAATATACATACTAAAAATACTGCATTATTTATAGCCAAAAGAGAAGGAAATTCAGGTAATGGTATTAATTTTTAACAGACAGGTTTTATTTACTGTTGTTTTATACATTCTGCATACCCTAGCACTATCTAACCCCTTCCAAGAACATATTTTTCTTAGACTTGATGCAATTATATTCTCTCAGTGTTTTTTTTTTTCCCCTGGGACTCTGAACATAAGCCAACAGCTCACCCTGAACTGAAGCTGAATATTACCTGAAGTGCTGTCCCCAAAGCTTGGCAGAAGAAACCATTTACAAGTTTTTAAGCCTGATGTCCTGGCCAAAACCCAATAAGGTCAGTAATCACTTGGCCTTCAACAAACTGCTTGTAATGATACAGAAACAAGGTAGATTCATGAATTTTTCAGAGAATTTGGGCTTAGCTCAAGACCAGACTCCAGCCTCAGAGTGTGCAGGAGTTTTCCTCTAATACCACCAGGGTTTGCCTTGGAGACACGTTGAGACTCCACCAAGAGCACGAAGAAAGCCCATCAGACCTCTGGGGTAATTCTGGGGACATGCTTTAATCTTGGCCAAAAGCTGGGTTTCTCAACTCCCTCTGCCACTCTGCTTTCCAGCTCCCTGCTGCAAAACTAGAACCTCTGGAGATGTTAAAAGAAGAATGATAAATGAAGATACATTTCATTATAGGGCAATTCAAAACTGAGGTAACTCACTTTGCAGCGTGAAGTCTATGAGACTGCAGTCTTAAATATTGATTTTGTATTCCTTGCCATTGAAAGAAGCAATTCTGTTTTTGCTGAATGTAATAAATATGACTTTAAACAGAATAAGGCCCTTTCAGCAAGAAATTTTCCATATATCTGTTTATAAGCCTAAAATTAAAGCCGCTAAAACTGAAAAGAGAAAAAAAATAACCAAGGGGGTTTTCAA